>NC_068398.1:46132530-47332530 GCF_023724105.1 Carassius gibelio
AGTGTAAGCTCTTGTGGGTAACAGTCACAAAAGAATTTGACGGTGGGCGCGACACTAGTCCTGCGTCAGCAAACTTAATTCAAGAGAATTACACCCATTGGGAGGGGCGAGAGAGAGCCAAAAGGCACGCCCAACTTGGGGCTCGAACCCATGACCCTGAGATTAAGAGTCTCATGCTCTACCGACTGAGCTAGCCGGGCAGCGGCAGTCACTTCCCCAAGGCTGATGTCTGTTTTGAGAACTGCCAAACATTTTATGAGCAAACAGAGCCTCGCTTTTCGCAGAGGCTTGACAAAACATCTCGCGGGTAAGGTTGGGGTTAAGCCTAGCGGTAGGCTTAGAGCAGGGGCGTCCCACCTCGATCCTGGAGGTTGCTTGGTCTGACGAGCTTGGCTCCAAGCACAAAGAAACTCAACTTAAGCTGCTGAACCCGGTCTCACCACAGAGACCGGAAACTTCCAGGCACGTCTGATGGAGCTGGCTGGAGTGAAACTCTACCTGACAGGGCCCTCCAGGACAGAGTTTGGCCACACTAGGCATAGAGTCTTCTATGTATGTTTTAGCCATGCCTGTTGCTGGGGAATACAGATTGAACGAGCAGAGCTCTGGTTCAACAGCCTGAAAGGCTATTAGTTCAGCCAACTCATCAAAGGTTCCAGGTATGGAGTTCCACAAGGAAAACAAAACACGAACTCTCCACAGCAAACTTGAGCTGACACAAACAATCACTCAGCACCCTTTGTCTTATTTTGACACAAGATGACTCGCAAAGCTGTTGACTCTGAAAAGGGGCTACAGACGCTGCGTCAGCGGACAAGCGTGCTAAAGTCTGTGCTTGCCGACATTGCTGCGAAAAGCTTGCTTCGTCCCTGGGTGGGCTCGAACCACCATCCTTTCGGTTAACAGCCGAACGCGCTAGCCTATTGCGCCACAGAGACTGGTAGTGTAAGCTCTTGTGGGTAACAGTCACAAAAGAATTTGACGCTGGGCGCGACACTAGTCCTGCGTCAGCAAACTTAATTCAAGAGAATTACACCCATTGGGAGGGGCGAGAGAGAGCCAAAAGGCACGCCCAACTTGGGGCTCGAACCCATGACCCTGAGATTAAGAGTCTCATGCTCTACCGACTGAGCTAGCCGGGCAGCGGCAGTCACTTCCCCAAGGCTGATGTCTGTTTTGAGAACTGCCAAACATTTTATGAGCAAACAGAGCCTCGCTTTTCGCAGAGGCTTGACAAAACATCTCGCGGGTAAGGTTGGGGTTAAGCCTAGCGGTAGGCTTAGAGCAGGGGCGTCCCACCTCGATCCTGGAGGTTGCTTGGTCTGACGAGCTTGGCTCCAAGCACAAAGAAACTCAACTTAAGCTGCTGAACCCGGTCTCACCACAGAGACCGGAAACTTCCAGGCACGTCTGATGGAGCTGGCTGGAGTAAAACTCTACCTGACAGGGCCCTCCAGGACAGAGTTTGGCCACACTAGGCATAGCGTCTTCTATGTTTGTTTTAGCCATGCCTGTTGCTGGGGAATACAGATTGAACGAGCAGAGCTCTGGTTCAACAGCCTGAAAGGCTATTAGTTCAGCCAACTCATCAAAGGTTCCAGGTATGGAGTTCTGTCTCGCTGTGTGAATACAGTTTGCAAACACCGACAGCATATGATTGGAGAAGCAATTTGGTGGCATTTTGTGGCGGTCCTAGAGGGAATTTTGAGCAGGACCTCCCTGGACCACACAGGCCTCCACAACAAGGAAAACAAAACACGAACTCTCCACAGCAAACTTGAGCTGACACAAACAATCACTCAGCACCCTTTGTCTTATTTTGAGACAAGATGACTCGCAAAGCTGTTGACTCTGAAAAGGGGCTAAAGACGCTGCGTCAGCGGACAAGCGTGCTAAAGTCTGTGCTTGCCGACATTGCTGCGAAAAGCTTGCTTCGTCCCTGGGTGGGCTCGAACCACCATCCTTTCGGTTAACAGCCGAACGCGCTAGCCTATTGCGCCACAGAGACTGGTAGTGTAAGCTCTTGTGGGTAACAGTCACAAAAGAATTTGACGCTGGGCGCGACACTAGTCCTGCGTCAGCAAACTTAATTCAAGAGAATTACACCCATTGGGAGGGGCGAGAGAGAGCCAAAAGGCACGCCCAACGTGGGGCTCGAACCCACGACCCTGAGATTAAGAGTCTCATGCTCTACCGACTGAGCTAGCCGGGCAGCGGCAGTCACTTTCCCAAGGCTGACGTCTGTTTTGAGAACTGCCAAACATTTTATGAGCAAACAGAGCCTCGCTTTTCGCAGAGGCTTGACAAAACATCTCGCGGGTAAGGTTGGGGTTAAGCCTAGCGGTAGGCTTAGAGCAGGGGCGTCCCACCTCGATCCTGGAGGTTGCTTGGTCTGACGAGCTTGGCTCCAAGCACAAAGAAACTCAACTTAAGCTGCTGAACCCGGTCTCACCACAGAGACCGGAAACTTCCAGGCACGTCTGATGGAGTATGGAGTTCCACAAGGAAAACAAAACACGAACTCTCCACAGCAAACTTGAGCTGACACAAACAATCACTCAGCACCCTTTGTCTTATTTTGACACAAGATGACTCGCAAAGCTGTTGACTCTGAAAAGGGGCTACAGACGCTGCGTCAGCGGACAAGCGTGCTAAAGTCTGTGCTTGCCGACATTGCTGCGAAAAGCTTGCTTCGTCCCTGGGTGGGCTCGAACCACCATCCTTTCGGTTAACAGCCTAACGCGCTAGCCTATTGCGCCACAGAGACTGGTAGTGTAAGGTCTTGTGGGTAACAGTCACAAAAGAATTTGACGCTGGGCGCGACACTAGTCCTGCGTCAGCAAACTTAATTCAAGAGAATTACACCCATTGGGAGGGGCGAGAGAGAGCCAAAAGGCACGCCCAACGTGGGGCTCGAACCCACGACCCTGAGATTAAGAGTCTCATGCTCTACCGACTGAGCTAGCCGGGCAGCGGCAGTCACTTTCCCAAGGCTGATGTCTGTTTTGAGAACTGCCAAACATTTTATGAGCAAACAGAGCCTCGCTTTTCGCAGAGGCTTGACAAAACATCTCGCGGGTAAGGTTGGGGTTAAGCCTAGCGGTAGGCTTAGAGCAGGGGCGTCCCACCTCGATCCTGGAGGTTGCTTGGTCTGACGAGCTTGGCTCCAAGCACAAAGAAACTCAACTTAAGCTGCTGAACCCGGTCTCACCACAGAGACCGGAAACTTCCAGGCACGTCTGATGGAGCTGGCTGGAGTGAAACTCTACCTGACAGGGCCCTCCAGGACAGAGTTTGGCCACACTAGGCATAGAGTCTTCTATGTTTGTTTTAGCCATGCCTGTTGCTGGGGAATACAGATTGAACGAGCAGAGCTCTGGTTCAACAGCCTGAAAGGCTATTAGTTCAGCCAACTCATCAAAGGTTCCAGGTATGGAGTTCTGTCTCGCTGTGTGAATACAGTTTGCAAACTCCGACAGCATATGATTGGAGAAGCAATTTGGTGGCATTTTGTGGCGGTCCTAGAGGGAATTTTGAGCAGGACCTCCCTGGACCACACAGGCCTCCACAACAAGGAAAACAAAACACGAACTCTCCACAGCAAACTTGAGCTGACACAAACAATCACTCAGCACCCTTTGTCTTATTTTGAGACAAGATGACTCGCAAAGCTGTTGACTCTGAAAAGGGGCTAAAGACGCTGCGTCAGCGGACAAGCGTGCTAAAGTCTGTGCTTGCCGACATTGCTGCGAAAAGCTTGCTTCATCCCTGGGTGGGCTCGAACCACCATCCTTTCGGTTAACAGCCGAACGCGCTAGCCTATTGCGCCACAGAGACTGGTAGTGTAAGCTCTTGTGGGTAACAGTCACAAAAGAATTTGACGCTGGGCGCGACACTAGTCCTGCGTCAGCAAACTTAATTCAAGAGAATTACACCCATTGGGAGGGGCGAGAGAGAGCCAAAAGGCACGCCCAACGTGTGGCTCGAACCCACGACCCTGAGATTAAGAGTCTCATGCTCTACCGACTGAGCTAGCCGGGCAGCGGCAGTCACTTTCCCAAGGCTGACGTCTGTTTTGAGAACTGCCAAACATTTTATGAGCAAACAGAGCCTCGCTTTTCGCAGAGGCTTGACAAAACATCTCGCGGGTAAGGTTGGGGTTAAGCCTAGCGGTAGGCTTAGAGCAGGGGCGTCCCACCTCGATCCTGGAGGTTGCTTGGTCTGACGAGCTTGGCTCCAAGCACAAAGAAACTCAACTTAAGCTGCTGAACCCGGTCTCACCACAGAGACCGGAAACTTCCAGGCACGTCTGATGGAGCTGGCTGGAGTAAAACTCTACCTGACAGGGCCCTCCAGGACAGAGTTTGGCCACACTAGGCATAGCGTCTTCTATGTTTGTTTTAGCCATGCCTGTTGCTGGGGAATACAGATTGAACGAGCAGAGCTCTGGTTCAACAGCCTGAAAGGCTATTAGTTCAGCCAACTCATCAAAGGTTCCAGGTATGGAGTTCTGTCTCGCTGTGTGAATACAGTTTGCAAACACCGACAGCATATGATTGGAGAAGCAATTTGGTGGCATTTTGTGGCGGTCCTAGAGGGAATTTTGAGCAGGACCTCCCTGGACCACACAGGCCTCCACAACAAGGAAAACAAAACACGAACTCTCCACAGCAAACTTGAGCTGACACAAACAATCACTCAGCACCCTTTGTCTTATTTTGAGACAAGATGACTCGCAAAGCTGTTGACTCTGAAAAGGGGCTAAAGACGCTGCGTCAGCGGACAAGCGTGCTAAAGTCTGTGCTTGCCGACATTGCTGCGAAAAGCTTGCTTCGTCCCTGGGTGGGCTCGAACCACCATCCTTTCGGTTAACAGCCGAACGCGCTAGCCTATTGCGCCACAGAGACTGGTAGTGTAAGCTCTTGTGGGTAACAGTCACAAAAGAATTTGACGCTGGGCGCGACACTAGTCCTGCGTCAGCAAACTTAATTCAAGAGAATTACACCCATTGGGAGGGGCGAGAGAGAGCCAAAAGGCACGCCCAACGTGGGGCTCGAACCCACGACCCTGAGATTAAGAGTCTCATGCTCTACCGACTGAGCTAGCCGGGCAGCGGCAGTCACTTTCCCAAGGCTGACGTCTGTTTTGAGAACTGCCAAACATTTTATGAGCAAACAGAGCCTCGCTTTTCGCAGAGGCTTGACAAAACATCTCGCGGGTAAGGTTGGGGTTAAGCCTAGCGGTAGGCTTAGAGCAGGGGCGTCCCACCTCTATCCTGGAGGTTGCTTGGTCTGACAAGCTTGGCTCCAAGCACAAAGAAACTCAACTTAAGCTGCTGAACCCGGTCTCACCACAGAGACCGGAAACTTCCAGGCACGTCTGATGGAGCTGGCTGGAGTGAAACTCTACCTGACAGGGCCCTCCAGGACAGAGTTTGGCCACACTAGGCATAGAGTCTTCTATGTTTGTTTTAGCCATGCCTGTTGCTGGGGAATACAGATTGAACGAGCAGAGCTCTGGTTCAACAGCCTGAAAGGCTATTAGTTCAGCCAACTCATCAAAGGTTCCAGGTATGGAGTTCCACAAGGAAAAAAAACACGAACTCTCCACAGCAAACTTGAGCTGACACAAACAATCACTCAGCACCCTTTGTCTTATTTTGACACAAGATGACTCGCAAAGCTGTTGACTCTGAAAAGGGGCTACAGACGCTGCGTCAGCGGACAAGCGTGCTAAAGTCTGTGCTTGCCGACATTGCTGCGAAAAGCTTGCTTCGTCCCTGGGTGGGCTCGAACCACCATCCTTTCGGTTAACAGCCGAACGCGCTAGCCTATTGCGCCACAGAGACTGGTAGTGTAAGGTCTTGTGGGTAACAGTCACAAAAGAATTTGACGCTGGGCGCGACACTAGTCCTGCGTCAGCAAACTTAATTCAAGAGAATTACACCCATTGGGAGGGGCGAGAGAGAGCCAAAAGGCACGCCCAACGTGGGGCTCGAACCCACGACCCTGAGATTAAGAGTCTCATGCTCTACCGACTGAGCTAGCCGGGCAGCGGCAGTCACTTTCCCAAGGCTGATGTCTGTTTTGAGAACTGCCAAACATTTTATGAGCAAACAGAGCCTCGCTTTTCGCAGAGGCTTGACAAAACATCTCGCGGGTAAGGTTGGGGTTAAGCCTAGCGGTAGGCTTAGAGCAGGGGCGTCCCACCTCGATCCTGGAGGTTGCTTGGTCTGACGAGCTTGGCTCCAAGCACAAAGAAACTCAACTTAAGCTGCTGAACCCGGTCTCACCACAGAGACCGGAAACTTCCAGGCACGTCTGATGGAGCTGGCTGGAGTGAAACTCTACCTGACAGGGCCCTCCAGGACAGAGTTTGGCCACACTAGGCATAGAGTCTTCTATGTTTGTTTTAGCCATGCCTGTTGCTGGGGAATACAGATTGAACGAGCAGAGCTCTGGTTCAACAGCCTGAAAGGCTATTAGTTCAGCCAACTCATCAAAGGTTCCAGGTATGGAGTTCTGTCTCGCTGTGTGAATACAGTTTGCAAACTCCGACAGCATATGATTGGAGAAGCAATTTGGTGGCATTTTGTGGCGGTCCTAGAGGGAATTTTGAGCAGGACCTCCCTGGACCACACAGGCCTCCACAACAAGGAAAACAAAACACGAACTCTCCACAGCAAACTTGAGCTGACACAAACAATCACTCAGCACCCTTTGTCTTATTTTGAGACAAGATGACTCGCAAAGCTGTTGACTCTGAAAAGGGGCTAAAGACGCTGCGTCAGCGGACAAGCGTGCTAAAGTCTGTGCTTGCCGACATTGCTGCGAAAAGCTTGCTTCATCCCTGGGTGGGCTCGAACCACCATCCTTTCGGTTAACAGCCGAACGCGCTAGCCTATTGCGCCACAGAGACTGGTAGTGTAAGCTCTTGTGGGTAACAGTCACAAAAGAATTTGACGCTGGGCGCGACACTAGTCCTGCGTCAGCAAACTTAATTCAAGAGAATTACACCCATTGGGAGGGGCGAGAGAGAGCCAAAAGGCACGCCCAACGTGTGGCTCGAACCCACGACCCTGAGATTAAGAGTCTCATGCTCTACCGACTGAGCTAGCCGGGCAGCGGCAGTCACTTTCCCAAGGCTGACGTCTGTTTTGAGAACTGCCAAACATTTTATGAGCAAACAGAGCCTCGCTTTTCGCAGAGGCTTGACAAAACATCTCGCGGGTAAGGTTGGGGTTAAGCCTAGCGGTAGGCTTAGAGCAGGGGCGTCCCACCTCGATCCTGGAGGTTGCTTGGTCTGACGAGCTTGGCTCCAAGCACAAAGAAACTCAACTTAAGCTGCTGAACCCGGTCTCACCACAGAGACCGGAAACTTCCAGGCACGTCTGATGGAGCTGGCTGGAGTAAAACTCTACCTGACAGGGCCCTCCAGGACAGAGTTTGGCCACACTAGGCATAGCGTCTTCTATGTTTGTTTTAGCCATGCCTGTTGCTGGGGAATACAGATTGAACGAGCAGAGCTCTGGTTCAACAGCCTGAAAGGCTATTAGTTCAGCCAACTCATCAAAGGTTCCAGGTATGGAGTTCTGTCTCGCTGTGTGAATACAGTTTGCAAACACCGACAGCATATGATTGGAGAAGCAATTTGGTGGCATTTTGTGGCGGTCCTAGAGGGAATTTTGAGCAGGACCTCCCTGGACCACACAGGCCTCCACAACAAGGAAAACAAAACACGAACTCTCCACAGCAAACTTGAGCTGACACAAACAATCACTCAGCACCCTTTGTCTTATTTTGAGACAAGATGACTCGCAAAGCTGTTGACTCTGAAAAGGGGCTAAAGACGCTGCGTCAGCGGACAAGCGTGCTAAAGTCTGTGCTTGCCGACATTGCTGCGAAAAGCTTGCTTCGTCCCTGGGTGGGCTCGAACCACCATCCTTTCGGTTAACAGCCGAACGCGCTAGCCTATTGCGCCACAGAGACTGGTAGTGTAAGCTCTTGTGGGTAACAGTCACAAAAGAATTTGACGCTGGGCGCGACACTAGTCCTGCGTCAGCAAACTTAATTCAAGAGAATTACACCCATTGGGAGGGGCGAGAGAGAGCCAAAAGGCACGCCCAACGTGGGGCTCGAACCCACGACCCTGAGATTAAGAGTCTCATGCTCTACCGACTGAGCTAGCCGGGCAGCGGCAGTCACTTTCCCAAGGCTGACGTCTGTTTTGAGAACTGCCAAACATTTTATGAGCAAACAGAGCCTCGCTTTTCGCAGAGGCTTGACAAAACATCTCGCGGGTAAGGTTGGGGTTAAGCCTAGCGGTAGGCTTAGAGCAGGGGCGTCCCACCTCGATCCTGGAGGTTGCTTGGTCTGACGAGCTTGGCTCCAAGCACAAAGAAACTCAACTTAAGCTGCTGAACCCGGTCTCACCACAGAGACCGGAAACTTCCAGGCACGTCTGATGGAGTATGGAGTTCCACAAGGAAAACAAAACACGAACTCTCCACAGCAAACTTGAGCTGACACAAACAATCACTCAGCACCCTTTGTCTTATTTTGACACAAGATGACTCGCAAAGCTGTTGACTCTGAAAAGGGGCTACAGACGCTGCGTCAGCGGACAAGCGTGCTAAAGTCTGTGCTTGCCGACATTGCTGCGAAAAGCTTGCTTCGTCCCTGGGTGGGCTCGAACCACCATCCTTCCGGTTAACAGCCGAACGCGCTAGCCTATTGCGCCACAGAGACTGGTAGTGTAAGGTCTTGTGGGTAACAGTCACAAAAGAATTTGACGCTGGGCGCGACACTAGTCCTGCGTCAGCAAACTTAATTCAAGAGAATTACACCCATTGGGAGGGGCGAGAGAGAGCCAAAAGGCACGCCCAACGTGGGGCTCGAACCCACGACCCTGAGATTAAGAGTCTCATGCTCTACCGACTGAGCTAGCCGGGCAGCCGCAGTCACTTTCCCAAGGCTGACATCTGTTTTGAGAACTGCCAAACATTTTATGAGCAAACAGAGCCTCGCTTTTCGCAGAGGCTTGACAAAACATCTCGCGGGTAAGGTTGGGGTTAAGCCTAGCGGTAGGCTTAGAGCAGGGGCGTCCCACCTCTATCCTGGAGGTTGCTTGGTCTGACAAGCTTGGCTCCAAGCACAAAGAAACTCAACTTAAGCTGCTGAACCCGGTCTCACCACAGAGACCGGAAACTTCCAGGCACGTCTGATGGAGCTGGCTGGAGTGAAACTCTACCTGACAGGGCCCTCCAGGACAGAGTTTGGCCACACTAGGCATAGAGTCTTCTATGTTTGTTTTAGCCATGCCTGTTGCTGGGGAATACAGATTGAACGAGCAGAGCTCTGGTTCAACAGCCTGAAAGGCTATTAGTTCAGCCAACTCATCAAAGGTTCCAGGTATGGAGTTCCACAAGGAAAAAAAACACGAACTCTCCACAGCAAACTTGAGCTGACACAAACAATCACTCAGCACCCTTTGTCTTATTTTGACACAAGATGACTCGCAAAGCTGTTGACTCTGAAAAGGGGCTACAGACGCTGCGTCAGCGGACAAGCGTGCTAAAGTCTGTGCTTGCCGACATTGCTGCGAAAAGCTTGCTTCGTCCCTGGGTGGGCTCGAACCACCATCCTTTCGGTTAACAGCCGAACGCGCTAGCCTATTGCGCCACAGAGACTGGTAGTGTAAGGTCTTGTGGGTAACAGTCACAAAAGAATTTGACGCTGGGCGCGACACTAGTCCTGCGTCAGCAAACTTAATTCAAGAGAATTACACCCATTGGGAGGGGCGAGAGAGAGCCAAAAGGCACGCCCAACGTGGGGCTCGAACCCACGACCCTGAGATTAAGAGTCTCATGCTCTACCGACTGAGCTAGCCGGGCAGCGGCAGTCACTTTCCCAAGGCTGATGTCTGTTTTGAGAACTGCCAAACATTTTATGAGCAAACAGAGCCTCGCTTTTCGCAGAGGCTTGACAAAACATCTCGCGGGTAAGGTTGGGGTTAAGCCTAGCGGTAGGCTTAGAGCAGGGGCGTCCCACCTCGATCCTGGAGGTTGCTTGGTCTGACGAGCTTGGCTCCAAGCACAAAGAAACTCAACTTAAGCTGCTGAACCCGGTCTCACCACAGAGACCGGAAACTTCCAGGCACGTCTGATGGAGCTGGCTGGAGTGAAACTCTACCTGACAGGGCCCTCCAGGACAGAGTTTGGCCACACTAGGCATAGAGTCTTCTATGTTTGTTTTAGCCATGCCTGTTGCTGGGGAATACAGATTGAACGAGCAGAGCTCTGGTTCAACAGCCTGAAAGGCTATTAGTTCAGCCAACTCATCAAAGGTTCCAGGTATGGAGTTCCACAAGGAAAACAAAACACGAACTCTCCACAGCAAACTTGAGCTGACACAAACAATCACTCAGCACCCTTTGTCTTATTTTGACACAAGATGACTAGCAAAGCTGTTGACTCTGAAAAGGGGCTACAGACGCTGCGTCAGCGGACAAGCGTGCTAAAGTCTGTGCTTGCCGACATTGCTGCGAAAAGCTTGCTTCGTCCCTGGGTGGGCTCGAACCACCATCCTTTCGGTTAACAGCCGAACGCGCTAGCCTATTGCGCCACAGAGACTGGTAGTGTAAGGTCTTGTGGGTAACAGTCACAAAAGAATTTGACGCTGGGCGCGACACTAGTCCTTCGTCAGCAAACTTAATTCAAGAGAATTACACCCATTGGGAGGGGCGAGAGAGAGCCAAAAGGCACGCCCAACGTGGGGCTCGAACCCACGACCCTGAGATTAAGAGTCTCATGCTCTACCGACTGAGCTAGCCGGGCAGCGGCAGTCACTTTCCCAAGGCTGACGTCTGTTTTGAGAACTGCCAAACATTTTATGAGCAAACAGAGCCTCGCTTTTCGCAGAGGCTTGACAAAACATCTCGCGGGTAAGGTTGGGGTTAAGCCTAGCGGTAGGCTTAGAGCAGGGGCGTCCCACCTCGATCCTGGAGGTTGCTTGGTCTGACGAGCTTGGCTCCAAGCACAAAGAAACTCAACTTAAGCTGCTGAACCCGGTCTCACCACAGAGACCGGAAACTTCCAGGCACGTCTGATGGAGCTGGCTGGAGTGAAACTCTACCTGACAGGGCCCTCCAGGACAGAGTTTGGCCACACTAGGCATAGAGTCTTCTATGTTTGTTTTAGCCATGCCTGTTGCTGGGGAATACAGATTGAACGAGCAGAGCTCTGGTTCAACAGCCTGAAAGGCTATTAGTTCAGCCAACTCATCAAAGGTTCCAGGTATGGAGTTCTGTCTCGCTGTGTGAATACAGTTTGCAAACTCCGACAGCATATGATTGGAGAAGCAATTTGGTGGCATTTTGTGGCGGTCCTAGAGGGAATTTTGAGCAGGACCTCCCTGGACCACACAGGCCTCCACAACAAGGAAAACAAAACACGAACTCTCCACAGCAAACTTGAGCTGACACAAACAATCACTCAGCACCCTTTGTCTTATTTTGAGACAAGATGACTCGCAAAGCTGTTGACTCTGAAAAGGGGCTAAAGACGCTGCGTCAGCGGACAAGCGTGCTAAAGTCTGTGCTTGCCGACATTGCTGCGAAAAGCTTGCTTCGTCCCTGGGTGGGCTCGAACCACCATCCTTTCGGTTAACAGCCGAACGCGCTAGCCTATTGCGCCACAGAGACTGGTAGTGTAAGCTCTTGTGGGTAACAGTCACAAAAGAATTTGACGCTGGGCGCGACACTAGTCCTGCGTCAGCAAACTTAATTCAAGAGAATTACACCCATTGGGAGGGGCGAGAGAGAGCCAAAAGGCACGCCCAACGTGTGGCTCGAACCCACGACCCTGAGATTAAGAGTCTCATGCTCTACCGACTGAGCTAGCCGGGCAGCGGCAGTCACTTTCCCAAGGCTGACGTCTGTTTTGAGAACTGCCAAACATTTTATGAGCAAACAGAGCCTCGCTTTTCGCAGAGGCTTGACAAAACATCTCGCGGGTAAGGTTGGGGTTAAGCCTAGCGGTAGGCTTAGAGCAGGGGCGTCCCACCTCGATCCTGGAGGTTGCTTGGTCTGACGAGCTTGGCTCCAAGCACAAAGAAACTCAACTTAAGCTGCTGAACCCGGTCTCACCACAGAGACCGGAAACTTCCAGGCACGTCTGATGGAGCTGGCTGGAGTAAAACTCTACCTGACAGGGCCCTCCAGGACAGAGTTTGGCCACACTAGGCATAGAGTCTTCTATGTTTGTTTTAGCCATGCCTGTTGCTGGGGAATACAGATTGAACGAGCAGAGCTCTGGTTCAACAGCCTGAAAGGCTATTAGTTCAGCCAACTCATCAAAGGTTCCAGGTATGGAGTTCCACAAGGAAAACAAAACACGAACTCTCCACAGCAAACTTGAGCTGACACAAACAATCACTCAGCACCCTTTGTCTTATTTTGACACAAGATGACTCGCAAAGCTGTTGACTCTGAAAAGGGGCTACAGACGCTGCGTCAGCGGACAAGCGTGCTAAAGTCCGTGCTTGCCGACATTGCTGCGAAAAGCTTGCTTCGCCCCTGGGTGGGCTCGAACCACCATCCTTTCGGTTAACAGCCGAACGCGCTAGCCTATTGCGCCACAGAGACTGGTAGTGTAAGCTCTTGTGGGTAACAGTCACAAAAGAATTTGACGCTGGGCGCGACACTAGTCCTGCGTCAGCAAACTTAATTCAAGAGAATTACACCCATTGGGAGGGGCGAGAGAGAGCCAAAAGGCACGCCCAACGTGGGGCTCGAACCCACGACCCTGAGATTAAGAGTCTCATGCTCTACAGACTGAGCTAGCCGGGCAGCGGCAGTCACTTTCCCAAGGCTGATGTCTGTTTTGAGAATGCCAAACATTTTATGAGCAAACAGAGCCTCGCTTTTCGCAGAGGCTTGACAAAACATCTCGCGGGTAAGGTTGGGGTTAAGCCTAGCGGTAGGCTTAGAGCAGGGGCGTCCCACCTCGATCCTGGAGGTTGCTTGGTCTGACGAGCTTGGCTCCAAGCACAAAGAAACTCAACTTAAGCTGCTGAACCCGGTCTCACCACAGAGACCGGAAACTTCCAGGCACGTCTGATGGAGCTGGCTGGAGTGAAACTCTACCTGACAGGGCCCTCCAGGACAGAGTTTGGCCACACTAGGCATAGAGTCTTCTATGTTTGTTTTAGCCATGCCTGTTGCTGGGGAATACAGATTGAACGAGCAGAGCTCTGGTTCAACAGCCTGAAAGGCTATTAGTTCAGCCAACTCATCAAAGGTTCCAGGTATGGAGTTCCACAAGGAAAACAAAACACGAACTCTCCACAGCAAACTTGAGCTGACACAAACAATCACTCAGCACCCTTTGTCTTATTTTGACACAAGATGACTCGCAAAGCTGTTGACTCTGAAAAGGGGCTACAGACGCTGCGTCAGCGGACAAGCGTGCTAAAGTCTGTGCTTGCCGACATTGCTGCGAAAAGCTTGCTTCGTCCCTGGGTGGGCTCGAACCACCATCCTTTCGGTTAACAGCCGAACGCGCTAGCCTATTGCGCCAAAGCTGGGGAACAATAGTCTGTTAAGGGGGGGGAAGAAATGGAAGGAGAAAAAGGGGAAAAAATGAGGGAAAAAGAGGAAAAAAATGAGGAAAAAGGGAAGGAAAGGGAATTTTATGCCTCTACCATCAAAAGTGATGTTTTAGGAAGTGTATGCTTGCAATCAATTATTTTTAAAACATTTTTTCCCCTATTTTCCTATACATTTCAATGGGAGAAAGGTTGATCACCAGGTCGCCGGTTCGAATCCCACTGTTGCCAGAAATCGAAGTTGTAACTTAATGCTGTAAATCGCCATTTTTCATCAGTAAAAGTCACACAAAGCATGTCCACATTAATGAAATTAGTTATGAAATGACAAATGAGCATTTTATTAATTCTATATCACTGACTGTGGATATTATATTCACTTTTCTGAGCTTTGGCACATTTAGTTTGAATATATTTCTGCTCCAATAATTTTCTAAAAAAGTAAAAAATAGTAAATTTATTTCTGAAATAATCCTCAAATTTCTCAACATTTTTAAAGTGCCTATGACCTTTGAATGATACTGTATAAAAGTAAAACATACAAAAAATGTGTTATTCATGACAAAACTTTTATTTTTCAATTTCAAGTCATAGCCAATTATTGTAATTCCTTGAATCACTCACATTTTTTTTCTTCAAGTTATAATGTTGCATATGCAAAAGAACAGAAAACAGATAAATACAATACAAATACAAATAAAATAATATTTAAGACTTGTGCATTCATTGCAAGTGCAAAAGAACGGAAAGCACAGACCATTAAACAAATATAAAGCTTTAAAATGTACATGGCTCTTGTTTAGGCTGTGAGTGCAAAATAACAGAGAACACAAATACAAACAATACACATGATTAAATCTTTAAAATATGAATGACTCTTGTGAATTCTTTAAAAAATGCAAAAGCACAAAAAAACCTATACACATAAATAAAATGTTATAAAACTTTTTAAATGTCAAATCTTTATATAAATCTTTAAAATATTAATGACTACTCTTGTGCATTCTTTGAAAGTGCAAAAGCACAACAACAACAACAAAAAACTACACACATAAATAAAACATAATAAAACTTTCCACGTCAATTGCTTTGTGCAAAGAAAAACAAACAAAAAATGTGAAAAGAACTATATACATATATAAATTTTAAAAATATGAATGACTACTCTTGTGCATTCTTTGAAAGTGCAAAATGCAAAAGCACAAAAAAACTACACGCATAAATAAAACGTAATAAAACTTTCCACATGTCAATGGCTTTGTGCAAAGAAAAACAAACAAAAAAATGGGAAAAGAACTATATACATATATAAATCTTAAAAATATTAATGACTACTCTTGTGCATTCTTTGAAAGTGCAAAATGCAAAAGCACAAAAAAACTACACGCATAAATAAAACGTAATAACACTTTCCACATGTCAATGGCTTTGTGCAAAGAAAAACAAACAAAAAAATGGGAAAAGAACTATATACATATATAAATCTTAAAAATATTAATGACTACTCTTGTGCATTCTTTGAAAGTGCAAAAGCACAAAAAAACTACACGCATAAATAAAACGTAATAAAACTTTCCACATGTCAATGGCTTTGTGCAAAGAAAAACAAACAAAAAAATGGGAAAAGAACTATATACATATATAAATCTTAAAAATATTAATGACTACTCTTGTGCATTCTTTGAAAGTGCAAAAGCACAAAAAAACTATATACATAAATAAAACGTAATAAAACTTTTCACACGTCAATGGCTTTGTAAAAAACAACCACAACAACAACAATAACAAAATATGGGAAAATAACTATATACATATATAAATCTT
Source organism: Carassius gibelio (assembly GCF_023724105.1). Taxonomy (NCBI): domain Eukaryota; kingdom Metazoa; phylum Chordata; class Actinopteri; order Cypriniformes; family Cyprinidae; genus Carassius; species Carassius gibelio. The sequence continues at coordinate 46,147,959 of NC_068398.1, forward strand.
AAAATCAAAGATCAGTTTCTCTTTTTTTTTTTTCATTTAGTTTTTTTTATATCCTCCAACCACTGCTCCTTTGGCACAGTCTCTACAGAGGGGCAGTAAATAATGCCCTTGTATTGGCTATGCCCAGTCTCCGCTGTCCTGAACTGCCCGCATTTTTTGCACGTGTTGTGCTGTACTTTGCGTGTCAGCTTCCGTACTGGGGCAGCAGGAGGGGCAGAAGAGAGGATGGTCATAGGCGCCTGTGGAGCAGCAACTAGGAATGGCCCTGTAAGTCCCTGAGAGGCCATTGGCGTCAGCCACACCAGTTGAGCACCTGGAGGTGGAGCAGGAAAGAGTTGCCGCTGGGTTTGAGGTCTCTCAGCTGGCTGTGACAAAACCGCTGGGGCTGGAAGTACTTTCCTCTTCCTCTTTGTTTGTGCCTGGCCCACGGTGCTACTGGGCAGGTGGTATTGGTGAGCTGGGCCTGGTTGGGGGGGTGCAGACGGGGGACGCACATTGGCAGGTAGCAGAGGGTCAGCCGCCACAGACAAGCGGCTAGGCAGTTGCAGCCCTTGCATTAATACTGCACTGTCCTGCCTTTTAACTCTTTTATTGTGCCACTGAACCAGTGTTGTGTGGCTTACATCCACCAGCTGCAGGGTGGTCTGCTGCATAACAGCAGCATTGGCCAGAATGCGCTGCCTGATTTTCTTGTAGTCCTCCAAGATGAGGACCCACCTGGACACTGTGCTTGTCCCCTTCTTTTTTGGGCTTTTATGGATGGCACAGAGCTTAACAAAAATGGTCTCTATCAGGCGACAACAATCTGGCCACTGGGCAAGTGGTGCTGTGGTGGTGAGTGCATGCCTCTTCACACTTTCCACCCCTGGAGTGAACTCCTGCCTCTTTTTGGGGGACCTGAACCTCCCTGTGTCCAGCCTGCTCTGGTGTCTGGCAGCAAACACCACCCTTTGCTTATCAAAATCAAGCAGGTTCTGCCAAAGAGCAACTATATTGCTCACCTACGTAGAGAGAACAGATAATACATGGCATATGAGAAAACAAAACATGTGCAAGTGTTAACATATAACAGGTCAAGGAGGGAAAGTAGAGAAACTTGAATGTTCCATACCTGCTGGTTGGTGAGGACGAGAGAGGGCTGGTCCCTAAGCTCCACCAGATACTCTGCTAGGCTGTCGACTCTGTCCATGCCTGGCAGACCAACACTATCCAAAGCCTGAAAAAATACAAGCAAAACAAAATCAAAAATCAAAATGTGCAACATTACGAGGACGGTTAAGTGGGGAAAAAAAATAACAAATACATATATACATATTTCTTTTTGTTGAGAAGCATTAACTGCAAGTTAAGTTTTATGTGTATGTCTTACAAAACAATCTGTTCTCAGATTTTATAAGAATCATTTTGATATTTGTAATACAAAACTAATATTCACTGCTCCTTTATTTTTTTCAGCAAAATATAAATACGTTGATTCAGTAAAATCAGATGATTTCCTGTTCAAAAGAATGTGACTGAATATTAGGGAATTGTGGCTCTGTTTACTTATGGTGTCATTAGCAATCCAGTCACATATATAAATCAGTATTAATGCACATATAACAAGGTATTTACATACCACAGACTCATCAGGAGATGCTGATGCACCTGGTGTGGAGGAGGCAGCAGCCAGGGTGGAGGAGGCAGCAGGCTGGATGGAGGCAGCAGCCAGGGTGGAGGAGGCAGCAGGCTGAGTGGAGACAGCAGCCAGGGTGGAGGAGGCAGCAGGCTGGGTGGAGGAGGCAGCAGCCAGGGTGGAGGAGGCAGCAGGCTGGGTGGAGGAGGCAGCAGCCAGGGTGGAGGAGGCAGCAGGCTGGGTGAAGGCAGCAGCCAGGCTGGAGGAAGCAGCAGGCTGGATGGAGGCAGCAGCCAGGGTGGAGGAGGCAGCAGGCTGGGTGGAGACAGCAGCCAGGGTGGAGGAGGCAGCAGGCTGGGTGGAGGAGGCAGCAGCCAGGGTGGAGGAGGCAGCAGCCAGGGTGGAGGAGGCAGCAGGCTGGGTGAAGGCAGCAGCCAGGCTGGAGGAAGCAGCAGGCTGGATGGAGGCAGCAGCCAGGGTGGAGGAGGCAGCAGGCTGGATGGAGGCAGCAGCCAGGGTGGAGGAGGCAGCAGGCTGGGTGGAGGCAGCAGCCAGGGTGGAGGAGGCAGCAGGCTGGATGGAGGCAGCAGCCAGGCTGGAGGAGGCAGCAGGCAGGGTGGAGGAGGCAGCAGGCTGGATGGAGGCAGCAGCCAGGGTGGAGGAGGCAGCAGGCTGGGTGGAGGCAGCAGCCAGGGTGGAGGAGGCAGCAGGCTGGGTGGAGGCAGCAGGCAGGGTGGAGGAGGCAGCAGGCTGGGTGGAGGAGAGAGACTCAGAGGAGGGCACAAAATGGGAGGAGACAGAGAAGCTTGGGTCATCGGTAAGACTTGACACAGTAATGTCATGGTCTTCCCCGAAGCCCTCATCTTCTTCATCCTCGCCTTCATCCACATCCTCCAGCATGTTCTCTGTCTCTTCTGAGTCAGGGTCCACCACCAGGGGCTGTCCGGTCTGACTCAGCAGGTAGTCAACACCAAGCAGCTCTCCTATTGAAAAAAATATAAGGACACACAAACATACAGGACTTGTCAAAAATTACACATTACTGTTTTTCATGTTTTTGAAAGAAGACTCTTATGCTCATCAATCCTGCATTTATTCGATTAAATAAAGAAATACAGTAAACAACAGTTATACTGTGAAATGGTACTACGGCTTAAAATAGCTCTTTTCTATTTTAATATACCTTAAAATGTAATTTATTTCTGTGATTGAATTTTCATCATGATTACTCCAGTCTTCAGAGTCACAGGATCCTTCAAAAATCAGTCTAATTTGCTGATTTATTATCAATGTTGAAAACACTTGTGCTGCTTTTTATATAATATGTGCTACTTTCTTGAATATTCATTAATTAAAAAAAAGTTAAATAAAGAACAGCAGTAGAAATGCATTATAGCATTATAAAGTACCGTTCAAAAGTTTGGGGTGAGTACATTTGTGTTCTTTTTTTTTTGTTTTTAAGAAATTAATACTGGTATTCAGCAAGGATGTTAGATAAATGATGTTCTTTTTAAAAGTTTATTCAGCAATGAACAATGAAAAACATAATAAAAAAATATATATAAAGGGATGACATACCAGTGTATTCAGCAGGTGGCCTGAAAGTTGGCACAAAAGGCCGACCAAACACCTTCAGGCTGTTGGTGTTGACGCAGTGGGCCATATCCCCGGAGTAGGTGAGAAGGGATGCTGGTTTGCTGGTCACTGATGCAGCCGCCCGATCCTGATTCCACCTATTCAAGCCTTCTAGCAGGTAAAGCTGGAAATTCAGTGCATTTGCACTGGTTCCTAGAAGGAGAAAAAAATACACCAATAAAAATTACAAGCCTCGCGATATGAATAACAGAAATTGAAATTATTTCAAGCATCATACATGTGAGACACCAACCTGGAATGAACCTGTTTAGGTGGCAGTGAAAAGACTCCAGGGATGTGGACCCTCTGGCACACCGATATCTAGTCAGGGTGACCCCTGCCTTTGTGGTGGTGCCTACCTCAGTGTATAGAGGCACACCCGGCACATCCTGGATGCACTTGACATGGCGTTTCTGCACACGCCAGATGTGCTCCATGCGCACCTCTTCCAGCAGTGGGACACCCATAAGGTCCCTCCCATTTGCACCACCCAGCTCCTGCAGCAGTCTCTCAATGAGTTGGATGGTGGCCTCCTCACCTCGTGTCCTCCTGCGGCAGTAAAGACTTAGCTCCTTTTTACTGATGCTCCTGTCCACCAGGTTGTCAGTCAGAGCTGGCACACCCTCCTGCATCAGCTGTTTTTTCTTTGCCTGCCGCAACAGGCTGAGGTCTTCAGCATCCCACTCAAAGATGCAGGCAGACAGGCATCCCATGAAGGTGGGGTAGAGGGGATGGGCATCGGTGGTGCAGCCCACGGCCATCCTCCTCATGAAGTGCCAGATGTCCAGACGTATCTGAAGGTCTGGCCACTTGCCGAACCTGGTCTGCAGCTTGCTTGTTGCTCCCTCACTCACACAGCAGCCACAGTCCACATAAAGCAGCACCGGTGGTGGAATGGCAGCCTGGCGGTACCGCTCCATTACACCGGTCACCATCCTGTCCAGTCCCGGCCCTTCTTGCACTGACAGCACACTGGTCACTATCTGGCCAACCTCATTTCCAATGGAGGTTAACCAGAGTGCTGTCCCCCGTCCATGGCCAGCCAGCTTCTTTGTGATCTGGAATTTACAAATGTAATAAGACATTTGGGATGTAACGTTAGCAATAACAATAATATTAATGTCTATCAGACGGTATTTATGAACATTACAGAACAGTTAAATATTTTTTTTTACCTTTTTTGTGGAATCCATCTTTAAGATTTTGCCATAGATGGATGTGATGCTGGCCTTTATGTGTCCAATTCTGGAGAGGATATCCCTGCCGTACACTGAGAGCAGCCAACGACTGGTGGGGATCTCAATTGGCTCTGGAGGCTCCTGGCAGACCACCGGAGAAAGGCTGGGTCGATCGACAAAGTCAGCACACTCCCCAAGATAGTGTGCCAACCGATTTAACCATTCCTCCCCATGGTTCTCTTTCAACTGCCGCACCAAACGAGCTGGGCTGTTGCCCAGTGTCCGGTCCCGAAGCAGCCTAATGACACGGATGTCACAGGCATACCTGAAAACGCACATTGTTGCTGTGATCAGTTAAATGTTCTTTAGTCCTCACAATAACCATCTTTAGACTACTCTACTCACTTGCGGGTCAGGATCAGCCGGAACATTTTCTGGTGCGGCAGGTCAAGCTGGTCCCGGACAGTCTGGCTAGTGGACAGATAGTTCAGAGAACACACAGTGCACCTGAGTGTCTCTGTCACCATGACATAGTACCTATCGATGTCCAGAACCTTCCGTGCTCTTTTATGGACACCATAGCCTGTCAGGTTCTTGCCACAAGCTGGACAGAAAACATTCACCTTCCACAGGTGGTAGGGCATCCACACCATCAACCGATGGGTGAAGAACCGGTCAGGTGTAGGTGTCTGGTGATAAATGAGAGCTGGGACAGGCGGCTCGTACCACAGCTTCAAATCTGGCCGCAGCTTGCCAGCGTGGAAAATAGTGCTGGCAATCCACCTCTGGTCCTGCACAGGGATGGTCTTGGGCCATTCACCTGGCAGCCAGAAAGAAGCTGGGGCCCCACTGGCTGGCTGGACTCCTCCAGGCTCCTCCTGTATGGAAGACAAGTTGTTATTCCATTAAATGTTGCACTACTTTATATCATAGCCTGTTCTATAAATAGAAGCCGCTGCACTCACAGAGGATGGAGATGGGCTGGGGGTCATCACAAAGGATGGAGCGGGAGAGGTGCTGGGAGGAGAAGGCCTAGCTGTTCCTTCAGAGGACGGAGGAGAGGGACTGGTGGTCTTCACAGAAGACAGAGAAGGGGTGGAGCTCCTCACAGAGGATAGAGGGGTGGAGGCAGTCCTCACAGAGGCCATAGCCTGAGTCCTCACTGATGAAGGAGGAGAGGGGCTGGGAAGAGAAGATGAGGATGCAGAGGGTGTAGGAGAGGGGCTGGGGGTCCTCAGATCCACTAAGTTGGGTTTTAGCATTGTCGACTTTGACCCACCAAAGCGTGACTTATTGAACTTAAAAAGAAAAAACAAAGTTAATTGATATCATGTTCATTACATAATTTTTTCTAGCCCAAACATATACATAAATCTATCCTATCAAACAAATACACAACGATTCTAATTAGACATTAATTGATTAAAGAGAAAATATTCACCATAGTCAAATTTAGAGGAGGCCTCAGGAATGAGGGTTGGGCAGAAGCAGCCGCTTCAGGAGCCGTATCAGAAGCAGCAGGAGGTGGAGCAGAAGAGTGAGTGGCAGTGGCAGTGGCAGACTGCTAATACAACCACCAAAGGGCATAAAATATAGTGAAATGGCATAACAACATTTTAATGGATATGTGATGATACATCAAATGTCATTACCTTATTAATGTGGAATCCACAATTGCAGGCCATGGAGCCTCCAAAGAGGGTGGTCTGCCCATGGGCCTGCATGGGGCATTTCTCAATCTGAAAAGATAATAATCATTGTTTACTTTACTAACTTGTCTGAACTATTGTCAGGTGATCTGCATACTACATACTATATAATGAATGAATGATAACTTTGCTTTACCTTCTGGTAGAGGTCATACCACTTGCGTTGCCTTGGGGCTGGTCTGTTGCCTTCTCCAGAAGGCCAAACCCCACAGCGGGCAAAAGTCCTCAACCTGGCCATCCACTCGCCGTCTCCCATGGCCTTGTGGCTTTTTGGCTTAGTGCTCATCTACACACAAAATGGTTTCATTCATAATTCCTATTTCAATGTTAGGTTGGCATAAGTGATTGTTAAAAAGAGAGGCTCGAATACTTGGAAAAAATAAGGGTGTGCAATAAGACCTAAATCTAACTTCAGGATCTGAGAAATTATTTCACAACAGCTACATATGTCAATATAGTTATTTTTGTTATTTGATTATAATTTAAATGAGAACAAAGAAGTAAATTACAAATAATCGGACAAATACATTAGTAACAAATACAGCAGTAATAATAATAATACAACAATGTAATAAGAAATACTTAGTTCTCATCTACACACACAATTTAAAAACATGGATTTCATTCATAATGCTTATTTAAAATAAATAAATAAATGTATGTAATGTTAGGTTAGCATCAGTGATTGTAAAAAAAAGAGACACTCAAATACTAGGAAAATTTAAGCAATTATTTCACAACAGCTACATATCTTAATATAGTTATTTTTGTTATTTGATTTTTATTTAAATAGAAAAAGAAGACAATTACAAACAAGAGGACAAATACATTAGTAATAATAATAGAACAATAAGAAATACTAGAGAAATTGCATAAAATGTCAAATTAAAACACTGCATAGTCTTCACTCTCTCAGATATGAACTGTTCCTTTTTAAAGCACTGAGCGTTTTTATTTTTATTCTTCTTTGTTTTAAATGAATGACAGACAGGGACTAAATTAGGCTGCCGCACTGAATGCACGGACCCAATTTACTGATACACATCCGGTTTTCAAACAAAAGATTTATTTAAGTCTATTTATTATATTCATTTATTCAACACGTAAACACAGTTGGGTATTTTGACGTAATGGTGTGTCTTTTTGACCATTCAAGTGCAATAAACCGTCACAGAAAAACAGAATTCGCGAACAAAAGCGGAGCGTGCGTGCGCGCGCATGCGCGCGCGCCGCCGCTCCTTTCTTATTCTCTGCATACTGCGCTTAATAACTTAATTTGACATCAAGCAAGCAAATTCCGTTCTTTATTTATATTCATTAATACACATTCAATCTTACATTATGTGCCAATAACTGTAAGCGGTAATAATGCATACAGCGAAATAAACGATTGAACAAAATCCCTAACGGTCCACTCGTTATATCATCGTTAAGATATAAGTCATCATATCGCCCACAACAACGACCAATTAAGCACACGGTAAACGGAAACAAAGAAAAAATATTACTTACATTGTTCGATGAGAATAAATACTATCTATCAAATTGCTCGATGATAATTTTGAAGTGCGCGCTCGTCAGAATAGACTCCGTCACCAGTGTCGTCACCCAAACTGACAGAGCAGCGATTGGCTCTCATAGCTCACTATGGAGAGCGGCACAGCGATTGGTGCCTGAAAGCTCACAATGGCGAGCGAGCTCAGCGATTGGCTCTCTTCCAGTCTGACAATGACAGCCGATCCTGATCCAGGTAGCGCCACAGAGACTGGTAGTGTGAGGTCTTGTGGGTAACAGTCACAAAAGAATTTGACGCTGGGCGCGACACTAGTCCTGCGTCAGCAAACTTAATTCAAGAGAATTACACCCATTGGGAGGGGCGAGAGAGAGCCAAAAGGCACGCCCAACGTGGGGCTCGAACCCACGACCCTGAGATTAAGAGTCTCATGCTCTACCGACTGAGCTAGCCGGGCAGCGGCAGTCACTTTCCCAAGGCTGACGTCTGTTTTGAGAACTGCCAAACATTTTATGAGCAAACAGAGCCTCGCTTTTCGCAGAGGCTTGACAAAACATCTCGCGGGTAAGGTTGGGGTTAAGCCTAGCGGTAGGCTTAGAGCAGGGGCGTCCCACCTCGATCCTGGAGGTTGCTTGGTCTGACGAGCTTGGCTCCAAGCACAAAGAAACTCAACTTAAGCTGCTGAACCCGGTCTCACCACAGAGACCGGAAACTTCCAGGCACGTCTGATGGAGCTGGCTGGAGTGAAACTCTACCTGACAGGGCCCTCCAGGACAGAGTTTGGCCACACTAGGCATAGAGTCTTCTATGTTTGTTTTAGCCATGCCTGTTGCTGGGGAATACAGATTGAACGAGCAGAGCTCTGGTTCAACAGCCTGAAAGGCTATTAGTTCAGCCAACTCATCAAAGGTTCCAGGTATGGAGTTCCACAAGGAAAACAAAACACGAACTCTCCACAGCAAACTTGAGCTGACACAAACAATCACTCAGCACCCTTTGTCTTATTTTGACACAAGATGACTCGCAAAGCTGTTGACTCTGAAAAGGGGCTACAGACGCTGCGTCAGCGGACAAGCGTGCTAAAGTCCGTTCTTGCCGACATTGCTGCGAAAAGCTTGCTTCGTCCCTGGGTGGGCTCGAACCACCATCCTTTCGGTTAACAGCCGAACGCGCTAGCCTATTGCGCCACAGAGACTGGTAGTGTAAGCTCTTGTGGGTAACAGTCACAAAAGAATTTGACGCTGGGCGCGACACTAGTCCTGCGTCAGCAAACTTAATTCAAGAGAATTACACCCATTGGGAGGGGCGAGAGAGAGCCAAAAGGCACGCCCAACGTGGGGCTCGAACCCACGACCCTGAGATTAAGAGTCTCATGCTCTACCGACTGAGCTAGCCGGGCAGCGGCAGTCACTTTCCCAAGGCTGACGTCTGTTTTGAGAACTGCCAAACATTTTATGAGCAAACAGAGCCTCGCTTTTCGCAGAGGCTTGACAAAACATCTCGCGGGTAAGGTTGGGGTTAAGCCTAGCGGTAGGCTTAGAGCAGGGGCGTCCCACCTCGATCCTGGAGGTTGCTTGGTCTGACGAGCTTGGCTCCAAGCACAAAGAAACTCAACTTAAGCTGCTGAACCCGGTCTCACCACAGAGACCGGAAACGTCCAGGCACGTCTGATGGAGCTGGCTGGAGTGAAACTCTACCTGACAGGGCCCTCCAGGACAGAGTTTGGCCACACTAGGCATAGAGTCTTCTATGTTTGTTTTAGCCATGCCTGTTGCTGGGGAATACAGATTGAACGAGCAGAGCTCTGGTTCAACAGCCTGAAAGGCTATTAGTTCAGCCAACTCATCAAAGGTTCCAGGTATGGAGTTCCACAAGGAAAACAAAACACGAACTCTCCACAGCAAACTTGAGCTGACACAAACAATCACTCAGCACCCTTTGTCTTATTTTGACACAAGATGACTAGCAAAGCTGTTGACTCTGAAAAGGGGCTACAGACGCTGCGTCAGCGGACAAGCGTGCTAAAGTCTGTGCTTGCCGACATTGCTGCGAAAAGCTTGCTTCGTCCCTGGGTGGGCTCGAACCACCATCCTTTCGGTTAACAGCCGAACGCGCTAGCCTATTGCGCCACAGAGACTGGTAGTGTAAGGTCTTGTGGGTAACAGTCACAAAAGAATTTGACGCTGGGCGCGACACTAGTCCTGCGTCAGCAAACTTAATTCAAGAGAATTACACCCATTGGGAGGGGCGAGAGAGAGCCAAAAGGCACGCCCAACGTGGGGCTCGAACCCACGACCCTGAGATTAAGAGTCTCATGCTCTACCGACTGAGCTAGCCGGGCAGCGGCAGTCACTTTCCCAAGGCTGATGTCTGTTTTGAGAACTGCCAAACATTTTATGAGCAAACAGAGCCTCGCTTTTCGCAGAGGCTTGATAAAACATCTCGCGGGTAAGGTTGGGGCTAAGCCTAGCGGTAGGCTTAGAGCAGGGGCGTCCCACCTCGATCCTGGAGGTTGCTTGGTCTGACGAGCTTGGCTCCAAGCACAAAGAAACTCAACTTAAGCTGCTGAACCCGGTCTCACCACAGAGACCGGAAACTTCCAGGCACGTCTGATGGAGCTGGCTGGAGTGAAACTCTACCTGACAGGGCCCTCCAGGACAGAGTTTGGCCACACTAGGCATAGAGTCTTCTATGTTTGTTTTAGCCATGCCTGTTGCTGGGGAATACAGATTGAACGAGCAGAGCTCTGGTTCAACAGCCTGAAAGGCTATTAGTTCAGCCAACTCATCAAAGGTTCCAGGTATGGAGTTCTGTCTCGCTGTGTGAATACAGTTTGCAAACTCCGACAGCATATGATTGGAGAAGCAATTTGGTGGCATTTTGTGGCGGTCCTAGAGGGAATTTTGAGCAGGACCTCCCTGGACCACACAGGCCTCCACAACAAGGAAAACAAAACACGAACTCTCCACAGCAAACTTGAGCTGACACAAACAATCACTCAGCACCCTTTGTCTTATTTTGAGACAAGATGACTCGCAAAGCTGTTGACTCTGAAAAGGGGCTAAAGACGCTGCGTCAGCGGACAAGCGTGCTAAAGTCTGTGCTTGCCGACATTGCTGCGAAAAGCTTGCTTCATCCCTGGGTGGGCTCGAACCACCATCCTTTCGGTTAACAGCCGAACGCGCTAGCCTATTGCGCCACAGAGACTGGTAGTGTAAGCTCTTGTGGGTAACAGTCACAAAAGAATTTGACGCTGGGCGCGACACTAGTCCTGCGTCAGCAAACTTAATTCAAGAGAATTACACCCATTGGGAGGGGCGAGAGAGAGCCAAAAGGCACGCCCAACGTGTGGCTCGAACCCACGACCCTGAGATTAAGAGTCTCATGCTCTACCGACTGAGCTAGCCGGGCAGCGGCAGTCACTTTCCCAAGGCTGACGTCTGTTTTGAGAACTGCCAAACATTTTATGAGCAAACAGAGCCTCGCTTTTCGCAGAGGCTTGACAAAACATCTCGCGGGTAAGGTTGGGGTTAAGCCTAGCGGTAGGCTTAGAGCAGGGGCGTCCCACCTCGATCCTGGAGGTTGCTTGGTCTGACGAGCTTGGCTCCAAGCACAAAGAAACTCAACTTAAGCTGCTGAACCCGGTCTCACCACAGAGACCGGAAACTTCCAGGCACGTCTGATGGAGCTGGCTGGAGTGAAACTCTACCTGACAGGGCCCTCCAGGACAGAGTTTGGCCACACTAGGCATAGAGTCTTCTATGTTTGTTTTAGCCATGCCTGTTGCTGGGGAATACAGATTGAACGAGCAGAGCTCTGGTTCAACAGCCTGAAAGGCTATTAGTTCAGCCAACTCATCAAAGGTTCCAGGTATGGAGTTCCACAAGGAAAACAAAACACGAACTCTCCACAGCAAACTTGAGCTGACACAAACAATCACTCAGCACCCTTTGTCTTATTTTGACACAAGATGACTCGCAAAGCTGTTGACTCTGAAAAGGGGCTACAGACGCTGCGTCAGCGGACAAGCGTGCTAAAGTCCGTTCTTGCCGACATTGCTGCGAAAAGCTTGCTTCGTCCCTGGGTGGGCTCGAACCACCATCCTTTCGGTTAACAGCCGAACGCGCTAGCCTATTGCGCCACAGAGACTGGTAGTGTAAGCTCTTGTGGGTAACAGTCACAAAAGAATTTGACGCTGGGCGCGACACTAGTCCTGCGTCAGCAAACTTAATTCAAGAGAATTACACCCATTGGGAGGGGCGAGAGAGAGCCAAAAGGCACGCCCAACGTGGGGCTCGAACCCACGACCCTGAGATTAAGAGTCTCATGCTCTACCGACTGAGCTAGCCGGGCAGCGGCAGTCACTTTCCCAAGGCTGACGTCTGTTTTGAGAACTGCCAAACATTTTATGAGCAAACAGAGCCTCGCTTTTCGCAGAGGCTTGACAAAACATCTCGCGGGTAAGGTTGGGGTTAAGCCTAGCGGTAGGCTTAGAGCAGGGGCGTCCCACCTCGATCCTGGAGGTTGCTTGGTCTGACGAGCTTGGCTCCAAGCACAAAGAAACTCAACTTAAGCTGCTGAACCCGGTCTCACCACAGAGACCGGAAACTTCCAGGCACGTCTGATGGAGCTGGCTGGAGTGAAACTCTACCTGACAGGGCCCTCCAGGACAGAGTTTGGCCACACTAGGCATAGAGTCTTCTATGTTTGTTTTAGCCATGCCTGTTGCTGGGGAATACAGATTGAACGAGCAGAGCTCTGGTTCAACAGCCTGAAAGGCTATTAGTTCAGCCAACTCATCAAAGGTTCCAGGTATGGAGTTCCACAAGGAAAACAAAACACGAACTCTCCACAGCAAACTTGAGCTGACACAAACAATCACTCAGCACCCTTTGTCTTATTTTGACACAAGATGACTAGCAAAGCTGTTGACTCTGAAAAGGGGCTACAGACGCTGCGTCAGCGGACAAGCGTGCTAAAGTCTGTGCTTGCCGACATTGCTGCGAAAAGCTTGCTTCGTCCCTGGGTGGGCTCGAACCACCATCCTTTCGGTTAACAGCCGAACGCGCTAGCCTATTGCGCCACAGAGACTGGTAGTGTAAGGTCTTGTGGGTAACAGTCACAAAAGAATTTGACGCTGGGCGCGACACTAGTCCTGCGTCAGCAAACTTAATTCAAGAGAATTACACCCATTGGGAGGGGCGAGAGAGAGCCAAAAGGCACGCCCAACGTGGGGCTCGAACCCACGACCCTGAGATTAAGAGTCTCATGCTCTACCGACTGAGCTAGCCGGGCAGCGGCAGTCACTTTCCCAAGGCTGATGTCTGTTTTGAGAACTGCCAAACATTTTATGAGCAAACAGAGCCTCGCTTTTCGCAGAGGCTTGATAAAACATCTCGCGGGTAAGGTTGGGGCTAAGCCTAGCGGTAGGCTTAGAGCAGGGGCGTCCCACCTCGATCCTGGAGGTTGCTTGGTCTGACGAGCTTGGCTCCAAGCACAAAGAAACTCAACTTAAGCTGCTGAACCCGGTCTCACCACAGAGACCGGAAACTTCCAGGCACGTCTGATGGAGCTGGCTGGAGTGAAACTCTACCTGACAGGGCCCTCCAGGACAGAGTTTGGCCACACTAGGCATAGAGTCTTCTATGTTTGTTTTAGCCATGCCTGTTGCTGGGGAATACAGATTGAACGAGCAGAGCTCTGGTTCAACAGCCTGAAAGGCTATTAGTTCAGCCAACTCATCAAAGGTTCCAGGTATGGAGTTCTGTCTCGCTGTGTGAATACAGTTTGCAAACTCCGACAGCATATGATTGGAGAAGCAATTTGGTGGCATTTTGTGGCGGTCCTAGAGGGAATTTTGAGCAGGACCTCCCTGGACCACACAGGCCTCCACAACAAGGAAAACAAAACACGAACTCTCCACAGCAAACTTGAGCTGACACAAACAATCACTCAGCACCCTTTGTCTTATTTTGAGACAAGATGACTCGCAAAGCTGTTGACTCTGAAAAGGGGCTAAAGACGCTGCGTCAGCGGACAAGCGTGCTAAAGTCTGTGCTTGCCGACATTGCTGCGAAAAGCTTGCTTCATCCCTGGGTGGGCTCGAACCACCATCCTTTCGGTTAACAGCCGAACGCGCTAGCCTATTGCGCCACAGAGACTGGTAGTGTAAGCTCTTGTGGGTAACAGTCACAAAAGAATTTGACGCTGGGCGCGACACTAGTCCTGCGTCAGCAAACTTAATTCAAGAGAATTACACCCATTGGGAGGGGCGAGAGAGAGCCAAAAGGCACGCCCAACGTGTGGCTCGAACCCACGACCCTGAGATTAAGAGTCTCATGCTCTACCGACTGAGCTAGCCGGGCAGCGGCAGTCACTTTCCCAAGGCTGACGTCTGTTTTGAGAACTGCCAAACATTTTATGAGCAAACAGAGCCTCGCTTTTCGCAGAGGCTTGACAAAACATCTCGCGGGTAAGGTTGGGGTTAAGCCTAGCGGTAGGCTTAGAGCAGGGGCGTCCCACCTCGATCCTGGAGGTTGCTTGGTCTGACGAGCTTGGCTCCAAGCACAAAGAAACTCAACTTAAGCTGCTGAACCCGGTCTCACCACAGAGACCGGAAACTTCCAGGCACGTCTGATGGAGCTGGCTGGAGTAAAACTCTACCTGACAGGGCCCTCCAGGACAGAGTTTGGCCACACTAGGCATAGCGTCTTCTATGTTTGTTTTAGCCATGCCTGTTGCTGGGGAATACAGATTGAACGAGCAGAGCTCTGGTTCAACAGCCTGAAAGGCTATTAGTTCAGCCAACTCATCAAAGGTTCCAGGTATGGAGTTATGTCTCGCTGTGTGAATACAGTTTGCAAACACCGACAGCATATGATTGGAGAAGCAATTTGGTGGCATTTTGTGGCGGTCCTAGAGGGAATTTTGAGCAGGACCTCCCTGGACCACACAGGCCTCCACAACAAGGAAAACAAAACACGAACTCTCCACAGCAAACTTGAGCTGACACAAACAATCACTCAGCACCCTTTGTCTTATTTTGAGACAAGATGACTCGCAAAGCTGTTGACTCTGAAAAGGGGCTAAAGACGCTGCGTCAGCGGACAAGCGTGCTAAAGTCTGTGCTTGCCGACATTGCTGCGAAAAGCTTGCTTCGTCCCTGGGTGGGCTCGAACCACCATCCTTTCGGTTAACAGCCGAACGCGCTAGCCTATTGCGCCACAGAGACTGGTAGTGTAAGCTCTTGTGGGTAACAGTCACAAAAGAATTTGACGCTGGGCGCGACACTAGTCCTGCGTCAGCAAACTTAATTCAAGAGAATTACACCCATTGGGAGGGGCGAGAGAGAGCCAAAAGGCACGCCCAACGTGGGGCTCGAACCCACGACCCTGAGATTAAGAGTCTCATGCTCTACCGACTGAGCTAGCCGGGCAGCGGCAGTCACTTTCCCAAGGCTGACGTCTGTTTTGAGAACTGCCAAACATTTTATGAGCAAACAGAGCCTCGCTTTTCGCAGAGGCTTGACAAAACATCTCGCGGGTAAGGTTGGGGTTAAGCCTAGCGGTAGGCTTAGAGCAGGGGCGTCCCACCTCGATCCTGGAGGTTGCTTGGTCTGACGAGCTTGGCTCCAAGCACAAAGAAACTCAACTTAAGCTGCTGAACCCGGTCTCACCACAGAGACCGGAAACGTCCAGGCACGTCTGATGGAGCTGGCTGGAGTGAAACTCTACCTGACAGGGCCCTCCAGGACAGAGTTTGGCCACACTAGGCATAGAGTCTTCTATGTTTGTTTTAGCCATGCCTGTTGCTGGGGAATACAGATTGAACGAGCAGAGCTCTGGTTCAACAGCCTGAAAGGCTATTAGTTCAGCCAACTCATCAAAGGTTCCAGGTATGGAGTTCCACAAGGAAAACAAAACACGAACTCTCCACAGCAAACTTGAGCTGACACAAACAATCACTCAGCACCCTTTGTCTTATTTTGACACAAGATGACTAGCAAAGCTGTTGACTCTGAAAAGGGGCTACAGACGCTGCGTCAGCGGACAAGCGTGCTAAAGTCTGTGCTTGCCGACATTGCTGCGAAAAGCTTGCTTCGTCCCTGGGTGGGCTCGAACCACCATCCTTTCGGTTAACAGCCGAACGCGCTAGCCTATTGCGCCACAGAGACTGGTAGTGTAAGGTCTTGTGGGTAACAGTCACAAAAGAATTTGACGCTGGGCGCGACACTAGTCCTGCGTCAGCAAACTTAATTCAAGAGAATTACACCCATTGGGAGGGGCGAGAGAGAGCCAAAAGGCACGCCCAACGTGGGGCTCGAACCCACGACCCTGAGATTAAGAGTCTCATGCTCTACCGACTGAGCTAGCCGGGCAGCGGCAGTCACTTTCCCAAGGCTGATGTCTGTTTTGAGAACTGCCAAACATTTTATGAGCAAACAGAGCCTCGCTTTTCGCAGAGGCTTGATAAAACATCTCGCGGGTAAGGTTGGGGCTAAGCCTAGCGGTAGGCTTAGAGCAGGGGCGTCCCACCTCGATCCTGGAGGTTGCTTGGTCTGACGAGCTTGGCTCCAAGCACAAAGAAACTCAACTTAAGCTGCTGAACCCGGTCTCACCACAGAGACCGGAAACTTCCAGGCACGTCTGATGGAGCTGGCTGGAGTGAAACTCTACCTGACAGGGCCCTCCAGGACAGAGTTTGGCCACACTAGGCATAGAGTCTTCTATGTTTGTTTTAGCCATGCCTGTTGCTGGGGAATACAGATTGAACGAGCAGAGCTCTGGTTCAACAGCCTGAAAGGCTATTAGTTCAGCCAACTCATCAAAGGTTCCAGGTATGGAGTTCTGTCTCGCTGTGTGAATACAGTTTGCAAACTCCGACAGCATATGATTGGAGAAGCAATTTGGTGGCATTTTGTGGCGGTCCTAGAGGGAATTTTGAGCAGGACCTCCCTGGACCACACAGGCCTCCACAACAAGGAAAACAAAACACGAACTCTCCACAGCAAACTTGAGCTGACACAAACAATCACTCAGCACCCTTTGTCTTATTTTGAGACAAGATGACTCGCAAAGCTGTTGACTCTGAAAAGGGGCTAAAGACGCTGCGTCAGCGGACAAGCGTGCTAAAGTCTGTGCTTGCCGACATTGCTGCGAAAAGCTTGCTTCATCCCTGGGTGGGCTCGAACCACCATCCTTTCGGTTAACAGCCGAACGCGCTAGCCTATTGCGCCACAGAGACTGGTAGTGTAAGCTCTTGTGGGTAACAGTCACAAAAGAATTTGACGCTGGGCGCGACACTAGTCCTGCGTCAGCAAACTTAATTCAAGAGAATTACACCCATTGGGAGGGGCGAGAGAGAGCCAAAAGGCACGCCCAACGTGTGGCTCGAACCCACGACCCTGAGATTAAGAGTCTCATGCTCTACCGACTGAGCTAGCCGGGCAGCGGCAGTCACTTTCCCAAGGCTGACGTCTGTTTTGAGAACTGCCAAACATTTTATGAGCAAACAGAGCCTCGCTTTTCGCAGAGGCTTGACAAAACATCTCGCGGGTAAGGTTGGGGTTAAGCCTAGCGGTAGGCTTAGAGCAGGGGCGTCCCACCTCGATCCTGGAGGTTGCTTGGTCTGACGAGCTTGGCTCCAAGCACAAAGAAACTCAACTTAAGCTGCTGAACCCGGTCTCACCACAGAGACCGGAAACTTCCAGGCACGTCTGATGGAGCTGGCTGGAGTGAAACTCTACCTGACAGGGCCCTCCAGGACAGAGTTTGGCCACACTAGGCATAGAGTCTTCTATGTTTGTTTTAGCCATGCCTGTTGCTGGGGAATACAGATTGAACGAGCAGAGCTCTGGTTCAACAGCCTGAAAGGCTATTAGTTCAGCCAACTCATCAAAGGTTCCAGGTATGGAGTTCCACAAGGAAAACAAAACACGAACTCTCCACAGCAAACTTGAGCTGACACAAACAATCACTCAGCACCCTTTGTCTTATTTTGACACAAGATGACTCGCAAAGCTGTTGACTCTGAAAAGGGGCTACAGACGCTGCGTCAGCGGACAAGCGTGCTAAAGTCCGTTCTTGCCGACATTGCTGCGAAAAGCTTGCTTCGTCCCTGGGTGGGCTCGAACCACCATCCTTTCGGTTAACAGCCGAACGCGCTAGCCTATTGCGCCACAGAGACTGGTAGTGTAAGCTCTTGTGGGTAACAGTCACAAAAGAATTTGACGCTGGGCGCGACACTAGTCCTGCGTCAGCAAACTTAATTCAAGAGAATTACACCCATTGGGAGGGGCGAGAGAGAGCCAAAAGGCACGCCCAACGTGGGGCTCGAACCCACGACCCTGAGATTAAGAGTCTCATGCTCTACCGACTGAGCTAGCCGGGCAGCGGCAGTCACTTTCCCAAGGCTGACGTCTGTTTTGAGAACTGCCAAACATTTTATGAGCAAACAGAGCCTCGCTTTTCGCAGAGGCTTGACAAAACATCTCGCGGGTAAGGTTGGGGTTAAGCCTAGCGGTAGGCTTAGAGCAGGGGCGTCCCACCTCGATCCTGGAGGTTGCTTGGTCTGACGAGCTTGGCTCCAAGCACAAAGAAACTCAACTTAAGCTGCTGAACCCGGTCTCACCACAGAGACCGGAAACTTCCAGGCACGTCTGATGGAGCTGGCTGGAGTGAAACTCTACCTGACAGGGCCCTCCAGGACAGAGTTTGGCCACACTAGGCATAGAGTCTTCTATGTTTGTTTTAGCCATGCCTGTTGCTGGGGAATACAGATTGAACGAGCAGAGCTCTGGTTCAACAGCCTGAAAGGCTATTAGTTCAGCCAACTCATCAAAGGTTCCAGGTATGGAGTTCCACAAGGAAAACAAAACACGAACTCTCCACAGCAAACTTGAGCTGACACAAACAATCACTCAGCACCCTTTGTCTTATTTTGACACAAGATGACTAGCAAAGCTGTTGACTCTGAAAAGGGGCTACAGACGCTGCGTCAGCGGACAAGCGTGCTAAAGTCTGTGCTTGCCGACATTGCTGCGAAAAGCTTGCTTCGTCCCTGGGTGGGCTCGAACCACCATCCTTTCGGTTAACAGCCGAACGCGCTAGCCTATTGCGCCACAGAGACTGGTAGTGTAAGGTCTTGTGGGTAACAGTCACAAAAGAATTTGACGCTGGGCGCGACACTAGTCCTGCGTCAGCAAACTTAATTCAAGAGAATTACACCCATTGGGAGGGGCGAGAGAGAGCCAAAAGGCACGCCCAACGTGGGGCTCGAACCCACGACCCTGAGATTAAGAGTCTCATGCTCTACCGACTGAGCTAGCCGGGCAGCGGCAGTCACTTTCCCAAGGCTGATGTCTGTTTTGAGAACTGCCAAACATTTTATGAGCAAACAGAGCCTCGCTTTTCGCAGAGGCTTGATAAAACATCTCGCGGGTAAGGTTGGGGCTAAGCCTAGCGGTAGGCTTAGAGCAGGGGCGTCCCACCTCGATCCTGGAGGTTGCTTGGTCTGACGAGCTTGGCTCCAAGCACAAAGAAACTCAACTTAAGCTGCTGAACCCGGTCTCACCACAGAGACCGGAAACTTCCAGGCACGTCTGATGGAGCTGGCTGGAGTGAAACTCTACCTGACAGGGCCCTCCAGGACAGAGTTTGGCCACACTAGGCATAGAGTCTTCTATGTTTGTTTTAGCCATGCCTGTTGCTGGGGAATACAGATTGAACGAGCAGAGCTCTGGTTCAACAGCCTGAAAGGCTATTAGTTCAGCCAACTCATCAAAGGTTCCAGGTATGGAGTTCTGTCTCGCTGTGTGAATACAGTTTGCAAACTCCGACAGCATATGATTGGAGAAGCAATTTGGTGGCATTTTGTGGCGGTCCTAGAGGGAATTTTGAGCAGGACCTCCCTGGACCACACAGGCCTCCACAACAAGGAAAACAAAACACGAACTCTCCACAGCAAACTTGAGCTGACACAAACAATCACTCAGCACCCTTTGTCTTATTTTGAGACAAGATGACTCGCAAAGCTGTTGACTCTGAAAAGGGGCTAAAGACGCTGCGTCAGCGGACAAGCGTGCTAAAGTCTGTGCTTGCCGACATTGCTGCGAAAAGCTTGCTTCATCCCTGGGTGGGCTCGAACCACCATCCTTTCGGTTAACAGCCGAACGCGCTAGCCTATTGCGCCACAGAGACTGGTAGTGTAAGCTCTTGTGGGTAACAGTCACAAAAGAATTTGACGCTGGGCGCGACACTAGTCCTGCGTCAGCAAACTTAATTCAAGAGAATTACACCCATTGGGAGGGGCGAGAGAGAGCCAAAAGGCACGCCCAACGTGTGGCTCGAACCCACGACCCTGAGATTAAGAGTCTCATGCTCTACCGACTGAGCTAGCCGGGCAGCGGCAGTCACTTTCCCAAGGCTGACGTCTGTTTTGAGAACTGCCAAACATTTTATGAGCAAACAGAGCCTCGCTTTTCGCAGAGGCTTGACAAAACATCTCGCGGGTAAGGTTGGGGTTAAGCCTAGCGGTAGGCTTAGAGCAGGGGCGTCCCACCTCGATCCTGGAGGTTGCTTGGTCTGACGAGCTTGGCTCCAAGCACAAAGAAACTCAACTTAAGCTGCTGAACCCGGTCTCACCACAGAGACCGGAAACTTCCAGGCACGTCTGATGGAGCTGGCTGGAGTAAAACTCTACCTGACAGGGCCCTCCAGGACAGAGTTTGGCCACACTAGGCATAGCGTCTTCTATGTTTGTTTTAGCCATGCCTGTTGCTGGGGAATACAGATTGAACGAGCAGAGCTCTGGTTCAACAGCCTGAAAGGCTATTAGTTCAGCCAACTCATCAAAGGTTCCAGGTATGGAGTTATGTCTCGCTGTGTGAATACAGTTTGCAAACACCGACAGCATATGATTGGAGAAGCAATTTGGTGGCATTTTGTGGCGGTCCTAGAGGGAATTTTGAGCAGGACCTCCCTGGACCACACAGGCCTCCACAACAAGGAAAACAAAACACGAACTCTCCACAGCAAACTTGAGCTGACACAAACAATCACTCAGCACCCTTTGTCTTATTTTGAGACAAGATGACTCGCAAAGCTGTTGACTCTGAAAAGGGGCTAAAGACGCTGCGTCAGCGGACAAGCGTGCTAAAGTCTGTGCTTGCCGACATTGCTGCGAAAAGCTTGCTTCGTCCCTGGGTGGGCTCGAACCACCATCCTTTCGGTTAACAGCCGAACGCGCTAGCCTATTGCGCCACAGAGACTGGTAGTGTAAGCTCTTGTGGGTAACAGTCACAAAAGAATTTGACGCTGGGCGCGACACTAGTCCTGCGTCAGCAAACTTAATTCAAGAGAATTACACCCATTGGGAGGGGCGAGAGAGAGCCAAAAGGCACGCCCAACGTGGGGCTCGAACCCACGACCCTGAGATTAAGAGTCTCATGCTCTACCGACTGAGCTAGCCGGGCAGCGGCAGTCACTTTCCCAAGGCTGACGTCTGTTTTGAGAACTGCCAAACATTTTATGAGCAAACAGAGCCTCGCTTTTCGCAGAGGCTTGACAAAACATCTCGCGGGTAAGGTTGGGGTTAAGCCTAGCGGTAGGCTTAGAGCAGGGGCGTCCCACCTCGATCCTGGAGGTTGCTTGGTCTGACGAGCTTGGCTCCAAGCACAAAGAAACTCAACTTAAGCTGCTGAACCCGGTCTCACCACAGAGACCGGAAACTTCCAGGCACGTCTGATGGAGTATGGAGTTCCACAAGGAAAACAAAACACGAACTCTCCACAGCAAACTTGAGCTGACACAAACAATCACTCAGCACCCTTTGTCTTATTTTGACACAAGATGACTCGCAAAGCTGTTGACTCTGAAAAGGGGCTACAGACGCTGCGTCAGCGGACAAGCGTGCTAAAGTCCGTGCTTGCCGACATTGCTGCGAAAAGCTTGCTTCGTCCCTGGGTGGGCTCGAACCACCATCCTTTCGGTTAACAGCCGAACGCGCTAGCCTATTGCTCCACAGAGACTGGTAGTGTAAGCTCTTGTGGGTAACAGTCACAAAAGAATTTGACGCTGGGCGCGACACTAGTCCTGCGTCAGCAAACTTAATTCAAGAGAATTACACCCATTGGGAGGGGCGAGAGAGAGCCAAAAGGCACGCCCAACGTGGGGCTCAAACCCACGACCCTGAGATTAAGAGTCTCATGCTCTACCAACTGAGCTAGCCGGGCAGCGGCAGTCACTTTCCCAAGGCTGACGTCTGTTTTGAGAACTGCCAAACATTTTATGAGCAAACAGAGCCTCGCTTTTCGCAGAGGCTTGACAAAACATCTCGCGGGTAAGGTTGGGGTTAAGCCTAGCGGTAGGCTTAGAGCAGGGGCGTCCCACCTCGATCCTGGAGGTTGCTTGGTCTGACGAGCTTGGCTCCAAGCACAAAGAAACTCAACTTAAGCTGCTGAACCCGGTCTCACCACAGAGACCGGAAACTTCCAGGCACGTCTGATGGAGCTGGCTGGAGTGAAACTCTACCTGACAGGGCCCTCCAGGACAGAGTTTGGCCACACTAGGCATAGAGTCTTCTATGTTTGTTTTAGCCATGCCTGTTGCTGGGGAATACAGATTGAACGAGCAGAGCTCTGGATCAACAGCCTGAAAGGCTATTAGTTCAGCCAACTCATCAAAGGTTCCAGGTATGGAGTTCCACAAGGAAAACAAAACACGAACTCTCCACAGCAAACTTGAGCTGACACAAACAATCACTCAGCACCCTTTGTCTTATTTTGACACAAGATGACTAGCCAAGCTGTTGACTCTGAAAAGGGGCTACAGACGCTGCGTCAGCGGACAAGCGTGCTAAAGTCTGTGCTTGCCGACATTGCTGCGAAAAGCTTGCTTCGTCCCTGGGTGGGCTCGAACCACCATCCTTTCGGTTAACAGCCGAACGCGCTAGCCTATTGCGCCACAGAGACTGGTAGTGTAAGCTCTTGTGGGTAACAGTCACAAAAGAATTTGACGCTGGGCGCGACACTAGTGCTGCGTCAGCAAACTTAATTCAAGAGAATTACACCCATTGGGAGGGGCGAGAGAGAGCCAAAAGGCACGCCCAACGTGGGGCTCGAACCCACGACCCTGAGATTAAGAGTCTCATGCTCTACCGACTGAGCTAGCCGGGCAGCGGCAGTCACTTTCCCAAAGCTGACGTCTGTTTTGAGAACTGCTAAACATTTTATGAGCAAACAGAGCCTCGCTTTTCGCAGAGGCTTGACAAAACATCTCGCGGGTAAGGTTGGGGTTAAGCCTAGCGGTAGGCTTAGAGCAGGGGCGTCCCACCTCGATCCTGGAGGTTGCTTGGTCTGACGAGCTTGGCTCCAAGCACAAAGAAACTCAACTTAAGCTGCTGAACCCGGTCTCACCACAGAGACCGGAAACTTCCAGGCACGTCTGATGGAGCTGGCTGGAGTGAAACTCTACCTGACAGGGCCCTCCAGGACAGAGTTTGGCCACACTAGGCATAGAGTCTTCTATGTTTGTTTTAGCCATGCCTGTTGCTGGGGAATACAGATTGAACGAGCAGAGCTCTGGTTCAACAGCCTGAAAGGCTATTAGTTCAGCCAACTCATCAAAGGTTCCAGGTATGGAGTTCCACAAGGAAAACAAAACACGAACTCTCCACAGCAAACTTGAGCTGACACAAACAATCACTCAGCACCCTTTGTCTTATTTTGACACAAGATGACTCGCAAAGCTGTTGACTCTGAAAAGGGGCTACAGACGCTGCGTCAGCGGACAAGCGTGCTAAAGTCCGTGCTTGCCGACATTGCTGCGAAAAGCTTGCTTCGCCCCTGGGTGGGCTCGAACCACCATCCTTTCGGTTAACAGCCGAACGCGCTAGCCTATTGCGCCACAGAGACTGGTAGTGTAAGCTCTTGTGGGTAACAGTCACAAAAGAATTTGACGCTGGGCGCGACACTAGTCCTGCGTCAGCAAACTTAATTCAAGAGAATTACACCCATTGGGAGGGGCGAGAGAGAGCCAAAAGGCACGCCCAACGTGGGGCTCGAACCCACGACCCTGAGATTAAGAGTCTCATGCTCTACAGACTGAGCTAGCCGGGCAGCGGCAGTCACTTTCCCAAGGCTGATGTCTGTTTTGAGAATGCCAAACATTTTATGAGCAAACAGAGCCTCGCTTTTCGCAGAGGCTTGACAAAACATCTCGCGGGTAAGGTTGGGGTTAAGCCTAGCGGTAGGCTTAGAGCAGGGGCGTCCCACCTCGATCCTGGAGGTTGCTTGGTCTGACGAGCTTGGCTCCAAGCACAAAGAAACTCAACTTAAGCTGCTGAACCCGGTCTCACCACAGAGACCGGAAACTTCCAGGCACGTCTGATGGAGCTGGCTGGAGTGAAACTCTACCTGACAGGGCCCTCCAGGACAGAGTTTGGCCACACTAGGCATAGAGTCTTCTATGTTTGTTTTAGCCATGCCTGTTGCTGGGGAATACAGATTGAACGAGCAGAGCTCTGGTTCAACAGCCTGAAAGGCTATTAGTTCAGCCAACTCATCAAAGGTTCCAGGTATGGAGTTCCACAAGGAAAACAAAACACGAACTCTCCACAGCAAACTTGAGCTGACACAAACAATCACTCAGCACCCTTTGTCTTATTTTGACACAAGATGACTCGCAAAGCTGTTGACTCTGAAAAGGGGCTACAGACGCTGCGTCAGCGGACAAGCGTGCTAAAGTCCGTTCTTGCCGACATTGCTGCGAAAAGCTTGCTTCGTCCCTGGGTGGGCTCGAACCACCATCCTTTCGGTTAACAGCCGAACGCGCTAGCCTATTGCGCCACAGAGACTGGTAGTGTAAGCTCTTGTGGGTAACAGTCACAAAAGAATTTGACGCTGGGCGCGACACTAGTCCTGCGTCAGCAAACTTAATTCAAGAGAATTACACCCATTGGGAGGGGCGAGAGAGAGCCAAAAGGCACGCCCAACGTGGGGCTCGAACCCACGACCCTGAGATTAAGAGTCTCATGCTCTACCGACTGAGCTAGCCGGGCAGCGGCAGTCACTTTCCCAAGGCTGACGTCTGTTTTGAGAACTGCCAAACATTTTATGAGCAAACAGAGCCTCGCTTTTCGCAGAGGCTTGACAAAACATCTCGCGGGTAAGGTTGGGGTTAAGCCTAGCGGTAGGCTTAGAGCAGGGGCGTCCCACCTCGATCCTGGAGGTTGCTTGGTCTGACGAGCTTGGCTCCAAGCACAAAGAAACTCAACTTAAGCTGCTGAACCCGGTCTCACCACAGAGACCGGAAACTTCCAGGCACGTCTGATGGAGCTGGCTGGAGTGAAACTCTACCTGACAGGGCCCTCCAGGACAGAGTTTGGCCACACTAGGCATAGAGTCTTCTATGTTTGTTTTAGCCATGCCTGTTGCTGGGGAATACAGATTGAACGAGCAGAGCTCTGGTTCAACAGCCTGAAAGGCTATTAGTTCAGCCAACTCATCAAAGGTTCCAGGTATGGAGTTCCACAAGGAAAACAAAACACGAACTCTCCACAGCAAACTTGAGCTGACACAAACAATCACTCAGCACCCTTTGTCTTATTTTGACACAAGATGACTCGCAAAGCTGTTGACTCTGAAAAGGGGCTACAGACGCTGCGTCAGCGGACAAGCGTGCTAAAGTCTGTGCTTGCCGACATTGCTGCGAAAAGCTTGCTTCGTCCCTGGGTGGGCTCGAACCACCATCCTTTCGGTTAACAGCCGAACGCGCTAGCCTATTGTGCCACAGAGACTGGTAGTGTAAGGTCTTGTGGGTAACAGTCACAAAAGAATTTGACGCTGGGCGCGGCACTAGTCCTGCGTCAGCAAACTTAATTCAAGAGAATTACACCCATTGGGAGGGGCGAGAGAGAGCCAAAAGGCACGCCCAACGTGGGGCTCGAACCCACGACCCTGAGATTAAGAGTCTCATGCTCTACCGACTGAGCTAGCCGGGCAGCGGGAGTCACTTTCCCAAGGCTGATGTCTGTTTTGAGAACTGCCAAACATTTTATGAGCAAACAGAGCCTCGCTTTTCGCAGAGGCTTGACAAAACATCTCGCGGGTA
Source organism: Carassius gibelio (assembly GCF_023724105.1). Classification (NCBI taxonomy): domain Eukaryota; kingdom Metazoa; phylum Chordata; class Actinopteri; order Cypriniformes; family Cyprinidae; genus Carassius; species Carassius gibelio. The sequence goes on from NC_068398.1 coordinate 46,173,716, forward strand.
AGGTTGGGGTTAAGCCTAGCGGTAGGCTTAGAGCAGGGGCGTCCCACCTCGATCCTGGAGGTTGCTTGGTCTGACGAGCTTGGCTCCAAGCACAAAGAAACTCAACTTAAGCTGCTGAACCCGGTCTCACCACAGAGACCGGAAACTTCCAGGCACGTCTGATGGAGCTGGCTGGAGTGAAACTCTACCTGACAGGGCCCTCCAGGACAGAGTTTGGCCACACTAGGCATAGAGTCTTCTATGTTTGTTTTAGCCATGCCTGTTGCTGGGGAATACAGATTGAACGAGCAGAGCTCTGGTTCAACAGCCTGAAAGGCTATTAGTTCAGCCAACTCATCAAAGGTTCCAGGTATGGAGTTCCACAAGGAAAACAAAACACGAACTCTCCACAGCAAACTTGAGCTGACACAAACAATCACTCAGCACCCTTTGTCTTATTTTGACACAAGATGACTAGCAAAGCTGTTGACTCTGAAAAGGGGCTACAGACGCTGCGTCAGCGGACAAGCGTGCTAAAGTCTGTGCTTGCCGACATTGCTGCGAAAAGCTTGCTTCGTCCCTGGGTGGGCTCGAACCACCATCCTTTCGGTTAACAGCCGAACGCGCTAGCCTATTGCGCCACAGAGACTGGTAGTGTAAGGTCTTGTGGGTAACAGTCACAAAAGAATTTGACGCTGGGCGCGACACTAGTCCTGCGTCAGCAAACTTAATTCAAGAGAATTACACCCATTGGGAGGGGCGAGAGAGAGCCAAAAGGCACGCCCAACGTGGGGCTCGAACCCACGACCCTGAGATTAAGAGTCTCATGCTCTACCGACTGAGCTAGCCGGGCAGCGGCAGTCACTTTCCCAAGGCTGATGTCTGTTTTGAGAACTGCCAAACATTTTATGAGCAAACAGAGCCTCGCTTTTCGCAGAGGCTTGATAAAACATCTCGCGGGTAAGGTTGGGGCTAAGCCTAGCGGTAGGCTTAGAGCAGGGGCGTCCCACCTCGATCCTGGAGGTTGCTTGGTCTGACGAGCTTGGCTCCAAGCACAAAGAAACTCAACTTAAGCTGCTGAACCCGGTCTCACCACAGAGACCGGAAACTTCCAGGCACGTCTGATGGAGCTGGCTGGAGTGAAACTCTACCTGACAGGGCCCTCCAGGACAGAGTTTGGCCACACTAGGCATAGAGTCTTCTATGTTTGTTTTAGCCATGCCTGTTGCTGGGGAATACAGATTGAACGAGCAGAGCTCTGGTTCAACAGCCTGAAAGGCTATTAGTTCAGCCAACTCATCAAAGGTTCCAGGTATGGAGTTCCACAAGGAAAACAAAACACGAACTCTCCACAGCAAACTTGAGCTGACACAAACAATCACTCAGCACCCTTTGTCTTATTTTGACACAAGATGACTAGCAAAGCTGTTGACTCTGAAAAGGGGCTACAGACGCTGCGTCAGCGGACAAGCGTGCTAAAGTCTGTGCTTGCCGACATTGCTGCGAAAAGCTTGCTTCGTCCCTGGGTGGGCTCGAACCACCATCCTTTCGGTTAACAGCCGAACGCGCTAGCCTATTGCGCCACAGAGACTGGTAGTGTAAAGTCTTGTGGGTAACAGTCACAAAAGAATTTGACGCTGGGCGCGACACTAGTCCTGCGTCAGCAAACTTAATTCAAGAGAATTACACCCATTGGGAGGGGCGAGAGAGAGCCAAAAGGCACGCCCAACGTGGGGCTCGAACCCACGACCCTGAGATTAAGAGTCTCATGCTCTACCGACTGAGCTAGCCGGGCAGCGGCAGTCACTTTCCCAAGGCTGATGTCTGTTTTGAGAACTGCCAAACATTTTATGAGCAAACAGAGCCTCGCTTTTCGCAGAGGCTTGATAAAACATCTCGCGGGTAAGGTTGGGGCTAAGCCTAGCGGTAGGCTTAGAGCAGGGGCGTCCCACCTCGATCCTGGAGGTTGCTTGGTCTGACGAGCTTGGCTCCAAGCACAAAGAAACTCAACTTAAGCTGCTGAACCCGGTCTCACCACAGAGACCGGAAACTTCCAGGCACGTCTGATGGAGCTGGCTGGAGTGAAACTCTACCTGACAGGGCCCTCCAGGACAGAGTTTGGCCACACTAGGCATAGAGTCTTCTATGTTTGTTTTAGCCATGCCTGTTGCTGGGGAATACAGATTGAACGAGCAGAGCTCTGGTTCAACAGCCTGAAAGGCTATTAGTTCAGCCAACTCATCAAAGGTTCCAGGTATGGAGTTCTGTCTCGCTGTGTGAATACAGTTTGCAAACTCCGACAGCATATGATTGGAGAAGCAATTTGGTGGCATTTTGTGGCGGTCCTAGAGGGAATTTTGAGCAGGACCTCCCTGGACCACACAGGCCTCCACAACAAGGAAAACAAAACACGAACTCTCCACAGCAAACTTGAGCTGACACAAACAATCACTCAGCACCCTTTGTCTTATTTTGAGACAAGATGACTCGCAAAGCTGTTGACTCTGAAAAGGGGCTAAAGACGCTGCGTCAGCGGACAAGCGTGCTAAAGTCTGTGCTTGCCGACATTGCTGCGAAAAGCTAGCTTCATCCCTGGGTGGGCTCGAACCACCATCCTTTCGGTTAACAGCCGAACGCGCTAGCCTATTGCGCCACAGAGACTGGTAGTGTAAGCTCTTGTGGGTAACAGTCACAAAAGAATTTGACGCTGGGCGCGACACTAGTCCTGCGTCAGCAAACTTAATTCAAGAGAATTACACCCATTGGGAGGGGCGAGAGAGAGCCAAAAGGCACGCCCAACGTGTGGCTCGAACCCACGACCCTGAGATTAAGAGTCTCATGCTCTACCGACTGAGCTAGCCGGGCAGCGGCAGTCACTTTCCCAAGGCTGACGTCTGTTTTGAGAACTGCCAAACATTTTATGAGCAAACAGAGCCTCGCTTTTCGCAGAGGCTTGACAAAACATCTCGCGGGTAAGGTTGGGGTTAAGCCTAGCGGTAGGCTTAGAGCAGGGGCGTCCCACCTCGATCCTGGAGGTTGCTTGGTCTGACGAGCTTGGCTCCAAGCACAAAGAAACTCAACTTAAGCTGCTGAACCCGGTCTCACCACAGAGACCGGAAACTTCCAGGCACGTCTGATGGAGCTGGCTGGAGTAAAACTCTACCTGACAGGGCCCTCCAGGACAGAGTTTGGCCACACTAGGCATAGCGTCTTCTATGTTTGTTTTAGCCATGCCTGTTGCTGGGGAATACAGATTGAACGAGCAGAGCTCTGGTTCAACAGCCTGAAAGGCTATTAGTTCAGCCAACTCATCAAAGGTTCCAGGTATGGAGTTCTGTCTCGCTGTGTGAATACAGTTTGCAAACACCGACAGCATATGATTGGAGAAGCAATTTGGTGGCATTTTGTGGCGGTCCTAGAGGGAATTTTGAGCAGGACCTCCCTGGACCACACAGGCCTCCACAACAAGGAAAACAAAACACGAACTCTCCACAGCAAACTTGAGCTGACACAAACAATCACTCAGCACCCTTTGTCTTATTTTGAGACAAGATGACTCGCAAAGCTGTTGACTCTGAAAAGGGGCTAAAGACGCTGCGTCAGCGGACAAGCGTGCTAAAGTCTGTGCTTGCCGACATTGCTGCGAAAAGCTTGCTTCGTCCCTGGGTGGGCTCGAACCACCATCCTTTCGGCTAACAGCCGAACGCGCTAGCCTATTGCGCCACAGAGACTGGTAGTGTAAGCTCTTGTGGGTAACAGTCACAAAAGAATTTGACGCTGGGCGCGACACTAGTCCTGCGTCAGCAAACTTAATTCAAGAGAATTACACCCATTGGGAGGGGCGAGAGAGAGCCAAAAGGCACGCCCAACGTGGGGCTCGAACCCACGACCCTGAGATTAAGAGTCTCATGCTCTACCGACTGAGCTAGCCGGGCAGCGGCAGTCACTTTCCCAAGGCTGACGTCTGTTTTGAGAACTGCCAAACATTTTATGAGCAAACAGAGCCTCGCTTTTCGCAGAGGCTTGACAAAACATCTCGCGGGTAAGGTTGGGGTTAAGCCTAGCGGTAGGCTTAGAGCAGGGGCGTCCCACCTCGATCCTGGAGGTTGCTTGGTCTGACGAGCTTGGCTCCAAGCACAAAGAAACTCAACTTAAGCTGCTGAACCCGGTCTCACCACAGAGACCGGAAACTTCCAGGCACGTCTGATGGAGTATGGAGTTCCACAAGGAAAACAAAACACGAACTCTCCACAGCAAACTTGAGCTGACACAAACAATCACTCAGCACCCTTTGTCTTATTTTGACACAAGATGACTCGCAAAGCTGTTGACTCTGAAAAGGGGCTACAGACGCTGCGTCAGCGGACAAGCGTGCTAAAGTCTGTGCTTGCCGACATTGCTGCGAAAAGCTTGCTTCGTCCCTGGGTGGGCTCGAACCACCATCCTTCCGGTTAACAGCCGAACGCGCTAGCCTATTGCGCCACAGAGACTGGTAGTGTAAGGTCTTGTGGGTCACAGTCACAAAAGAATTTGACGCTGGGCGCGACACTAGTCCTGCGTCAGCAAACTTAATTCAAGAGAATTACACCCATTGGGAGGGGCGAGAGAGAGCCAAAAGGCACGCCCAACGTGGGGCTCGAACCCACGACCCTGAGATTAAGAGTCTCATGCTCTACCGACTGAGCTAGCCGGGCAGCGGCAGTCACTTTCCCAAGGCTGACATCTGTTTTGAGAACTGCCAAACATTTTATGAGCAAACAGAGCCTCGCTTTTCGCAGAGGCTTGACAAAACATCTCGCGGGTAAGGTTGGGGTTAAGCCTAGCGGTAGGCTTAGAGCAGGGGCGTCCCACCTCTATCCTGGAGGTTGCTTGGTCTGACAAGCTTGGCTCCAAGCACAAAGAAACTCAACTTAAGCTGCTGAACCCGGTCTCACCACAGAGACCGGAAACTTCCAGGCACGTCTGATGGAGCTGGCTGGAGTGAAACTCTACCTGACAGGGCCCTCCAGGACAGAGTTTGGCCACACTAGGCATACAGTCTTCTATGTTTGTTTTAGCCATGCCTGTTGCTGGGGAATACAGATTGAACGAGCAGAGCTCTGGTTCAACAGCCTGAAAGGCTATTAGTTCAGCCAACTCATCAAAGGTTCCAGGTATGGAGTTCCACAAGGAAAACAAAACACGAACTCTCCACAGCAAACTTGAGCTGACACAAACAATCACTCAGCACCCTTTGTCTTATTTTGACACAAGATGACTAGCCAAGCTGTTGACTCTGAAAAGGGGCTACAGACGCTGCGTCAGCGGACAAGCGTGCTAAAGTCTGTGCTTGCCGACATTGCTGCGAAAAGCTTGCTTCGTCCCTGGGTGGGCTCGAACCACCATCCTTTCGGTTAACAGCCGAACGCGCTAGCCTATTGCGCCACAGAGACTGGTAGTGTAAGCTCTTGTGGGTAACAGTCACAAAAGAATTTGACGCTGGGCGCGACACTAGTGCTGCGTCAGCAAACTTAATTCAAGAGAATTACACCCATTGGGAGGGGCGAGAGAGAGCCAAAAGGCACGCCCAACGTGGGGCTCGAACCCACGACCCTGAGATTAAGAGTCTCATGCTCTACCGACTGAGCTAGCCGGGCAGCGGCAGTCACTTTCCCAAAGCTGACGTCTGTTTTGAGAACTGCCAAACATTTTATGAGCAAACAGAGCCTCGCTTTTCGCAGAGGCTTGACAAAACATCTCGCGGGTAAGGTTGGGGTTAAGCCTAGCGGTAGGCTTAGAGCAGGGGCGTCCCACCTCGATCCTGGAGGTTGCTTGGTCTGACGAGCTTGGCTCCAAGCACAAAGAAACTCAACTTAAGCTGCTGAACCCGGTCTCACCACAGAGACCGGAAACTTCCAGGCACGTCTGATGGAGCTGGCTGGAGTGAAACTCTACCTGACAGGGCCCTCCAGGACAGAGTTTGGCCACACTAGGCATAGAGTCTTCTATGTTTGTTTTAGCCATGCCTGTTGCTGGGGAATACAGATTGAACGAGCAGAGCTCTGGTTCAACAGCCTGAAAGGCTATTAGTTCAGCCAACTCATCAAAGGTTCCAGGTATGGAGTTCCACAAGGAAAACAAAACACGAACTCTCCACAGCAAACTTGAGCTGACACAAACAATCACTCAGCACCCTTTGTCTTATTTTGACACAAGATGACTCGCAAAGCTGTTGACTCTGAAAAGGGGCTACAGACGCTGCGTCAGCGGACAAGCGTGCTAAAGTCTGTGCTTGCCGACATTGCTGCGAAAAGCTTGCTTCGTCCCTGGGTGGGCTCGAACCACCATCCTTTCGGTTAACAGCCGAACGCGCTAGCCTATTGCGCCACAGAGACTGGTAGTGTAAGGTCTTGTGGGTAACAGTCACAAAAGAATTTGACGCTGGGCGCGACACTAGTCCTGCGTCAGCAAACTTAATTCAAGAGAATTACACCCATTGGGAGGGGCGAGAGAGAGCCAAAAGGCACGCCCAACGTGGGGCTCGAACCCACGACCCTGAGATTAAGAGTCTCATGCTCTACCGACTGAGCTAGCCGGGCAGCGGCAGTCACTTTCCCAAGGCTGACGTCTGTTTTGAGAACTGCCAAACATTTTATGAGCAAACAGAGCCTCGCTTTTCGCAGAGGCTTGACAAAACATCTCGCGGGTAAGGTTGGGGTTAAGCCTAGCGGTAGGCTTAGAGCAGGGGCGTCCCACCTCGATCCTGGAGGTTGCTTGGTCTGACGAGCTTGGCTCCAAGCACAAAGAAACTCAACTTAAGCTGCTGAACCCGGTCTCACCACAGAGACCGGAAACTTCCAGGCACGTCTGATGGAGCTGGCTGGAGTGAAACTCTACCTGACAGGGCCCTCCAGGACAGAGTTTGGCCACACTAGGCATAGAGTCTTCTATGTTTGTTTTAGCCATGCCTGTTGCTGGGGAATACAGATTGAACGAGCAGAGCTCTGGTTCAACAGCCTGAAAGGCTATTAGTTCAGCCAACTCATCAAAGGTTCCAGGTATGGAGTTCCACAAGGAAAACAAAACACGAACTCTCCACAGCAAACTTGAGCTGACACAAACAATCACTCAGCACCCTTTGTCTTATTTTGACACAAGATGACTCGCAAAGCTGTTGACTCTGAAAAGGGGCTACAGACGCTGCGTCAGCGGACAAGCGTGCTAAAGTCCGTGCTTGCCGACATTGCTGCGAAAAGCTTGCTTCGCCCCTGGGTGGGCTCGAACCACCATCCTTTCGGTTAACAGCCGAACGCGCTAGCCTATTGCGCCACAGAGACTGGTAGTGTAAGCTCTTGTGGGTAACAGTCACAAAAGAATTTGACGCTGGGCGCGACACTAGTCCTGCGTCAGCAAACTTAATTCAAGAGAATTACACCCATTGGGAGGGGCGAGAGAGAGCCAAAAGGCACGCCCAACGTGGGGCTCGAACCCACGACCCTGAGATTAAGAGTCTCATGCTCTACAGACTGAGCTAGCCGGGCAGCGGCAGTCACTTTCCCAAGGCTGATGTCTGTTTTGAGAATGCCAAACATTTTATGAGCAAACAGAGCCTCGCTTTTCGCAGAGGCTTGACAAAACATCTCGCGGGTAAGGTTGGGGTTAAGCCTAGCGGTAGGCTTAGAGCAGGGGCGTCCCACCTCGATCCTGGAGGTTGCTTGGTCTGACGAGCTTGGCTCCAAGCACAAAGAAACTCAACTTAAGCTGCTGAACCCGGTCTCACCACAGAGACCGGAAACTTCCAGGCACGTCTGATGGAGCTGGCTGGAGTGAAACTCTACCTGACAGGGCCCTCCAGGACAGAGTTTGGCCACACTAGGCATAGAGTCTTCTATGTTTGTTTTAGCCATGCCTGTTGCTGGGGAATACAGATTGAACGAGCAGAGCTCTGGTTCAACAGCCTGAAAGGCTATTAGTTCAGCCAACTCATCAAAGGTTCCAGGTATGGAGTTCCACAAGGAAAACAAAACACGAACTCTCCACAGCAAACTTGAGCTGACACAAACAATCACTCAGCACCCTTTGTCTTATTTTGACACAAGATGACTCGCAAAGCTGTTGACTCTGAAAAGGGGCTACAGACGCTGCGTCAGCGGACAAGCGTGCTAAAGTCCGTTCTTGCCGACATTGCTGCGAAAAGCTTGCTTCGTCCCTGGGTGGGCTCGAACCACCATCCTTTCGGTTAACAGCCGAACGCGCTAGCCTATTGCGCCACAGAGACTGGTAGTGTAAGCTCTTGTGGGTAACAGTCACAAAAGAATTTGACGCTGGGCGCGACACTAGTCCTGCGTCAGCAAACTTAATTCAAGAGAATTACACCCATTGGGAGGGGCGAGAGAGAGCCAAAAGGCACGCCCAACGTGGGGCTCGAACCCACGACCCTGAGATTAAGAGTCTCATGCTCTACCGACTGAGCTAGCCGGGCAGCGGCAGTCACTTTCCCAAGGCTGACGTCTGTTTTGAGAACTGCCAAACATTTTATGAGCAAACAGAGCCTCGCTTTTCGCAGAGGCTTGACAAAACATCTCGCGGGTAAGGTTGGGGTTAAGCCTAGCGGTAGGCTTAGAGCAGGGGCGTCCCACCTCGATCCTGGAGGTTGCTTGGTCTGACGAGCTTGGCTCCAAGCACAAAGAAACTCAACTTAAGCTGCTGAACCCGGTCTCACCACAGAGACCGGAAACTTCCAGGCACGTCTGATGGAGCTGGCTGGAGTGAAACTCTACCTGACAGGGCCCTCCAGGACAGAGTTTGGCCACACTAGGCATAGAGTCTTCTATGTTTGTTTTAGCCATGCCTGTTGCTGGGGAATACAGATTGAACGAGCAGAGCTCTGGTTCAACAGCCTGAAAGGCTATTAGTTCAGCCAACTCATCAAAGGTTCCAGGTATGGAGTTCCACAAGGAAAACAAAACACGAACTCTCCACAGCAAACTTGAGCTGACACAAACAATCACTCAGCACCCTTTGTCTTATTTTGACACAAGATGACTCGCAAAGCTGTTGACTCTGAAAAGGGGCTACAGACGCTGCGTCAGCGGACAAGCGTGCTAAAGTCTGTGCTTGCCGACATTGCTGCGAAAAGCTTGCTTCGTCCCTGGGTGGGCTCGAACCACCATCCTTTCGGTTAACAGCCGAACGCGCTAGCCTATTGTGCCACAGAGACTGGTAGTGTAAGGTCTTGTGGGTAACAGTCACAAAAGAATTTGACGCTGGGCGCGGCACTAGTCCTGCGTCAGCAAACTTAATTCAAGAGAATTACACCCATTGGGAGGGGCGAGAGAGAGCCAAAAGGCACGCCCAACGTGGGGCTCGAACCCACGACCCTGAGATTAAGAGTCTCATGCTCTACCGACTGAGCTAGCCGGGCAGCGGGAGTCACTTTCCCAAGGCTGATGTCTGTTTTGAGAACTGCCAAACATTTTATGAGCAAACAGAGCCTCGCTTTTCGCAGAGGCTTGACAAAACATCTCGCGGGTAAGGTTGGGGTTAAGCCTAGCGGTAGGCTTAGAGCAGGGGCGTCCCACCTCGATCCTGGAGGTTGCTTGGTCTGACGAGCTTGGCTCCAAGCACAAAGAAACTCAACTTAAGCTGCTGAACCCGGTCTCACCACAGAGACCGGAAACTTCCAGGCACGTCTGATGGAGCTGGCTGGAGTGAAACTCTACCTGACAGGGCCCTCCAGGACAGAGTTTGGCCACACTAGGCATAGAGTCTTCTATGTTTGTTTTAGCCATGCCTGTTGCTGGGGAATACAGATTGAACGAGCAGAGCTCTGGTTCAACAGCCTGAAAGGCTATTAGTTCAGCCAACTCATCAAAGGTTCCAGGTATGGAGTTCCACAAGGAAAACAAAACACGAACTCTCCACAGCAAACTTGAGCTGACACAAACAATCACTCAGCACCCTTTGTCTTATTTTGACACAAGATGACTAGCAAAGCTGTTGACTCTGAAAAGGGGCTACAGACGCTGCGTCAGCGGACAAGCGTGCTAAAGTCTGTGCTTGCCGACATTGCTGCGAAAAGCTTGCTTCGTCCCTGGGTGGGCTCGAACCACCATCCTTTCGGTTAACAGCCGAACGCGCTAGCCTATTGCGCCACAGAGACTGGTAGTGTAAGGTCTTGTGGGTAACAGTCACAAAAGAATTTGACGCTGGGCGCGACACTAGTCCTGCGTCAGCAAACTTAATTCAAGAGAATTACACCCATTGGGAGGGGCGAGAGAGAGCCAAAAGGCACGCCCAACGTGGGGCTCGAACCCACGACCCTGAGATTAAGAGTCTCATGCTCTACCGACTGAGCTAGCCGGGCAGCGGCAGTCACTTTCCCAAGGCTGATGTCTGTTTTGAGAACTGCCAAACATTTTATGAGCAAACAGAGCCTCGCTTTTCGCAGAGGCTTGATAAAACATCTCGCGGGTAAGGTTGGGGCTAAGCCTAGCGGTAGGCTTAGAGCAGGGGCGTCCCACCTCGATCCTGGAGGTTGCTTGGTCTGACGAGCTTGGCTCCAAGCACAAAGAAACTCAACTTAAGCTGCTGAACCCGGTCTCACCACAGAGACCGGAAACTTCCAGGCACGTCTGATGGAGCTGGCTGGAGTGAAACTCTACCTGACAGGGCCCTCCAGGACAGAGTTTGGCCACACTAGGCATAGAGTCTTCTATGTTTGTTTTAGCCATGCCTGTTGCTGGGGAATACAGATTGAACGAGCAGAGCTCTGGTTCAACAGCCTGAAAGGCTATTAGTTCAGCCAACTCATCAAAGGTTCCAGGTATGGAGTTCCACAAGGAAAACAAAACACGAACTCTCCACAGCAAACTTGAGCTGACACAAACAATCACTCAGCACCCTTTGTCTTATTTTGACACAAGATGACTAGCAAAGCTGTTGACTCTGAAAAGGGGCTACAGACGCTGCGTCAGCGGACAAGCGTGCTAAAGTCTGTGCTTGCCGACATTGCTGCGAAAAGCTTGCTTCGTCCCTGGGTGGGCTCGAACCACCATCCTTTCGGTTAACAGCCGAACGCGCTAGCCTATTGCGCCACAGAGACTGGTAGTGTAAGGTCTTGTGGGTAACAGTCACAAAAGAATTTGACGCTGGGCGCGACACTAGTCCTGCGTCAGCAAACTTAATTCAAGAGAATTACACCCATTGGGAGGGGCGAGAGAGAGCCAAAAGGCACGCCCAACGTGGGGCTCGAACCCACGACCCTGAGATTAAGAGTCTCATGCTCTACCGACTGAGCTAGCCGGGCAGCAGCAGTCACTTTCCCAAGGCTGATGTCTGTTTTGAGAACTGCCAAACATTTTATGAGCAAACAGAGCCTCGCTTTTCGCAGAGGCTTGATAAAACATCTCGCGGGTAAGGTTGGGGCTAAGCCTAGCGGTAGGCTTAGAGCAGGGGCGTCCCACCTCGATCCTGGAGGTTGCTTGGTCTGACGAGCTTGGCTCCAAGCACAAAGAAACTCAACTTAAGCTGCTGAACCCGGTCTCACCACAGAGACCGGAAACTTCCAGGCACGTCTGATGGAGCTGGCTGGAGTGAAACTCTACCTGACAGGGCCCTCCAGGACAGAGTTTGGCCACACTAGGCATAGAGTCTTCTATGTTTGTTTTAGCCATGCCTGTTGCTGGGGAATACAGATTGAACGAGCAGAGCTCTGGTTCAACAGCCTGAAAGGCTATTAGTTCAGCCAACTCATCAAAGGTTCCAGGTATGGAGTTCTGTCTCGCTGTGTGAATACAGTTTGCAAACTCCGACAGCATATGATTGGAGAAGCAATTTGGTGGCATTTTGTGGCGGTCCTAGAGGGAATTTTGAGCAGGACCTCCCTGGACCACACAGGCCTCCACAACAAGGAAAACAAAACACGAACTCTCCACAGCAAACTTGAGCTGACACAAACAATCACTCAGCACCCTTTGTCTTATTTTGAGACAAGATGACTCGCAAAGCTGTTGACTCTGAAAAGGGGCTAAAGACGCTGCGTCAGCGGACAAGCGTGCTAAAGTCTGTGCTTGCCGACATTGCTGCGAAAAGCTTGCTTCATCCCTGGGTGGGCTCGAACCACCATCCTTTCGGTTAACAGCCGAACGCGCTAGCCTATTGCGCCACAGAGACTGGTAGTGTAAGCTCTTGTGGGTAACAGTCACAAAAGAATTTGACGCTGGGCGCGACACTAGTCCTGCGTCAGCAAACTTAATTCAAGAGAATTACACCCATTGGGAGGGGCGAGAGAGAGCCAAAAGGCACGCCCAACGTGTGGCTCGAACCCACGACCCTGAGATTAAGAGTCTCATGCTCTACCGACTGAGCTAGCCGGGCAGCGGCAGTCACTTTCCCAAGGCTGACGTCTGTTTTGAGAACTGCCAAACATTTTATGAGCAAACAGAGCCTCGCTTTTCGCAGAGGCTTGACAAAACATCTCGCGGGTAAGGTTGGGGTTAAGCCTAGCGGTAGGCTTAGAGCAGGGGCGTCCCACCTCGATCCTGGAGGTTGCTTGGTCTGACGAGCTTGGCTCCAAGCACAAAGAAACTCAACTTAAGCTGCTGAACCCGGTCTCACCACAGAGACCGGAAACTTCCAGGCACGTCTGATGGAGCTGGCTGGAGTAAAACTCTACCTGACAGGGCCCTCCAGGACAGAGTTTGGCCACACTAGGCATAGCGTCTTCTATGTTTGTTTTAGCCATGCCTGTTGCTGGGGAATACAGATTGAACGAGCAGAGCTCTGGTTCAACAGCCTGAAAGGCTATTAGTTCAGCCAACTCATCAAAGGTTCCAGGTATGGAGTTCTGTCTCGCTGTGTGAATACAGTTTGCAAACACCGACAGCATATGATTGGAGAAGCAATTTGGTGGCATTTTGTGGCGGTCCTAGAGGGAATTTTGAGCAGGACCTCCCTGGACCACACAGGCCTCCACAACAAGGAAAACAAAACACGAACTCTCCACAGCAAACTTGAGCTGACACAAACAATCACTCAGCACCCTTTGTCTTATTTTGAGACAAGATGACTCGCAAAGCTGTTGACTCTGAAAAGGGGCTAAAGACGCTGCGTCAGCGGACAAGCGTGCTAAAGTCTGTGCTTGCCGACATTGCTGCGAAAAGCTTGCTTCGTCCCTGGGTGGGCTCGAACCACCATCCTTTCGGCTAACAGCCGAACGCGCTAGCCTATTGCGCCACAGAGACTGGTAGTGTAAGCTCTTGTGGGTAACAGTCACAAAAGAATTTGACGCTGGGCGCGACACTAGTCCTGCGTCAGCAAACTTAATTCAAGAGAATTACACCCATTGGGAGGGGCGAGAGAGAGCCAAAAGGCACGCCCAACGTGGGGCTCGAACCCACGACCCTGAGATTAAGAGTCTCATGCTCTACCGACTGAGCTAGCCGGGCAGCGGCAGTCACTTTCCCAAGGCTGACGTCTGTTTTGAGAACTGCCAAACATTTTATGAGCAAACAGAGCCTCGCTTTTCGCAGAGGCTTGACAAAACATCTCGCGGGTAAGGTTGGGGTTAAGCCTAGCGGTAGGCTTAGAGCAGGGGCGTCCCACCTCGATCCTGGAGGTTGCTTGGTCTGACGAGCTTGGCTCCAAGCACAAAGAAACTCAACTTAAGCTGCTGAACCCGGTCTCACCACAGAGACCGGAAACTTCCAGGCACGTCTGATGGAGTATGGAGTTCCACAAGGAAAACAAAACACGAACTCTCCACAGCAAACTTGAGCTGACACAAACAATCACTCAGCACCCTTTGTCTTATTTTGACACAAGATGACTCGCAAAGCTGTTGACTCTGAAAAGGGGCTACAGACGCTGCGTCAGCGGACAAGCGTGCTAAAGTCTGTGCTTGCCGACATTGCTGCGAAAAGCTTGCTTCGTCCCTGGGTGGGCTCGAACCACCATCCTTCCGGTTAACAGCCGAACGCGCTAGCCTATTGCGCCACAGAGACTGGTAGTGTAAGGTCTTGTGGGTCACAGTCACAAAAGAATTTGACGCTGGGCGCGACACTAGTCCTGCGTCAGCAAACTTAATTCAAGAGAATTACACCCATTGGGAGGGGCGAGAGAGAGCCAAAAGGCACGCCCAACGTGGGGCTCGAACCCACGACCCTGAGATTAAGAGTCTCATGCTCTACCGACTGAGCTAGCCGGGCAGCGGCAGTCACTTTCCCAAGGCTGACATCTGTTTTGAGAACTGCCAAACATTTTATGAGCAAACAGAGCCTCGCTTTTCGCAGAGGCTTGACAAAACATCTCGCGGGTAAGGTTGGGGTTAAGCCTAGCGGTAGGCTTAGAGCAGGGGCGTCCCACCTCTATCCTGGAGGTTGCTTGGTCTGACAAGCTTGGCTCCAAGCACAAAGAAACTCAACTTAAGCTGCTGAACCCGGTCTCACCACAGAGACCGGAAACTTCCAGGCACGTCTGATGGAGCTGGCTGGAGTGAAACTCTACCTGACAGGGCCCTCCAGGACAGAGTTTGGCCACACTAGGCATACAGTCTTCTATGTTTGTTTTAGCCATGCCTGTTGCTGGGGAATACAGATTGAACGAGCAGAGCTCTGGTTCAACAGCCTGAAAGGCTATTAGTTCAGCCAACTCATCAAAGGTTCCAGGTATGGAGTTCCACAAGGAAAACAAAACACGAACTCTCCACAGCAAACTTGAGCTGACACAAACAATCACTCAGCACCCTTTGTCTTATTTTGACACAAGATGACTAGCCAAGCTGTTGACTCTGAAAAGGGGCTACAGACGCTGCGTCAGCGGACAAGCGTGCTAAAGTCTGTGCTTGCCGACATTGCTGCGAAAAGCTTGCTTCGTCCCTGGGTGGGCTCGAACCACCATCCTTTCGGTTAACAGCCGAACGCGCTAGCCTATTGCGCCACAGAGACTGGTAGTGTAAGCTCTTGTGGGTAACAGTCACAAAAGAATTTGACGCTGGGCGCGACACTAGTGCTGCGTCAGCAAACTTAATTCAAGAGAATTACACCCATTGGGAGGGGCGAGAGAGAGCCAAAAGGCACGCCCAACGTGGGGCTCGAACCCACGACCCTGAGATTAAGAGTCTCATGCTCTACCGACTGAGCTAGCCGGGCAGCGGCAGTCACTTTCCCAAAGCTGACGTCTGTTTTGAGAACTGCCAAACATTTTATGAGCAAACAGAGCCTCGCTTTTCGCAGAGGCTTGACAAAACATCTCGCGGGTAAGGTTGGGGTTAAGCCTAGCGGTAGGCTTAGAGCAGGGGCGTCCCACCTCGATCCTGGAGGTTGCTTGGTCTGACGAGCTTGGCTCCAAGCACAAAGAAACTCAACTTAAGCTGCTGAACCCGGTCTCACCACAGAGACCGGAAACTTCCAGGCACGTCTGATGGAGCTGGCTGGAGTGAAACTCTACCTGACAGGGCCCTCCAGGACAGAGTTTGGCCACACTAGGCATAGAGTCTTCTATGTTTGTTTTAGCCATGCCTGTTGCTGGGGAATACAGATTGAACGAGCAGAGCTCTGGTTCAACAGCCTGAAAGGCTATTAGTTCAGCCAACTCATCAAAGGTTCCAGGTATGGAGTTCCACAAGGAAAACAAAACACGAACTCTCCACAGCAAACTTGAGCTGACACAAACAATCACTCAGCACCCTTTGTCTTATTTTGACACAAGATGACTCGCAAAGCTGTTGACTCTGAAAAGGGGCTACAGACGCTGCGTCAGCGGACAAGCGTGCTAAAGTCTGTGCTTGCCGACATTGCTGCGAAAAGCTTGCTTCGTCCCTGGGTGGGCTCGAACCACCATCCTTTCGGTTAACAGCCGAACGCGCTAGCCTATTGCGCCACAGAGACTGGTAGTGTAAGGTCTTGTGGGTAACAGTCACAAAAGAATTTGACGCTGGGCGCGACACTAGTCCTGCGTCAGCAAACTTAATTCAAGAGAATTACACCCATTGGGAGGGGCGAGAGAGAGCCAAAAGGCACGCCCAACGTGGGGCTCGAACCCACGACCCTGAGATTAAGAGTCTCATGCTCTACCGACTGAGCTAGCCGGGCAGCGGCAGTCACTTTCCCAAGGCTGACGTCTGTTTTGAGAACTGCCAAACATTTTATGAGCAAACAGAGCCTCGCTTTTCGCAGAGGCTTGACAAAACATCTCGCGGGTAAGGTTGGGGTTAAGCCTAGCGGTAGGCTTAGAGCAGGGGCGTCCCACCTCGATCCTGGAGGTTGCTTGGTCTGACGAGCTTGGCTCCAAGCACAAAGAAACTCAACTTAAGCTGCTGAACCCGGTCTCACCACAGAGACCGGAAACTTCCAGGCACGTCTGATGGAGCTGGCTGGAGTGAAACTCTACCTGACAGGGCCCTCCAGGACAGAGTTTGGCCACACTAGGCATAGAGTCTTCTATGTTTGTTTTAGCCATGCCTGTTGCTGGGGAATACAGATTGAACGAGCAGAGCTCTGGTTCAACAGCCTGAAAGGCTATTAGTTCAGCCAACTCATCAAAGGTTCCAGGTATGGAGTTCCACAAGGAAAACAAAACACGAACTCTCCACAGCAAACTTGAGCTGACACAAACAATCACTCAGCACCCTTTGTCTTATTTTGACACAAGATGACTCGCAAAGCTGTTGACTCTGAAAAGGGGCTACAGACGCTGCGTCAGCGGACAAGCGTGCTAAAGTCCGTGCTTGCCGACATTGCTGCGAAAAGCTTGCTTCGCCCCTGGGTGGGCTCGAACCACCATCCTTTCGGTTAACAGCCGAACGCGCTAGCCTATTGCGCCACAGAGACTGGTAGTGTAAGCTCTTGTGGGTAACAGTCACAAAAGAATTTGACGCTGGGCGCGACACTAGTCCTGCGTCAGCAAACTTAATTCAAGAGAATTACACCCATTGGGAGGGGCGAGAGAGAGCCAAAAGGCACGCCCAACGTGGGGCTCGAACCCACGACCCTGAGATTAAGAGTCTCATGCTCTACAGACTGAGCTAGCCGGGCAGCGGCAGTCACTTTCCCAAGGCTGATGTCTGTTTTGAGAATGCCAAACATTTTATGAGCAAACAGAGCCTCGCTTTTCGCAGAGGCTTGACAAAACATCTCGCGGGTAAGGTTGGGGTTAAGCCTAGCGGTAGGCTTAGAGCAGGGGCGTCCCACCTCGATCCTGGAGGTTGCTTGGTCTGACGAGCTTGGCTCCAAGCACAAAGAAACTCAACTTAAGCTGCTGAACCCGGTCTCACCACAGAGACCGGAAACTTCCAGGCACGTCTGATGGAGCTGGCTGGAGTGAAACTCTACCTGACAGGGCCCTCCAGGACAGAGTTTGGCCACACTAGGCATAGAGTCTTCTATGTTTGTTTTAGCCATGCCTGTTGCTGGGGAATACAGATTGAACGAGCAGAGCTCTGGTTCAACAGCCTGAAAGGCTATTAGTTCAGCCAACTCATCAAAGGTTCCAGGTATGGAGTTCCACAAGGAAAACAAAACACGAACTCTCCACAGCAAACTTGAGCTGACACAAACAATCACTCAGCACCCTTTGTCTTATTTTGACACAAGATGACTCGCAAAGCTGTTGACTCTGAAAAGGGGCTACAGACGCTGCGTCAGCGGACAAGCGTGCTAAAGTCCGTTCTTGCCGACATTGCTGCGAAAAGCTTGCTTCGTCCCTGGGTGGGCTCGAACCACCATCCTTTCGGTTAACAGCCGAACGCGCTAGCCTATTGCGCCACAGAGACTGGTAGTGTAAGCTCTTGTGGGTAACAGTCACAAAAGAATTTGACGCTGGGCGCGACACTAGTCCTGCGTCAGCAAACTTAATTCAAGAGAATTACACCCATTGGGAGGGGCGAGAGAGAGCCAAAAGGCACGCCCAACGTGGGGCTCGAACCCACGACCCTGAGATTAAGAGTCTCATGCTCTACCGACTGAGCTAGCCGGGCAGCGGCAGTCACTTTCCCAAGGCTGACGTCTGTTTTGAGAACTGCCAAACATTTTATGAGCAAACAGAGCCTCGCTTTTCGCAGAGGCTTGACAAAACATCTCGCGGGTAAGGTTGGGGTTAAGCCTAGCGGTAGGCTTAGAGCAGGGGCGTCCCACCTCGATCCTGGAGGTTGCTTGGTCTGACGAGCTTGGCTCCAAGCACAAAGAAACTCAACTTAAGCTGCTGAACCCGGTCTCACCACAGAGACCGGAAACTTCCAGGCACGTCTGATGGAGCTGGCTGGAGTGAAACTCTACCTGACAGGGCCCTCCAGGACAGAGTTTGGCCACACTAGGCATAGAGTCTTCTATGTTTGTTTTAGCCATGCCTGTTGCTGGGGAATACAGATTGAACGAGCAGAGCTCTGGTTCAACAGCCTGAAAGGCTATTAGTTCAGCCAACTCATCAAAGGTTCCAGGTATGGAGTTCCACAAGGAAAACAAAACACGAACTCTCCACAGCAAACTTGAGCTGACACAAACAATCACTCAGCACCCTTTGTCTTATTTTGACACAAGATGACTCGCAAAGCTGTTGACTCTGAAAAGGGGCTACAGACGCTGCGTCAGCGGACAAGCGTGCTAAAGTCTGTGCTTGCCGACATTGCTGCGAAAAGCTTGCTTCGTCCCTGGGTGGGCTCGAACCACCATCCTTTCGGTTAACAGCCGAACGCGCTAGCCTATTGTGCCACAGAGACTGGTAGTGTAAGGTCTTGTGGGTAACAGTCACAAAAGAATTTGACGCTGGGCGCGGCACTAGTCCTGCGTCAGCAAACTTAATTCAAGAGAATTACACCCATTGGGAGGGGCGAGAGAGAGCCAAAAGGCACGCCCAACGTGGGGCTCGAACCCACGACCCTGAGATTAAGAGTCTCATGCTCTACCGACTGAGCTAGCCGGGCAGCGGGAGTCACTTTCCCAAGGCTGATGTCTGTTTTGAGAACTGCCAAACATTTTATGAGCAAACAGAGCCTCGCTTTTCGCAGAGGCTTGACAAAACATCTCGCGGGTAAGGTTGGGGTTAAGCCTAGCGGTAGGCTTAGAGCAGGGGCGTCCCACCTCGATCCTGGAGGTTGCTTGGTCTGACGAGCTTGGCTCCAAGCACAAAGAAACTCAACTTAAGCTGCTGAACCCGGTCTCACCACAGAGACCGGAAACTTCCAGGCACGTCTGATGGAGCTGGCTGGAGTGAAACTCTACCTGACAGGGCCCTCCAGGACAGAGTTTGGCCACACTAGGCATAGAGTCTTCTATGTTTGTTTTAGCCATGCCTGTTGCTGGGGAATACAGATTGAACGAGCAGAGCTCTGGTTCAACAGCCTGAAAGGCTATTAGTTCAGCCAACTCATCAAAGGTTCCAGGTATGGAGTTCCACAAGGAAAACAAAACACGAACTCTCCACAGCAAACTTGAGCTGACACAAACAATCACTCAGCACCCTTTGTCTTATTTTGACACAAGATGACTAGCAAAGCTGTTGACTCTGAAAAGGGGCTACAGACGCTGCGTCAGCGGACAAGCGTGCTAAAGTCTGTGCTTGCCGACATTGCTGCGAAAAGCTTGCTTCGTCCCTGGGTGGGCTCGAACCACCATCCTTTCGGTTAACAGCCGAACGCGCTAGCCTATTGCGCCACAGAGACTGGTAGTGTAAGGTCTTGTGGGTAACAGTCACAAAAGAATTTGACGCTGGGCGCGACACTAGTCCTGCGTCAGCAAACTTAATTCAAGAGAATTACACCCATTGGGAGGGGCGAGAGAGAGCCAAAAGGCACGCCCAACGTGGGGCTCGAACCCACGACCCTGAGATTAAGAGTCTCATGCTCTACCGACTGAGCTAGCCGGGCAGCGGCAGTCACTTTCCCAAGGCTGATGTCTGTTTTGAGAACTGCCAAACATTTTATGAGCAAACAGAGCCTCGCTTTTCGCAGAGGCTTGATAAAACATCTCGCGGGTAAGGTTGGGGCTAAGCCTAGCGGTAGGCTTAGAGCAGGGGCGTCCCACCTCGATCCTGGAGGTTGCTTGGTCTGACGAGCTTGGCTCCAAGCACAAAGAAACTCAACTTAAGCTGCTGAACCCGGTCTCACCACAGAGACCGGAAACTTCCAGGCACGTCTGATGGAGCTGGCTGGAGTGAAACTCTACCTGACAGGGCCCTCCAGGACAGAGTTTGGCCACACTAGGCATAGAGTCTTCTATGTTTGTTTTAGCCATGCCTGTTGCTGGGGAATACAGATTGAACGAGCAGAGCTCTGGTTCAACAGCCTGAAAGGCTATTAGTTCAGCCAACTCATCAAAGGTTCCAGGTATGGAGTTCTGTCTCGCTGTGTGAATACAGTTTGCAAACTCCGACAGCATATGATTGGAGAAGCAATTTGGTGGCATTTTGTGGCGGTCCTAGAGGGAATTTTGAGCAGGACCTCCCTGGACCACACAGGCCTCCACAACAAGGAAAACAAAACACGAACTCTCCACAGCAAACTTGAGCTGACACAAACAATCACTCAGCACCCTTTGTCTTATTTTGAGACAAGATGACTCGCAAAGCTGTTGACTCTGAAAAGGGGCTAAAGACGCTGCGTCAGCGGACAAGCGTGCTAAAGTCTGTGCTTGCCGACATTGCTGCGAAAAGCTTGCTTCATCCCTGGGTGGGCTCGAACCACCATCCTTTCGGTTAACAGCCGAACGCGCTAGCCTATTGCGCCACAGAGACTGGTAGTGTAAGCTCTTGTGGGTAACAGTCACAAAAGAATTTGACGCTGGGCGCGACACTAGTCCTGCGTCAGCAAACTTAATTCAAGAGAATTACACCCATTGGGAGGGGCGAGAGAGAGCCAAAAGGCACGCCCAACGTGTGGCTCGAACCCACGACCCTGAGATTAAGAGTCTCATGCTCTACCGACTGAGCTAGCCGGGCAGCGGCAGTCACTTTCCCAAGGCTGACGTCTGTTTTGAGAACTGCCAAACATTTTATGAGCAAACAGAGCCTCGCTTTTCGCAGAGGCTTGACAAAACATCTCGCGGGTAAGGTTGGGGTTAAGCCTAGCGGTAGGCTTAGAGCAGGGGCGTCCCACCTCGATCCTGGAGGTTGCTTGGTCTGACGAGCTTGGCTCCAAGCACAAAGAAACTCAACTTAAGCTGCTGAACCCGGTCTCACCACAGAGACCGGAAACTTCCAGGCACGTCTGATGGAGCTGGCTGGAGTAAAACTCTACCTGACAGGGCCCTCCAGGACAGAGTTTGGCCACACTAGGCATAGCGTCTTCTATGTTTGTTTTAGCCATGCCTGTTGCTGGGGAATACAGATTGAACGAGCAGAGCTCTGGTTCAACAGCCTGAAAGGCTATTAGTTCAGCCAACTCATCAAAGGTTCCAGGTATGGAGTTCTGTCTCGCTGTGTGAATACAGTTTGCAAACACCGACAGCATATGATTGGAGAAGCAATTTGGTGGCATTTTGTGGCGGTCCTAGAGGGAATTTTGAGCAGGACCTCCCTGGACCACACAGGCCTCCACAACAAGGAAAACAAAACACGAACTCTCCACAGCAAACTTGAGCTGACACAAACAATCACTCAGCACCCTTTGTCTTATTTTGAGACAAGATGACTCGCAAAGCTGTTGACTCTGAAAAGGGGCTAAAGACGCTGCGTCAGCGGACAAGCGTGCTAAAGTCTGTGCTTGCCGACATTGCTGCGAAAAGCTTGCTTCGTCCCTGGGTGGGCTCGAACCAC
This sequence comes from Carassius gibelio, assembly GCF_023724105.1. Classification (NCBI taxonomy): domain Eukaryota; kingdom Metazoa; phylum Chordata; class Actinopteri; order Cypriniformes; family Cyprinidae; genus Carassius; species Carassius gibelio. Next base: position 46,195,418 of record NC_068398.1, read on the forward strand.
CATCCTTTCGGCTAACAGCCGAACGCGCTAGCCTATTGCGCCACAGAGACTGGTAGTGTAAGCTCTTGTGGGTAACAGTCACAAAAGAATTTGACGCTGGGCGCGACACTAGTCCTGCGTCAGCAAACTTAATTCAAGAGAATTACACCCATTGGGAGGGGCGAGAGAGAGCCAAAAGGCACGCCCAACGTGGGGCTCGAACCCACGACCCTGAGATTAAGAGTCTCATGCTCTACCGACTGAGCTAGCCGGGCAGCGGCAGTCACTTTCCCAAGGCTGACGTCTGTTTTGAGAACTGCCAAACATTTTATGAGCAAACAGAGCCTCGCTTTTCGCAGAGGCTTGACAAAACATCTCGCGGGTAAGGTTGGGGTTAAGCCTAGCGGTAGGCTTAGAGCAGGGGCGTCCCACCTCGATCCTGGAGGTTGCTTGGTCTGACGAGCTTGGCTCCAAGCACAAAGAAACTCAACTTAAGCTGCTGAACCCGGTCTCACCACAGAGACCGGAAACTTCCAGGCACGTCTGATGGAGTATGGAGTTCCACAAGGAAAACAAAACACGAACTCTCCACAGCAAACTTGAGCTGACACAAACAATCACTCAGCACCCTTTGTCTTATTTTGACACAAGATGACTCGCAAAGCTGTTGACTCTGAAAAGGGGCTACAGACGCTGCGTCAGCGGACAAGCGTGCTAAAGTCTGTGCTTGCCGACATTGCTGCGAAAAGCTTGCTTCGTCCCTGGGTGGGCTCGAACCACCATCCTTCCGGTTAACAGCCGAACGCGCTAGCCTATTGCGCCACAGAGACTGGTAGTGTAAGGTCTTGTGGGTCACAGTCACAAAAGAATTTGACGCTGGGCGCGACACTAGTCCTGCGTCAGCAAACTTAATTCAAGAGAATTACACCCATTGGGAGGGGCGAGAGAGAGCCAAAAGGCACGCCCAACGTGGGGCTCGAACCCACGACCCTGAGATTAAGAGTCTCATGCTCTACCGACTGAGCTAGCCGGGCAGCGGCAGTCACTTTCCCAAGGCTGACATCTGTTCTGAGAACTGCCAAACATTTTATGAGCAAACAGAGCCTCGCTTTTCGCAGAGGCTTGACAAAACATCTCGCGGGTAAGGTTGGGGTTAAGCCTAGCGGTAGGCTTAGAGCAGGGGCGTCCCACCTCTATCCTGGAGGTTGCTTGGTCTGACAAGCTTGGCTCCAAGCACAAAGAAACTCAACTTAAGCTGCTGAACCCGGTCTCACCACAGAGACCGGAAACTTCCAGGCACGTCTGATGGAGCTGGCTGGAGTGAAACTCTACCTGACAGGGCCCTCCAGGACAGAGTTTGGCCACACTAGGCATACAGTCTTCTATGTTTGTTTTAGCCATGCCTGTTGCTGGGGAATACAGATTGAACGAGCAGAGCTCTGGATCAACAGCCTGAAAGGCTATTAGTTCAGCCAACTCATCAAAGGTTCCAGGTATGGAGTTCCACAAGGAAAACAAAACACGAACTCTCCACAGCAAACTTGAGCTGACACAAACAATCACTCAGCACCCTTTGTCTTATTTTGACACAAGATGACTAGCAAAGCTGTTGACTCTGAAAAGGGGCTACAGACGCTGCGTCAGCGGACAAGCGTGCTAAAGTCTGTGCTTGCCGACATTGCTGCGAAAAGCTTGCTTCGTCCCTGGGTGGGCTCGAACCACCATCCTTTCGGTTAACAGCCGAACGCGCTAGCCTATTGCGCCACAGAGACTGGTAGTGTAAGCTCTTGTGGGTAACAGTCACAACAGAATTTGACGCTGGGCGCGACACTAGTGCTGCGTCAGCAAACTTAATTCAAGAGAATTACACCCATTGGGAGGGGCGAGAGAGAGCCAAAAGGCACGCCCAACGTGGGGCTCGAACCCACGACCCTGAGATTAAGAGTCTCATGCTCTACCGACTGAGCTAGCCGGGCAGCGGCAGTCACTTTCCCAAGGCTGACGTCTGTTTTGAGAACTGCCAAACATTTTATGAGCAAACAGAGCCTCGCTTTTCGCAGAGGCTTGACAAAACATCTCGCGGGTAAGGTTGGGGTTAAGCCTAGCGGTAGGCTTAGAGCAGGGGCGTCCCACCTCGATCCTGGAGGTTGCTTGGTCTGACGAGCTTGGCTCCAAGCACAAAGAAACTCAACTTAAGCTGCTGAACCCGGTCTCACCACAGAGACCGGAAACTTCCAGGCACGTCTGATGGAGCTGGCTGGAGTGAAACTCTACCTGACAGGGCCCTCCAGGACAGAGTTTGGCCACACTAGGCATAGAGTCTTCTATGTTTGTTTTAGCAATGCCTGTTGCTGGGGAATACAGATTGAACGAGCAGAGCTCTGGTTCAACAGCCTGAAAGGCTATTAGTTCAGCCAACTCATCAAAGGTTCCAGGTATGGAGTTCTGTCTCGCTGTGTGAATACAGTTTGCAAACTCCGACAGCATATGATTGGAGAAGCAATTTGGTGGCATTTTGTGGCGGTCCTAGAGGGAATTTTGAGCAGGACCTCCCTGGACCACACAGGCCTCCACAACAAGGAAAACAAAACACGAACTCTCCACAGCAAACTTGAGCTGACACAAACAATCACTCAGCACCCTTTGTCTTATTTTGAGACAAGATGACTCGCAAAGCTGTTGACTCTGAAAAGGGGCTAAAGACGCTGCGTCAGCGGACAAGCGTGCTAAAGTCTGTGCTTGCCGACATTGCTGCGAAAAGCTTGCTTCGTCCCTGGGTGGGCTCGAACCACCATCCTTTCGGTTAACAGCCGAACGCGCTAGCCTATTGCGCCACAGAGACTGATAGTGTAAGCTCTTGTGGGTAACAGTCACAAAAGAATTTGACGCTGGGCGCGACACTAGTCCTGCGTCAGCAAACTTAATTCAAGAGAATTACACCCATTGGGAGGGGCGAGAGAGAGCCAAAAGGCACGCCCAACGTGTGGCTCGAACCCACGACCCTGAGATTAAGAGTCTCATGCTCTACCGACTGAGCTAGCCGGGCAGCGGCAGTCACTTTCCCAAGGCTGACGTCTGTTTTGAGAACTGCCAAACATTTTATGAGCAAACAGAGCCTCGCTTTTCGCAGAGGCTTGACAAAACATCTCGCGGGTAAGGTTGGGGTTAAGCCTAGCGGTAGGCTTAGAGCAGGGGCGTCCCACCTCGATCCTGGAGGTTGCTTGGTCTGACGAGCTTGGCTCCAAGCACAAAGAAACTCAACTTAAGCTGCTGAACCCGGTCTCACCACAGAGACCGGAAACTTCCAGGCACGTCTGATGGAGCTGGCTGGAGTAAAACTCTACCTGACAGGGCCCTCCAGGACAGAGTTTGGCCACACTAGGCATAGAGTCTTCTATGTTTGTTTTAGCCATGCCTGTTGCTGGGGAATACAGATTGAACGAGCAGAGCTCTGGTTCAACAGCCTGAAAGGCTATTAGTTCAGCCAACTCATCAAAGGTTCCAGGTATGGAGTTCCACAAGGAAAACAAAACACGAACTCTCCACAGCAAACTTGAGCTGACACAAACAATCACTCAGCACCCTTTGTCTTATTTTGACACAAGATGACTCGCAAAGCTGTTGACTCTGAAAAGGGGCTACAGACGCTGCGTCAGCGGACAAGCGTGCTAAAGTCTGTGCTTGCCGACATTGCTGCGAAAAGCTTGCTTCGTCCCTGGGTGGGCTCGAACCACCATCCTTTCGGTTAACAGCCGAACGCGCTAGCCTATTGCGCCACAGAGACTGGTAGTGTAAGGTCTTGTGGGTAACAGTCACAAAAGAATTTGACGCTGGGCGCGACACTAGTCCTGCGTCAGCAAACTTAATTCAAGAGAATTACACCCATTGGGAGGGGCGAGAGAGAGCCAAAAGGCACGCCCAACGTGGGGCTCGAACCCACGACCCTGAGATTAAGAGTCTCATGCTCTACCGACTGAGCTAGCCGGGCAGCGGCAGTCACTTTCCCAAGGCTGACGTCTGTTTTGAGAACTGCCAAACATTTTATGAGCAAACAGAGCCTCGCTTTTCGCAGAGGCTTGACAAAACATCTCGCGGGTAAGGTTGGGGTTAAGCCTAGCGGTAGGCTTAGAGCAGGGGCGTCCCACCTCGATCCTGGAGGTTGCTTGGTCTGACGAGCTTGGCTCCAAGCACAAAGAAACTCAACTTAAGCTGCTGAACCCGGTCTCACCACAGAGACCGGAAACTTCCAGGCACGTCTGATGGAGCTGGCTGGAGTGAAACTCTACCTGACAGGGCCCTCCAGGACAGAGTTTGGCCACACTAGGCATAGAGTCTTCTATGTTTGTTTTAGCCATGCCTGTTGCTGGGGAATACAGATTGAACGAGCAGAGCTCTGGTTCAACAGCCTGAAAGGCTATTAGTTCAGCCAACTCATCAAAGGTTCCAGGTATGGAGTTCCACAAGGAAAACAAAACACGAACTCTCCACAGCAAACTTGAGCTGACACAAACAATCACTCAGCACCCTTTGTCTTATTTTGACACAAGATGACTAGCAAAGCTGTTGACTCTGAAAAGGGGCTACAGACGCTGCGTCAGCGGACAAGCGTGCTAAAGTCTGTGCTTGCCGACATTGCTGCGAAAAGCTTGCTTCGTCCCTGGGTGGGCTCGAACCACCATCCTTTCGGTTAACAGCCGAACGCGCTAGCCTATTGCGCCACAGAGACTGGTAGTGTAAGGTCTTGTGGGTAACAGTCACAAAAGAATTTGACGCTGGGCGCGACACTAGTCCTGCGTCAGCAAACTTAATTCAAGAGAATTACACCCATTGGGAGGGGCGAGAGAGAGCCAAAAGGCACGCCCAACGTGGGGCTCGAACCCACGACCCTGAGATTAAGAGTCTCATGCTCTACCGACTGAGCTAGCCGGGCAGCGGCAGTCACTTTCCCAAGGCTGATGTCTGTTTTGAGAACTGCCAAACATTTTATGAGCAAACAGAGCCTCGCTTTTCGCAGAGGCTTGATAAAACATCTCGCGGGTAAGGTTGGGGCTAAGCCTAGCGGTAGGCTTAGAGCAGGGGCGTCCCACCTCGATCCTGGAGGTTGCTTGGTCTGACGAGCTTGGCTCCAAGCACAAAGAAACTCAACTTAAGCTGCTGAACCCGGTCTCACCACAGAGACCGGAAACTTCCAGGCACGTCTGATGGAGCTGGCTGGAGTGAAACTCTACCTGACAGGGCCCTCCAGGACAGAGTTTGGCCACACTAGGCATAGAGTCTTCTATGTTTGTTTTAGCCATGCCTGTTGCTGGGGAATACAGATTGAACGAGCAGAGCTCTGGTTCAACAGCCTGAAAGGCTATTAGTTCAGCCAACTCATCAAAGGTTCCAGGTATGGAGTTCTGTCTCGCTGTGTGAATACAGTTTGCAAACTCCGACAGCATATGATTGGAGAAGCAATTTGGTGGCATTTTGTGGCGGTCCTAGAGGGAATTTTGAGCAGGACCTCCCTGGACCACACAGGCCTCCACAACAAGGAAAACAAAACACGAACTCTCCACAGCAAACTTGAGCTGACACAAACAATCACTCAGCACCCTTTGTCTTATTTTGAGACAAGATGACTCGCAAAGCTGTTGACTCTGAAAAGGGGCTAAAGACGCTGCGTCAGCGGACAAGCGTGCTAAAGTCTGTGCTTGCCGACATTGCTGCGAAAAGCTTGCTTCATCCCTGGGTGGGCTCGAACCACCATCCTTTCGGTTAACAGCCGAACGCGCTAGCCTATTGCGCCACAGAGACTGGTAGTGTAAGCTCTTGTGGGTAACAGTCACAAAAGAATTTGACGCTGGGCGCGACACTAGTCCTGCGTCAGCAAACTTAATTCAAGAGAATTACACCCATTGGGAGGGGCGAGAGAGAGCCAAAAGGCACGCCCAACGTGTGGCTCGAACCCACGACCCTGAGATTAAGAGTCTCATGCTCTACCGACTGAGCTAGCCGGGCAGCGGCAGTCACTTTCCCAAGGCTGACGTCTGTTTTGAGAACTGCCAAACATTTTATGAGCAAACAGAGCCTCGCTTTTCGCAGAGGCTTGACAAAACATCTCGCGGGTAAGGTTGGGGTTAAGCCTAGCGGTAGGCTTAGAGCAGGGGCGTCCCACCTCGATCCTGGAGGTTGCTTGGTCTGACGAGCTTGGCTCCAAGCACAAAGAAACTCAACTTAAGCTGCTGAACCCGGTCTCACCACAGAGACCGGAAACTTCCAGGCACGTCTGATGGAGCTGGCTGGAGTAAAACTCTACCTGACAGGGCCCTCCAGGACAGAGTTTGGCCACACTAGGCATAGCGTCTTCTATGTTTGTTTTAGCCATGCCTGTTGCTGGGGAATACAGATTGAACGAGCAGAGCTCTGGTTCAACAGCCTGAAAGGCTATTAGTTCAGCCAACTCATCAAAGGTTCCAGGTATGGAGTTCTGTCTCGCTGTGTGAATACAGTTTGCAAACACCGACAGCATATGATTGGAGAAGCAATTTGGTGGCATTTTGTGGCGGTCCTAGAGGGAATTTTGAGCAGGACCTCCCTGGACCACACAGGCCTCCACAACAAGGAAAACAAAACACGAACTCTCCACAGCAAACTTGAGCTGACACAAACAATCACTCAGCACCCTTTGTCTTATTTTGAGACAAGATGACTCGCAAAGCTGTTGACTCTGAAAAGGGGCTAAAGACGCTGCGTCAGCGGACAAGCGTGCTAAAGTCTGTGCTTGCCGACATTGCTGCGAAAAGCTTGCTTCGTCCTTGGGTGGGCTCGAACCACCATCCTTTCGGCTAACAGCCGAACGCGCTAGCCTATTGCGCCACAGAGACTGGTAGTGTAAGCTCTTGTGGGTAACAGTCACAAAAGAATTTGACGCTGGGCGCGACACTAGTCCTGCGTCAGCAAACTTAATTCAAGAGAATTACACCCATTGGGAGGGGCGAGAGAGAGCCAAAAGGCACGCCCAACGTGGGGCTCGAACCCACGACCCTGAGATTAAGAGTCTCATGCTCTACCGACTGAGCTAGCCGGGCAGCGGCAGTCACTTTCCCAAGGCTGACGTCTGTTTTGAGAACTGCCAAACATTTTATGAGCAAACAGAGCCTCGCTTTTCGCAGAGGCTTGACAAAACATCTCGCGGGTAAGGTTGGGGTTAAGCCTAGCGGTAGGCTTAGAGCAGGGGCGTCCCACCTCGATCCTGGAGGTTGCTTGGTCTGACGAGCTTGGCTCCAAGCACAAAGAAACTCAACTTAAGCTGCTGAACCCGGTCTCACCACAGAGACCGGAAACTTCCAGGCACGTCTGATGGAGTATGGAGTTCCACAAGGAAAACAAAACACGAACTCTCCACAGCAAACTTGAGCTGACACAAACAATCACTCAGCACCCTTTGTCTTATTTTGACACAAGATGACTCGCAAAGCTGTTGACTCTGAAAAGGGGCTACAGACGCTGCGTCAGCGGACAAGCGTGCTAAAGTCTGTGCTTGCCGACATTGCTGCGAAAAGCTTGCTTCGTCCCTGGGTGGGCTCGAACCACCATCCTTCCGGTTAACAGCCGAACGCGCTAGCCTATTGCGCCAAAGCTGGGGAACAATAGTCTGTTAAGGGGGGGGAAGAAATGGAAGGAGAAAAAGGGGAAAAAATGAGGGAAAAAGAGGAAAAAAATGAGGAAAAAGGGAAGGAAAGGGAATTTTATGCCTCTACCATCAAAAGTGATGTTTTAGGAAGTGTATGCTTGCAATCAATTATTTTTAAAACATTTTTTCCCCTATTTTCCTATACATTTCAATGGGAGAAAGGTTGATCACCAGGTCGCCGGTTCGAATCCCACTGTTGCCAGAAATCGAAGTTGTAACTTAATGCTGTAAATCGCCATTTTTCATCAGTAAAAGTCACACAAAGCATGTCCACATTAATGAAATTAGTTATGAAATGACAAATGAGCATTTTATTAATTCTATATCACTGACTGTGGATATTATATTCACTTTTCTGAGCTTTGGCACATTTAGTTTGAATATATTTCTGCTCCAATAATTTTCTAAAAAAGTAAAAAATAGTAAATTTATTTCTGAAATAATCCTCAAATTTCTCAACATTTTCAAAGTGCCTATGACCTTTGAATGATACTGTATAAAAGTAAAACATACAAAAAATGTGTTATTCATGACAAAACTTTTATTTTTCAATTTCAAGTCATAGCCAATTATTGTAATTCCTTGAATCACTCACATTTTTTTTCTTCAAGTTATAATGTTGCATATGCAAAAGAACAGAAAACAGATAAATACAATACAAATACAAATAAAATAATATTTAAGACTTGTGCATTCATTGCAAGTGCAAAAGAACGGAAAGCACAGACCATTAAACAAATATAAAGCTTTAAAATGTACATGGCTCTTGTTTAGGCTGTGAGTGCAAAATAACAGAGAACACAAATACAAACAATACACATGATTAAATCTTTAAAATATGAATGACTCTTGTGAATTCTTTAAAAAATGCAAAAGCACAAAAAAACCTATACACATAAATAAAATGTTATAAAACTTTTTAAATGTCAAATCTTTATATAAATCTTTAAAATATTAATGACTACTCTTGTGCATTCTTTGAAAGTGCAAAAGCACAACAACAACAACAAAAAACTACACACATAAATAAAACATAATAAAACTTTCCACGTCAATTGCTTTGTGCAAAGAAAAACAAACAAAAAATGTGAAAAGAACTATATACATATATAAATTTTAAAAATATGAATGACTACTCTTGTGCATTCTTTGAAAGTGCAAAATGCAAAAGCACAAAAAAACTACACGCATAAATAAAACGTAATAAAACTTTCCACATGTCAATGGCTTTGTGCAAAGAAAAACAAACAAAAAAATGGGAAAAGAACTATATACATATATAAATCTTAAAAATATTAATGACTACTCTTGTGCATTCTTTGAAAGTGCAAAATGCAAAAGCACAAAAAAACTACACGCATAAATAAAACGTAATAACACTTTCCACATGTCAATGGCTTTGTGCAAAGAAAAACAAACAAAAAAATGGGAAAAGAACTATATACATATATAAATCTTAAAAATATTAATGACTACTCTTGTGCATTCTTTGAAAGTGCAAAAGCACAAAAAAACTACACGCATAAATAAAACGTAATAAAACTTTCCACATGTCAATGGCTTTGTGCAAAGAAAAACAAACAAAAAAATGGGAAAAGAACTATATACATATATAAATCTTAAAAATATTAATGACTACTCTTGTGCATTCTTTGAAAGTGCAAAAGCACAAAAAAACTATATACATAAATAAAACGTAATAAAACTTTTCACACGTCAATGGCTTTGTAAAAAACAACCACAACAACAACAACAAAATATGGGAAAATAACTATATACATATATAAATCTTAAAATCAAAGATCAGTTTCTCTTTTTTTTTTTCATTTAGTTTTTTTTATATCCTCCAACCACTGCTCCTTTGGCACAGTCTCTACAGAGGGGCAGTAAATAATGCCCTTGTATTGGCTATGCCCAGTCTCCGCTGTCCTGAACTGCCCGCATTTTTTGCACGTGTTGTGCTGTACTTTGCGTGTCAGCTTCCGTACTGGGGCAGCGGGAGGGGCAGAAGAGAGGATGGTCATAGGCGCCTGTGGAGCAGCAACTAGGAATGGCCCTGTAAGTCCCTGAGAGGCCATTGGCGTCAGCCACACCAGTTGAGCACCTGGAGGTGGAGCAGGAAAGAGTTGCCGCTGGGTTTGAGGTCTCTCAGCTGGCGGTGACAAAACCGCTGGGGCTGGAAGTACTTTCCTCTTCCTCTTTGTTTGTGCCTGGCCCACGGTGCTACTGGGCAGGTGGTATTGGTGAGCTGGGCCTGGTTGGGGGGGTGCAGACGGGGGACGCACATTGGCAGGTAGCAGAGGGTCAGCCGCCACAGACAAGCGGCTAGGCAGTTGCAGCCCTTGCATTAATACTGCACTGTCCTGCCTTTTAACTCTTTTATTGTGCCACTGAACCAGTGTTGTGTGGCTTACATCCACCAGCTGCAGGGTGGTCTGCTGCATAACAGCAGCATTGGCCAGAATGCGCTGCCTGATTTTCTTGTAGTCCTCCAAGATGAGGACCCACCTGGACACTGTGCTTGTCCCCTTCTTTTTTGGGCTTTTATGGATGGCACAGAGCTTAACAAAAATGGTCTCTATCAGGCGACAACAATCTGGCCACTGGGCAAGTGGTGCTGTGGTGGTGAGTGCGTGCCTCTTCACACTTTCCACCCCTGGAGTGAACTCCTGCCTCTTTTTGGGGGACCTGAACCTCCCTGTGTCCAGCCTGCTCTGGTGTCTGGCAGCAAACACCACCCTTTGCTTATCAAAATCAAGCAGGTTCTGCCAAAGAGCAACTATATTGCTCACCTACGTAGAGAGAACAGATAATACATGGCATATGAGAAAACAAAACATGTGCAAGTGTTAACATATAACAGGTCAAGGAGGGAAAGTAGAGAAACTTGAATGTTCCATACCTGCTGGTTGGTGAGGACGAGAGAGGGCTGGTCCCTAAGCTCCACCAGATACTCTGCTAGGCTGTCGACTCTGTCCATGCCTGGCAGACCAACACTATCCAAAGCCTGAAAAAATACAAGCAAAACAAAATCAAAAATCAAAATGTGCAACATTACGAGGACGGTTAAGTAGGGAAAAAAAATAACAAATACATATATACATATTTCTTTTTGTTGAGAAGCATAAACTGCAAGTTAAGTTTTATGTGTATGTCTTACAAAACAATCTGTTCTCAGATTTTATAAGAATCATTTTGATATTTGTAATACAAAACTAATATTCACTGCTCCTTTATTTTTTTCAGCAAAATATAAATACGTTGATTCAGTAAAATCAGATGATTTCCTGTTCAAAAGAATGTGACTGAATATTAGGGAATTGTGGCTCTGTTTACTTATGGTGTCATTAGCAATCCAGTCACATATATAAATCAGTATTAATGCACATATAACAAGATATTTACATACCACAGACTCATCAGGAGATGCTGATGCACCTGGTGTGGAGGAGGCAGCAGCCAGGGTGGAGGAGGCAGCAGGCTGGATGGAGGCAGCAGCCAGGGTGGAGGAGGCAGCAGGCTGAGTGGAGACAGCAGCCAGGGTGGAGGAGGCAGCAGGCTGGGTGAAGGAGGCAGCAGGCTGGATGGAGGCAGCAGCCAGGGTGGAGGAGGCAGCAGGCTGGGTGAAGGAGGCAGCAGGATGGATGGAGGCAGCAGCCAGGGTGGAGGAGGCAGCAGGCTGGGTGAAGGAGGCAGCAGGCTGGATGGAGGCAGCAGCCAGGGTGGAGGAGGCAGCAGGCTGGGTGAAGGAGGCAGCAGGCTGGATGGAGGCAGCAGCCAGGGTGGAGGAGGCAGCAGGCTGGATGGAGGCAGCAGCCAGGGTGGAGGAGGCAGCAGGCTGAGTGGAGACAGCAGCCAGGGTGGAGGAGGCAGCAGGCTGGGTGAAGGCAGCAGCCAGGCTGGAGGAGGCAGCAGGCTGGATGGAGGCAGCAGCCAGGGTGGAGGAGGCAGCAGGCTGAGTGGAGACAGCAGCCAGGGTGGAGGAGGCAGCAGGCTGAGTGGAGACAGCAGCCAGGGTGGAGGAGGCAGCAGGCTGGGTGAAGGCAGCAGCCAGGCTGGAGGAGGCAGCAGGCTGGATGGAGGCAGCAGCCAGGGTGGAGGAGGCAGCAGGCTGGGTGAAGGCAGCAGCCAGGCTGGAGGAAGCAGCAGGCTGGATGGAGGCAGCAGCCAGGGTGGAGGAGGCAGCAGGCTGGGTGAAGGCAGCAGCCAGGCTGGAGGAGGCAGCAGGCTGGGTGGAGGCAGCAGGCAGGGTGGAGGAGGCAGCAGGCAGGGTGGAGGAGAGAGACTCAGAGGAGGGCACAAAATGGGAGGAGACAGAGAAGCTTGGGTCATCGGTAAGACTTGACACAGTAATGTCATGGTCTTCCCCGAAGCCCTCATCTTCTTCATCCTCGCCTTCATCCACATCCTCCAGCATGTTCTCTGTCTCTTCTGAGTCAGGGTCCACCACCAGGGGCTGTCCGGTCTGACTCAGCAGGTAGTCAACACCAAGCAGCTCTCCTATTGAAAAAAATATAAGGACACACAAACATACAGGACTTGTCAAAAATTACACATTACTGTTTTTCATGTTTTTGAAAGAAGACTCTTATGCTCATCAATCCTGCATTTATTCGATTAAATAAAGAAATACAGTAAACAACAGTTATACTGTGAAATGGTACTACGGCTTAAAATAGCTCTTTTCTATTTTAATATACCTTAAAATGTAATTTATTTCTGTGATTGAATTTTCAGCATGATTACTCCAGTCTTCAGAGTCACAGGATCCTTCAAAAATCAGTCTAATTTGCTGATTTATTATCAATGTTGAAAACACTTGTGCTGCTTTTTATATAATATGTGCTACTTTCTTGAATATTCATTAATTAAAAAAAAGTTAAATAAACAACAGCAGTAGAAATGCATTATAGCATTATAAAGTACCGTTCAAAAGTTTGGGGTGAGTACATTTGTGTTCTTTTTTTTTTTGTTTTTAAGAAATTAATACTGGTATTCAGCAAGGATGTTAGATAAATGATGTTCTTTTTAAAAGTTTATTCAGCAATGAACAATGAAAAACATAATAAAAAAATATATATAAAGGGATGACATACCAGTGTATTCAGCAGGTGGCCTGAAAGTTGGCACAAAAGGCCGACCAAACACCTTCAGGCTGTTGGTGTTGACGCAGTGGGCCATATCCCCGGAGTAGGTGAGAAGGGATGCTGGTTTGCTGGTCACTGATGCAGCCGCCCGATCCTGATTCCACCTATTCAAGCCTTCTAGCAGGTAAAGCTGGAAATTCAGTGCATTTGCACTGGTTCCTAGAAGGAGAAAAAAATACACCAATAAAAATTACAAGCCTCGCGATATGAATAACAGAAATTGAAATTATTTCAAGCATCATACATGTGAGACACCAACCTGGAATGAACCTGTTTAGGTGGCAGTGAAAAGACTCCAGGGATGTGGACCCTCTGGCACACCGATATCTAGTCAGGGTGACCCCTGCCTTTGTGGTGGTGCCTACCTCAGTGTATAGAGGCACACCCGGCACATCCTGGATGCACTTGACATGGCGTTTCTGCACACACCAGATGTGCTCCATGCGCACCTCTTCCAGCAGTGGGACACCCATAAGGTCCCTCCCATTTGCACCACCCAGCTCCTGCAGCAGTCTCTCAATGAGTTGGATGGTGGCCTCCTCACCTCGTGTCCTCCTGCGGCAGTAAAGACTTAGCTCCTTTTTACTGATGCTCCTGTCCACCAGGTTGTCAGTCAGAGCTGGCACACCCTCCTGCATCAGCTGTTTTTTCTTTGCCTGCCGCAACAGGCTGAGGTCTTCAGCATCCCACTCAAAGATGCAGGCAGACAGGCATCCCATGAAGGTGGGGTAGAGGGGATGGGCATCGGTGGTGCAGCCCACGGCCATCCTCCTCATGAAGTGCCAGATGTCCAGACGTATCTGAAGGTCTGGCCACTTGCCGAACCTGGTCTGCAGCTTGCTTGTTGCTCCCTCACTCACACAGCAGCCACAGTCCACATAAAGCAGCACCGGTGGTGGAATGGCAGCCTGGCGGTACCGCTCCATTACACCGGTCACCATCCTGTCCAGTCCCGGCCCTTCTTGCACTGACAGCACACTGGTCACTATCTGGCCAACCTCATTTCCAATGGAGGTTAACCAGAGTGCTGTCCCCCGTCCATGGCCAGCCAGCTTCTTTGTGATCTGGAATTTACAAATGTAATAAGACATTTGTGGTGTAACGTTAGCAATAACAATAATATTAATGTCTATCAGACGGTATTTATGAACATTACAGAACAGTTAAATATTTTTTTTTTACCTTTTTTGTGGAATCCATCTTTAAGATTTTGCCATAGATGGATGTGATGCTGGCCTTTATGTGTCCAATTCTGGAGAGGATATCCCTGCCGTACACTGAGAGCAGCCAACGACTGGTGGGGATCTCAATTGGCTCTGGAGGCTCCTGGCAGACCACCGGAGAAAGGCTGGGTCGATCGACAAAGTCAGCACACTCCCCAAGATAGTGTGCCAACCGATTTAACCATTCCTCCCCATGGTTCTCTTTCAACTGCCGCACCAAACGAGCTGGGCTGTTGCCCAGTGTCCGGTCCCGAAGCAGCCTAATGACACGGATGTCACAGGCATACCTGAAATCGCACATTGTTGCTGTGATCAGTTAAATGTTCTTTAGTCCTCACAATAACCATCTTTAGACTACTCTACTCACTTGCGCGTCAGGATCAGCCGGAACATTTTCTGGTGCGGCAGGTCAAGCTGGTCCCGGACAGTCTGGCTAGTGGACAGATAGTTCAGAGAACACACAGTGCACCTGAGTGTCTCTGTCACCATGACATAGTACCTATCGATGTCCAGAACCTTCCGTGCTCTTTTATGGACACCATAGCCTGTCAGGTTCTTGCCACAAGCTGGACAGAAAACATTCACCTTCCACAGGTGGTAGGGCATCCACACCATCAACCGATGGGTGAAGAACCGGTCAGGTGTAGGTGTCTGGTGATAAATGAGAGCTGGTACAGGCGGCTCGTACCACAGCTTCAAATCTGGCCGCAGCTTGCCAGCGTGGAAAATAGTGCTGGCAATCCACCTCTGGTCCTGCACAGGGATGGTCTTGGGCCATTCACCTGGCAGCCAGAAAGAAGCTGGGGCCCCACTGGCTGGCTGGACTCCTCCAGGCTCCTCCTGTATGGAAGACAAGTTGTTATTCCATTCAATGTTGCACTACTTTATATCATAGCCTGTTCTATAAATAGAAGCCGCTGCACTCACAGAGGATGGAGATGGGCTGGGGGTCATCACAAAGGATGGAGCGGGAGAGGTGCTGGGAGGAGAAGGCCTAGCTGTTCCTTCAGAGGACGGAGGAGAGGGACTGGTGGTCTTCACAGAAGACAGAGAAGGGGTGGAGCTCCTCACAGAGGATAGAGGGGTGGAGGCAGTCCTCACAGAGGCCATAGCCTGAGTCCTCACTGATGAAGGAGGAGAGGGGCTGGGAAGAGAAGATGAGGATGCAGAGGGTGTAGGAGAGGGGCTGGGGGTCCTCCGATCCACTAAGTTGGGTTTTAGCATTGTCGACTTTGACCCACCAAAGCGTGACTTATTGAACTTAAAAAGAAAAAACAAAGTTAATTGATATCATGTTCATTACATAATTTTTTCTAGCCCAAACATATACATAAATCTATCCTATCAAACAAATACACAACGATTCTAATTAGACATTAATTGATTAAAGAGAAAATATTCACCATAGTCAAATTTAGAGGAGGCCTCAGGAATGAGGGTTGGGCAGAAGCAGCCGCTTCAGGAGCCGTATCAGAAGCAGCAGGAGGTGGAGCAGAAGAGTGAGTGGCAGTGGCAGTGGCAGACTGCTAATACAACCACCAAAGGGCATAAAATATAGTGAAATGGCATAACAACATTTTAATGGATATGTGATGATACATCAAATGTCATTACCTTATTAATGTGGAATCCACAATTGCAGGCCATGGAGCCTCCAAAGAGGGTGGTCTGCCCATGGGCCTGCATGGGGCATTTCTCAATCTGAAAAGATAATAATCATTGTTTACTTTACTAACTTGTCTGAACTATTGTCAGGTGATCTGCATACTACATACTATATAATGAATGAATGATAACTTTGCTTTACCTTCTGGTAGAGGTCATACCACTTGCGTTGCCTTGGGGCTGGTCTGTTGCCTTCTCCAGAAGGCCAAACCCCACAGCGGGCAAAAGTCCTCAACCTGGCCATCCACTCGCCGTCTCCCATGGCCTTGTGGCTTTTTGGCTTAGTGCTCATCTACACACAAAATGGTTTCATTCATAATTCCTATTTAAATGTTAGGTTGGCATAAGTGATTGTTAAAAAGAGAGGCTCGAATACTTGGAAAAAATAAGGGTGTGCAATAAGACCTAAATCTAACTTCAGGATTTGAGAAATTATTTCACAACAGCTACATATGTCAATATAGTTATTTTTGTTATTTGATTATAATTTAAATGAGAACAAAGAAGTAAATTACAAATAATAGGACAAATACATTAGTAACAAATACAGCAGTAATAATAATAATACAGCAATGTAATAAGAAATACTTAGTTCTCATCTACACACACAATTTAAAAACATGGATTTCATTCATAATGCTTATTTAAAATAAATAAATAAATGTATGTAATGTTAGGTTAGCATCAGTGATTGTAAAAAAAAGAGACACTCAAATACTAGGAAAATTTAAGCAATTATTTCACAACAGCTACATATCTTAATATAGTTATTTTTGTTATTTGATTTTTATTTAAATAGAAAAAGAAGACAATTACAAACAAGAGGACAAATACATTAGTAATAATAATAGAACAATAAGAAATACTAGAGAAATTGCATAAAATGTCAAATTAAAACACTGCATAGTCTTCACTCTCTCAGATATGAACTGTTCCTTTTTAAAGCACTGAGCGTTTTTATTTTTATTCTTCTTTGTTTTAAATGAATGACAGACAGGGACTAAATTAGGCTGCCGCACTGAATGCACGGACCCAATTTACTGATACACATCCGGTTTTCAAACAAAAGATTTATATAAGTCTATTTATTATATTCATTTATTCAACACGTAAACACAGTTGGGTATTTTGACGTAATGGTGTGTCTTTTTGACCATTCAAGTGCAATAAACCGTCACAGAAAAACAGAATTCGCGAACAAAAGCGGAGCGTGCGTGCGCGGGCATGCGCGCGCGCCGCCGCTCCTTTCTTATTCTCTGCATACTGCGCTTAATAACTTCATTTGACATCAAGCAAGCAAATTCCGTTCTTTATTTATATTCATTAATACACATTCAATCTTACATTATGTGCCAATAACTGTAAGCGGTAATAATGCATACAG
This sequence comes from Carassius gibelio, assembly GCF_023724105.1. Classification (NCBI taxonomy): domain Eukaryota; kingdom Metazoa; phylum Chordata; class Actinopteri; order Cypriniformes; family Cyprinidae; genus Carassius; species Carassius gibelio. The sequence continues at coordinate 46,212,491 of NC_068398.1, forward strand.
CGAAATAAACGATTGAACAAAATCCCTAACGGTCCACTCGTTATATCATCGTTAAGATATAAGTCATCATATCGCCCACAACAACGACCAATTAAGCACACGGTAAACGGAAACAAAGAAAAAATATTACTTACATTGTTCGATGAGAAGAAATACTATCTATCAAATTGCTCGATGATAATTTTGAAGTGCGCGCTCGTCAGAATAGACTCCGTCACCAGTGTCGTCACCCAAACTGACAGAGCAGCGATTGGCTCTCATAGCTCACTATGGAGAGCGGCACAGCGATTGGTGCCTGAAAGCTCACAATGGCGAGCGAGCTCAGCGATTGGCTCTCTTCCAGTCTGACAATGACAGCCGATCCTGATCCAGGTAGCGCCACAGAGACTGGTAGTGTAAGGTCTTGTGGGTAACAGTCACAAAAGAATTTGACGCTGGGCGCGACACTAGTCCTGCGTCAGCAAACTTAATTCAAGAGAATTACACCCATTGGGAGGGGCGAGAGAGAGCCAAAAGGCACGCCCAACGTGGGGCTCGAACCCACGACCCTGAGATTAAGAGTCTCATGCTCTACCGACTGAGCTAGCCGGGCAGCGGCAGTAACTTTCCCAAGGCTGACATCTGTTTTGAGAACTGCCAAACATTTTATGAGCAAACAGAGCCTCGCTTTTCGCAGAGGCTTGACAAAACATCTCGCGGGTAAGGTTGGGGTTAAGCCTAGCGGTAGGCTTAGAGCAGGGGCGTCCCACCTCTATCCTGGAGGTTGCTTGGTCTGACAAGCTTGGCTCCAAGCACAAAGAAACTCAACTTAAGCTGCTGAACCCGGTCTCACCACAGAGACCGGAAACTTCCAGGCACGTCTGATGGAGCTGGCTGGAGTGAAACTCTACCTGACAGGGCCCTCCAGGACAGAGTTTGGCCACACTAGGCATAGAGTCTTCTATGTTTGTTTTAGCCATGCCTGTTGCTGGGGAATACAGATTGAACGAGCAGAGCTCTGGTTCAACAGCCTGAAAGGCTATTAGTTCAGCCAACTCATCAAAGGTTCCAGGTATGGAGTTCCACAAGGAAAACAAAACACGAACTCTCCACAGCAAACTTGAGCTGACACAAACAATCACTCAGCACCCTTTGTCTTATTTTGACACAAGATGACTCGCAAAGCTGTTGACTCTGAAAAGGGGCTACAGACGCTGCGTCAGCGGACAAGCGTGCTAAAGTCCGTGCTTGCCGACATTGCTGCGAAAAGCTTGCTTCGTCCCTGGGTGGGCTTGAACCACCATCCTTTCGGTTAACAGCCGAACGCGCTAGCCTATTGCTCCACAGAGACTGGTAGTGTAAGCTCTTGTGGGTAACAGTCACAAAAGAATTTGACGCTGGGCGCGACACTAGTCCTGCGTCAGCAAACTTAATTCAAGAGAATTACACCCATTGGGAGGGGCGAGAGAGAGCCAAAAGGCACGCCCAACGTGGGGCTCGAACCCACGACCCTGAGATTAAGAGTCTCATGCTCTACCGACTGAGCTAGCCGGGCAGCGGCAGTCACTTTCCCAAGGCTGATGTCTGTTTTGAGAACTGCCAAACATTTTATGAGCAAACAGAGCCTCGCTTTTCGCAGAGGCTTGATAAAACATCTCGCGGGTAAGGTTGGGGCTAAGCCTAGCGGTAGGCTTAGAGCAGGGGCGTCCCACCTCGATCCTGGAGGTTGCTTGGTCTGACGAGCTTGGCTCCAAGCACAAAGAAACTCAACTTAAGCTGCTGAACCCGGTCTCACCACAGAGACCGGAAACTTCCAGGCACGTCTGATGGAGCTGGCTGGAGTGAAACTCTACCTGACAGGGCCCTCCAGGACAGAGTTTGGCCACACTAGGCATAGAGTCTTCTATGTTTGTTTTAGCCATGCCTGTTGCTGGGGAATACAGATTGAACGAGCAGAGCTCTGGTTCAACAGCCTGAAAGGCTATTAGTTCAGCCAACTCATCAAAGGTTCCAGGTATGGAGTTCTGTCTCGCTGTGTGAATACAGTTTGCAAACTCCGACAGCATATGATTGGAGAAGCAATTTGGTGGCATTTTGTGGCGGTCCTAGAGGGAATTTTGAGCAGGACCTCCCTGGACCACACAGGCCTCCACAACAAGGAAAACAAAACACGAACTCTCCACAGCAAACTTGAGCTGACACAAACAATCACTCAGCACCCTTTGTCTTATTTTGAGACAAGATGACTCGCAAAGCTGTTGACTCTGAAAAGGGGCTAAAGACGCTGCGTCAGCGGACAAGCGTGCTAAAGTCTGTGCTTGCCGACATTGCTGCGAAAAGCTTGCTTCATCCCTGGGTGGGCTCGAACCACCATCCTTTCGGTTAACAGCCGAACGCGCTAGCCTATTGCGCCACAGAGACTGGTAGTGTAAGCTCTTGTGGGTAACAGTCACAAAAGAATTTGACGCTGGGCGCGACACTAGTCCTGCGTCAGCAAACTTAATTCAAGAGAATTACACCCATTGGGAGGGGCGAGAGAGAGCCAAAAGGCACGCCCAACGTGTGGCTCGAACCCACGACCCTGAGATTAAGAGTCTCATGCTCTACCGACTGAGCTAGCCGGGCAGCGGCAGTCACTTTCCCAAGGCTGACGTCTGTTTTGAGAACTGCCAAACATTTTATGAGCAAACAGAGCCTCGCTTTTCGCAGAGGCTTGACAAAACATCTCGCGGGTAAGGTTGGGGTTAAGCCTAGCGGTAGGCTTAGAGCAGGGGCGTCCCACCTCGATCCTGGAGGTTGCTTGGTCTGACGAGCTTGGCTCCAAGCACAAAGAAACTCAACTTAAGCTGCTGAACCCGGTCTCACCACAGAGACCGGAAACTTCCAGGCACGTCTGATGGAGCTGGCTGGAGTAAAACTCTACCTGACAGGGCCCTCCAGGACAGAGTTTGGCCACACTAGGCATAGCGTCTTCTATGTTTGTTTTAGCCATGCCTGTTGCTGGGGAATACAGATTGAACGAGCAGAGCTCTGGTTCAACAGCCTGAAAGGCTATTAGTTCAGCCAACTCATCAAAGGTTCCAGGTATGGAGTTCTGTCTCGCTGTGTGAATACAGTTTGCAAACACCGACAGCATATGATTGGAGAAGCAATTTGGTGGCATTTTGTGGCGGTCCTAGAGGGAATTTTGAGCAGGACCTCCCTGGACCACACAGGCCTCCACAACAAGGAAAACAAAACACGAACTCTCCACAGCAAACTTGAGCTGACACAAACAATCACTCAGCACCCTTTGTCTTATTTTGAGACAAGATGACTCGCAAAGCTGTTGACTCTGAAAAGGGGCTAAAGACGCTGCGTCAGCGGACAAGCGTGCTAAAGTCTGTGCTTGCCGACATTGCTGCGAAAAGCTTGCTTCGTCCTTGGGTGGGCTCGAACCACCATCCTTTCGGCTAACAGCCGAACGCGCTAGCCTATTGCGCCACAGAGACTGGTAGTGTAAGCTCTTGTGGGTAACAGTCACAAAAGAATTTGACGCTGGGCGCGACACTAGTCCTGCGTCAGCAAACTTAATTCAAGAGAATTACACCCATTGGGAGGGGCGAGAGAGAGCCAAAAGGCACGCCCAACGTGGGGCTCGAACCCACGACCCTGAGATTAAGAGTCTCATGCTCTACCGACTGAGCTAGCCGGGCAGCGGCAGTCACTTTCCCAAGGCTGACGTCTGTTTTGAGAACTGCCAAACATTTTATGAGCAAACAGAGCCTCGCTTTTCGCAGAGGCTTGACAAAACATCTCGCGGGTAAGGTTGGGGTTAAGCCTAGCGGTAGGCTTAGAGCAGGGGCGTCCCACCTCGATCCTGGAGGTTGCTTGGTCTGACGAGCTTGGCTCCAAGCACAAAGAAACTCAACTTAAGCTGCTGAACCCGGTCTCACCACAGAGACCGGAAACTTCCAGGCACGTCTGATGGAGTATGGAGTTCCACAAGGAAAACAAAACACGAACTCTCCACAGCAAACTTGAGCTGACACAAACAATCACTCAGCACCCTTTGTCTTATTTTGACACAAGATGACTCGCAAAGCTGTTGACTCTGAAAAGGGGCTACAGACGCTGCGTCAGCGGACAAGCGTGCTAAAGTCTGTGCTTGCCGACATTGCTGCGAAAAGCTTGCTTCGTCCCTGGGTGGGCTCGAACCACCATCCTTCCGGTTAACAGCCGAACGCGCTAGCCTATTGCGCCAAGCTGGGGAACAATAGTCTGTTAAGGGGGGGGAAGAAATGGAAGGAGAAAAAGGGGAAAAAATGAGGGAAAAAGAGGAAAAAAATGAGGAAAAAGGGAAGGAAAGGGAATTTTATGCCTCTACCATCAAAAGTGATGTTTTAGGAAGTGTATGCTTGCAATCAATTATTTTTAAAACATTTTTTCCCCTATTTTCCTATACATTTCAATGGGAGAAAGGTTGATCACCAGGTCGCCGGTTCGAATCCCACTGTTGCCAGAAATCGAAGTTGTAACTTAATGCTGTAAATCGCCATTTTTCATCAGTAAAAGTCACACAAAGCATGTCCACATTAATGAAATTAGTTATGAAATGACAAATGAGCATTTTATTAATTCTATATCACTGACTGTGGATATTATATTCACTTTTCTGAGCTTTGGCACATTTAGTTTGAATATATTTCTGCTCCAATAATTTTCTAAAAAAGTAAAAAATAGTAAATTTATTTCTGAAATAATCCTCAAATTTCTCAACATTTTCAAAGTGCCTATGACCTTTGAATGATACTGTATAAAAGTAAAACATACAAAAAATGTGTTATTCATGACAAAACTTTTATTTTTCAATTTCAAGTCATAGCCAATTATTGTAATTCCTTGAATCACTCACATTTTTTTTCTTCAAGTTATAATGTTGCATATGCAAAAGAACAGAAAACAGATAAATACAATACAAATACAAATAAAATAATATTTAAGACTTGTGCATTCATTGCAAGTGCAAAAGAACGGAAAGCACAGACCATTAAACAAATATAAAGCTTTAAAATGTACATGGCTCTTGTTTAGGCTGTGAGTGCAAAATAACAGAGAACACAAATACAAACAATACACATGATTAAATCTTTAAAATATGAATGACTCTTGTGAATTCTTTAAAAAATGCAAAAGCACAAAAAAACCTATACACATAAATAAAATGTTATAAAACTTTTTAAATGTCAAATCTTTATATAAATCTTTAAAATATTAATGACTACTCTTGTGCATTCTTTGAAAGTGCAAAAGCACAACAACAACAACAAAAAACTACACACATAAATAAAACATAATAAAACTTTCCACGTCAATTGCTTTGTGCAAAGAAAAACAAACAAAAAATGTGAAAAGAACTATATACATATATAAATTTTAAAAATATGAATGACTACTCTTGTGCATTCTTTGAAAGTGCAAAATGCAAAAGCACAAAAAAACTACACGCATAAATAAAACGTAATAAAACTTTCCACATGTCAATGGCTTTGTGCAAAGAAAAACAAACAAAAAAATGGGAAAAGAACTATATACATATATAAATCTTAAAAATATTAATGACTACTCTTGTGCATTCTTTGAAAGTGCAAAATGCAAAAGCACAAAAAAACTACACGCATAAATAAAACGTAATAACACTTTCCACATGTCAATGGCTTTGTGCAAAGAAAAACAAACAAAAAAATGGGAAAAGAACTATATACATATATAAATCTTAAAAATATTAATGACTACTCTTGTGCATTCTTTGAAAGTGCAAAAGCACAAAAAAACTACACGCATAAATAAAACGTAATAAAACTTTCCACATGTCAATGGCTTTGTGCAAAGAAAAACAAACAAAAAAATGGGAAAAGAACTATATACATATATAAATCTTAAAAATATTAATGACTACTCTTGTGCATTCTTTGAAAGTGCAAAAGCACAAAAAAACTATATACATAAATAAAACGTAATAAAACTTTTCACACGTCAATGGCTTTGTAAAAAACAACCACAACAACAACAACAAAATATGGGAAAATAACTATATACATATATAAATCTTAAAATCAAAGATCAGTTTCTCTTTTTTTTTTTCATTTAGTTTTTTTTATATCCTCCAACCACTGCTCCTTTGGCACAGTCTCTACAGAGGGGCAGTAAATAATGCCCTTGTATTGGCTATGCCCAGTCTCCGCTGTCCTGAACTGCCCGCATTTTTTGCACGTGTTGTGCTGTACTTTGCGTGTCAGCTTCCGTACTGGGGCAGCGGGAGGGGCAGAAGAGAGGATGGTCATAGGCGCCTGTGGAGCAGCAACTAGGAATGGCCCTGTAAGTCCCTGAGAGGCCATTGGCGTCAGCCACACCAGTTGAGCACCTGGAGGTGGAGCAGGAAAGAGTTGCCGCTGGGTTTGAGGTCTCTCAGCTGGCGGTGACAAAACCGCTGGGGCTGGAAGTACTTTCCTCTTCCTCTTTGTTTGTGCCTGGCCCACGGTGCTACTGGGCAGGTGGTATTGGTGAGCTGGGCCTGGTTGGGGGGGTGCAGACGGGGGACGCACATTGGCAGGTAGCAGAGGGTCAGCCGCCACAGACAAGCGGCTAGGCAGTTGCAGCCCTTGCATTAATACTGCACTGTCCTGCCTTTTAACTCTTTTATTGTGCCACTGAACCAGTGTTGTGTGGCTTACATCCACCAGCTGCAGGGTGGTCTGCTGCATAACAGCAGCATTGGCCAGAATGCGCTGCCTGATTTTCTTGTAGTCCTCCAAGATGAGGACCCACCTGGACACTGTGCTTGTCCCCTTCTTTTTTGGGCTTTTATGGATGGCACAGAGCTTAACAAAAATGGTCTCTATCAGGCGACAACAATCTGGCCACTGGGCAAGTGGTGCTGTGGTGGTGAGTGCGTGCCTCTTCACACTTTCCACCCCTGGAGTGAACTCCTGCCTCTTTTTGGGGGACCTGAACCTCCCTGTGTCCAGCCTGCTCTGGTGTCTGGCAGCAAACACCACCCTTTGCTTATCAAAATCAAGCAGGTTCTGCCAAAGAGCAACTATATTGCTCACCTACGTAGAGAGAACAGATAATACATGGCATATGAGAAAACAAAACATGTGCAAGTGTTAACATATAACAGGTCAAGGAGGGAAAGTAGAGAAACTTGAATGTTCCATACCTGCTGGTTGGTGAGGACGAGAGAGGGCTGGTCCCTAAGCTCCACCAGATACTCTGCTAGGCTGTCGACTCTGTCCATGCCTGGCAGACCAACACTATCCAAAGCCTGAAAAAATACAAGCAAAACAAAATCAAAAATCAAAATGTGCAACATTACGAGGACGGTTAAGTAGGGAAAAAAAATAACAAATACATATATACATATTTCTTTTTGTTGAGAAGCATAAACTGCAAGTTAAGTTTTATGTGTATGTCTTACAAAACAATCTGTTCTCAGATTTTATAAGAATCATTTTGATATTTGTAATACAAAACTAATATTCACTGCTCCTTTATTTTTTTCAGCAAAATATAAATACGTTGATTCAGTAAAATCAGATGATTTCCTGTTCAAAAGAATGTGACTGAATATTAGGGAATTGTGGCTCTGTTTACTTATGGTGTCATTAGCAATCCAGTCACATATATAAATCAGTATTAATGCACATATAACAAGATATTTACATACCACAGACTCATCAGGAGATGCTGATGCACCTGGTGTGGAGGAGGCAGCAGCCAGGGTGGAGGAGGCAGCAGGCTGGATGGAGGCAGCAGCCAGGGTGGAGGAGGCAGCAGGCTGAGTGGAGACAGCAGCCAGGGTGGAGGAGGCAGCAGGCTGGGTGAAGGAGGCAGCAGGCTGGATGGAGGCAGCAGCCAGGGTGGAGGAGGCAGCAGGCTGGGTGAAGGAGGCAGCAGGATGGATGGAGGCAGCAGCCAGGGTGGAGGAGGCAGCAGGCTGGGTGAAGGAGGCAGCAGGCTGGATGGAGGCAGCAGCCAGGGTGGAGGAGGCAGCAGGCTGGGTGAAGGAGGCAGCAGGCTGGATGGAGGCAGCAGCCAGGGTGGAGGAGGCAGCAGGCTGGATGGAGGCAGCAGCCAGGGTGGAGGAGGCAGCAGGCTGAGTGGAGACAGCAGCCAGGGTGGAGGAGGCAGCAGGCTGGGTGAAGGCAGCAGCCAGGCTGGAGGAGGCAGCAGGCTGGATGGAGGCAGCAGCCAGGGTGGAGGAGGCAGCAGGCTGAGTGGAGACAGCAGCCAGGGTGGAGGAGGCAGCAGGCTGAGTGGAGACAGCAGCCAGGGTGGAGGAGGCAGCAGGCTGGGTGAAGGCAGCAGCCAGGCTGGAGGAGGCAGCAGGCTGGATGGAGGCAGCAGCCAGGGTGGAGGAGGCAGCAGGCTGGGTGAAGGCAGCAGCCAGGCTGGAGGAAGCAGCAGGCTGGATGGAGGCAGCAGCCAGGGTGGAGGAGGCAGCAGGCTGGGTGAAGGCAGCAGCCAGGCTGGAGGAGGCAGCAGGCTGGGTGGAGGCAGCAGGCAGGGTGGAGGAGGCAGCAGGCAGGGTGGAGGAGAGAGACTCAGAGGAGGGCACAAAATGGGAGGAGACAGAGAAGCTTGGGTCATCGGTAAGACTTGACACAGTAATGTCATGGTCTTCCCCGAAGCCCTCATCTTCTTCATCCTCGCCTTCATCCACATCCTCCAGCATGTTCTCTGTCTCTTCTGAGTCAGGGTCCACCACCAGGGGCTGTCCGGTCTGACTCAGCAGGTAGTCAACACCAAGCAGCTCTCCTATTGAAAAAAATATAAGGACACACAAACATACAGGACTTGTCAAAAATTACACATTACTGTTTTTCATGTTTTTGAAAGAAGACTCTTATGCTCATCAATCCTGCATTTATTCGATTAAATAAAGAAATACAGTAAACAACAGTTATACTGTGAAATGGTACTACGGCTTAAAATAGCTCTTTTCTATTTTAATATACCTTAAAATGTAATTTATTTCTGTGATTGAATTTTCAGCATGATTACTCCAGTCTTCAGAGTCACAGGATCCTTCAAAAATCAGTCTAATTTGCTGATTTATTATCAATGTTGAAAACACTTGTGCTGCTTTTTATATAATATGTGCTACTTTCTTGAATATTCATTAATTAAAAAAAAGTTAAATAAACAACAGCAGTAGAAATGCATTATAGCATTATAAAGTACCGTTCAAAAGTTTGGGGTGAGTACATTTGTGTTCTTTTTTTTTTTGTTTTTAAGAAATTAATACTGGTATTCAGCAAGGATGTTAGATAAATGATGTTCTTTTTAAAAGTTTATTCAGCAATGAACAATGAAAAACATAATAAAAAAATATATATAAAGGGATGACATACCAGTGTATTCAGCAGGTGGCCTGAAAGTTGGCACAAAAGGCCGACCAAACACCTTCAGGCTGTTGGTGTTGACGCAGTGGGCCATATCCCCGGAGTAGGTGAGAAGGGATGCTGGTTTGCTGGTCACTGATGCAGCCGCCCGATCCTGATTCCACCTATTCAAGCCTTCTAGCAGGTAAAGCTGGAAATTCAGTGCATTTGCACTGGTTCCTAGAAGGAGAAAAAAATACACCAATAAAAATTACAAGCCTCGCGATATGAATAACAGAAATTGAAATTATTTCAAGCATCATACATGTGAGACACCAACCTGGAATGAACCTGTTTAGGTGGCAGTGAAAAGACTCCAGGGATGTGGACCCTCTGGCACACCGATATCTAGTCAGGGTGACCCCTGCCTTTGTGGTGGTGCCTACCTCAGTGTATAGAGGCACACCCGGCACATCCTGGATGCACTTGACATGGCGTTTCTGCACACGCCAGATGTGCTCCATGCGCACCTCTTCCAGCAGTGGGACACCCATAAGGTCCCTCCCATTTGCACCACCCAGCTCCTGCAGCAGTCTCTCAATGAGTTGGATGGTGGCCTCCTCACCTCGTGTCCTCCTGCGGCAGTAAAGACTTAGCTCCTTTTTACTGATGCTCCTGTCCACCAGGTTGTCAGTCAGAGCTGGCACACCCTCCTGCATCAGCTGTTTTTTCTTTGCCTGCCGCAACAGGCTGAGGTCTTCAGCATCCCACTCAAAGATGCAGGCAGACAGGCATCCCATGAAGGTGGGGTAGAGGGGATGGGCATCGGTGGTGCAGCCCACGGCCATCCTCCTCATGAAGTGCCAGATGTCCAGACGTATCTGAAGGTCTGGCCACTTGCCGAACCTGGTCTGCAGCTTGCTTGTTGCTCCCTCACTCACACAGCAGCCACAGTCCACATAAAGCAGCACCGGTGGTGGAATGGCAGCCTGGCGGTACCGCTCCATTACACCGGTCACCATCCTGTCCAGTCCCGGCCCTTCTTGCACTGACAGCACACTGGTCACTATCTGGCCAACCTCATTTCCAATGGAGGTTAACCAGAGTGCTGTCCCCCGTCCATGGCCAGCCAGCTTCTTTGTGATCTGGAATTTACAAATGTAATAAGACATTTGTGGTGTAACGTTAGCAATAACAATAATATTAATGTCTATCAGACGGTATTTATGAACATTACAGAACAGTTAAATATTTTTTTTTACCTTTTTTGTGGAATCCATCTTTAAGATTTTGCCATAGATGGATGTGATGCTGGCCTTTATGTGTCCAATTCTGGAGAGGATATCCCTGCCGTACACTGAGAGCAGCCAACGACTGGTGGGGATCTCAATTGGCTCTGGAGGCTCCTGGCAGACCACCGGAGAAAGGCTGGGTCGATCGACAAAGTCAGCACACTCCCCAAGATAGTGTGCCAACCGATTTAACCATTCCTCCCCATGGTTCTCTTTCAACTGCCGCACCAAACGAGCTGGGCTGTTGCCCAGTGTCCGGTCCCGAAGCAGCCTAATGACACGGATGTCACAGGCATACCTGAAATCGCACATTGTTGCTGTGATCAGTTAAATGTTCTTTAGTCCTCACAATAACCATCTTTAGACTACTCTACTCACTTGCGGGTCAGGATCAGCCGGAACATTTTCTGGTGCGGCAGGTCAAGCTGGTCCCGGACAGTCTGGCTAGTGGACAGATAGTTCAGAGAACACACAGTGCACCTGAGTGTCTCTGTCACCATGACATAGTACCTATCGATGTCCAGAACCTTCCGTGCTCTTTTATGGACACCATAGCCTGTCAGGTTCTTGCCACAAGCTGGACAGAAAACATTCACCTTCCACAGGTGGTAGGGCATCCACACCATCAACCGATGGGTGAAGAACCGGTCAGGTGTAGGTGTCTGGTGATAAATGAGAGCTGGTACAGGCGGCTCGTACCACAGCTTCAAATCTGGCCGCAGCTTGCCAGCGTGGAAAATAGTGCTGGCAATCCACCTCTGGTCCTGCACAGGGATGGTCTTGGGCCATTCACCTGGCAGCCAGAAAGAAGCTGGGGCCCCACTGGCTGGCTGGACTCCTCCAGGCTCCTCCTGTATGGAAGACAAGTTGTTATTCCATTCAATGTTGCACTACTTTATATCATAGCCTGTTCTATAAATAGAAGCCGCTGCACTCACAGAGGATGGAGATGGGCTGGGGGTCATCACAAAGGATGGAGCGGGAGAGGTGCTGGGAGGAGAAGGCCTAGCTGTTCCTTCAGAGGACGGAGGAGAGGGACTGGTGGTCTTCACAGAAGACAGAGAAGGGGTGGAGCTCCTCACAGAGGATAGAGGGGTGGAGGCAGTCCTCACAGAGGCCATAGCCTGAGTCCTCACTGATGAAGGAGGAGAGGGGCTGGGAAGAGAAGATGAGGATGCAGAGGGTGTAGGAGAGGGGCTGGGGGTCCTCCGATCCACTAAGTTGGGTTTTAGCATTGTCGACTTTGACCCACCAAAGCGTGACTTATTGAACTTAAAAAGAAAAAACAAAGTTAATTGATATCATGTTCATTACATAATTTTTTCTAGCCCAAACATATACATAAATCTATCCTATCAAACAAATACACAACGATTCTAATTAGACATTAATTGATTAAAGAGAAAATATTCACCATAGTCAAATTTAGAGGAGGCCTCAGGAATGAGGGTTGGGCAGAAGCAGCCGCTTCAGGAGCCGTATCAGAAGCAGCAGGAGGTGGAGCAGAAGAGTGAGTGGCAGTGGCAGTGGCAGACTGCTAATACAACCACCAAAGGGCATAAAATATAGTGAAATGGCATAACAACATTTTAATGGATATGTGATGATACATCAAATGTCATTACCTTATTAATGTGGAATCCACAATTGCAGGCCATGGAGCCTCCAAAGAGGGTGGTCTGCCCATGGGCCTGCATGGGGCATTTCTCAATCTGAAAAGATAATAATCATTGTTTACTTTACTAACTTGTCTGAACTATTGTCAGGTGATCTGCATACTACATACTATATAATGAATGAATGATAACTTTGCTTTACCTTCTGGTAGAGGTCATACCACTTGCGTTGCCTTGGGGCTGGTCTGTTGCCTTCTCCAGAAGGCCAAACCCCACAGCGGGCAAAAGTCCTCAACCTGGCCATCCACTCGCCGTCTCCCATGGCCTTGTGGCTTTTTGGCTTAGTGCTCATCTACACACAAAATGGTTTCATTCATAATTCCTATTTAAATGTTAGGTTGGCATAAGTGATTGTTAAAAAGAGAGGCTCGAATACTTGGAAAAAATAAGGGTGTGCAATAAGACCTAAATCTAACTTCAGGATTTGAGAAATTATTTCACAACAGCTACATATGTCAATATAGTTATTTTTGTTATTTGATTATAATTTAAATGAGAACAAAGAAGTAAATTACAAATAATAGGACAAATACATTAGTAACAAATACAGCAGTAATAATAATAATACAGCAATGTAATAAGAAATACTTAGTTCTCATCTACACACACAATTTAAAAACATGGATTTCATTCATAATGCTTATTTAAAATAAATAAATAAATGTATGTAATGTTAGGTTAGCATCAGTGATTGTAAAAAAAAGAGACACTCAAATACTAGGAAAATTTAAGCAATTATTTCACAACAGCTACATATCTTAATATAGTTATTTTTGTTATTTGATTTTTATTTAAATAGAAAAAGAAGACAATTACAAACAAGAGGACAAATACATTAGTAATAATAATAGAACAATAAGAAATACTAGAGAAATTGCATAAAATGTCAAATTAAAACACTGCATAGTCTTCACTCTCTCAGATATGAACTGTTCCTTTTTAAAGCACTGAGCGTTTTTATTTTTATTCTTCTTTGTTTTAAATGAATGACAGACAGGGACTAAATTAGGCTGCCGCACTGAATGCACGGACCCAATTTACTGATACACATCCGGTTTTCAAACAAAAGATTTATATAAGTCTATTTATTATATTCATTTATTCAACACGTAAACACAGTTGGGTATTTTGACGTAATGGTGTGTCTTTTTGACCATTCAAGTGCAATAAACCGTCACAGAAAAACAGAATTCGCGAACAAAAGCGGAGCGTGCGTGCGCGCGCGTGCGTGCGCGCGCATGCGCGCGCGCCGCCGCTCCTTTCTTATTCTCTGCATACTGCGCTTAATAACTTCATTTGACATCAAGCAAGCAAATTCCGTTCTTTATTTATATTCATTAATACACATTCAATCTTACATTATGTGCCAATAACTGTAAGCGGTAATAATGCATACAGCGAAATAAACGATTGAACAAAATCCCTAACGGTCCACTCGTTATATCATCGTTAAGATATAAGTCATCATATCGCCCACAACAACGACCAATTAAGCACACGGTAAACGGAAACAAAGAAAAAATATTACTTACATTGTTCGATGAGAAGAAATACTATCTATCAAATTGCTCGATGATAATTTTGAAGTGCGCGCTCGTCAGAATAGACTCCGTCACCAGTGTCGTCACCCAAACTGACAGAGCAGCGATTGGCTCTCATAGCTCACTATGGAGAGCGGCACAGCGATTGGTGCCTGAAAGCTCACAATGGCGAGCGAGCTCAGCGATTGGCTCTCTTCCAGTCTGACAATGACAGCCGATCCTGATCCAGGTAGCGCCACAGAGACTGGTAGTGTAAGGTCTTGTGGGTAACAGTCACAAAAGAATTTGACGCTGGGCGCGACACTAGTCCTGCGTCAGCAAACTTAATTCAAGAGAATTACACCCATTGGGAGGGGCGAGAGAGAGCCAAAAGGCACGCCCAACGTGGGGCTCGAACCCACGACCCTGAGATTAAGAGTCTCATGCTCTACCGACTGAGCTAGCCGGGCAGCGGCAGTAACTTTCCCAAGGCTGACATCTGTTTTGAGAACTGCCAAACATTTTATGAGCAAACAGAGCCTCGCTTTTCGCAGAGGCTTGACAAAACATCTCGCGGGTAAGGTTGGGGTTAAGCCTAGCGGTAGGCTTAGAGCAGGGGCGTCCCACCTCTATCCTGGAGGTTGCTTGGTCTGACAAGCTTGGCTCCAAGCACAAAGAAACTCAACTTAAGCTGCTGAACCCGGTCTCACCACAGAGAACGGAAACTTCCAGGCACGTCTGATGGAGCTGGCTGGAGTGAAACTCTACCTGACAGGGCCCTCCAGGACAGAGTTTGGCCACACTAGGCATAGAGTCTTCTATGTTTGTTTTAGCCATGCCTGTTGCTGGGGAATACAGATTGAACGAGCAGAGCTCTGGTTCAACAGCCTGAAAGGCTATTAGTTCAGCCAACTCATCAAAGGTTCCAGGTATGGAGTTCCACAAGGAAAACAAAACACGAACTCTCCACAGCAAACTTGAGCTGACACAAACAATCACTCAGCACCCTTTGTCTTATTTTGACACAAGATGACTCGCAAAGCTGTTGACTCTGAAAAGGGGCTACAGACGCTGCGTCAGCGGACAAGCGTGCTAAAGTCCGTGCTTGCCGACATTGCTGCGAAAAGCTTGCTTCGTCCCTGGGTGGGCTCGAACCACCATCCTTTCGGTTAACAGCCGAACGCGCTAGCCTATTGCTCCACAGAGACTGGTAGTGTAAGCTCTTGTGGGTAACAGTCACAAAAGAATTTGACGCTGGGCGCGACACTAGTCCTGCGTCAGCAAACTTAATTCAAGAGAATTACACCCATTGGGAGGGGCGAGAGAGAGCCAAAAGGCACGCCCAACGTGGGGCTCGAACCCACGACCCTGAGATTAAGAGTCTCATGCTCTACCAACTGAGCTAGCCGGGCAGCGGCAGTCACTTTCCCAAGGCTGACGTCTGTTTTGAGAACTGCCAAACATTTTATGAGCAAACAGAGCCTCGCTTTTCGCAGAGGCTTGACAAAACATCTCGCGGGTAAGGTTGGGGTTAAGCCTAGCGGTAGGCTTAGAGCAGGGGCGTCCCACCTCGATCCTGGAGGTTGCTTGGTCTGACGAGCTTGGCTGCAAGCACAAAGAAACTCAACTTAAGCTGCTGAACCCGGTCTCACCACAGAGACCGGAAACTTCCAGGCACGTCTGATGGAGCTGGCTGGAGTGAAACTCTACCTGACAGGGCCCTCCAGGACAGAGTTTGGCCACACTAGGCATAGAGTCTTCTATGTTTGTTTTAGCCATGCCTGTTGCTGGGGAATACAGATTGAACGAGCAGAGCTCTGGATCAACAGCCTGAAAGGCTATTAGTTCAGCCAACTCATCAAAGGTTCCAGGTATGGAGTTCCACAAGGAAAACAAAACACGAACTCTCCACAGCAAACTTGAGCTGACACAAACAATCACTCAGCACCCTTTGTCTTATTTTGACACAAGATGACTAGCAAAGCTGTTGACTCTGAAAAGGGGCTACAGACGCTGCGTCAGCGGACAAGCGTGCTAAAGTCTGTGCTTGCCGACATTGCTGCGAAAAGCTTGCTTCGTCCCTGGGTGGGCTCGAACCACCATCCTTTCGGTTAACAGCCGAACGCGCTAGCCTATTGCGCCACAGAGACTGGTAGTGTAAGCTCTTGTGGGTAACAGTCACAACAGAATTTGACGCTGGGCGCGACACTAGTGCTGCGTCAGCAAACTTAATTCAAGAGAATTACACCCATTGGGAGGGGCGAGAGAGAGCCAAAAGGCACGCCCAACGTGGGGCTCGAACCCACGACCCTGAGATTAAGAGTCTCATGCTCTACCGACTGAGCTAGCCGGGCAGCGGCAGTCACTTTCCCAAGGCTGACGTCTGTTTTGAGAACTGCCAAACATTTTATGAGCAAACAGAGCCTCGCTTTTCGCAGAGGCTTGACAAAACATCTCGCGGGTAAGGTTGGGGTTAAGCCTAGCGGTAGGCTTAGAGCAGGGGCGTCCCACCTCGATCCTGGAGGTTGCTTGGTCTGACGAGCTTGGCTCCAAGCACAAAGAAACTCAACTTAAGCTGCTGAACCCGGTCTCACCACAGAGACCGGAAACTTCCAGGCACGTCTGATGGAGCTGGCTGGAGTGAAACTCTACCTGACAGGGCCCTCCAGGACAGAGTTTGGCCACACTAGGCATAGAGTCTTCTATGTTTGTTTTAGCCATGCCTGTTGCTGGGGAATACAGATTGAACGAGCAGAGCTCTGGTTCAACAGCCTGAAAGGCTATTAGTTCAGCCAACTCATCAAAGGTTCCAGGTATGGAGTTCTGTCTCGCTGTGTGAATACAGTTTGCAAACTCCGACAGCATATGATTGGAGAAGCAATTTGGTGGCATTTTGTGGCGGTCCTAGAGGGAATTTTGAGCAGGACCTCCCTGGACCACACAGGCCTCCACAACAAGGAAAACAAAACACGAACTCTCCACAGCAAACTTGAGCTGACACAAACAATCACTCAGCACCCTTTGTCTTATTTTGAGACAAGATGACTCGCAAAGCTGTTGACTCTGAAAAGGGGCTACAGACGCTGCGTCAGCGGACAAGCGTGCTAAAGTCTGTGCTTGCCGACATTGCTGCGAAAAGCTTGCTTCGTCCCTGGGTGGGCTCGAACCACCATCCTTCCGGTTAACAGCCGAACGCGCTAGCCTATTGCGCCACAGAGACTGGTAGTGTAAGGTCTTGTGGGTAACAGTCACAAAAGAATTTGACGCTGGGCGCGACACTAGTCCTGCGTCAGCAAACTTAATTCAAGAGAATTACACCCATTGGGAGGGGCGAGAGAGAGCCAAAAGGCACGCCCAACGTGGGGCTCGAACCCACGACCCTGAGATTAAGAGTCTCATGCTCTACCGACTGAGCTAGCCGGGCAGCGGCAGTCACTTTCCCAAGGCTGACATCTGTTTTGAGAACTGCCAAACATTTTATGAGCAAACAGAGCCTCGCTTTTCGCAGAGGCTTGACAAAACATCTCGCGGGTAAGGTTGGGGTTAAGCCTAGCGGTAGGCTTAGAGCAGGGGCGTCCCACCTCTATCCTGGAGGTTGCTTGGTCTGACAAGCTTGGCTCCAAGCACAAAGAAACTCAACTTAAGCTGCTGAACCCGGTCTCACCACAGAGACCGGAAACTTCCAGGCACGTCTGATGGAGCTGGCTGGAGTGAAACTCTACCTGACAGGGCCCTCCAGGACAGAGTTTGGCCACACTAGGCATAGAGTCTTCTATGTTTGTTTTAGCCATGCCTGTTGCTGGGGAATACAGATTGAACGAGCAGAGCTCTGGTTCAACAGCCTGAAAGGCTATTAGTTCAGCCAACTCATCAAAGGTTCCAGGTATGGAGTTCCACAAGGAAAACAAAACACGAACTCTCCACAGCAAACTTGAGCTGACACAAACAATCAGTCAGCACCCTTTGTCTTATTTTGACACAAGATGACTCGCAAAGCTGTTGACTCTGAAAAGGGGCTACAGACGCTGCGTCAGCGGACAAGCGTGCTAAAGTCCGTGCTTGCCGACATTGCTGCGAAAAGCTTGCTTCGTCCCTGGGTGGGCTCGAACCACCATCCTTTCGGTTAACAGCCGAACGCGCTAGCCTATTGCGCCACAGAGACTGGTAGTGTAAGCTCTTGTGGGTAACAGTCACAAAAGAATTTGACGCTGGGCGCGACACTAGTCCTGCGTCAGCAAACTTAATTCAAGAGAATTACACCCATTGGGAGGGGCGAGAGAGAGCCAAAAGGCACGCCCAACGTGGGGCTCGAACCCACGACCCTGAGATTAAGAGTCTCATGCTCTACCAACTGAGCTAGCCGGGCAGCGGCAGTCACTTTCCCAAGGCTGACGTCTGTTTTGAGAACTGCCAAACATTTTATGAGCAAACAGAGCCTCGCTTTTCGCAGAGGCTTGACAAAACATCTCGCGGGTAAGGTTGGGGTTAAGCCTAGCGGTAGGCTTAGAGCAGGGGCGTCCCACCTCGATCCTGGAGGTTGCTTGGTCTGACGAGCTTGGCTCCAAGCACAAAGAAACTCAACTTAAGCTGCTGAACCCGGTCTCACCACAGAGACCGGAAACTTCCAGGCACGTCTGATGGAGCTGGCTGGAGTGAAACTCTACCTGACAGGGCCCTCCAGGACAGAGTTTGGCCACACTAGGCATAGAGTCTTCTATGTTTGTTTTAGCCATGCCTGTTGCTGGGGAATACAGATTGAACGAGCAGAGCTCTGGATCAACAGCCTGAAAGGCTATTAGTTCAGCCAACTCATCAAAGGTTCCAGGTATGGAGTTCCACAAGGAAAACAAAACACGAACTCTCCACAGCAAACTTGAGCTGACACAAACAATCACTCAGCACCCTTTGTCTTATTTTGACACAAGATGACTAGCCAAGCTGTTGACTCTGAAAAGGGGCTACAGACGCTGCGTCAGCGGACAAGCGTGCTAAAGTCTGTGCTTGCCGACATTGCTGCGAAAAGCTTGCTTCGTCCCTGGGTGGGCTCGAACCACCATCCTTTCGGTTAACAGCCGAACGCGCTAGCCTATTGCGCCACAGAGACTGGTAGTGTAAGCTCTTGTGGGTAACAGTCACAAAAGAATTTGACGCTGGGCGCGACACTAGTGCTGCGTCAGCAAACTTAATTCAAGAGAATTACACCCATTGGGAGGGGCGAGAGAGAGCCAAAAGGCACGCCCAACGTGGGGCTCGAACCCACGACCCTGAGATTAAGAGTCTCATGCTCTACCGACTGAGCTAGCCGGGCAGCGGCAGTCACTTTCCCAAAGCTGACGTCTGTTTTGAGAACTGCCAAACATTTTATGAGCAAACAGAGCCTCGCTTTTCGCAGAGGCTTGACAAAACATCTCGCGGGTAAGGTTGGGGTTAAGCCTAGCGGTAGGCTTAGAGCAGGGGCGTCCCACCTCGATCCTGGAGGTTGCTTGGTCTGACGAGCTTGGCTCCAAGCACAAAGAAACTCAACTTAAGCTGCTGAACCCGGTCTCACCACAGAGACCGGAAACTTCCAGGCACGTCTGATGGAGCTGGCTGGAGTGAAACTCTACCTGACAGGGCCCTCCAGGACAGAGTTTGGCCACACTAGGCATAGAGTCTTCTATGTTTGTTTTAGCCATGCCTGTTGCTGGGGAATACAGATTGAACGAGCAGAGCTCTGGTTCAACAGCCTGAAAGGCTATTAGTTCAGCCAACTCATCAAAGGTTCCAGGTATGGAGTTCCACAAGGAAAACAAAACACGAACTCTCCACAGCAAACTTGAGCTGACACAAACAATCACTCAGCACCCTTTGTCTTATTTTGACACAAGATGACTCGCAAAGCTGTTGACTCTGAAAAGGGGCTACAGACGCTGCGTCAGCGGACAAGCGTGCTAAAGTCTGTGCTTGCCGACATTGCTGCGAAAAGCTTGCTTCGTCCCTGGGTGGGCTCGAACCACCATCCTTTCGGTTAACAGCCGAACGCGCTAGCCTATTGCGCCACAGAGACTGGTAGTGTAAGGTCTTGTGGGTAACAGTCACAAAAGAATTTGACGCTGGGCGCGACACTAGTCCTGCGTCAGCAAACTTAATTCAAGAGAATTACACCCATTGGGAGGGGCGAGAGAGAGCCAAAAGGCACGCCCAACGTGGGGCTCGAACCCACGACCCTGAGATTAAGAGTCTCATGCTCTACCGACTGAGCTAGCCGGGCAGCGGCAGTCACTTTCCCAAGGCTGACGTCTGTTTTGAGAACTGCCAAACATTTTATGAGCAAACAGAGCCTCGCTTTTCGCAGAGGCTTGACAAAACATCTCGCGGGTAAGGTTGGGGTTAAGCCTAGCGGTAGGCTTAGAGCAGGGGCGTCCCACCTCGATCCTGGAGGTTGCTTGGTCTGACGAGCTTGGCTCCAAGCACAAAGAAACTCAACTTAAGCTGCTGAACCCGGTCTCACCACAGAGACCGGAAACTTCCAGGCACGTCTGATGGAGCTGGCTGGAGTGAAACTCTACCTGACAGGGCCCTCCAGGACAGAGTTTGGCCACACTAGGCATAGAGTCTTCTATGTTTGTTTTAGCCATGCCTGTTGCTGGGGAATACAGATTGAACGAGCAGAGCTCTGGTTCAACAGCCTGAAAGGCTATTAGTTCAGCCAACTCATCAAAGGTTCCAGGTATGGAGTTCCACAAGGAAAACAAAACACGAACTCTCCACAGCAAACTTGAGCTGACACAAACAATCACTCAGCACCCTTTGTCTTATTTTGACACAAGATGACTCGCAAAGCTGTTGACTCTGAAAAGGGGCTACAGACGCTGCGTCAGCGGACAAGCGTGCTAAAGTCTGTGCTTGCCGACATTGCTGCGAAAAGCTTGCTTCGTCCCTGGGTGGGCTCGAACCACCATCCTTTCGGTTAACAGCCGAACGCGCTAGCCTATTGCGCCACAGAGACTGGTAGTGTAAGGTCTTGTGGGTAACAGTCACAAAAGAATTTGACGCTGGGCGCGACACTAGTCCTGCGTCAGCAAACTTAATTCAAGAGAATTACACCCATTGGGAGGGGCGAGAGAGAGCCAAAAGGCACGCCCAACGTGGGGCTCGAACCCACGACCCTGAGATTAAGAGTCTCATGCTCTACCGACTGAGCTAGCCGGGCAGCGGCAGTCACTTTCCCAAGGCTGACGTCTGTTTTGAGAACTGCCAAACATTTTATGAGCAAACAGAGCCTCGCTTTTCGCAGAGGCTTGACAAAACATCTCGCGGGTAAGGTTGGGGTTAAGCCTAGCGGTAGGCTTAGAGCAGGGGCGTCCCACCTCGATCCTGGAGGTTGCTTGGTCTGACGAGCTTGGCTCCAAGCACAAAGAAACTCAACTTAAGCTGCTGAACCCGGTCTCACCACAGAGACCGGAAACTTCCAGGCACGTCTGATGGAGCTGGCTGGAGTGAAACTCTACCTGACAGGGCCCTCCAGGACAGAGTTTGGCCACACTAGGCATAGAGTCTTCTATGTTTGTTTTAGCCATGCCTGTTGCTGGGGAATACAGATTGAACGAGCAGAGCTCTGGTTCAACAGCCTGAAAGGCTATTAGTTCAGCCAACTCATCAAAGGTTCCAGGTATGGAGTTCCACAAGGAAAACAAAACACGAACTCTCCACAGCAAACTTGAGCTGACACAAACAATCACTCAGCACCCTTTGTCTTATTTTGACACAAGATGACTCGCAAAGCTGTTGACTCTGAAAAGGGGCTACAGACGCTGCGTCAGCGGACAAGCGTGCTAAAGTCCGTGCTTGCCGACATTGCTGCGAAAAGCTTGCTTCGCCCCTGGGTGGGCTCGAACCACCATCCTTTCGGTTAACAGCCGAACGCGCTAGCCTATTGCGCCACAGAGACTGGTAGTGTAAGCTCTTGTGGGTAACAGTCACAAAAGAATTTGACGCTGGGCGCGACACTAGTCCTGCGTCAGCAAACTTAATTCAAGAGAATTACACCCATTGGGAGGGGCGAGAGAGAGCCAAAAGGCACGCCCAACGTGGGGCTCGAACCCACGACCCTGAGATTAAGAGTCTCATGCTCTACCGACTGAGCTAGCCGGGCAGCGGCAGTCACTTTCCCAAGGCTGACGTCTGTTTTGAGAATGCCAAACATTTTATGAGCAAACAGAGCCTCGCTTTTCGCAGAGGCTTGACAAAACATCTCGCGGGTAAGGTTGGGGTTAAGCCTAGCGGTAGGCTTAGAGCAGGGGCGTCCCACCTCGATCCTGGAGGTTGCTTGGTCTGACGAGCTTGGCTCCAAGCACAAAGAAACTCAACTTAAGCTGCTGAACCCGGTCTCACCACAGAGACCGGAAACTTCCAGGCACGTCTGATGGAGCTGGCTGGAGTGAAACTCTACCTGACAGGGCCCTCCAGGACAGAGTTTGGCCACACTAGGCATAGAGTCTTCTATGTTTGTTTTAGCCATGCCTGTTGCTGGGGAATACAGATTGAATGAGCAGAGCTCTGGTTCAACAGCCTGAAAGGCTATTAGTTCAGCCAACTCATCAAAGGTTCCAGGTATGGAGTTCCACAAGGAAAACAAAACACGAACTCTCCACAGCAAACTTGAGCTGACACAAACAATCACTCAGCACCCTTTGTCTTATTTTGACACAAGATGACTAGCAAAGCTGTTGACTCTGAAAAGGGGCTACAGACGCTGCGTCAGCGGACAAGCGTGCTAAAGTCTGTGCTTGCCGACATTGCTGCGAAAAGCTTGCTTCGTCCCTGGGTGGGCTCGAACCACCATCCTTTCGGTTAACAGCCGAACGCGCTAGCCTATTGCGCCACAGAGACTGGTAGTGTAAGCTCTTGTGGGTAACAAAAGAATTTGACGCTGGGCGCGACACTAGTGCTGCGTCAGCAAACTTAATTCAAGAGAATTACACCCATTGGGAGGGGCGAGAGAGAGCCAAAAGGCACGCCCAACGTGGGGCTCGAACCCACGACCCTGAGATTAAGAGTCTCATGCTCTACCGACTGAGCTAGCCGGGCAGCGGCAGTCACTTTCCCAAAGCTGACGTCTGTTTTGAGAACTGCCAAACATTTTATGAGCAAACAGAGCCTCGCTTTTCGCAGAGGCTTGACAAAACATCTCGCGGGTAAGGTTGGGGTTAAGCCTAGCGGTAGGCTTAGAGCAGGGGCGTCCCACCTCGATCCTGGAGGTTGCTTGGTCTGACGAGCTTGGCTCCAAGCACAAAGAAACTCAACTTAAGCTGCTGAACCCGGTCTCACCACAGAGACCGGAAACTTCCAGGCACGTCTGATGGAGCTGGCTGGAGTGAAACTCTACCTGACAGGGCCCTCCAGGACAGAGTTTGGCCACACTAGGCATAGAGTCTTCTATGTTTGTTTTAGCCATGCCTGTTGCTGGGGAATACAGATTGAACGAGCAGAGCTCTGGTTCAACAGCCTGAAAGGCTATTAGTTCAGCCAACTCATCAAAGGTTCCAGGTATGGAGTTCCACAAGGAAAACAAAACACGAACTCTCCACAGCAAACTTGAGCTGACACAAACAATCACTCAGCACCCTTTGTCTTATTTTGACACAAGATGACTAGCAAAGCTGTTGACTCTGAAAAGGGGCTACAGACGCTGCGTCAGCGGACAAGCGTGCTAAAGTCTGTGCTTGCCGACATTGCTGCGAAAAGCTTGCTTCGTCCCTGGGTGGGCTCGAACCACCATCCTTTCGGTTAACAGCCGAACGCGCTAGCCTATTGCGCCACAGAGACTGGTAGTGTAAGCTCTTGTGGGTAACAAAAGAATTTGACGCTGGGCGCGACACTAGTGCTGCGTCAGCAAACTTAATTCAAGAGAATTACACCCATTGGGAGGGGCGAGAGAGAGCCAAAAGGCACGCCCAACGTGGGGCTCGAACCCACGACCCTGAGATTAAGAGTCTCATGCTCTACCGACTGAGCTAGCCGGGCAGCGGCAGTCACTTTCCCAAAGCTGACGTCTGTTTTGAGAACTGCCAAACATTTTATGAGCAAACAGAGCCTCGCTTTTCGCAGAGGCTTGACAAAACATCTCGCGGGTAAGGTTGGGGTTAAGCCTAGCGGTAGGCTTAGAGCAGGGGCGTCCCACCTCGATCCTGGAGGTTGCTTGGTCTGACGAGCTTGGCTCCAAGCACAAAGAAACTCAACTTAAGCTGCTGAACCCGGTCTCACCACAGAGACCGGAAACTTCCAGGCACGTCTGATGGAGCTGGCTGGAGTGAAACTCTACCTGACAGGGCCCTCCAGGACAGAGTTTGGCCACACTAGGCATAGAGTCTTCTATGTTTGTTTTAGCCATGCCTGTTGCTGGGGAATACAGATTGAACGAGCAGAGCTCTGGTTCAACAGCCTGAAAGGCTATTAGTTCAGCCAACTCATCAAAGGTTCCAGGTATGGAGTTCCACAAGGAAAACAAAACACGAACTCTCCACAGCAAACTTGAGCTGACACAAACAATCACTCAGCACCCTTTGTCTTATTTTGACACAAGATGACTCGCAAAGCTGTTGACTCTGAAAAGGGGCTACAGACGCTGCGTCAGCGGACAAGCGTGCTAAAGTCTGTGCTTGCCGACATTGCTGCGAAAAGCTTGCTTCGTCCCTGGGTGGGCTCGAACCACCATCCTTTCGGTTAACAGCCGAACGCGCTAGCCTATTGCGCCACAGAGACTGGTAGTGTAAGGTCTTGTGGGTAACAGTCACAAAAGAATTTGACGCTGGCGCGACACTAGTCCTGCGTCAGCAAACTTAATTCAAGAGAATTACACCCATTGGGAGGGGCGAGAGAGAGCCAAAAGGCACGCCCAACGTGGGGCTCGAACCCACGACCCTGAGATTAAGAGTCTCATGCTCTACCGACTGAGCTAGCCGGGCAGCGGCAGTCACTTTCCCAAGGCTGACGTCTGTTTTGAGAACTGCCAAACATTTTATGAGCAAACAGAGCCTCGCTTTTCGCAGAGGCTTGATAAAACATCTCGCGGGTAAGGTTGGGGCTAAGCCTAGCGGTAGGCTTAGAGCAGGGGCGTCCCACCTCGATCCTGGAGGTTGCTTGGTCTGACGAGCTTGGCTCCAAGCACAAAGAAACTCAACTTAAGCTGCTGAACCCGGTCTCACCACAGAGACCGGAAACTTCCAGGCACGTCTGATGGAGCTGGCTGGAGTGAAACTCTACCTGACAGGGCCCTCCAGGACAGAGTTTGGCCACACTAGGCATAGAGTCTTCTATGTTTGTTTTAGCCATGCCTGTTGCTGGGGAATACAGATTGAACGAGCAGAGCTCTGGTTCAACAGCCTGAAAGGCTATTAGTTCAGCCAACTCATCAAAGGTTCCAGGTATGGAGTTCCACAAGGAAAACAAAACACGAACTCTCCACAGCAAACTTGAGCTGACACAAACAATCACTCAGCACCCTTTGTCTTATTTTGACACAAGATGACTCGCAAAGCTGTTGACTCTGAAAAGGGGCTACAGACGCTGCGTCAGCGGACAAGCGTGCTAAAGTCTGTGCTTGCCGACATTGCTGCGAAAAGCTTGCTTCGTCCCTGGGTGGGCTCGAACCACCATCCTTTCGGTTAACAGCCGAACGCGCTAGCCTATTGCGCCACAGAGACTGCTAGTGTAAGCTCTTGTGGGTAACAGTCACAAAAGAATTTGACGCTGAGCGCGACACTAGTCCTGCGTCAGCAAACTTAATTCAAGAGAATTACACCCATTGGGAGGGGCGAGAGAGAGCCAAAAGGCACGCCCAACGTGGGGCTCGAACCCACGACCCTGAGATTAAGAGTCTCATGCTCTACCGACTGAGCTAGCCGGGCAGCGGCAGTCACTTTCCCAAGGCTGACGTCTGTTTTGAGAACTGCCAAACATTTTATGAGCAAACAGAGCCTCGCTTTTCGCAGAGGCTTGACAAAACATCTCGCGGGTAAGGTTGGGGTTAAGCCTAGCGGTAGGCTTAGAGCAGGGGCGTCCCACCTCGATCCTGGAGGTTGCTTGGTCTGACGAGCTTGGCTCCAAGCACAAAGAAACTCAACTTAAGCTGCTGAACCCGGTCTCACCACAGAGACCGGAAACTTCCAGGCACGTCTGATGGAGCTGGCTGGAGTGAAACTCTACCTGACAGGGCCCTCCAGGACAGAGTTTGGCCACACTAGGCATAGAGTCTTCTATGTTTGTTTTAGCCATGCCTGTTGCTGGGGAATACAGATTGAACGAGCAGAGCTCTGGTTCAACAGCCTGAAAGGCTATTAGTTCAGCCAACTCATCAAAGGTTCCAGGTATGGAGTTCCACAAGGAAAACAAAACACGAACTCTCCACAGCAAACTTGAGCTGACACAAACAATCACTCAGCACCCTTTGTCTTATTTTGACACAAGATGACTCGCAAAGCTGTTGACTCTGAAAAGGGGCTACAGACGCTGCGTCAGCGGACAAGCGTGCTAAAGTCTGTGCTTGCCGACATTGCTGCGAAAAGCTTGCTTCGTCCCTGGGTGGGCTCGAACCACCATCCTTTCGGTTAACAGCCGAACGCGCTAGCCTATTGCGCCACAGAGACTGCTAGCGTAAGGTCTTGTGGGTAACAGTCACAAAAGAATTTGACGCTGAGCGCGACACTAGTCCTGCGTCAGCAAACTTAATTCAAGAGAATTACACCCATTGGGAGGGGCGAGAGAGAGCCAAAAGGCACGCCCAACGTGGGGCTCGAACCCACGACCCTGAGATTAAGAGTCTCATGCTCTACCGACTGAGCTAGCCGGGCAGCGGCAGTCACTTTCCCAAGGCTGACGTCTGTTTTGAGAACTGCCAAACATTTTATGAGCAAACAGAGCCTCGCTTTTCGCAGAGGCTTGACAAAACATCTCGCGGGTAAGGTTGGGGTTAAGCCTAGCGGTAGGCTTAGAGCAGTGGCGTCCCACCTCTATCCTGGAGGTTCCTTGGTCTGACGAGCTTGGCTCCAAGCACAAAGAAACTCAACTTAAGCTGCTGAACCCGGTCTCACCACAGAGACCGGAAACTTCCAGGCACGTCTGATGGAGCTGGCTGGACTGAAACTCTACCTGACAGGGCCCTCCAGGACAGAGTTTGGCCACACTAGGCATAGAGTCTTCTATGTTTGTTTTAGCCATGCCTGTTGCTGGGGAATACAGATTGAACGAGCAGATCTCGTTCAACAGCCTGAAAGGCTATTAGTTCAGCCAACTCATCAAAGGTTCCAGGTATGGAGTTCTGTCTCGCTGTGTGAATACAGTTTGCAAACTCCGACAGCATATGATTGGAGAGGCAATTTGGTGGCATTTTGTGGCGCTCCTAGAGGGAGTTTTGAGCAGGACCTCCCTGGACCAGGGAATTGATTGAATCCGGATTTGCTTTGAATTTGATTCATCAAGACCTCATCAATAAATTCAACCTTCCCACGCAACCTTGTGATCCGCCACTCAAAGTTCATGCTGTTGTCAACAAACATATTGGAATTGGTATCACCCAGCAAACCCTGAACATACAATTGCAAGTAGTTCCGTTTCAACAAGAAACCATCTCTTTCTATGTAATTGATTCCCCGCGCCATGAAGTAATCTTGGTTTTACCCATGATTATTCACAACCCAGTCATCTCTTGAAATCATGGTGAGATTACACATTGCTCACAATTATGCTTTTCCTAGTGTCTGCACCCCAAAGTTACCAAGTCTTGTCTCTCTACAAGTATCAAAGCCCAGATGCGAAATCAGTCACCATTCCATTGTGCTACCAGGATTATCAAGAAGTCTTCAGCAAGATTAAAGCCACCCAGCTTCCGCTTCATAATTTCTGGGATTGTGCCATAGACCTCCTACCCAACACAATGCCGCCCAAGAGTAAGATCTACCCCTTATCACAACCAGAAGCCCAGGTAATGGAGGAATACATAGAAGAAGTTCTCAGTTCTGGTTTCATTAGCCCATCAACATCTCCATCAGCATCTGGCTTCTTTTTTGTGGAAAAGAAAGATGGAGGACTTTGGCCTTCCATAGACTACCGTGGATTGAGGCGAGACACAGCAGGCAAAAAAGTCATTTTTGTGCATACTGGTCGATTTTCAGAATATGGTATTTTTTGCTTCTATAATATGTCTTCTTTAACAGGGACACTATAAAAATGACAAACGTTTGCATTTTGTTCTCATACCGCTGTCAGTTTTCCTTAACTTTGTCTGAAATTAGCATTTTTCAATCAGATATATCTCTGTGGTCGCACTTGAAAACAGCAAGTGTTTGATATCACTGGAAAGCTTGTTCTGTTCAGCTTAATGATTGCCTGTCTATATTTGGTCATTTCCTATGTAGAGCTCACCAATACAGGAGACGAAATTTCATTGGCTGAAGTTCTCGTGACCTGATTTGCCGAAATGTATCACATGACATGCTCCGCTAGCTCACAGAAACACAGACATCAGTGCAGTGAAGATGGGGAAAACGCAGAAATTCCATGCTAACGCATCAAAATAAGCAGCTATCTATCGCAAGATTAAGTAAGGAAAGCGCTTGCAAAAAAGCATTCGCAGTGTTGAGTACTCGAGACTCGGACTCGGTCTTGGACTCGGTCTCGAGACCGTATTTTAATGGTCTCGGTCTTGTCATGGACTCGTGTGCATTTTGACTCGGTATTGACTCGGACTCGAACATATTAGGAATCGGACTCATGCCCGAGTCCACTCGAGTCCCAATCAAAATATTTCATGATTATTACTGTATGTTAATGTTTATTTAAATTGATGTATGATTGATACATCCAATGACTGGTGATTTTCTTTTGACGTGAGACGTTAGGCCAGCAACACACTGGATGCGTGGCGTAAGCGCCTCAGCTGCGTGGCGTGTCTGTTTTTAATTCGGCTCCCATGTTAACAGGTTAGATCTTGCAGACTGCCTGCGTGAGACGCGCGGAAAACCCGTGCATGCTAGAAATAGAACCTACGCCTATTTTTCACGCGACACGCGTGCATGCTGGAAGCGTTTCCAGGCAAAATATACTAGGAAAATATGTTTATGTCATTTTGTACACAAATACATATTAATTCATGACATTTTGATATTTGAAAGTCTATAGGTTGACATAAATTCAGATATAAATGTAATTTTCAAAATAAATTAATAATGATCGATTTTCAAATATTGCACCTGTCAAACATACTCTATTTTGCCGTCAATACTGTTGATGGTGTCTTATCAGTAGGTGTGTAAAAAAAAAAAAAATAAAAATAAATTTGATATTGTTGTCATGAAGACAAGAGCCTGGTCTGTCGGCGGTCTCCCTCTATGTCACCTACAGCAGCAGCAGTGCGCCAAGCGCCGCGTGCAGGCACGCTTCTGGTGTGTAAACACAGAAAACGCGAAGCAGCCACCACGCTTCTGGCACGCAGTAGAGACGCAACGCAGCCAGTGTGTCACCGGCCTTAAGTTACCCTCCTGCCATCCGCCTGTAGTGATCCCGCTTTCCAGAAAGCCACATTGCTACATTATATCTCTTAACTGTGTTATTTTTACAAAGTAGGACAAAATGGTCACAGAAAAAAAACAAATATTAATTAAATTATATAATGAATACAGACACAGACTGACTGTCTCAACACTAAACATCTCCCCCTCAAAAACAATGTCTGACAGAATGCATTGAACTTATATGGCATTTGATCCAGCTTTCTTCCCCTGGCACATACACACTTTTGGATGAAATTTTCCTGGACAGTCACTCGGCTCTTGTGTGTATGCCCTCCGTAACTAAAAAAAATAGTGTGTATTTTACCCTGCATTAAAACGCACCATCCAGTGAAATTAGCATTAGATTATCCGTTGCTGTTACAGAAAGTGATAAAATGGTGACTGTTGTCAGTCCCCGCTTCCTCTGCGCCAGTAGAGAGTGTTTTTAGTTGGGGTGGATTGATCATGAGACCACATCCCAGATAGCAAATGACATGTGGCCCAGTTCTGGCCCACATCTCCCATATTCTTCTGGCCCACATACCGCGCGGAATGACGGCGATGACTCAACCTGAGTCTGGCTGACATATGTCAGCCACAACTGAACCAGATCTGGGCCACATCTCAGAAATGGTGTGGGTGACATCTGGGCCAGATCTGGCCCAGTTTTGTCTGACAGAAGTCAGCCACAACTGTACCAGATCCATGCCGCATCTCACAAATGGCATGGGCGACACCTGGCCCAGATGTCAACCATGCCATTTGTGAGATGTGGCCCAGATCCGTCCCAGTTGTGGCTGACTTCTGGGTTAGATATGGCCCATATGTACCCTTTCTAGACACAAAAGAATATGTAATTCATCCAGAATAAAGAAAACACTCATGTAGTCTAAACTGCTTTATTAAAATATAAAAATGTGACAAATAAATATACATACATGAATACAACTGCATGTATAGATATAAAACAAATACATTTACATTATTACAAAATAAAAAATACAGATACATATCTATAAATATAGTTAAATACACATTAACATTACATTTACATTTAGCAGACACTTTTATCCAAAGCAACTTACAAATGAGGACAATGGAAGCAATCAAAATCAGCAAAAGAGCAATGATATACAGGTGCTGGTCATATAATTAGAATATCATCAAAAAGTTGATTTATTTAACTAATTCTATTCAAAAAGTGAAACTTGTATATTATATTTAATTATTACACACAGACTGATATATTTCAAATGTTTATTTCTTTTAATTTTGACGTTTATAACTGACAGCTAAGGAAAATCCCAAATTCAGACGCGGCAGCGAGGAGTGAGTATGAGAAACATTCAGATACACAGGCTGATTCAGTCTTCTGAATTGGGAGTAGCGAACATGCATTATAAACTTCTTTCAAATTATAATCTGTTGGGGAGATAAAATGTGCAAGATAACGTATATGTACTAATAAAAACATCAACCAAAAAAATTTATCTTTTACTCTCCAGTACTGAAAACAGAACTGATAAGGGATCCCTTGATACTGTGACACAGCTCTTTCAAATTAACATTACCTTTTTTGCAGTGGCGGTAGTTTGTATGTCCATTTATAGTTGCCATCATCTAAGGTCTTTTGAGTACTGGTATCATCTGAAGTCCTCACAAGTCCTGCAAGTCCTGTCCTGTGCCTAATAACCCTGGGATGGACATTTGCAGAAACAGGAAGGCAAAGGGAGAAAGATTAGCATAGCTGCTGTTCATATCATTTCAGGCAATGTGCACTTTTTACTATTTCATCAATGGAGTACATTGAGTACTATTTTTAATCTAGTAGGTTTAAACTGAAATAATTTTTCTAGATCCCTTAATAAACATATTATTTGTTGTCTGTTTTTGGGGAACAGGCACAGTCTCTATAGAATGGACTGCATATGCCAGAGTAACATTTAATACATTTTAATAAAATTTAACTGGGAGGAACATCATAACTGTAATTTACACAACCATTCAAGAGTTTGGGGTCTGTAAGATATTTTATGCCTTTATAAAAAATCTCTTATGCTCACTACGGCTCCATTTATTGAATCAAATTACAGTAAAATAGTAACACTGTGACTATTACAATTCAAAACAGCTCTTTTCTATGTGAATATTATGTTAAAATGTAATTTATTCCTTTGATCAAAGCTGAATTTTCAGCATCATTACTCCAGTCTTCAGTGACACATCTTCAGAAATCATTCTAATATGATGATTTACTGCTCAAGAAACATTTCTGATTATGATCAATGTTAAAATACAGACGTGCTGAATTTTTTTTTTGTTGGATTCGTTGTTACATAGACTCCAAACAATTGAATGTTAGTGTTACATGCATCAAATTGTTCAAAATCATCTGTTTCAAATAGTGTTCCTGTAGCTCAACTGGTAGAGCACTGCTCAAGCAAGCGCAAGGTTGGGGGTTCGATTCCCCAGGAACACATGATATGTAAAAACTGATAGCCTGAATGCACTGTAAGTCGCTTTGGATAAAAGCGTCTGCTAAATGCATAAATGCAGGTCTTTTGAACTTTGTATTCATCTGTGAATCCTGAAAAATAAAATGCATCACAGTTTCCACAAAAAAAATGAAGCAGCACAACTGTTTCAACGATGATAATAAGTTTCTTGAGCAGCAAATCAGCATTTCTGAGGGATCCATGTGACACTGAAGACTGGAGGAATGATGCTGAAAATACAGCTGCACATCACAGGAATAAATTAGTTTATAATGTATTCACATAGAAAACAGCTATTTTAAATTGTAATAATATTTCACAATATTACTCTTTTTACATATTTTAATAAAATAATTACTATAGAGGTGAGCAGAAGATAATTATTACAAATTGTATCAACTTCAAGCTTTTGAACACTAGTGAACTGTATATTTGAGGTTTGACTTACTGTACTAGTCTTGTGGTCAATAGCATCTTGGAGATGTTGTCTTATAGTAGGTTCACTTCAGGCCATCAGCACTGAAGAATCTAGGAACAAAACAAGCAATTTGACACAGAGCCAACAATATTTAGTCTGCATTTCGTTCCAGGTTTATTAGATGGAAACAAGCTAGAGCAGGTGAGATGCAAAAAAATCTCTGTCAGCAGCTCCCTTCAGAAATATTGAAATCTTGAAAACTCCCTTCTGTTGTAGAAGGATTATTTTGTCACTCTTTAAATCGCAGAACAATTTTATGTTTACCATAAAAGATCACAACAACTTTAGTTTTCTGCCAATTTTAGCGCTCCTTGATAACGTGACGTCATCGATAAACAGTAAAGTGTAAATGTTAAGGTTAAATAAATTAAGCAATTTCCAATCATCCATTGAAAGATTACCAACAAAACAGTCAAAAGCTATCATCTACAGATGAAGATTTGATTAAAAGTCCAAACTTTCATAAATAAATGCACAAAAGAGTTATCATACCTGACGACACGTCGTCTGAAAACGGTAGAAACGCTAACGGACTTTTTCGAAGACATTAAACCATTCCTATAAACTAAATAAACAACAGAAGCGAGTCAAATACAAGTAAGAGAAGTGTCAAAAACAGTTATAAGTAGTATTTGTGTGACTTTATGGACTTAACTCACCTGAAAACAATGAAATCAGCGAGTAACGGGGTGTTTCCTCGTGACATTTGCAGTGTTGCGCTCCGTTTCCATGGCAACTCCATCCGGTCCGCGCGCACGCCCATGAAAGCACGTCAAGAATTAAAAGTCACACGCTTACGTTACATAAATAAAAATATGAATAAACATATGCCCTTTATACTTTTTTCTGTAAGAGGGGGCGCGGCCATTTGTAAATTTAATGTGTCTGGCTTTCGGTGTCATTCCAGCTATATTAGCTGTACAAACAGCTTGTTTTGCTGTTTACTGTTGCAAACTGCTGTATCTTACCATGTTATTTTTAATGTATTGTCTTAATTATGAAAGTACTGGTTTGTAGTGCAAACAGTTTTACCGTTTACTGCACTTTGTTCTTCTTGATATTTCCCTATAACCATGACCATCCCTTACGAAAAATAACCATGGTTTTATTATAGTAAAACTGTAGTAACCCATGGTTTTTTGGCGTGTTGACTTCCATTTGTATAACCACAGATTTACTACAAATACCATGGTTAAATTATGGTTAATATAGCAAAACCATGGTTAATTTGAAGTTACCATGGTTTAACTATAGTAACCATGGTTTTTTGGTTTTATTTGTAGTTAAACCACGGTTAATTTTCATAAGGGATAAGTCTCACACATTCACATACAATTTCTTGGTGGATAGAATTAGATCACTACATAATTCAAAATGTCATTCAATCATGATATTGCTAATTAAAAATTCATTTTGTAGTTCTATAGCCCAGTGCAAAATGCCAGGCCTGCACATAATAGTGGGACAAAGTGGCACTTTTATAGTTTAAGATTTTGTATTGTTGCTTTTACGAACACTCATATATGTATGTATGCGTGTGTATATATATATATGTGTGTGTGTGTGTGTGTGTATATAAGGTGCATCTTGAAGAAATGTGAATATCATGAAAAAAGTTCATTTTTTGTAACTTTTTTTATTAAAAAAGTGAAATTGTCATATATTCTAAAGATTCATATATATTTTTTTTGATGATTAGAGCTTAATTTAATGAATGTAATTATTGCATTTAAAAGTATAAAAAAGGAGTTAAACAAATATTATTTAATTATTTAAAATTATTTTTAAAGAAACTTTGTCCTGTGGTGTGACAGTACAGATGTCACAATGGAGGACTTTTTTTTTTTTTTTTTTTTTTTATCACACCAAAGGACGTTTCAGCCTTTTCTGTCAATTAATGACCTTGCTAATCCAAGCTAACCTGTCATTAGTGGCAAGCAAGACACATTTGTAAAATTTTCTAGGATTATGTAGCTTAACATGCACTTTTGAATAAAAAATATATATAATTTATGGGTGTCATATTAATGCACAAGAAAGCATAAAAAATTTGTAGTGGTTCCGAAAAAGTTCAAAGGACATGGTGTCACACCAGAGGACATGGTACAAAAATGTAAAAAAATCGAATAACATTGCAACTTCATAACAGGTCCGTGTAGGTCAAATAAATGTGTGTATGTATTTATATTACGTGTCCTGAAATATTATGGGCGTCCAGTACTAAAAATGGTTGTAGAACTACTGACTGGTAAAGTAAGGTGATCTGCCAGGACGTGTCTTCAGAAAATGGCACATCTGGTCACCTGGTATAGGCCATATCTGGCCCACATACAACAAGCCAGAACTCAACCTAAAACTGGTTTGTCACACACGGGCCAGATCTGGCCCACACACAGCAAGCCACGACTCAAACTAAAGCCGGTTTGTCACACACGGGCCAGATCTGGCCCACACACAGCAAGCCACGACTCAAACTAAAGCTGGTTTGTCACACACGGGCCAGATCTGGCCCACACACAGCAAGCCACGACTCAAATTAAAGCCGGTTTGTCGCACACGGGCCAGATCTGGCCCACACACAGCAAGCCACGACTCAAATTAAAGCCGGTTTGTCACACACGGGCCAGATCTGGCCCACACACAGCAAGCCACGACTCAAATTAAAGCCGGTTTGTCGCACACGGGCCAGATCTGGCCCACACACAGCAAGCCACGACTCAAATTAAAGCCAGTTTGTCGCACACGGGCCAGATCTGGCCCACACACAGCAAGCCACGACTCAAATTAAAGCCGGTTTGTTGCACGCGGGCCAGATCTGGCCCATAAACAGAATGCCACAACTCAAACTAAAACCGGCTTGATGTGTGTGGGCCAGAGATGGCCCATATAACCTCTGCCGCTGCCAGAACTGAGCCAGATGTGCCATAGTTGGCCCAGATGAGGCCCGGATATGTATGCTATCTGGGATCGTGCTCGGTTGGGTAGCTGGATGGTCTCCTCACTTATTTTTTTGAAAATTAATTATGCCCATCTCTAATCTTCACAACATCTAAAGTGCACATAATCCAATACATTGTAAGGATATTAGCAGTCATTAGTTAAGCTTCAGGGTTAAAAGTTATGTAAAAGCTGTTACAGTTGAACATTTACAGGTATAGTGGTACAGTAATGTTACTTGTACTAGAAGTGTTATGTAGAATTACAATATAGAGTCGTACAGTAATATTATGTGTACTAGAAAGGTTATATGGATGTGTATAGTGGTACAACGATGTTATGTGAAAATGAGCACTTAATATTGACAAGTAACACTTCATAATACTAATAAAATAACCTTTACACCACATACTATGTGGCCCTTTTAACCTTTATTGTTTCCACCAAACATTTTACATACTCTTGAAGATTTCTTTAGGTCTTGTCTCAGACCCAATCTCTCTGGTCTCGGTCTTGACTCGGACTCGACCCTTTCTGAACTCGGTCTTGACTCGGACTCGACCCTTTCTGAACTCGGTCTTGACTCGGACTCGACCCTCTCTGGACTCGATCTGGACTCGGACTCGAATGAGCTGGTCTCGACTACAACACTGAGCATTCGTTTGCGAGAATGAGGAAATAAACACTAATAATGCATTGAAGCGAGTTGATTAAAGACTTGATTTGTCCAAACTGTATGTCGAATGATCTACAAATAAATATAGATCCCCAAAATCAAGGCTTTTGTAGCAGTCTGTTACTGGAGTGCAAAAAATGCAAATGGCTAGAAAATGGCTACAGAAAAAGTGTGTTCTCATCCTCGCGTCTACAGGAGTCAACAAGGAGTGATGTAGCCTTTGATATAAACATAAGAATGGTTCTGTTAGCACACGAGTTAGGACTGGGATATGCTGCTTTAAAGAAGATATCCAAGATACTGGGTATCCCTACACTACATGAAGACCTTTCAGAGACAGGATAGAAGAGTGACAGGTAAAGTTAGATAGTTAGACATTTTCAAGCATTCTTACAGGTTGTTCAGATAGTTCAGGTAGTCTTTTGATGGCACTTTGCAGAAAAGGGGCTTTACTTCACACTATGGCATTGGTGTGTGCATAGACCTTATTACAGGGCTTGTGATAGACTTTGAAGTTTTATCATCTTATTGTCATGCATGTGCACTAAAGAAAAATGCTAGGAGAGAAAAAAACATCACAGAGGAAGAGTACAATACATGGAAAGAAAAGCACGATGACTGTACAAAAAACTTTTCTAGTTCCAGTAACGCCATGGAGCAGGAATCAGCTAAGCGCATGTGGGAGAGATCAATAAGCCGGCATCAGCTGCGCTAATAAGCTTCGGATAGTAAAAGCAGATTCTGTGACCTCTGCTTGTGCAAAATATAAAAGAAAGAGCTGTGATATAGACAAGAAGGTCAAAAGACACAAGCAAGAGCTTAAAAAAGGGCCAACATATGAGGCAGGCATGGCAGACTAAGTTGGGGCCTCTCCTCTCTCCACCTCTTACTCCTATCCTCTTTTTGCTACACTTCTCCTCGATTTGACCTCCTCTAATTGCGTCTCTATCTATAATAAAAACCACACAAAGAAGTCACACACAGTCTATATATGTATTCATTTATGTAGTATAGCTTTGGGGAAAATTATCAATGAGTTACTGTTACAAAAAAGTGTAATTTTTAATCTGTAAATATGAAATTATGCAATCAATATCTTTAGCAGTCGTTTTCTCAAAATGAGTTTTTTGCAACATTCTGAACCAAAAATGTCAACTTGTGTAGCACTTATCTAAGCCATACTTTCCATGTCCATTCATAGTTATATTCTGAAGGTTATTACAGAATAATTTTTTAACACAATGTTTTTTACCCGATTTATGTACCATTTTGGGGCTAAAAAATATGGCGATAATCGCATTTTAATACATGTTTATAGTATCTTAATATTTTTCATTAAGAACAGGAGATATCCAAAATCTGCTCTATAAAAAATTGTAACACTGATATGTTTTTAAAATGAAATAAAGATAACAAGTGTAACTGTTTTCAGTGTCTAGATTTTTGCTTTTTAAATATATGTAAATATGCGCATATTTAATTTTATCAGCTCAGTTGCATGACTAAACATGTTTTGTCAGGAAACTTGCAATTCAAAATTGTTTAATAATAATGTATTTAATTTATTGGTAAAGTTTCAAGTTAATATGTTTAAAGAAAAAAAAAATCCCTATTCACCTGCAGTGTCTCGCCTTAAATAATGTCACATTAAAATTCCGGTACCCACTCCCCCTAGTGCCCACTACTCTAGAGCAACTCCATGAAGCCACAATTTACACCAAGATAGACCTCCGGAGTACCTATAACCCCATCAGAATCAGAGAGGGCAATGAATGCAAAACAGCCTTTGTGACCACTAGGGGGCCCTTTGAATACCAGGTCATGCCGTATGGTTTAGAAAATGCACCAGCCGTGTTTCAATCCTTAATCAATAAAATCTTCAGAGACAGCTTGAACAAGTGTGTCATTGCATATATTGACAATATTCTTATCTACTCCAAGTCAAAGGAAGAACATCAAGATCATGTCAAATCTGTGCTAACAAGACTGTTAACCTGTAAGCCTGCATACCGACGCCCACGTCTTCAACTCCCCATGTTCACACATGTCAATGTTTATGAATAGATTAAATGAAAATTTAATCTTGACAAACTATATATCACTATGAAGATACATCGACGACAGATCGCTGTTTTTCTTTGGAAAGCTTAAGAATGTATTTGCTACATTTGCGTAAGCGCAGTAAAAAACGCAGTACATACCATAATTGTCATAGTAATGAGTCAAACACATCCACAGCTGTTAATCCCAGTTTAGTTAGAAAGGTAAGGGAGTCCACCGAACGACATCTCATGGAGCACGTTTAGTCCAACAAAGCAATAAAATTGTAATATAGATGATAATTAATTTTTTTACATTTCAGTTCTTCAGGGAAAAGCAGAAGATTGTTTATTTGAATTCTGGCACTCTCTCGTGATGGCTCATGACCAGTGTTGGGAACGTTACTTTAATAAAGTAATTAGTTATAGTTACTCACTACTTGTTCCAAAAAGTAACTGAGTTAGTAACTGAATTACTCTAAAATAAAAGTAACTCGTTACCAGGGAAAGTAACTATTTGCGTTACTGTATAAAAAAAATAAATAAAAAAAGTTGCTATATGTCAAAGAATTTTTTTTGTTACAGTTTTCACAAGTCAGTTAAAATGAGTAGAACAGACAGGTGTTCGCACATAACTTTCGATATTTATTGCACGTCAACAGACAGTTTTATCCTGCACTTCAAGTATTATATTTGTAAGAAAAGTGTTTTTGGCCACTAGCTTTGGATGCATGTGTCACACATTACATATACATATTACATGTACGTTCTTGTCTTTGACCGCAATGAATTTGAAGTAGTGCTTATATCTTCACCTTAAAAATGCCAACTTTTCATTGGATTGCTCCTGACTTGCTACCTCTGCTGCTGCTGCGAATTTTTTTGTAGCTGTTGCGTGTGTGTTGTGTGTTCGTGTGTGTGTGCGTGTTTGGTGTCACTAGCGCGTGTGCCGGCATGTGTGTAAAAACACTGACTCTGATTGGCTACCATGATACACACGACTCTGCCTTAGCCAATCATAATCGCTTATCTCATTATTAACCCACCTCCTCACTGGCTGTATGAGCCAGGGGTGCGTTCGGATTACATAGTTTATTAAATTAATGCAAAGTAACGCACCACATTTAACGTCCAGTAATGGTAACGGCGTTGTATAGACGGGAAAAGTAATTAGTTAGATTACCCCGTTACTGAAAAAATAACGTCGTTACCTAACGCCGTTCTTTTAAACGCCATTATTCCAAACACTGCTCATGACACACGCTCTGAAGCATCTGTCATCTGATGGAGGCAGAACTTAGCGATCGCCTCTTTCTCTGTTTTATTTTTCAACAGATTATATATGTGTGAGTGTGTTTTATGTTGAAGGTGCCTGTATCTGCATGAATACCATCTGTTTGAGAGCAAATCAGCTCACTATTAACGTGTAATAATGGCTATCAATGTAAACGCCATCTATATAAATAGAGAGTGGTTTATTGCACATTTATATTACCATCTGTATAACTGGCCATCAGCATATCAGTACATATTTCCATTGTAATTCATTGTAAATGCTGCATTTCTAGCAGCCTCAGGGTGTTCTGTAATCAGCATACAAATTAAATCTTTTTTATTTTTCTTATCTTTATTTTTCTTACTCAAATTATTCTTATTGTATTTTTCTAGTGCTCAAATAAATCACTTATATGATGTCTAAGTTTCTGTCTAGTGTTTTATAATTGAGAAAAATATGCAGTGGTATGTTTAATGACTAAAATAACTCTTCAATACAGTTGGTAAATTTCTTTATATTTGGGCTGGGGGGGCATTAGTGATGTGGGATACCACTTAATTCCTATTCGATCCGATACCAAGTAATACCCAGGCTGGTATTGCCAACACCAATACTTTTTATGTATTTTATTTGTAGGTTGATGTGAATCATCTATAAATAACAAAGATACACAGGGAAAACTATCTTATGGAGCCACACTGCACTGTATGCTAAAGATAGATAGATAAAACCTATATTAAAAATCGAATTAACTAATCTAATTAACACAGTAGTCACAGTAAGCAGTGCAAATGGAGTGTAGATGGAGGTAAAGAGGTAGAAATTATTTTGTCTATTGTCCTCCACGCCATGACTTTGAGTTGTGATGGCCAGTGGAACAAAAGAGATCCCTCCAAATTCTATTAGTTTTTACTAATGTTACAATTTGGGCTGTGTGCTAACAAAGGATAAAGTGCTAGAGGAGGATCTGGAACAAATGAGGAGTTTACTGGATAATGAGACAATATACTATATTACATTAACTTCACAATAACAGCATTAACAATCAGGAATATACATACAATATAACAAATAATCACGGACGAAGAAGAACTAAACAGACAGGGTATTTAAACACACAGAAGGTGATGAGGGAACTGGAGACAGGTGGGGATCAATCAATTAACAAAACAAGAAAAGGAAGATGACCAAATAAGGAAACAGAAAGTTCATAAACGTAACAACCATAGGTTCAATTGGGCCGGAGCGCACCAGAGCGCAGCTCCGCCTCCTCGGGTCCACAACACACCACGCCGGAGCTCAGCTCCGTATCCTTCAGCACCAAATGTTATTATTCCACTTGAATTATTTTTCATCTCCTGGTAAATACATGACATATGAGAAATGATTCATTAGCAAGACTACACAGAGACACCCAGGCTACATGGAATTATCAGACGTCATAATGCATTAATCCCTGCGTTCACTGGTTCAGCACCCCGCCATCGACGTTACCATTGAAACCCGCGAACGGCTTGCAAAATCAGTCTTTTAAATTAAACCGCCCGATGGGCTCAGTGTGCTGTCTAATTCTTTATCGAGCATTCGTGAGTATTTGGTTGAATTTACCTCAGATAAATGAGATAAAATTATTCAAACGCAACCTACAACTTCATTTTCTAATGTAGCCTCGCTCGCAAGGTTTAGTTTTTCATTTGATTTTCAAGTCCATAGCTGCCAATTCTCACGCATTCGTGTTCTCACGTGACGCCACACATCAATTTTCTCACGCACAGTAAAATCACAAAGGGCACATGGAGACCGACAGACAAGACAGAGCAGGATACTTATGTTATAAAAAATAATCTCATATCTCAGATTCTGTCAGTTTTATTTTGAAATTCAAGCAATAAATACAGTTTTGGTGCATGTAAATGTGACGTGACAGATCCCTATAGCGTCACGTGAACAGATGATCTCTAGCTAATGAACAATGTTAAATGCAGTTGTTATAATAAATAATAAAAAAAAAAACATTATATGTCTGGCCTGATTAGGGTTTTTTTTTCTTGAGAAAAATGAATGCCTGTCTTGTGTATCCTATGTAATATTTATCCAAATGAGTCAGTATTGAATCAAATCACAAGCACTGAACTGAACTAAATTTAAATACTAAAACTTGTGGCAAGCAATAAAAAAATTAGCTTATCAGAAATTGTACCATGAAAACAATATAAATTGTTACTAAACCTAATACAATTCTGCTTAGTTACTAAATTGTTCAGTTTTGTTTTCACACCAATTTGACATTTAAAAATAAAATATTTAAAAAGTATATAATTATCTAACATCTAAATAATTCATGCATGCAGTCCAGGATGGTCCCAGAGCATGAACTGGAGCTTTTTGATCAAATAAATGTGTTGTCACCTGACACGAATTGAGGCAACTGTGTGATAGTCAGGCAATGAACTACTGTAGAGTCAAACAAGGTTTAAGGGACTACAAGGAAAACCCAAACAAGGCAATTAATTAGGGTCTTCTGAAATTAAAACACACAGTAGATACTAGGGGTGGCAAGGTTCACTGAAAAAAAACTTATGCTAGACCTGCCTGAAAATCACTGCTTATTGTTTGTATGTTTACTCTATTGTATTTATTTGTGCTGTTGCTTGTAGTTGGATAGAGTATTCTTCTTTTTTTCTTTATTAGAAAGTATAGTATTTCCATAAAAGTAGCACATACCGAACCATACCAAAACGGTGACTCTAAAACCGTGAAACAAACTGAACCGTGAAAAAGTTGAACCGTGCCACCCCTAGTAGATACACTGGCTGTGAGCCCCTATAGACAAAGACAGCATAAACCAGAGGAGCCTGCATTAACTCCTATTTGGAAGCTGATGAATGCATGAATTGTAGAATGTGAATAAGTAAATCTGATGTATTTAAAGTGTAAACTGTTATGTCTGCACAAGTGTTGTTCAGGTTGTTGAATGATCCATTGAGTTGAGCAATTACCTCCTGTGTCGGTGTGATTAAGTGAAGTGAAAGTGACATTCAACCAAGTATGGTGACCCATGCTCAGAATTCATGCTCTGCTTTTAACCCATCCAAGCTGCACACACACAGCAGTGAACACACACCTGGAGCAGTGGGCAGCCATTTATGCTGCAGTGCCTGGGGAGCAGTTGGGGGTTCAGTGCCTTGCTCAAGGGCACCTAAGTCTTGGTATTGCCAGCCCGAGACTCAAACCAACAACCTTAGGGTTAGGCATTATACTCTGTAACCACTCGGCCATGACTTCCACAAATGATGAATCAAATATAACATAAATCAAGTATAACATAAACTGCCAAAGAAATTGCCCCCTGATTCTCTTAAATCAACATAATTTTCTTGTTTAAAAAGATGTTTACATATTTGCCAACCAATATTTTCAAACAGGTTCAATTTTAAACGTTTTCCAAGGTTGAAATCTGTTGCCTGCTTATTAACATTAAAGGTTAAAAAATTATAAAAAAAATTGTAAAGTATTTATCTTTGTTTGAATAACTACACAAACTTACCTTACTCATTAATAATGGAAAAATATTCCCTTAATAATAGCCCCTGTGTAAAAGACATTAAGTCAATTTAATGGCACGATTTTTAACAGGAAAATAAGGGCTCCCCCTCCCTACAAAAGCCAATTTAACCACTGGTAACAACTATGGGCTATTTGCCGCCTCTCTAAAAAAACTTTTAACACTGATCTCGGGAAAGCCACTCATTGTTGCATTTATTTCATAAGGATAGCTTACTTCATGTTTCACTAGTATTTTCTATTTTTTAAAAAAACTGCTTTATGTCAGCTTGTTGTAAGAATGCTGGGATTCCAACAAACTCTTCAACATTTAAAAACTAAAGTCTTAACAGATGTGAATAACTTTCCCACAGTCAGTGATAACGCGACTAACATGTTCTCTCTGTACCTGGATAACTTCTGCTGCTGCTGCCAAATGACTCACTGATTAACCCTCTGGAGTCCAAGGGCATTTTTGAGGCCTGGAGAAGTTTTTTCATGTCCTGAAATTTGTGTTTTTTTTTTCAGTTTCTTATAAATATCTAAATGGCTAAAGTCTAATCTCACTGTAATCAGCACAACCTGGCTATAATAATATGTCACTTGAATAAGGCTATAAAACACATAGACAACATAGGTTCATGGGACTTTTGAGAACTGGAGCTTGTAGCTTGTAGTGTAACGGAGTGAAAAGGTATGTTAAATTATTGCATAAATGGGGACAGCGCCATCTATGTGCTGTGTAATGTGATTTAGCGTGTGGAGTAGGGACCGCCCACAGCAGTTAATGAAGCATTGCTGTGGGTAAGTTGCACGTTTTTCATGGTCTGAGAATTACCATTTATAAGTGTCCTAAACAAACAAGTAGTTACTTTATTGTGACTGTATCTTTTAATGAATATGTTGGAACTCTGTTAAGCCTTGTTTGGCTTCGAGTGTGCTGCTCAATATTGAGTTATAACGTGTTTTAGAGACCCGATTGTAATCAATTTGTGTGTTGCCTTGTGTTTCATGTAGAAATGGTTTATTCTCTTTCTGAATCAGTGAACCCCTATTTACGCACACCCAGACCTGCCAACATGTACGCATTCTTCGTACTCTGCACGCATTTTGACCCATAAGTACGCTTGTACGATTCGCTGCTCTCTAGGTACGCATTTTGTTGCGTCTCGCATTTCGCCGATTTCTGTTTCCATTAGTGATGGCCGATTCGTGAACGAATCGTTCAATTTAACCGGTTCTTCTTAGTGAACCGGTTGAACCAGTTCACCAAATCGAACTGAATCGTTTGAAACGGTTCACGTCTCCAATAAGCATAAATCCACAAATTACTTAAGCTGTTAACTTTTTTAACATGACTGACACTCCCTCTGAGTCAGAATAAACCAATATCCCGGGGTAATCCATTTACTCAAACAGTACACTGAATGAAATGCTGTGAAGACCGAACTGAAGATGAACACCGAGCCGAGCCAGATAATGAACAAACACGCCCACTGCTGGAGCAGTTCTCGTTCTCGAGTCAAGAACCGGTTGCTTCGGTGTTCGGATCACCAGTACACTCAACCGAGAATCGTTTCTGTCGGACACGTCTGATTTGAGAACCGATGAGCTGATTCTCGTTCTCGAGTCAAGAACCGGTTGCTTCGGTTTTCGGATCACCAGTACACTCAACCGAGAATCGTTTCTGTCGGACGCATCCGAATTGAGAACCGATGAACTGATGATACTGCGCATGCGTGTCATTTTGTAAGTATTTTGTTAAACATCGGAAAGT
The DNA here is from genome assembly GCF_023724105.1 of Carassius gibelio. Lineage (NCBI taxonomy): Eukaryota > Metazoa > Chordata > Actinopteri > Cypriniformes > Cyprinidae > Carassius > Carassius gibelio. Next base: position 46,257,071 of record NC_068398.1, read on the forward strand.
GTGATAAAGTAACTATATTTTATTTTGATTTTTTTTTTATTATTTTTTTTAGATTAATGTTTCCAATCTGTATATTGTATATAATGTATAGGCCAAATGGGTTTTCAGGGAAGTTGAACAATAATTAAGACTCTAAAGACTCTTATGTTTAATAGGAATAAGGGATGATTTATGAGATATCTGTACTGTATTTATAGTTAATGATGACATTCACAAATTGAGTTTGTAGTAAACAGTACATGAACACGAGTAGAGCAGCTGATGACACTGAACTGCAGCACGTGCCGGTTAGAGCGATTCTCGTTCTCGAGTCAAGAACCGGTTGCATCGGTTTTCGGATCATCAGTACACTCAACCGAGAATCGTTTCTGTCGGACGCGTCCGAATTGAGAACCGATGAACTGATGATACTGCGCATGCGCGATTCAGCGTGAAGCCAACTGACTCACAGCATGTCTCTGAACCGAAGGGATTCTTTTGGTGATTGATTCTGATTCTGTACTAGTAGTTATGAGCGGGTATTTTGAGGGCTTGGATGAAGGGCAATCTGGCGAAACGTAAGTTAATTTAATAACAAATACATCGCAATGGATTATGTTTAGTAAGTGGATCATGGTTTCTGCACTGATGACACCTAATTTATTTACTTTATATCTTCAAGACTTAAATCCTCATATGCACATTATTGCTGTTACTGTATTTAGGTGTTGTTGCAAAACTCAAATGTAAACTTTTCATGATTATGAGGTTTTAACTGACTAAAGTTATGATTACTGACTTTATATATTTGAATGTTTGATAGACGTGACGCCATTACGTCATCGCCAATGACGTCATTACGTCGAGCGTGAAAGAACCGATGAACCGGTTTTTTCAACCGGTTTATTGAATCGAACCGTCCGAAAGAACCGGTTCGCGGAAAAGAATCGAATTTCCCATCACTAGTTTCCATGCAATCTATGACGCTGATTCTGCCGCTGATCCACAGCGTGAAAGTGGAGTGAAAACTTTTCGGCCAATCAGAGCAGTGCATGTTAACCCACCGCCCACCTGCCCCTCCTATCCACAAGCTTAGTTTGCAGTTAGAATTAGAAAAGTGGTGGAATGTCTTGAAATCTAGAAGGTTTGAGACAGGCCAGGTGCTGATTAACGTAAGATAAAGGTAACAGTTAGGCTATGTTTAGCCTAATTGAATTAATGAACATTAAAAATGACCTTGACATCATAACAAGCAGTCCAGCTGTGACGAGCTCAGTTCTGTTCACGGGGTCATGTAGGCTAACAAGGGTGGCGCTGCCAATAACGCACCTAAAAGCTGTCACAAAAAACCGGCAAAGGTAATGTTTATGAATATTTAATGAATATAATTATTAATAAACAAGTGTTTTCAGTATCAATGTCGTGTCGACTGCAAAGATAAAGTTGACGATGCTGTCTCGCGATCTTCGCAGTAGTGAACGTGCCAGAGAAATGCACATTTCATACGGATTAACGTTACATAAGCAGAGAGCAGTCTGTTTTCTTTCGTTTTGAATTGTTCTGTTCAACCCTCTGGAGTCTATTAACGCGGATACGCGTTATGATTCATTTTCTCCTGATAACTCCTAAAAGAACTTAAATTACACTTTCAGTTTTGATCGTACAGATAAGAGCAAAATCGAATCTGTAAAGGGTCTACTTTTATTTGTATACAGACATAATAACAACAAAACTTTGTGCACTTATAAAATAAAGATAACAAACAATGTGCTGTCTGCAGCCTTCGTCTGCGCTAATCTTCATTTACAAACACGTCATTAAAATTAACTGTAACTCAATGAATACTCAACGAAGAGACATGAGAGAGATATCTATAGAAAGCCTGACATGTCTACTTTTAAACTAAACAAGTGCAAAAAACAAATACTCTGTGAAAAAGTAATCCATATGAAAACAACGCCGTTTTTCACATCTCCCTTCATTATCTTCTAATTCGACCACGCCCCCGCGCTTAACGCTCTATTCAGATTCAAATGTTAAATAAAGTTTTTATTTTTATTTTACTGTTTGCTTCGCGATGAGAGGAATAAGATATAATTCACCCCAAAATGTGATTTGAGTATTTGAGATTTGGATTTCCTCAGAAAAAAGAATGAAGCACGTTATTCAGCAGAGAGTAAGTCTCTTTTTATTTACTTATATACTTTCACATAACGTGTAAACATTTTACTAGTTAGACTTTTTCCAAAGACTTTTTCCAAACTATAATTCCTGACTAAATGTATAATCAAGTGAGACATTATGAAGTTTCAATAACAATATGCAATACTATACCATTCAAAAGCTTGATGTAAATAATATAAATGTAACAAATAAATTTAACTGTAACAAATGTAACACAATGCTGTTCTTTCAATTTATTCCCCTGAAAAAAAAGAAGAAAAAAAATTCTCAGCTCTTTTCAATATTATTAATAATCTATTAATATGAGCACAGACATGTTTAGTTCTCTGGTGACAAGAAAAGTCATGATAGCCTCCAAAGGCAGCATTTGTTACAAAGAGACTTTTACTGATGCACTACTAAAAAAAAAGCCAAATCTGCAACCTTTAACAAGTTAAACAATGCAAAAGTTTAAACACTATGCATGGAAAATTATTAAAAAAAATTGTTTTTTGTTTTAAGCAAACTGATTTTGATATTGATAACTGCTGGTTTTGCACATTTATTCAATGTTTTGATTTATTTAGAAAAAATGTCCTCAGTTTACTTTTCAGGAGGAAGAAGTTTCCATGGTATATGCATCCTGTACAAACTGTTCGGAGTGATTGCAATAATTGTATAACATTTATGGTCTACTTGTATATGTTATGGAGTAACTAATAAATCTTAAATGGTGAAAGGATATTATGTGTATAATATGTATTATAGTGTTAGGTATCTCATAGGTTTCTCACAGGTGTGTGTGCAACGGTGGAGCATACATAGGCGGTGGGCTGTCAGGTTCTCGCGTGCACGCAGGGGGGGGGGGGTTTGTGGGGGGGGTTGTAGTACTCATAAAATTTCTTCAAGGTTGGCAGGTATGCACACCGTCTCCATTTGTGCAGGTATGTTGTTAAATGTTTGTTAAATAGTTTTATTCAAAATGAGTTGCTCAAGTTCTCGGCTAGGTGGAGATGTTTCCCTTAAGTTTAATTGTATTGCTCTGTATTTCATTGAGGATCTTTATTCATTGATTTGTGATTTATAATTAATTGAAAATATGTGTCATCTGTATTCAACCTGTAAATATTTGCAACTGAAACACTATACGATCACAAAGTTAAAAAGATTTTGAGTGACAGAATAAAAAAAAGAGATAACTGTTTTAAATAAACAGAGTTAATGAAACATTGCCGTGGAAATGGTTTATTCTCTTTCTGAATCAGTGAAACCCTATTTACACACACCATCTCCATTCTTCGACTTGTCTCTCCCCATTTCAGTATGTGCTTGGAAACCAACACCCTATGTTCCCGTGGTCAGGAGAACCATCAGTAGTACCTGCAGTAGATGACTGGATTCGTTGTAGTGAGAGGGTGTGGGACAGTGCTCATGTACGTCTGCAGAGGGCAGTCAGGAACCAGGAGATTCAGGCCAATAGGCGGCATCCTCGTCAAGCGCCAGGAGTCTGTTTGTTTGAACAGTATTTAACAAGAGTCTGTGTGTTTACTCCTTGCGAAGTATTGCCAGGCCGAAGCACGCTGGAACCATGCTCAAAGAACGCTAAAAGCATGACTAAAAGCAAAAGCTAGGAGCAAAAGCTAAAAGCAATCAGCTAAAAGCTAAATTTGATGGTGTCCTGAATATTTAAACTGGCCTTTTGGCCACACCTCAAATGTTGTCTTGACCAATTAGATATTGTCTTTGCTCGGGGTATCATAAATCATGTTATCTTATCAAGCACGGGGTCAGAATTTTCCCGCTCTTGCAGGGTTTAATTTTGGACATGATTCCTATAACAAGAATATGATACATTTGACAAATAACTGATGGTCAGGAATGTTTCAAGCAAACAGATTCAAACACATAGATACTAAACATGAATATGAATCCTTAGGGATAGTTCACCCAAAAATTTTTATTATGTCAAATGCTTTCTATCCCTCCATTGTAAATGTGTGTACTCTATACTGTCCATGGTTAGAAAGATAATAAAAACATCTTCAAAGTAGTCCATTCGACATCAGAGGGTCAGTTAGAATTTTTTGAAGCTTCGAAAATACATTTTGGTCCAAAATTAGTAAAAACTACGACTTTATTCAGCATTGTCTTCTCTTCCGTGTCTGTTGTGAGCAAGTTCAAAACACTGCAGTTTAGTGATATCCAGTTCGGAAAGCTGTTAACTTTTTTAATGTGGCTGACACTCCCTCTGAGTTCAAACAAACCAATATCCTGGAGTAATTCATTTACTCAATCAGTACACTGACTGACCTGCTGTGAAGAGAGAATTGAAGATGAACACCAAACCGAGCCAGATAACGAACGAACGACTGACTCGTTCCCACAACATCTCTTTTACAGTCTAATCATAGACTGTAAAAAATGCGCTAAATATGGCATTTTAAAAAACTGATATTTTATTTATAGTTCAATTACGGATATTTCACATCAGGTTCGAATGCATATGCGAATATCGAATAAAAAGTGACAGCCCTAGACCTTATTGAAACACAAAATGACCATTAAAAAGTGTCAGGCACCAAAAGCTGCCCATATAAAATCTATAAGTTGTCTTTAAATTAAAAATATGTATTTACATATAGGGGAGACCGGGGAGTGTTATAACATGGGGTTAGTTGTAACACTATCAGTTTGACCAATCAGAGACAACCTATGGCAATGTCATGCATACCATACACTCCCATCTCCATTTTGAGCTAACTGGAGGAGTGGCATATGTTTGTGAGCAAGATTGTGAATTTTATCACCAAAAAAAGTGATTTTCAGGGAAGAAAGTAATTTTTCAAGATAATTTTTTTGCCTAGCATTCATTGTAATGTAGATAAAAATGTTTGACTTACGTAGTCTTAAGTAGCCATTACTCTAGTTTAATTTGATGCTAGACATTAATGCTAACGTCAAACTCACATGCTAAAAGAGTTAATCATGTAATTGCTGCTTGGTGTGGGGATGGTTATAACAGTTAATTAAAAAAGAGATTCCTGTCTGGGAAGGGACAAAAGAAGAAAAAGAAAACAAGCAAAAATTGTTCTGATCTGTCTAAAAAGGCATTTGTTCATAATTCAGTGATTCCACAAACACACACACAGAAATGTGTTATAGTTTTAAGTTTAAAGTTCCAAAGGAAGTACACAACACACACACACATTTTATATAGTCTCAAGATTCAAGATTTTATTCGTCACATACAAAATTATATATAGCATATATAACCAGCAGTGAAATGTGAGTCTTAAAATGAAAGTTCTAACACACACAAAGCAATTTGTTATAGTCTTGAGTGTCAAGTTCCAGAATATTTTTGTTCATTTAAATTGTAAATTTTTGTTCTTCAAAAAACAAAAAAGCAGATCGGAACCTTACACCCTGCCTCTATACCCTCACCACCTCGAGGAGCTATTCCCAGAGTACACCCGAGACAAGATAAGCCCAAAGAAGGTACAAAGTTCATCTTCATTTAATTAAAAGTCATTTCCTAAATAAAACATCACTTGTCTACCTCTTCTTCTTCTCAAAATCTTGGTGCTCCTCTGCTCCAGTGGAGGTATTTACCCCGGGGGAAGTAGACGACTGGAAGGTCCCCTTTTAAGACTTTATGATGGTAAACACATGAATACAAGTCCTCCTTATAACAGTTCAGAAAAAGGAACAAACACCTCACTTCATTACTAAATCGGCTCTAAGGCAGTCGATGATACACATAAGTAACAGCTATTCTTCAAGTAAGGCTAAGTAAACAAGGAGGTAATAACTCACTTTGTTAATGGATCAGCTCCCAACTGGACTATGTTAGGCAGGCAGGGGGTGGCTCTTCTTCCAGCAGGCCAAGGAACAGAAGGGTGGGGGGGGGGGTCTCCCAACTTCAACAGATCGGCTCCAGGCCAGATAATGATGAGTATACAGATAATAGTTCCTCTTCCAGACAGTTCAGGGAAAGCAAGGGAGAGATAACTCACGTCATTAACAGGGCAGATCCAGGCCAGGCAAGATGAGTATGCTGGTACGATTCCTCTTCCAGGCAGACCAGAACAGCAAAGGAGGGATGACTTCACATTTCCACTAATTGGCTCCAGGCCAGATAATGGTATGCATGCATGCAAGTACAGCTTCTCTTCCCAACAGGTCAGACAAACAAGAGAGAAATAACTCAGGTCGTTAACAAGACAGCTCCAGGCCGGCCAAGTGTGTATGTGGGTATGGCTCCTCTTCCTCGCAGACCAGAGCAGCGAAGGAGGGATGACTTCACGTGTCCAACAGTTGGCTCCGGCCCAGATAATGGTGAGTTTGCAAGTACAGCTCCTATCGTTAATAAGGCAGTTCTAGGCCAGACAGAAGGTAAGTATACAGGTATAACTCCTCTTCCAGACAGACCAGCACTGCGAGAGAAGGTCGACTTCACGTCTTCAACAGTTGGCTCCAGGCCAAACAATGGTGAGTATGCAAGTACAACTCAGAACAGGTCAAGAAAACAAAGGGGAAATAACTCACATCGTTAACAAGGCAGCTCCAGGCCAGACAAGTGCGTATGCGGGTATGACTCCTCTTCCAGGCAGTCAGGAAAGCCGGGGATGCATAGCTCACAGCTCGGTATAATACACTCAAACACGGATTAATTAAAACCCGTGGCACTTCCTCTCTTTCCCAACCTCTCACTCTCTCATGCTAATCTCTCCCGCAAAAAAACCTCTCTCCTCTTCTTCTTCTGTAAATTTTATTGGTAGTTTGCAATCATTGTGCATTAGCACCATCTACTGGGCTGAAGTGTGATCACACTGGGATGTCCTAAAAAAAAAAAACTCTTTAACATCCTATAGGACCAAAGCCCAAGCTTCAGCTGGCGCTACGTGTTTAGCTCCTCCAGCTTCCACCCTGAGCTCCTCATCCTACAGGAGAAAATAATTAAATTAAAAAAAAAACTAATTAGCTAGTTGGGTTTCTTTTATAAAAGTTATAACTGCCCTATTTGTGGACTGTGTGTTGGTTGTACTCTATACATTTTCCATTGTTAAGTCTTTATTTACCGCTCTCTTCATATTTTCCCTTTCTCTGTTGTATTGGTTACAATCTAGAAGTATGTGTTTTACATTTTCTATTACCCCACAGTTTGTACATACTCCAGTCTGATGTTTCTCTATAATTTGTAATCCACTATTTAAACTTGCATGTCCCGTCCTCAGTCTAGTAAACCATGTTTACTCCTGCCTTTCCAGTTCCAGCTTACTAGCTGTAACCTCTTTGTGTATGTTATACAAGTGTCTGCCTTTTCCCTCTTTATCCCATCTCTCCTGCCACATTCTGTTAATTTTGTCCTTAATGATACTTTTAATTTCTGACCTGCTTAATTTGATATCCAGTTCAACCAGTTCTGATGTAACAGCTTCAGCATGTTTGCCCTCTCGTTCCCCTCCACTCCCCTGTGTGCAGGAACCCATATAAATCCTACCCTTATGCTCTGTTGGTTTATTTTAAAAATGATTTGATGTCTAAATGTAGACTTTCCACTCTGAATGCATGCTAGTGAGGACACTGAGTCTGAACAGATGATCACCTTATTGGGTTTTACTTCTTCCACCCATTGTAAAGCCAGAATTATTGCTACCATTTCTGCTGTAAAAATGGCCAGATGTTCTGTTGTTCTTTTTTTAATATTAAAATTATACTTATAAAATGTGGACTGCAACCTGTTTTCCCAGTCTGATCTTTTGATGCGTCTGTGAAAATCTGAACTGTGTCATCATAATTTATGTGAATATATTGCTGAACATTTTGTATATTTGATATATATTTGATATATTTAATTATGTTCTTAGCTTCCAAATCTACCCTGGGATAACAAAACATCCATGGTGGGATTGTTGGTTTGCTAACAGTTTTGCAACATGAAATGCTGTCAATTTTTCATATCCTTTGCCTGCCTATTCCCATGCCACCCAAAACTGCATAATGGGCGCCCATACTCCCAGCATTTTAATAACACCTGCTTTGTGGGCTGAGTTTCTTCGTGACCTTGCAGATTTGTCCAGTAAGACATGGATAGTTTTAATCACCTTACGTCTAAAGGCATTTCTCCCACTTCTATTTGTAATGATGGAATATGTGTTGTCCTAAACGCACCACAACATATTCGAAGTGCCTTGGCCTGTACCCTATCTAGTTCTTGCGTTAAGGTTTTAGTTGTTGAACTATAAACTATACTTCCATAATCAAAAACAGAATGAATCAGTGCAGTATAAATCCTTTTCAGGGACATGCCTGATACTCCCCATCTAAACCCTGCTAAACACTTCAGTATATATATATATATATATATATATATATATATATATATATATATATATACCTTTTTTGCACTTATCTATCATTTTCTGAATGTGCGTTTTAAGCTTAATGTCAAACCATACCCCCAAATATCTTATATTTTCAACTTGCTTTAGATGCTGCATACAGTTTAAGATCTATATTACGGTTCATTCTTTTTTTGGAAAAACATAAATTGTGTCTTTTCAATAGATACATGAAAGCCCCACTCATATGACCACTTTTCTACCTTAACAATTACTGATAGCATTTTAACCTTCAGGTTGTCAATATTCCTTCCTCTCACCCATAATGCCCCATATAATCAGCATATAATGCTCTACCCATCCCCTGATCTATTCCATTAAAAATGTCATTAATCATTATATTAAAAAGCATTGGGCTACATACGCTTCCTTGTGGAGTACCATTCTCTATTTGATATATACTTGAAAATTCCATCCCTACTCTTACCTCTATGGTTCTGTTATTTTTTTAAAAATCCAGTTAAACATCCTGCCTCCTATACCCATCTTATTTAATTTAATTAAAAGCCCCTCCTTCCACAACATGTCATATGCTTTTTCTATGTCAAATATTATAACCAAAACAGCTTGTTTACTAACTTGAGCTTTCCTGATTTCATTTTCTAGACATATAATTGGGTCCATTGTTGGGCACCCATTACGAAATCCACTTTGGTGAGGGGAGAGCATTCCTCTTTTTTCAATTACATACCGTAGTCTTATAGTTATCATTTCCTCCATAATTTTGCATAAGTTGGATGTAAGAGCTGTTGGTCTATAACTTTTAACATCTGTTTTATCTTTGCCGGGCTTACCTATAGGTACTACCACAGAGTGTTTCCACATTTTAGGCAATTTCCCTTGCTCCCATATCTTACTATACAATTATAAAACAACACTCTTAGCCACATCTGATATTTGCTCTATCATTTTGTAACACACCTCATCTTTCCATGGTTAAGTACTCTTAACACCTATTAAAACTCTTTTCATCTCAAATAATGTGAAATTTGTATCAGTTGCACATTCATTTGTGACTTTCCTCCCCAATATGCTTCTATTTTCCCCAATCACCTTTGCTCTCCACATTAACTCTTCACTGGATAAGTTCTGTGTGCTATGTACCTTAACAAATGTCCTAGCCAGTACCTTTGCCTTTTCTGCATTAGTTAGTGCCTCAATGTAATATCCTCTTATTACTGGTAATGCTAAGTCCCTTCTAATGCCTCCCATTTTCCTTATCATTCCCCATACCTCACTAACCTTGATTTCAGACCCAATATTGCTGCAAAAGTCTCTCCAGTATTTTCTTTTTGCCTCACGAATTACTCTTTTAGCTTTGGCCTGTGCTTTTTTATACTCCATTAATTTATTGAATGTGTGACTTGATTTAATGACTTTAATTCAATTCAATTCAATTCAAGTTTATTTGTATAGCGCTTTTTACAATACAAATCGTTACAAAGCAACTTTACAGAAAATTATGTTTCTACAATATTTAGTAGTAGCTTATAAGTGGTGACTGTCAGTTTGTGCATGTATGACAGGATTTTTAGAAAAATTAATACAAGACGTAGTCAGCCAGATGATGAACATTATTAATATTATTAATAATTAATGATTATTATATGATGCAGTCACACTTGTAGCAATATTTGTTAGTTCTGTTTGTTGATTCAGGGTTAGCGTCATCTGAGGTCCTCCAAGGGTCAGCATCATCTCTTCTCAGGTGTTCTGGATCCAGACTGGAGCTTGTGTAAATCCTAGTTACATCCCATGGCAAAACATAGAAACAACATAGAGACATCATTAGCATAGCTGCTGATCCAATAAAATAAAATAAATTAGTTTAACTCAAGCTAAAGAATAAGAATGCACATTTGATCAGATGCAACTATACTCACAGTTTAAGAGATCCATTATTTGAATGCTTGGCGAAAGAGATGCGTTTTTAATCTAGATTTAAACAGAGAGAGTGTGTCTGAACCCCAAACATTATCAGGAAGGCTATTCTTGGGAGCCAAATGTGAGAAAGCTCTACCTCCTTTAGTGGACTTTGCTATCCTAGGAACTACCAAAAGTCCAGCGTTTTGTGACCTTAGGGTGCGTGATGGGTTGTAGCGTGGTAGAAGGCTATTTAGGTAGGCAGGAGCTAAACCATTTAGGGCCTTATAGGTAAGTAATGATAATTTGTAACTGATACAGAACCTAATAGGTAGCCAGTGCAGAGACTGTAAAATTGGGGTAATATGATCATATTTTCTTGACCTGGTAAGGACTCTAGCTGCTGCATTTTGGACTACCTGTAGCTTGTTTATTGACGAAGCAGGACAACCACCTAGAAGTGCATTACAGTAGTCCAGTCTAGAGGTAATGGGACTAGCTTTTCTGCAGGTAAACATGTTTTGTGTCTTAGCAATGTTTCTAAGATGGCTGAATGCTGTTTTTGTAACATGGGAAACATGGTTTTCAAAAGACAAGTTGCTGCCTATTATAACACCCAGTTTTTTGACTGTAGAGGAAGTAACAGTACATTCATCTAGTTGCCAACTGTAGTCTACTAGATTCTGTGTACTGTTTTTTGGGCCAATAATTAATATCTCTGTGTAACATGGAGTCAGAGACGTTCGGATCCATATGCAATTCTTTATTATCAGAACGGTCAAACAGGCAATGATCAGAAAACAAGCAGAGGTCGGGGCAGGCAGCAGAGAATCACATTTGGTATACACAATGCAAGATCAAACACCGAAGGAACAAACACAGGCAAAAAACGCTTGGAAATGCCAAACAGAACTAAACAAAACTTTGCCAAGACTGAGAGTCAAAACACAGTTTTTATAGGGGAGTGGTAATGGGGAACACCTGGCTGTGATTAGCCCTAAGAATGGGACACCAAATACAAAAGTCCTGAGTGGAGTGCCCTCAGCTGGAGTTCATGGGGACTCCAGCTGATGATCGAGACACTCTGTTTTAACCTGAATTTAATAGGAGAAAATTATTGGTCATCAAATCTTTTACATTCATACACTCTGTCAGCTTAGAAAAGTTAGAAGTTTCATCTGGTCTCGTTGATATACAGTCATGCCCAAAAATATGGACACCCTTGGTAAATATGATCAAAGAAGGCATGAAATTATCTAGCCATTGCTTGCTGTTTCATAAATGAGGGGAAAACAAAGCCCAAAATGCCCTTAATCATCCATCACTATGAGAAAAACCAAAGAATATATTTCTGATATGCAGCAAAAGATAATTGAGCTTCACAAGTTAGGGAAGTGGCTATAAGAAAAGAGCTAGAGCAGTGAAAATTCCTGTTTCCACCATCAGGGCAATAATAAAACATTTCAGATCAATAGAAAATGTACGAAACTGCCTGGAAAAGGACGTGTGTCTAAATCACCCTAATGTGCGGTGAGAAGGAAAGTTTGAGTAGCTAAAGACTCTCCAAGGATCACAGCTGGAAAATTGCAGAAAATAGTTGAGTCTCGAGGTCAGAAAACCTTTTAAAAAAGTTGTCAAACAGCAACTACATCAAAACATGTTGTTTAGGAGGGTTTCAAGAAAAATTATCCTAGCTCATCCAAAAAAAACCTAAGGAATATTCATTTATCAGACACGACTGGAACTTCAAATGGGACTGGCTTCTATGATCAGATGAAACAAAAAAATGAGCTCTTTAGCAGTAAACACTCAAGATGGGTTTGGTGAATACAGAGATAAAAAGTACCCCATGTGTACAATGAAATATACTGCTGTATTTTTGATTTTGTGGGCCTATATTTCTACTGGAGGTCCTGGACATCTTGTTTAGATGCATGTCTTCCTTGATTCTATCAAATAACAACAGATATAAAAATCAAAAAGTGACTGACTCTGTTAGAAGTCTTATAATGGAACATGTTTGGATCATCCATCCGTACAATAACCAAAACACACAAACCTAAAAGACAACACAAAAATAAAAAAAATAAATGAGAGGATTGAACTGAAGAGCAGCACCACCGACGTGGAGCTGGGAATCTAAATGGTCTGGAGTGATTCTGGATGAAGGAATGCTCTCTGATCCCTTGTCTCTAACTTCATCAGTCATTATAGGAGAAAATTTGGAGGTTTTAAAAAATAATTCAATAAAAGGGTGTCCTTAATTGTGGCCAATGTGTATTAGAGAAAAACATTTATTTCATAATGATTGTAATAATAAAAACTTCCTAAGGAGGGAAGGAGGCGGGAACCGGCAGACAATCAAATAAGGACTTTAATAACAGCGCCTCACGGACAACTGATACGCACAAATAAAAAGCAAAGATAAAATAAAGCCCAGGCCTGGTCCTCTCTCGTCCTTCACTGTCGTCGCTCCAGTTTTATATCCTTCCATCTCCTACGTGGGACTCGAGGTGGGTGGCAGGTGTAGCTCATCTCCAATCACTCCACCGGACTCACTCCTCGTTCCCACGTCCCTCGGCCCCGCCCAACTCGTCACAATGATATTTCATAAAGATAGTTTTTTTTTTACAGGAAGGAGCTCAGTTGAGCAGACACAACTTTTTAAAATTTTTTAGACATAAATGGAAGATTGGAAAGGGGCTATAATTTGCCAGTTCATATCTAGTTGTGGTTTCTTAATAAGAGGCTTAATAACCACCAACCTTAATAACCACCTAATTTAGTGGGTACAGGATCTGATAAACATGTTTGGGTGTGATGGATGAAACTGAAGTGTTAGACGCGGTAGAATCTACATTCGCTATTGTATTTCTAATGTTATCTATTTTATCAGTGAAGAAACTCGTAAAGTCATTACTATTTAACGTTGGTGGAATATTTGAATCAGGTGGCATCTGGTAATTTGTTAATTTAGCCACTGTGCTAAATAAAAACCTTGGATTGTTTTGGTTATTTTCTATGAGTTTGTGGATATGCTCGGCCCAAGCAGTTTTTAGAGCCTGTCTATAGCTGGACATACTGTTTTTCCATGCAATTCTAAAAACTTCCAAGTTAGTTTTTCTCCATTTGCGTTCAAGAGAGTTTCTTTTCTTGAGAGAGTGATTATTACTGTTATACCATGGCACAGTACGTTTTTCTGTAACGTTTTTCAATTTAATGGGGGCAACAAATAGTGCCCATGTTGCCAGTCATTTTATCTAATTCATGTGTATTTTTGGGTACACATAGCAGTTGAGATAAATCAGTTTATTTGCGAATCTCTTTGGTGGCTGGAACAATAGTTCTGCCCAGACGGTAATGCTGAGCCATATAATTAATATCAGTGATACACAGATGACAGTGTAACATTAAGTAAAAGTATTTTGAATGAGTTAAAATCTGTATCCTGTTTTTCGGGTAACATATCACTATATAATGTTGCAACACCTCCCCCACGATCAGTTGTCACAGTGTCTGGTTTGTGTTCCCTGGGTGACCACTAGATGTCCTCATTGCACTCAGCTGTTCCTGTTCATTAATCATTGCACACAGCCAATTCCCCATTAGCATCTTCATTTCCCTGTGTATATATACCCTGTCTGTTTTAGGCCCCGTCCACACGGAGACGGAGTTTACCCCAATCCGATCTTTTTTTTCCTTGTCTCAAGAAATATCCGCGTCCACACGAAACCGCATAATGATGTAGTATACATGCCAGACCAGTATGTGGCGCTGTAATTCTGCTACAGAGATACACTAAAAACAGAGAAGAAGACTTGGACTATGCTCATAAACCTTGCGCGTGGTACACAAACGAACATGGAACATACATTTATTAATCTGTGTTAATGTTAGTTAATAAAAAAGACAATCGTTCAGTGTTTGTTCATGTTTTTGTTCATGTTACGTGACGTAGAGGTGTCTGACTAGGGGGGAGACGTGGGCTGATGACGTCATCGTTTCAGAAAATATACGGATTAGCCATCCAGACGAAAACGCAAAGACGGCATTTTCAAATTTATCCACTCTGGGACCCGGTTTCAAAAAATAACGGTTTCACCTTACGAAAAGGCCGGATCCGTATGGACGAAACGCCTATCCGATAAAAAATTTGTGCGTATTCACAGAAACGCGTCTCCGTGTGGACGGGGCCTTAGTATGTGTTACGGAATCCTTGTAGTTATCACACCACTTCAAAGTCCTGTTCTTGTCTGTTTGTGTTGTGCCTGTTGATTTTTGATTGCCACCTTGATTTTGACCCCTGCCTGGACTGGATTGATGTAATGGTTTTCCCTTATTAAAAGAAACACTTACTGCTATTGGATCTACCTGTCCTCTGTTCTTGTGTGGGTATTGTGACATCAGTCTGACGGGGGGGCTCATGCTTATAACAGTAGTTTAGTTACAGTCAAGCAGAGTACATTAAAACTATTATCTGTAATCATTTCATTTACAAACCCGATTCCAAAAAAGTTGTACAAACTGTGAGTAAAAAAGGAATGGAATAATTTACAAATATATAAAAATTGATATTTTATTCACAATAAAATATAGATAACATATCAAATGTTGAAAGTGAGACATTTTGAAATGTCATGTCAAATATTGGCATGACAATATCAAGTCAATCTTTCGTTCATTATCGCGTATGACAGAAACGGTTCTTGACTCATGAACGAGTCTGTCTATTGTTCGTTATCTGGCTCAGCTCGGTGTTCATCTTCAGTTCTCTCTTCACAGCAGGTCAGTCAGTGTACTGTTTGAGTGCATGCGGGAGTGTCACCATTTACCATTTAAAATGATTCAGTTTAATTTGGTGAACTGGTTCAAAAAGATCCGGTTACATCGAATGATTCGTTCATGAACCGGATATCACAAACTGCAGTGTTTTGAACTCTCTCTCACAACAGACACGGAAGAGAACACAATGCTGAATTAAGTCGTAGTTTTTGCTATTTTTGGACAAAAATGTATTTTCGATGCTTCAAAATATTCTAACTGACCCTCTGATGTCACATGGACTACTTTGATGATGTTTTTCTAACCTTTCTGGACATGGACAGTAGACCGTACACACAGTTTCAATGGAGGGACTGAGAGCTCTCGGACTAAATCTAAAATATCTTAAGAATGCTCTTCCATACACTTGAGGGCTCCACAAACGACAAATGGTTTTAAAAAGGACTTTTTCAATGTTTAAAACTTTTTTTCATGTTTAATTTTGTTAGTTTTAGTTGGCAGTTGTTTTTTAACTTAATTTTTAGATTGTGTTTTTTTTCTGCTTTTATTGTAGCACTTTGAGATTTTCTTTAAAATGTAAAGTGCTTTATAAATAAAATGTATTATTATTATTATTATTAAACTGTGTTCCGAAGATAAACGGAGGTCTTACATGTTTGGAACAATTTGAGGGCGAGTTATTAATGACATAATTTTGATTATTGGGTGAACTAACCCTTTAAGTGTTTCCCATGTGAGGGAATTTTTTGTTGTACGTTGCCATGATGTTCACGTGCACACAAAACTATGACGGTACCTCAGCGTTTCACAGACTGGTTACATGAAGCTCTTTCCATAAAATCCATGCAAAAGTTATTATCAGACCATTTTAGAATACAGTATAGGATGTACAGAATATTCTTTATTTCTGTGCTAAACAGAAATATGATGAATAGAATATCAGACCTCTGTCATATAGCCAAAAATAAATGCAAAAAAAAAAAAAAAGCTTTTTGCATAGTTGTGTTTGACACATGAAAACTGTACCAATGTATTTTACAAGGTAACACAATGTAACCTTGCTCTCACTCGAAATGTGTCCCCATATTAAGTCCTTTAATTTGAGTTGATCATAACTAGAGAAGGAATGACATGAGAATTTAATTTCATGATTACAGTGACCAAAATGATCACGGTTATCACAGAATCCTGTTAAAAAAGTCCTAATGCTTTTTTACGTAGAAAACCAGCAAATAACAAATAAAATTAGGATCAATATGTACTTTTTGTTTACATAAATATTCAAATAATAAAATAAAAAATGATGGCCAAATTTAAAAGGAGTGTCTTGCAGGATTTTATCTACAATGCACAGCTTCAAGAGTTTTCACAAAACAGGTTTTATAAAAAGATAAAACTCACATATTTAAGCCTCCTAAATAATTTTTATAAAATCCAAAACAGTTTTTACAACATTTACAATCCCGTTGTGTCTGTCGTTGCTATGCTTTACAGGGTTATGGCTTATCTAAATGAGATGTAAATGAGCCCTATTGTCACTCCCAGCAATGAGAACAGGTGAGAACTGCACAATCTTTAGAGGCCATTTTCTCCCTTTTGAGCTTTTTTGAGTGCCTACCTTCAAATGGCCAAATATTATCAGATTTCCATGTGTTACACATCGTTGGAAAGCTTGGAGACTACAATTTCAGAATCTGTTAATAACTCAAAATGCCCCAGAACTGACTTGTGTCCCGACTTTCCGTGATTGGTCACAGTTTCAATTGTGTTTTCCACATGTGGGTGCATAAAGTAATAAAGGGTGACATAATTTAAATGCAATTGCAATGTTACATTTCAAATAAAATTTGCTTTTGAAAAAAGTCCTGAATATTCTTCCATGTTGTACAGTGTACCATGTAATATTTTATGATTAATATTAAAAAATGTTCTTAAGCTTGCTTGTATGTCATAGCATCTGTAAGCACATGCTGCTGCTGACATCTAGTGTTTAGAAATATTATCATTACAAACGACATTATATGTGAATTAATTGCAAAAATGTTCAGCAGTCCTCTGACACTTCATGAAGTTACATGAGGATTCACCTTTTTAAATTGCAATTTTTTATTATTTTTGTTGATTCTTTTAAAAATTGTCTTAATACTAATAACTTCACAATAGCTGAAAAAAAAATGTAATTATGTAAATTAAAATAGTAAACTGCAGTAAAAAATAATGTTCAAATAAAAACATTAACATTTTACAAATAATATTTAAGTATTGCATAAAATATGAATTAAAAATGTTGACGAGTAGGCTGCCTCCCTCCTAATTGTCATCGTCACCCTGTGCTTTAAACGCCGCCCTTCACCAGGGCTGCGTTCAGCCCCGACAAAACGTTGCACAACGTTTTTTAAACAGAAACTGTGATGCGTTGAACACACTGTTCTGATGACGCAAGAGTTGCAACTATGGCAGCTGAGAAGGCCATTCTTTGTGTTCTTTGTGAAGAATTTTCGGAGCCTGATGAAGTCGGTATAAATATGTGTTTAATGCTACAAAATATGCCCGATGTTACAGTTACTGCACTAGCCTGTCCCAAAGGGATTGCTGAAGCTGAAATGGAAGCACACATCTAACCTAATTCAGACTAAAACACATATGTTTAGCTTCACATACTGACTTTATTTGTAGTTCGTACGGTTTTAATACCCTGCATTTTCTTATTTTTATGAAAAGCACTTAATTACCATTGTTTATTTCTATACCAAATGTCATACACTTACAATGAAGCTAAAAATATAAACAACTACATCATTATGTTGATATCCTATATTTTTTACTGTGCAGGGACTCCTGCACTGCCAGAGATGTGAGCTTTCGGACCCTAGGTCCAGACGAGAATCGCACCCACAGCTGTCGGGCCAGGATGCTGGGATGTCTAGTGTCTTCAAGCACCACGGCCAGCGAGAAGGATGCAGCCGCTGGAAGAAGCCGCCGGACTCCACCCCTTACCTGGACCCTTCCTTCCTGAACACTACTTGCCCTTCACATACCCCACAGCACGATGACGACACCAGGTCCCCTGTTTGTTTTAGACCATTTCCCCTTAAGACACTTTTATATATGTTTTTGGTTGTTTTTCTGTTAATAAAAGCCTCTCTGAAGCCTGATGCCACCCCCACTGTGTCTGTTGTATGCTCCTCCCACCACAAAATATATAAATTTCACTTATATAACATTGCCCCCACATTGTCAGGTACTGGTACATTATACAATACAAATAGCTTGAAAGCGGCAATCAGGAATCAATAGTTTAAATTTTCACATACAACTTTATTGTGATCAGTTTGAGTAATGGAGAAAATTCCAGCATGTAAATAAATATCAAAGCTGTTCAGAAGAGAGTTTAGCTTCCCTCAACATCATCATCATCATCTCTCTTTTCACATCAGAAATCCCTCGTTCTGTCAGAGCACAGTGAAGCTGAAATGAGCAGATATCTTAAAACTGCTATCAATGTGATTGAGTTCAGATTTCTGTACGTTTCCCTCTCTCACCTGGGACAGGAGCTGGAGGTTCAGACAGACTCAAGCTTAAGTTTCATCTTCACAGGAGTCTACTTGGGAAACAGGACCTAAAAGGGCACATGAGCATGAACATACAGAGAAGAGAAAATAAAATAATAAATGTGAATAATAAAAACATAAAATGCATTAAGTATACAGTATCTGCAGCAGTTTGTTGCCAATAACACTTAAGAGTACATTAAATACAGGTTCACCTACAATAGTCAAACACAAATGTGTTTTATGCAGTAAATTATTGAAAGCTGAGCGCATGCAAGTGTTGAAGTTTCAGATGTTAAATAAATATCCAAATTTCAACTATTGTGAAGGTGTTAATAGCTAAATCTGCTTGTTTGATCACACCTTCTCCATAGACCTCCACCTCACACAGAGTAAGCGTCCTTGAATCTTCAGGAATGAACAGATTCACGTATCGACCCTCCATGTTACATGTGTAAGTGGAGGAAACACCAGCTGGAATGCTAGAAATCACAGTGCATCTAAAGAGAGATGGAGAAAACCTCTTTTAGACTTCTAGTCTTTTTTCATATTTCAGGGTTTATTTATGGATTTTAAACTACTGAAAGAGGGTCTCACCTGGGATTGTTGTTGCCGTTGTTCTCCAAAGAGTTTCCGATGCGAATCTCTGCTCCGTTTATTCTGTCTGAACAGCAGTCTAGTCTGTTTGTGATGACAACTGTACTTACTCTATAAACATAACCCAGATCCACCTTCCACCATGGCTTATTCTGAGAAGTGGTTGAAGAACACGCTGACCATGAATTTGTAAAACCAGGATTGAAATCAATGGCACGTTGAGCAAACCAGACGCCATAGGTTGACGACTGTATGGCGGTTCTTCCTGTTGCCAGATTGTCTGTAATAAATATTTTGTCAGCTTATTTACTTTTGAATATTTTTGAGGAGGTTTTCTTAGGAGTGCATTTCTATCAGATCTGTAAGAACGGGTTGAGTCCTGACAAAGTCATTTTTAAGGAATATCTTTTAACTTCATTGGCTGTATCTGTAGCGCCTTCGAGCAGATATTCCTCACTAGGGGTGTCATACACTTATTATTTTTGAGGGGGGTCACAAGTGAAGGGGGGGGGGGGGGGTCTTGTCATGTGACACACAACAGCACAACTGCCTTTGTCCCGCAAAGTTAAAATTGGAGGACCAAAATTTCGACTTGGCCTCCTATGGTCTAGTGCGTTAATATGTCCCTAGTCTTCTGTTCAAATAGCCTTTTATTTCAAGCCGGTCCAGTCAGATTAGCTTGGAAAGGGTTTAGACCTGGATTTTAAGCAGCTCTGAATTACCTGTAAAATTCACATAGACTCCCACTTTACAGAAAGTAAGAGTCTTTGAAGGTCCAGGAATATTCACAGTCACATAGCGTCCCTTCATCCCAGGACACGAGAAGCTGTTGGTTTTTCCTGCTGGAATAGAGGAAACTGTAGCACATCTGGAGAGAGAAAAAAATTTTATTCCCTGTGATTTTGTTGCTCATTATTAGTATGACTCTTCACTTGTATTTTCTTCTCTCATCACTGAATGTATTTAATTTGATTAACTCTTTCTTTTACAACACAATGTATATTTTATAATTGGAAACTTCCTCCAACTTATGTAAAATATGTTTTACACTACTTTTGTTATTTATTGGTTTTATCATTAATTGTTAATTATCATTAAGCAGTTAAGCAAATGTGCAATTATTTTTCATGACAGTGAAATGTTCAATTTTAATACTAATATATATAACACCTTGTTTTTTCCGACATCTGGTCATTGTCATACTGTGTTTTAGAACACACAGAAGAGGTGTGCACATCACATGAACCCAAATTTGGGCCAGGTGCAAGACAACTGGATATGCAATCAATAAATACAAAAATGCAGTCTGCACACTGAAAAATACTGCTCCATACAAAAGTGTATTTAATTATTTACAAGGCAACGTTTCGACCATCAGGTCTTCATCAGGCACAATCTCAATAAGTGAGGAACACCTTTAAATACATAACAGGTGCTCACCTTAATTAGACTTCCTCACTTAGAAGTCATGTGACAGAAACAAATCATGTGACAGAAACAAATCATATGACAAACACTCAAAAAGCAACATCAAATAACTTGAAAATCATATAACAAACACTCAAAATACAGCATCAAATAACTAGAAAAAGACAAACATATGAAAATATTTATAGAAATGGCTTGATATCAAAATCCTCATTCAACCCTAATGGTGACAAAGTATTTAGAGAATAAATCCAAAAACATTCTCTCTGTAATAATTTCTTCTCATAGTCTCCACCTCTTGATGGTTTGGTTACCTTTTCTATACCGATGTACTTTAACACACTGACATTATGACCCATTAGCCTAAAATGAGACGCAATGGGACTGCGCATATCACCGGTCCTAATGTTGCTGCGATGTTCACAAATACGAATACGTAATTGTCTGGATGTTTTACCCACGTAGGCAAGACCACATGGGCAGCGAATTAAATAAATAACATGGGTTGAAGCACATGTGATAGTGCCTCGTATCGGAATGTCGCGACCAGTGCGTGGATGACTAAAAGAATTACATTTGTGTGTGAAAGCGCACTGAGCACAATTGCCACACCTGTAGTTACCTGGAGGAAGAGATGGAATACCTTTCATGTGTGCAGGATATTCAGATTTTACCAACCAATCACGGAGGTTATTTTGACGTTTAAAAACTAATTTAGGACTGTTTTTAAAAACGCCAGACAAACTAGGATCACTAGAAATAATATGCCAGTGTTTTTTTAAAATTCTACGAAACTCCGCACCCAAAGATGAGTACTTCGTTGTGCAAATGGGAGCATTGAAGGCCTGCGTTTTGTTGTTACTTTTGTTTTGTAAACACTGCATTTGAGATGTATCATTCAACTCCTGTTTGGCATTTTCTATCCATTCCATACGGTAACCACGATTCAGAAATCTTTTAGTTAACTGATTAGATTGGTAAGTGTAAGATTCATCCGTGCTACACACTCTACGCACACGTTTAAACTGACTGATAGGCAAACTCTTAACTAAAGGTCTAGGATGGAAACTATCCCCTCTCAAAATGGTATTTCGATCCGTAGGTTTACGATATAGATCGGTATGAAGTTTGCCGTCACATTTGTATACTCTAACATCAAGAAAACTGATGCTAACAGAGTCATATTCCATAGTAAAATTCACATGCTCATTCCTTGAATTAAGATAATTTAGAAATAACATCATCTCTGCAGGTGTAGCCTGCATATAATTTCCTTAAGGTAGACTTTCCAATAATACCCACTATATATACTCTGCCTAAGGTTCACAAAGGATTAGACACCCCTTTAAAAGGCCGTCCAATAGTGAGTGGCATTGGTAGTCTTACTGAAAACATCTCCTCTTATGTGGATTATTTTATAAAACCTTTTGTACCAATGTTGTCTTCCTATGTCAGAGACTCTATGGATTTTATTGAATCACTATTTTGTGTTGATTTTGCTATAGATGATGTGCTCTTGGCCACCTTTGATGTTCAGAGCTTATACACAAATATTCCTCACATTGATGGTTTAGGTGCTTTAGAACAATTTCTAACAAAAAGACCTGCAGATGAAAAACCCAGCACAGCATGTTTATTGGACTTAGCGAACATTGTCTTAACTAAGAACTTTTTTCGTTTTCAGGACGATTTTTATTTACAAATCAAAGGTACTGCAATGGGTAGTAAAATGGCACCAAACTATGCTTGCTTGTATATGGGAATTTTTGAAAATGATTTTATTTTGAATGAGTCAAATTTCTTTTTTCCTAAGATTTTGTTCTACAAACGGTATATTGATGACATTTTTATGATTACCAAGGCTACACCTGCAGAGATGATGTTATTTCTAAATTATCTTAATTCAAGGAATGAGCATGTGAATTTTACTATGGAATATGACTCTGTTAGCATCAGTTTTCTTGATGTTAGAGTATACAAATGTGACGGCAAACTTCATACCGATCTATATCGTAAACCTACGGATCGAAATACCATTTTGAGAGGGGATAGTTTCCATCCTAGACCTTTAGTTAAGAGTTTGCCTATCAGTCAGTTTAAACGTGTGCGTAGAGTGTGTAGCACGGATGAATCTTACACTTACCAATCTAATCAGTTAACTAAAAGATTTCTGAATCGTGGTTACCGTATGGAATGGATAGAAAATGCCAAACAGGAGTTGAATGATACATCTCAAATGCAGTGTTTACAAAACAAAAGTAACAACAAAACGCAGGCCTTCAATGCTCCCATTTGCACAACGAAGTACTCATCTTTGGGTGCGGAGTTTCGTAGAATTTTAAAAAAACACTGGCATATTATTTCTAGTGATCCTAGTTTGTCTGGCGTTTTTAAAAACAGTCCTAAATTAGTTTTTAAACGTCAAAATAACCTCCGTGATTGGTTGGTAAAATCTGAATATCCTGCACACATGAAAGGTATTCCATCTCTTCCTCCAGGTAACTACAGGTGTGGCAATTGTGCTCAGTGCGCTTTCACACACAAATGTAATTCTTTTAGTCATCCACGCACTGGTCGCGACATTCCGATACGAGGCACTATCACATGTGCTTCAACCCATGTTATTTATTTAATTCGCTGCCCATGTGGTCTTGCCTACGTGGGTAAAACATCCAGACAATTACGTATTCGTATTTGTGAACATCGCAGCAACATTAGGACCGGTGATATGCGCAGTCCCATTGCGTCTCATTTTAGGCTAATGGGTCATAATGTCAGTGTGTTAAAGTACATCGGTATAGAAAAGGTAACCAAACCATCAAGAGGTGGAGACTATGAGAAGAAATTATTACAGAGAGAATGTTTTTGGATTTATTCTCTAAATACTTTGTCACCATTAGGGTTGAATGAGGATTTTGATATCAAGCCATTTCTATAAATATTTTCATATGTTTGTCTTTTTCTAGTTATTTGATGCTGTATTTTGAGTGTTTGTTATATGATTTTCAAGTTATTTGATGTTGCTTTTTGAGTGTTTGTCATATGATTTGTTTCTGTCACATGATTTGTTTCTGTCACATGACTTCTAAGTGAGGAAGTCTAATTAAGGTGAGCACCTGTTATGTATTTAAAGGTGTTCCTCACTTATTGAGATTGTGCCTGATGAAGACCTGATGGTCGAAACGTTGCCTTGTAAATAATTAAATACACTTTTGTATGGAGCAGTATTTTTCAGTGTGCAGACTGCATACTGTGTTTTACCAAGAAATCATGTAAAATAACTCCTACAGTGCTGCAAAACTAGTAATTGTTACTAGTTCTTATATTAAGAGTTGGTTCTGCGGTCATGTGATCACTGGAGGTGAACTGTTTGTGTGACACAAGCTGCCATTTTATAAAGATACAACATCAACTATCTAATCATTAGGTAGATAAACCAGTGTTTCCTCCACCGATCATTGCCATTTAAAATAAATAAATAAATAAAATTCTAATAATTTACCTGATCTTTGAATGTGAGTTCACAGTCGTGATTGAATGTGATGGGATAAAAAAATATTAATTATTAATTAATTATATCATTATATAATTATTAATTAATTAATAAAAGTCTTTATGTTGCAATAAACATAGCCTACAACATGACCAACAAACAGATTACTCTTGTTTAGATTAGATTACTGCTTCTTTTTAGTTAAAAGAGTCTAGTCTGATTCAGGAACAAGTGACTTGTATAAAAAGATAAGAGTGACCAGTTGGAATCAGTAAGACAAATTTTTCACTGAACTGGATTGACAACCCACTCAGTTACTGTAACTTCAAATACCAATCTTTACATAGTCGAAACGCTTGCAGATAGTCAGTATATGAAGCACACACACACACACACATATATGTATGCATGAAGATACCAACTGTCCAAAATCTGCAAAAATGTATCAGAGAGACTCACACTGGGTTGCCAAAAACTGAAGAATCGTTTCCAATCCGAATCTCTGCCCCGTTTATCCAGTTTACACAGTTTACTGTTGGACAGATGTTGTTAGTGATGGTCACTCTGTTCACAGTGTACGTCTTCTTCAGATCCAGCTTCCACCATGGGTCACTTTCTGTGTCTGTACGAGAACAGTTGGAGCTAGACCCATTCACAGCGTTTTGGGCGTTCCAGTCACGATTGAAGTCGTCAAATGTTGTCGACTGATTTGCTGTTCCCCATCTTGCTATGTTCACTGCAATACGTTCAAGAGAAAAACGTACTTACTATTACAATTCTTCATTACAATCATGTTTAGCCCTGCTTGGCTACTTAAGTTCATTGGTTTTCATCATGTGTCTGAAAATAATTTCCAGCAGCTCAAACTCTCTTACAAAAGATGTAGTAGTTTTTCATTCACAAAATCTCACCTTCTGTTTCTGCTTTCATCTGAACTGAGAAAAAGCCTTGGAATGAGAAACAGAATGATGTTCATTATTTAGCAACTTATTATTCAACTTAAATGGATAGTTCTTATAAGCATACGCCTATATTTTGTTTGATTTTTTTATTTACACACACACACACACACACACACACACATATATATATATATATATATTCTATTTGGGTAAAACTTCAATCTTAAAAATCATGTATTAGTGTCCTATATATTTTAGCTTTTTAGTAAAATGATTTTGTTTCAGGGTGTTTAGATAACATGAACAAAACATTCAAGTATCATTTAAGCCGAGTTCAGACTGCATGATTTAAGCCCATTTTTTTGGCTCGCCAAAAGGTTTTGAGAGATCGCCGACAAATGCCCGAAATCACAGGCAAATGCGAGTGACAATCACGCAGTGTGAATGAGCAAAGACGTGATCTGAGAGAATCGCCGACGAGTCGCTGATGGCCGTGAGATATTTGGCGTGCTAAATATCTGGAGCTGTCGGCGATTCAAAATCATGCTGTCTGAAAAGTGTTCTGACTGAAAACTACATCGGCGATGGCCGACAGCCAATGAGAGAGCAAGATACAGAGCAGCGGGGAGTTCAGCGAGGAGTTATAAACCACAATATCAGCAAGCATGGCTTAATTTCAGAAAAATGATTTCTTTTTGGTCTGTTTGGACCCATGAAATGGAAGATAAATTAGTATAAATTTAGCAGGAGCACCCGTGTCTGTTTGACGTTTCATCTGAGCTATCCCAGTCTCACGTGAAAACTCCGGTCTTGCACGCCTGATATCGTGTTGTTTCCTTGTCACATCTCGCGGGTGTTTGGTTGTGAAACATAGTTTGTGTGCTAGACAGAGTTGCTGGTGATTCTTCCTATTATAAAGTCATGCATGCAGTGTAAAATCTTCTGTCGCCGATCCATCGTGTAGTGTGAACACAGCAGTGACTGAATGCTGGCCAAGATAGCCATGCAGTGTGAAAAGAACAGTGACCCGACTACTTTGAAAATCGTGCAATCTGAACTCGGCTTTAGGGTCTTCTGTGTTTATTAAGTGTTTCTCTGTCTGAAAGATGAAAATAGACTGTAGGTCATTAAGATATGAGATATGATTGTATGTTTTACTTACCCAGTAAAGACAACAGACTCTTGTAGAAAACTCTCATGTTCATTTCTGGTGATCTGTGATTCTTTCTGCTTTTGTTTGAGGAGCTTTGAACAAATGTTGTTCTTGGGAGAAATATATTAGTTCAAGTACTCTCTTACATAAGAGTCACATGATCCTAGTTCTCCTTCCCCTTTTCTTTCTTTCAAATTTGTTTACACACACACACACACACACACAAATAAATAAAATATTACTTATCTTAAACCTATTTTAGCAACAAAACAAGTGAACACCTTTTCTGAAAATAGTAATAATTTGTAACTTCAGTGATTTATGATATCAAAATGTCAGTGCTATTAAAATGGTACATTATCTCTTTGGTGGACACTGTTATGTAAAGCAAGTCAAACAATGAATTTCATGTTGACATGCTTACATTGAATATTATGTGTTACCACAATGGGGGCCGTGATTGTTCCAAGTAAGACATGTTCCTGCATCAACATCTTTTGATGATCCCAGCTCAACATTATTGTCCAAAAATATAAACTTAACCCAATATCTGCCTCTAAACCTAACCCTACCCGTAATTTATTCCTAAAATCAGTGGGAAATGATAGCTGAATAACAAGAGTGTACAAGCACCTAACCCTGATTCTGAGCCTAAAACATATATTTCTTGAAAAGTTATATCTCAATTCTGATTGGTTGATTGGAATGCTGTTCCAGGATCAACAAGAATATTGATCCAGGAACATGTTGTACTTGAACAACATTGCTCACCAAACTGGATTGGTTTGTCAGCTCTTTTGAAAGAAAATTGAGGGACAATATTCCTGAACTACATTAAGATTTGTTTTCACTTTTGTATTCAAATTCGGTAGTAGCAAATTTTAATGTTGTTTCCATCTTGTGTGTTGCACCAGCCATTTTTTTATTTGTCTTTTCTTTCCCATCTTACATACTTCTCAATATCAATACAAATTAGCATTTTGATGTTTTATGCATAGAAGCTGCCTGTCAGTGCCACCTGAAAGCACACAAACACAATCTGTTTCTAGATGATCCAAACTATCTTTAAAATGTGAATATTCACAATAGGAGTTAATATAGCAGAGAGCAGTAAATCTTTGCCACTCTTTGCCATTTGCATCTCCATCTACTGCTGTTCACTTCTTAGAATGTCAGTTGCTTTTCATATTCACAGCTTTCATCAAGTCATTTGCTTAGGAAGCATGTTTCAAAAGCCATGAATGTAAATCTAAATGTAAATGTGAATGATCCGAAAGTGTTTATTCAGCAGAGCACGAACATATGAGGAAGCACATTATGACTGCATCTGTACTGGTGTCTTGAGGTTTGAAAGCAGCCAGGACATCATTATGTCATAATGTACATTTTTCACGTACAAACTTCACCTACATTAATCTGCCACAAATCTTACTCTCTTACAAATGTCTGCTTAGCGTGGTTACATAATTAAGAACCACACATAGGACTTAACAAAAATAGAAAAATAATATTAAAAACAACAATATAATATAAATGACTAATCAATAAATTTATCAATAAAATAGGTATGATGATGATGATTATTATTATTATAAGTGATAATTTAGTAATAGTTTGGGTGATCAGGCCATACTCTCTTGTTCAAAAGAACATGTTGCTTCTATCACACACATTTCCATGCTGGTACATGGTGTCTCTGACTGTAATCTGACAAGCTCATCAACACTCGTATGGCAATGAACAAGAATAAGATGATAAACATTAATTGAACTAAAGCTTTTAAATAATTCCAAAGTGGCCCCAATACTGATCAAAATTATGTGTCCCATTCAGAAGTTAAAAGAACATAATCCTCAATCAAGTTTAGATACTTGTTCATGTAAAACTTTTTAAATTATTTAAAAAAGTAAATTAATTTACTTTTTAAATTAGCTAAATTATACACTGCATTTCCAGTATTATCTGAAAGGTAAGCAAAACATTCAAATGCAATCACTTGGCATGCTTCACAAACATATTCTTTATCATTTCATTGCTTTTACCTTTTCTAACTTCAACACTCTTGGCCATTTGTCATCTTTAGCATCTCTTGGCCTCTCAGGAACATGGTTTCCGTGCCCTAGTATTTACTCAAGTTATCTGACAGGTTTATAAATTTGCCTAGGCTATGACAACAGCTTTAACAGAGTTGGCTAGCTGGGTGCGAAATACGTCATGCCTTTCATTGTTTTCCCTGTTTGCTATATCAAAATACTGTCACCAAAGTGTTGTGGGCAATGACTCAGAAGGTAACTGAAACAATGCAGTTTAACTCAAGGCAATCATCGGGGTCCAAACATAATGGTTTGTGTAGATAATGCAGTTACAGAATGGATGTGTCTCTTTTCAAATAAAGTATGAGTCCTTATGTGAGTACTATTATATGCACAATATTAAAATAGATAACTATAACCTTTTACGTTCATCGAGACTTACCCATCTGGTGCTGCGAGTATTGAGCTCTCACCAGATGCCGGCAAGAGCCTCCCGGCTAGACAACCTTACATCTTTTATTTTATGGCCAGCAAGGCTTACTCGTTCGCTGACGTGTGCTCCCATCATACACCAGCGAGAGCCTCCCAGCTACAACCTTAACTTCCCCTTTTACGGTTGTCAAGACTTACCTATCTGGTGCCACAAGTATTGAGCTCTCCCCAGATGCCAGCGAGAGCCTCCCGGCTAGAAAACGTTACCTTTTCATATTTTATGTCCAGAAGTCTTGCCGTGTAATGCCGTGGGCTCCCACCAAACATCGGCGAGAACCTCCCAGTCAGTCAACCTCAACTTTCCTCTTTTATGGTCGCCGAGACTTAACCCATCTGATGCCACGAGTATTGAGCTCCCATCAGATGCCTGGAGAGAGCCTCCCGGCCAGACATCTTTACCTTACTGCTCTACAGCCAGCAAAGCTTACCCGTTCGATGCGTGTGCTCCAATCGGATGCCGGTGGGGAGCCTCCAGGCTAGATAACCTTACCTTTTCCTTTCTACGGCCAGTGAGACTTACCCATTTGTTGCGTGTGCTCCTATCGCATGCCGGCGATAGCCCCTCCGACCACACAACTTTACCTTTCCTTCTACGGCCGGAGAGGTTTACCCATTCGATGCCATGAGTAGGAATCTCCCATCGGATGTCGGTGAGAACCTCCTGGCCAGACAACCTTACTTTTCCAACCTATGAACAGAGAGGCTTACCCGTTCGTTTGCATGTGCTCCTGTCGGACATCGGCGAGAGCCTCTTGGCCAGACAACCTTACTTTTCCAATCTATGGTCGGCGAGACTTAGCCGTCATATATTTCATCAGACACTAAAAAAAACACAAACACATTTGAGCAACTTATAAGAAGACAGAGTCATCCAGGCTGTCAAAAATAAGGACTGCTTCTCATTTGAGTAAATCTCAACTTTTACTTATACACCCGTTAATGTAGTTAAAGCATGTTGTCAGTAACTCACTGTTCTTTATTACTAATTAATATCTATTACATTAGTGCATTGCAGAACCCTGTTCCCACTTGTTACATGTAAATTATCATAATTAATAAGAGTTCTTCTTTAAGGCTTTACATTTGAACTGTACACCTGCTATGCAACAACAGTATAACAATTAAATTCTCTCTTAATCTTCCGATTAAAAATGTTTGGGATGAAGCAGTACATTGTCTAATCAGAGCTTCTGACAGCAGCAGGAGGAAACTGTGGTTGATGTCCCTCAGTGTTGTCAATGTGGATCAAAGCTGCTCATGAAATAAAGCTAAAATCTTGTTTTTAAAGAATTAAAAAACTAGAACTTTACCATCAGTGCGCGTTTTCATGCGCCTTTTCCCAGGGGGTTTCGTGATGGACCTCTTCTGTGTGCCTCCATCCTCTCCATCCTCTTCTGCGCTGTCATATATTTCATCAGACACTAAAAAAAATAAACAAAAAAATAAATAAAAATCTGAGCTACTTCTATGAACAGGAGAGCACATAACATTTTTGGTCTTGTTCTCAGGGGTGAACCTGGGGTTGTTGTTTGGTCCTCACCTTATTTTTTTTAAATAATTTTTTTCCATGGTCAATAAAAGCATACATGAATAATACTTTAATTTAAATTTAAAAAAAAATGGATAAAACCAGTACAACAAAATGTTTTTCTAAGCTCCCTAGTATGTACAGGGTTCTATCAGCAAGTCTAATTTAATGCTTTTTAATGCCATGTCTATCGTCAAATTGTCAATTTATTTGCAAATAGAGTAAACTACAGTTTATAATGCATAAAGTGGGTAGCCCAAGAGGAAAAGTAAATACCCCGGTATTTAAACCAAATGAAATTACAGCTTTTTAAGCACTGCTGTTCTGATGCACTGCAGACAGCCGTCAAATGACGTCGCAGCCCCTCGCCTTCTGGATACAGAACCGATCTGACACACCAGGCTACGAAGCCTAGAACAGCTCAGGAAGAGCATGTGCAGAATGTACTAGTTTGTGTGATAAAAGCCAGTGATAAATACTAAAACTATCCTTTATTCACGAGCAGAAGGACAGAAAAAAAACTGTTTAGTATGAGATTGCATAATATTAGAAAGAATGATAAAATAAATACATATTTTAATGAAAAACATTCGTACGGAATGTTACTTTGAAAACCTGGATGTTTACCAAGGCCAGTTCCTGTTTGGTGCGATCTGAGCTGTGTGGATTGATCTGAACCATGGATGGAAAAACTAAAACTCCCTTTACCATCAGTGCACTTCTGTATGCGCCTTTTCCAAGAGGGTTTAGAGATGGACTTCTGCCGCACAACGGTGTCCTCTCTGTCGTCCTCTGCACCGTCATCCATTTCCTGAGACACTATAAACACATAAATACATTAGAGCTGCTTATATGAAGACAGAGTCTTTTACTAAACAGAAGAAAACCTTAGATTAAAAGTGTTTGTGTGATGTGTTGTTATTATTGATTAACAGGTTCCAGCAAATAAATTAATTTTTTAGTAAATTAAAATAGTATTGGACATAGATGCTGTTACTTACTGGTGTTGGGTTCCTCTTGCATTCCTGATTGTAATTCCGTTTGATCTGTAAAAAAAAAAAAAGGAAAGTTAGGGGTCCTATTATGGGTACCAACATCTGTTTAAAGGGGTCTTGAACTGAGAAATTGAATTTTCCTTGAGCTTTTGACATATAAGAGGTCATCATACTTTAAGAATATCCTTTAAGTTTTAGAGCTGAAAATTTCCTTGTAAGTCCAATAAAAGCTTTTATTGACACCAGACCCAGAAAACGACAGGATTTTCAAAGTGGGGATCTATGACATCAAAGGGCAGCAAGCTCCGCCTCTGCAGAAGAAGATCAACGCCTACTTCATCCTCTCTGTCGGTTTAGCCCCGCCCATCAAATTGCACATGACATGCATAGTAACGTAGGCCTATGTGGTGCTAAACCAGATCGAGCTACCAAGCAATAAACATGCCGTTGAGGATTACAAAATATTGTGCAGTGTCTGGACTCAACAATAAAGCAGCAACATGTCAGTAACTGTGTTAATTCTAATGCCTGATATGATATTAATGATTTATGTACAGTCAGATGATCTTTCTCTGTGTGTCAGTAAATCAAACCAGTTACTAAACTTTAACTTGCGTGGTTTGCAGTGTTATCCGAGAGGCTTCTCCTTCGCGCTTTTTATTGAAGACGATGACTTGAGCCAGAAGACTCTCACTTAGTCTTTTGTATGCTGTAACAGTTACATTCTGTCTCAAGTCATTTTTTGCCTCATCTTCAATTTTCCTCAGATAGTTCTGCAATGTAACGATATCTTTGGTTAAAGGAACACTATCATCATTGTTCCATTTTTTTTGTTCCATGGAGCTGTGAGCATTGGTTGACACATAATCTGACCACATTTTGTCAAGAAGCTCCTTAAACTTCTTTGTTTTCTTCTCAGAAATTATAACTGACACCATGAGACAATGTCCAATCCAAGCCTCGGTTGCTGCTTTGAGTGAGAAGCCAATTTTCACAGCCGTTGATGGCTTTCCATATTCGGTCTTCTCTGAATTGTAGTTTGACACTTTTCTTGCCGCATCAATTGCCAGGTTAAATTTGGTTGGATCACACAAGTCTTTGAGCCCTTTAATCTTTTGTCAATTTCCTTAGCTGCCAATACAAAGCGACCTAGTTCTCGCATTTTCTGTGCTATGTAACGATGCTGAGACTTTTCACGTCCTTTTCGAGCATATAATGCTTCCCCATATTTACATATAATCTGACCGCTTCGGACTTGAGCAGTGACCCTATCTTGCAGCATATTGTGAATGATATTTTGGACTCCTTGTGATGATTTTTCAATTGGAAGTAGTGTGGAAGATACTGTTTGGAGCCTTTGTCTTTGTGTTCCCACATCAGATCCCTCCTTTTTGTCTCTACAAGTCTTGTTATGTCTCCACAGGTCCCTTCTTTTAAACATTCCAAAGCAGTGCTGACAAGGTAAGTAGTCATTAACTGATGAATTTGCAGAGGGCTGTTTCCATGTGACAATCTCCCCATTACCCTTCTTAAGAACTTCCACGTTATGAAGCCAGTCACCCTTATTTCTTAGTGATTCTAGACGTTTCTTTCTTTCTTTGGACCCCACAGGGAAGCTGAAAGCATGGGCAACATCTGTTTCGTCCATATGTTTCATCTGCAAATGGCGAGCAATTTTTAAATTTGACTTTTCGCAGTACACTCAGAAATGGGCCTTGTCCCAGACTCTTTTGCCCTCTCTTTTTTGGCAGCTTTTTACGCTTATTTCCATACTCTTCTTGTTTCTTTTAAAAAGTTTTTCCTTTTTTGAATATGATTTCAGTTGTTGACTGACTGGTTGTAATGATCTGTGTGTGGACTCACGTGAAAGCCCTGAGCAGATTGAGACATTACTGCAGGATGAAGAGGAGCTTGGACTCCCTGGAGGAGGGTGGTATTCGTCATCTTCATCGTTGCAGCTTGACATCTCAGAATCCTCTTGCTCCTTTGACAAAGGTGAGCTGACTGCAGTGGAGTCTGGTTCATCGACCGCCTCAGAGGGCTTCATCTACAACAACATATAATTTATTACATTTTATAAAAACTGACCTGTGCATAAGAAAGCACAGTGAAAACAATGTCCTTTCAGATTTAATTCAAGGTTCAAGCAGGTATAAGCAAGTCCAGTTATTAAGTCTAAATAACCTGTTATTAGACTTTAGGACCAACAATCCTTTCTAATTTTCACACAAGATCTCATAACATCATATAAAAAGCTATGTGACAAATTATCAGTCCCTCCAGGATTTGAAGAGGATTTTCTTTAAAGTTGCATTTATTTTGGTCCATAATTCATAGCTAAAAAGTACCAGAGGCTATAAAAATAGTTATTCGATCTTTTTTCCGTTTTTTTCTACATATAATTAAAAAAAAAAAGCTTAATATAAATAATCGTACAGTGTGCACAATCATGATAATATGAATATGAAACAAAAACAGCAAAACAGGTTCAAAACAGCAGCCTAAAGTCGCTTATGCGCATCCCAGGTGCAGAATGATGTGCTTGAAGCAATAAGATGTTAAATCACTGCTCCTGGTCCTCTCACTTCATCTCTCACTGCTCCTGCTCCTCTCACTGCTCCTCTCACTGCATCTCTCACTGCTCCTGCTCCTCTCACTTAATCTCTCACTTCTCCTGCACCTCTCACTGCTCTTGCACCTCTCAGTGCTCCTGCTCCCCTCACTTCATCTCTCATTTCTCCTGCACCTCTCACTTCATCTCTCACTGCTCCTGCTCCTCTCACTTCATCTCTCACTGCTCCTGCACCTCTCACTTCATCTCTCACTGCTCCTGCTCCTCTCACTGCTCCTCTCACTGCTCTTGCACCTCTCACTGCTCCTGCTCCCCTCACTTCATCTCTCACTTCTCCTGCACCTCTCACTGCTCCTCTCTCTGCTCTTGCACCTCTCACTTCATCTCTCACTGCTCCTGCTCCTCTCACTGCTCCTCTCACTGCTCCTGCTCCTCTCACTTCATCTCTCACTGCTCTTGCACCTCTCACTGCTCCTGCTCCCCTCACTTCATCTCTCACTTCTCCTGCACCTCTCACTGCTCCTCTCACTGCTCCTGCTCCTCGCACTTCATATCTTCATCTCTCACTGCTCCTGCACCTCTTACTGCTCCTGCTCCCCTCACTTCATCTCTCACTTCTCCTGCACCTCTCACTTCATCTCTCACTTCTCCTGCACCTCTCACTGCTCTTGCACCTCTCAGTGCTCCTGCTCCCCTCACTTCATCTCTCACTTCGTCTGCACCTCTCACTTCATCTCTCACTGCTCCTGCACCTCTTACTGCTCCTGCTCCCCTCACTTCATCTCTCACTGCTCCTGCTCCTCTCACTGCTCCTCTCACTGCTCTTGCACCTCTCACTGCTCCTGCTCCTCTCACTTCATCTCACTTCTCCTGCACCTCTCACTGCATCTCTCACTGCTCCTGCTCCTCTCACTTCATCTCTCACTTCTCCTGCACCTCTCACTGCTCTTGCACCTCTCACTGCTCCTGCTCCCATCACTTCATCTCTCACTTCTCCTGCACCTCTCACTTCATCTCTCACTGCTCCTGCTCCTCTCACTTCATCTCTCACTTCTCCTGCACCTCTCACTGCTCCTGCTCCCCTCACTTCATCTCTCACTTCTCCTGCACCTCTCACTGCTCCTGCTCCTCTCACTTCATCTCTCACTTCTCCTGCATCTCTCACTGCTCCTGCTCCTCTCACTGCTCCTGCTCCTCTCACTGCTCCTGCACCTCTCACTGCATCTCTCACTGCTCTTGGTCCTCTCACTGCTCCTCTCACTGCTCCTGCTCCTCTCACTGCTCCTGCTCCTCTCACTGCTCCTCTCACTGCTCCTGCTCCTCTCACTGCTCCTCTCACTGCTCCTGCTCCTCTCACTTAATCTCTCACTTCTCCTGCACCTCTCACTGCTCTTGCACCTCTCAGTGCTCCTGCTCCCCTCACTTCATCTCTCATTTCTCCTGCACCTCTCACTTCATCTCTCACTGCTCCTGCTCCTCTCACTTCATCTCTCACTGCTCCTGCACCTCTCACTTCATCTCTCACTGCTCCTGCTCCTCTCACTGCTCCTCTCACTGCTCTTGCACCTCTCACTGCTCCTGCTCCCCTCACTTCATCTCTCACTTCTCCTGCACCTCTCACTGCTCCTCTCTCTGCTCTTGCACCTCTCACTTCATCTCTCACTGCTCCTGCTCCTCTCACTGCTCCTCTCACTGCTCCTGCTCCTCTCACTTCATCTCTCACTGCTCTTGCACCTCTCACTGCTCCTGCTCCCCTCACTTCATCTCTCACTTCTCCTGCACCTCTCACTGCTCCTCTCACTGCTCCTGCTCCTCGCACTTCATATCTTCATCTCTCACTGCTCCTGCACCTCTTACTGCTCCTGCTCCCCTCACTTCATCTCTCACTTCTCCTGCACCTCTCACTTCATCTCTCACTTCTCCTGCACCTCTCACTGCTCTTGCACCTCTCAGTGCTCCTGCTCCCCTCACTTCATCTCTCACTTCGTCTGCACCTCTCACTTCATCTCTCACTGCTCCTGCACCTCTTACTGCTCCTGCTCCCCTCACTTCATCTCTCACTGCTCCTGCTCCTCTCACTGCTCCTCTCACTGCTCTTGCACCTCTCACTGCTCCTGCTCCTCTCACTTCATCTCACTTCTCCTGCACCTCTCACTGCATCTCTCACTGCTCCTGCTCCTCTCACTTCATCTCTCACTTCTCCTGCACCTCTCACTGCTCTTGCACCTCTCACTGCTCCTGCTCCCATCACTTCATCTCTCACTTCTCCTGCACCTCTCACTTCATCTCTCACTGCTCCTGCTCCTCTCACTTCATCTCTCACTTCTCCTGCACCTCTCACTGCTCCTGCTCCCCTCACTTCATCTCTCACTTCTCCTGCACCTCTCACTGCTCCTGCTCCTCTCACTTCATCTCTCACTTCTCCTGCATCTCTCACTGCTCCTGCTCCTCTCACTGCTCCTGCACCTCTCACTGCATCTCTCACTGCTCTTGGTCCTCTCACTGCTCCTCTCACTGCTCCTGCTCCTCTCACTGCTCCTGCTCCTCTCACTGCTCCTCTCACTGCTCCTGCTCCTCTCACTTCATCTCTCACTTCTCCTGCACCTCTCACTGCTCTTGCACCTCTCACTGCTCCTGCTCCCATCACTTCATCTCTCACTTCTCCTGCACCTCTCACTTCATCTCTCACTGCTCCTGCTCCTCTCACTTCATCTCTCACTTCTCCTGCACCTCTCACTGCTCCTGCTCCCCTCACTTCATCTCTCACTTCTCCTGCACCTCTCACTGCTCCTGCTCCTCTCACTTCATCTCTCACTTCTCCTGCATCTCTCACTGCTCCTGCTCCTCTCACTGCTCCTGCACCTCTCACTGCATCTCTCACTGCTCTTGGTCCTCTCACTGCTCCTCTCACTGCTCCTGCTCCTCTCACTGCTCCTGCTCCTCTCACTGCTCCTGCTCCTCTCACTGCTCATCTCACTGCTCCTGCTCCTCTCACTGCTCCTCTCACTGCTCCTCTCACTGCTCCTGCTCCTCTCACTGCTCCTGCTCCTCTCACTGCTCCTGCTCCTCTCACTGCTCCTCTTACTGCTCCTCTCACTGCTCCTGCTCATCTCACTGCTCTTGCACCTCTCACTGCTCCTGCTCCTCTCACTGCTCCTGCTCCTCTCACTGCTCCTGCTCCTCTCACTGCTCATCTCACTGCTCCTGCTCCTCTCACTGCTCCTCTCACTGCTCCTGCTCCTCTCACTGCTCCTGCTCCTCTCACTGCTCCTGCTCCTCTCACTGCTCCTCTTACTGCTCCTCTCACTGCTCCTGCTCATCTCACTGCTCTTGCACCTCTCACTGCTCCTGCTCCTCTCACTGCTCCTCTCACTGCTGCTGCTCCTCTCACTGCTCCTCTCACTGCTCCTCTCACTGCTCCTCTTACTGCTCCTCTCACTGCTCCTCTCACTGCTCCTCTTACTGCTCCTCTCACTGCTCCTCTCACTGCTCCTCTTACTGCTCCTCTCACTGCTCCTCTCACTGCTCCTCTTACTGCTCCTCTCACTGCATATCTCACTGGGCCTGCTCTTCTCCCTGGGCCCCTTGCTCTTACTCTTCCTCGTCCATACATTACAGTGTTTGTCTTTTTCTGTTTCTGTTTCCAAAAACATCACTCTTCAAAGTCCTCCTTTTATTGTATAAGAGTCAATGTAATAGAAAAAAATAACCCCTGCCATTGAGTCTAAGCCAGATAGGAATCAGTTATGGTTGGTCCAATTTACACAACATGAATCAGCTAAGATATATTGTTTTTGAACTGATATCATTGCAGAAGCA
The DNA here is from genome assembly GCF_023724105.1 of Carassius gibelio. Lineage (NCBI taxonomy): Eukaryota > Metazoa > Chordata > Actinopteri > Cypriniformes > Cyprinidae > Carassius > Carassius gibelio. The sequence goes on from NC_068398.1 coordinate 46,294,825, forward strand.
GAGGTTTTTATACTGTCTCTAAGGTTTGGAACATTGTTTTTGCTATTGTGGGATGTTGTGTGTTAACATTTGTAAATACTACAAAACCGATCCATAATTTTGTTGTAAGGTATAGCTTGTCTGTTCAGAAAATGTAAGCATTGTGGAAATGTATTTAATGACTCCATATTGTGTGAAAACGACATGAAATGTGTGAATGGTATGGCCACAATAGACAGATACTGTGCTAATTGTGTTTAGAGTTTTGAAAATGTGACAACTGCTTGGACAAATGCTTGTTAGCGACTGAAAAAAACTGTAAGTGACAGAGCTGCTGCACTGCGATTGGCTCATTCCTCTGGGCCTCTGAAAAAGAAACAATGCTTCAACCCAGGCCCTGAGCCCAGGCTCAGTCTGCACAACTAACCCTGCATCCACAACAACCACAGCTGCACAACTGTTTCATATGACGGTGTTAGGGTTTTTACCAAATTTGGACTCATCAGACGAAAGCACAAGTTTCCATTTGGTCTAATGTCCATTTCTTGTGTTTCTTGGCCAAAACAAATCTCTGCTTCTTGTCTTTCCTTAGTAGTTGTTCTGTAGCAGCTATTTCATTATAAAGGTCTGATTTGCGCAGTCTCCTCTGAACAGTTGATGTAGAGATGTGTCTGCGACTAGAACTCTGTGTGGCATTTATTTGAGCTCTAATCTGAGGAGCTGTTAACTTGTGATTTCTGAGGATGTTGACTCATATTAACTAATCCTTTGCAGCAGAGGTGACTCTTGGTCTTTCTTTCCTGGGGCGGTCCTCATGTGAGCCAGTTTTGTGCTTGATGGTTTTTGTGACTGCCCTAATGGATATATTTAAAGTTTTTGCAATTTTCTGGACTTAATGACCTTCAGTTCTTAAGTAATGATGGACTGTTGTATCTTTTTACTCAGCATCTTGGTTCTTGCCATAACATGCATTCTAACAGTTGTCAGATAGGGTTGTCAGCTGTGAACCAACCTGACTCATGCACAACACAACTGATGGCCCCAACCTCATTAAAAAGGCAAGAAATTCCACAAATTAACCTTGACCATGACCCGAATTTTTGAAGTGATCAACAAGAACAGTGAAGCTACTCATTACATATTCCCTTTTGGGTTTTTTAGGGCTATGGTCTTAAAGTTTTGATCAGCTGAAGAACAGTCTTTCAGTTTAATTGTTGTTTTTAATAAATTGCTTGCTAAAAATATATATTTTTTTTGTATCACTCCCATTTTTTTTTTTTTTTTTTTTTTTGGATTTTGAAGCTCTGCTTAGAACCTCCTGGAGATCCAACAGTGCACGATGTAAATTCTTGCAATTTTTCAGATGGTCTTAAAATTTTGTTTAAGTCTGCTTTAAAAAAAACCTTCTTGGAAGCCAGACCAAGACACCGAAATTTACACCAGACATCAGACTAACATAGACCTTCACTTGCACAAGTTTCAGCCCTCTAGTCCCTTGTAAGGCCAAACAGCCACCCAAAAGACACCGGACACAAGCCCTCCATTCAACTGTAGGGACACACAATGATAATCAAACAAAAAGGCAATCTGTCAGAAAGTAGTTACACTATATTATTATTTAAATTTCTGCACATTCAGGGCTCAGACTGTCCAACTTATAGAAGAATCTGTTGTCAGTTACTACTGCCCCTCCCCTCTCGCATGCAATGGATAAATGACACAAAATCTATCCTAAAATCCCCAGCAGACCCTTACGACAGGAAAATATATTTACCAATATATTTCTTAAAATATATTGTGATATATTGTAATATATTATTTTCCCTTTTTATTTCTAATATTTTATATATTTGAGTACATTTAATAATATATTGATGACACATATATTATATAATATATTGCAAAATATACAAATGATTGCCGCTTTCAATATATTGCAATATATTGGAAAAAATAAATGTATGTAAGAATATATGCCTAATATATTACATTATATTTTCCAATATACTGCAATATATTTTTGTTTCATAAGGGGAGCTTTATTCCCTTTCAAAAGGAGGGTTAGGATGAGATCACGGGGTGTTGTTTCTGCTGAACTGTCAAAAAAACAACTTTTTTTTATTAAATATATATTATTGGACACATTTTCATTTAGTGAGCTCTCTTTTACCAGCAAAAGTGTTTGATCATATGCAAATGTAAAACATCTTGTGTAATTTTAAACTACTGTATTTTTCTGTTATATATATATATATATATATATATATATATATATATATATATTAGTGCTGTCAAAATTAGCGCGTTAACGCATTCGATTAATTTGAAATATTTAACGCGTTAAAAAAAAATAACGCAATTAACGCGGTTGCAGTTTTTTTTATTTCCAGTTGTGGCCTATGTGTGTTCAACGTGCAAAGAAATATGGATAAGACCAAGGAAGGACTTTTAGACGGAAAGTTTCAGTATAAAACTCTGCCGGATTACTCTTCAGTCTGCCACAAGAAACATTACTCTTCATTTAGTCTGCCACAAGAAACAGCAACATTAAAATCATGAACTCAAATGTCATTGTTTAAAAAATAAAAAACAATGACTGTAACAGTGCGTAAATCAGACCTTTCTGTAACGCTAACGTTAATAAGCTTAAGCGAAAATAACGAAATAAGTGTGTAGCGGAGTATTTTTTGTACACAGTGCCGCGAACTGTCAATCACTCCTGTACGCGTGCATCACTGTCCTCCTCGCAGCTGCAGCAACTTGCGCTCTCTCTCTTCATCAAGCTTTAAAACAAAAAGGGGACAAAAAGATCATATTGTCTTTGTGCATAGGCTATAGATTAATTAGATAAATGAATATCTAAATTTGTGCCTTGCCGTCTACGGTATTTTTTTAGAACTTAGAAAAAAGATGCTGCAGCCAATGAGCAGCCAGCGGGGGCTGCAGGACGACTCAACCTCCGCAGACAGTTTTTAATGTTTATCAGACAATAAATACTCAAGATTTTGCTTTAGTATAACTCACAACGAGTTTCACACACCTTCTCCGGCCACGTTGAGTTGTTGACACTTAACAGTGGGGAAAGCGACACATGCGCTATTCACTTGTATAACTTAAGGGTGAATGGGTAATGTAGTTTCTGCTCTGGGTGGGATGAATTAGGAAGCTTGCATTGTGAAGGGCGCTCTGAAAATCGGCAGTGCAGGTAAAAGATTAAAACCTCTATTAAAACAGATGTCCAAATGAGCGTACCGGTACGCTACAAGCACGTTCTGGGCGCACGGAGAGGTGGCGGTACGCTCAAGAGCTATATTTGGAAGTGGCGGTAGTACCGGTGCATACCGGCCCACTTAAAGCACTGGCAATGACTATACTTTGGAATTTTTTTGCAGTCCACTTAGAATTCAACATGGAAATCATTTTTGTTTTTTATTGGCATTGATTGTTTTGAAATTCAAATGGTAGGGGAGACCGGGTATGGTTGTAACACGGGGAGAGTTGTAACACTACCAATTCCATGAATCAGGGACAAGATAGGAGTCATGTGACAATTTCAGTTTCATCAGGCTTCCTTTACAATCCCACATGGAGGTTTTCCAGTCTGTGTTGCTATCTCTCCTGAAGCTACAGCAGAAAATCTAATTCTGAGGTTAGAAAGTAAAAAAAAAAAAAAAGATAATATTTTGTTTAGTACTTCTACCGTTGTAGATAATATTGTATGAGTTATATCAGATCAAACTGTAGTTTCTCTAGTAAAGAATTGTGTATCAACCTTCTGCCAATTTCAAAGCACCATGCTAATACAGCTTGTTAAACATTGGGTGACAGTGAAGGGGTAGGTTGTAACACGTGTTTTGAAAGTGTTACAACCATCCCCTTACATACAACCAAGAACATTTTTGTGATTTTAAAAATACTACAGAATGCCTACAACTTGGTTGGGAAAAACAGATATTGGAGTCGATGCTAGTCTTTTAAAAAGAGCAGCAGAGAAAGTTAGGAAAGGAAAGTCTGTCAGGGCAGTGGCAAAATCCCACGGAATCTGCCATGTAACATTGAACAGATATTGGCAGAAATATAAAGAACTGAAAGACCAGGGATTGAGGGACCTTTCCTCGTGTTGGATACTACAGTCCTCACCAGGTCTTCACCAGGGAGCAGGAGGAGTCTTTGTCATAAACCAGAGAAGAAAATGGCAGGGCCTGATTGGTTTGGCTCGTTTATGAAGCGGAACCCCAGAGTTTCATTTTTTATTTATTTTTTTGTTCTTGTCACCATTGTGACTGGTAAAGAATGCATTTCATTTGTTCATTCTCTGGAGTGGGGATAAACATACGTCTGTTAATTTGCTCACACACACACACACACACGAATGTGCACGTACAGACATACACATGCACAAAAACACACAATATGCTCATACACTCCCCATATTCACACATATTTATTGTTGCAGCCATTCATTTAAAATAAAACTGTTTTTGTGGCATATCACTTGGAGTACCCTTAGTTTTTGTATATTTTGTCTACCTGTTACAACTTACCCCAGTATGTGTTACAACCTACCCCAGTAGTGGGGTAGGTTGTAACAAAGGACCACCTTGTATTTGTCATCATCTCACAAAGTCTGTGATATAGTTGAATAAATTTAAATTGTTGCCATTTGTAGTATAAACATGTGGGTACTTTGCCTAGAAGTTTTAGACATAGCCAAAAGAAAAAGGTAATTTTAGGCGCTGAAGAAAAAAGTGTTACAACCATCCCCGGTCTCCCCTACTTACATGCCTGTGTTTTTATTTCTGTAATAAATATGGCTTTCAAGCCAACAGTTAATTTGGAGGATATTGATGGTTTATTGCAGGTATGTTGTTTACATGAGAAAATCTGTGTTACAAGTTAAACAAAAATTCCAATAAACAATCATATTTTGAATTTAAATAGTTTCTTTGTCTTGAGTTTACATTAATTATTTACATTTTACATTTACATATCCAAAAAGTTTCAGTCTTTTAATTGCGATTAATCGCGATTAATCGCGATTAATTTTAAAAAATTGTGCGATTAATTAGTTAATTTTTTTTAATCGATTGACAGCACTAATATATATATATATATATATATATATATTAGGGCCGGGACTCGATTAAAAAAATTAATCTAATTAATTAGAGGATTTGTAATTAATTAATCAAAATTAATCGCATTTTAATCGCATATAAATATTTGACCTGAGAACAGTGAGAAGTAATTTTTTTCACATGGATTTATAGTATACCATTGAATAATGACTGAATACATAAGCTTAAGCAAGAAAATATTGTTTATTTTTGTTCAACCAAGTCTAGCAGACCAGTTAAATTTTTTGCCATGAAGTGTAGCAACAGCATATTTAGAAACAATTTAGAAATAGTACATTTCAGAAATTCAGGAAGCTTATAGGTGCTGGAACCTTCTGTAAAGTGTTTTTTTTTTAAGTAAAACACAATACTGTCAATTACATTCAGAACATTGGAAACACTTACATCTCTCTGTTGCTTCAGAGGCCATAACATACTAAGTCCAACTCTCAATAACCTTGGCCAAAACAATAAAGAGTTCAACATAAACTGTTGCACCAACAAAATAATACATAGTTCAACATAAAATGTAAAGTCCACGCTAGCTGCTATATGTTTTGCGTTTAGGTGATACTTAAGGCTGGATGTGCTGCTGCGGTGATATGCGAACGCTAGTTGGTGCTCCAGTATAATCGGTCCCGCCGAAACTCATCCTGTGAGAAACGTTCCGCGGTGCCAAAAAAAATTATTAAAAATGCGGGAATTTTTTTTTCTGTAATTAATTAATCTTAGTTAACGCGTTATTTTTTGTGTAATTAATTAATCTCAATTAACGCGTTAAAGTCCCGGCCCTAATATATATGTAACCTCTGTGTTATGTCTTCTGCCTAATATACTCTCTCGGACACCGTCAGGTTTGTGGTAACAGCAGGTTTATTCCACATCTGCATTTATGACAAAGGAAAACAGTGTTGAGTAGTCATCTCATGTGGATAAACAGCGCATGATCTTTCTCAAGGGAAATCCTCCATTACTTTGAGGATTACCCATATGTACTACTCTTAAAGCGCTACAAAAAATTTAAATACAGTTTGACATATTGATCGTATAGTGAACTTAAACTCAAACAAAATAATTAAAACACATCAAATTATCCCTCTTAATCTTGCAAGGAGGAAAACAACAAAATGTAATTACACAGATTTCCTACAGTTACCTTTACATTTTACAGTATTGTTCAAAATAATAGCAGTACAATGTGACTAACCAGAATAATCAAGGTTTTTAGTATATTTTGTATTGCTACGTGGCAAACAAGTTACCAGTAGGTTCAGTAGATTGTCAGAAAACAAACAAGACCCAGCATTCATGATATGCACGCTCTTAAGGCTGTGCAATTGGGCAATTAGTTGAAAGGGGTGTGTTCAAAAAAATAGCAGTGTCTACCTTTGACTGTACAAACTCAAAACTATTTTGTACAAACATTTTTTTTTTCTGGGATTTAGCAATCCTGTGAATCACTAAACTAATATTTAGTTGTATAACCACAGTTTTTTAAAACTGCTTGACATCTGTGTGGCATGGAGTCAACCAACTTGTGGCACCTCTCAGCTGTTATTCCACTCCATGATTCTTTAACAACATTCCACAATTCATTCACATTTCTTGGTTTTGCTTCAGAAACAGCATTTTTGATATCACCCCACAAGTTCTCAATTGGATTAAGGTCTGGAGATTGGGCTGGCCACTCCATAACATTAATTTTGTTGGTTTGGAACCAAGACTTTGCCCGTTTACTAGTGTGTTTTGGGTCATTGTCTTGTTGAAACAACCATTTCAAGGGCATGTCCTCTTCAGCATAGGGCAACATGACCTCTTCAAGTATTTTAACATATGCAAACTGATCCATGATCCCTGGTATGCGATAAATAGGCCCAACACCATAGTAGGAGAAACATGCCCATATCATGATGCTTGCACCTCCATGCTTCACTGTCTTCACTGTGTACTGTGGCTTGAATTCAGAGTTTGGGGGTCGTCTCACAAACTGCCTGTGGCCCTTGGACCCAAAAAGAACAATTTTACTCTCATCAGTCCACAAAATGTTCCTCCATTTCTCTTTAGGCCAGTTGATGTGTTCTTTGGCAAATTGTAACCTCTTCTGCACATGCCTTTTTTTTAACAGAGGGACTTTGCGGGGGATTCTTGAAAATAGATTAGCTTCACACAGACGTCTTCTAACTGTCACAGTACTTACAGGTAACTCCAGACTGTCTTTGATCATCCTGGAGGTGATCATTGGCTGAGCCTTTGCCATTCTGGTTATTCTTCTATCCATTTTGATGGTTGTCTTCCGTTTTCTTCCACGTCTCTCTGGTTTTGCTCTCCATTTTAAGGCATTGGAGATCAATTTAGCTGAACAGCCTATCATTTTTTGCACCTCTTTATAGGTTTTCCCCTCTCTAATCAACTTTTTAATCAAAGTACGCTGTTCTTCTGAACAATGTCTTGAACGACCCATTTTCCTCAGCTTTCAAATGCATGTTCAACAAGTGTTGGCTTCATCCTTAAATAGGGGCCACCTGATTCACACCTGTTTCTTCACAAAATTGATGACCTCAGTGATTGAATGCCACACTGCTATTTTTTTGAACACACCCCTTTCAACTAATTCAACTAATTGCCCAATTGCACAGCCTTAAGAGCGTGCATATCATGAATGCTGGGTCTCATTTGTTTTCTGAGAATCTACTGAACCTACTGGTAACTTGTTTGCCACGTAGCAATAAAAAAATATACGAAAAACCTTGATTATTCTGGTTAGTCACATTGTACTGCTATTATTTTGAACAATACTGTATGTTAACAGTCACTTATGTGTAAACAATCATGTAACTTCGTTACAATTCAACATACTGGAGGCAGACAAACAGCATAAAATACCTCAATCATATGTTCAAACATTACAACACTTTCTATCAACATATGGTAACATACCTGCATTTATGACAAAGGAAAACAGTGTTGAGTAGTCATCTCATGTGGATAAACAGCGCATGATCTTTCTGGAAAGACGGCATCATTTTAAAGTTAGCTTGCTATACTTGAGAGACTTTCTATCGGCTATAAAACACATAATCTAGCTTAACTTTTACATGCTTTTAAAGTGAGTTAACACTGTTTAGTCCACGGACAATCATAGACACGTTACCTCAAGGGAAATCCTCCATTACTTTGAGGATTACCCATAATCCTTCGTCATTACTAGCGTTCGCTGCAGGTACACTTTGTGACAGTAGGTGGCACCATACTCACATTTAGTAGGATTTAACCTGAACCTTTTTAACTATGTTACATATATATATATATATATATATATATATATATATATATAGTATTTGGTCTCAGTATATTTTCCTGCTTTTTTGTCCTTAGCCAATCACATGCCTTCATTTTGGAGATTATGAGCTGGACACAGGCAGCGAACGGCACCTCTGTGTCAGCCACACCACAAGGATACTCTGTTTTCTATCAAATCAAAGCGTAAATATATGTAAAATATATATCCTTGTGGTTCTGCTGACAAAGAAGTGTGTACGCTGCCTGCGTTCAGCTCATAACCTCCAAAATGGCGATGTGAAGAGAAACAGAGGAGACATATTTTTGAATAAAGACTTTTATTTTTATTTTTTTGTGTACAAAAAGTATTCTCGTCGCTTCATAACACTACGGTTGAATCACTGATGGCAGATGGAGTATTCTGATGACGTCTTTCATACTTTTCTAGATTTTGACACTGTTACTTACTTGGCGGTCTATGGGACAGTAAAAAGCCTCCCAGTTTTCATCCAAAATATCTTAAATTGAGTTCCGGAGACGAATGAAGCTTTTATGGGTTTGGAAAGACATGACGGTAAGTGATTACTGACAAAATGTAAATTTTGGGGTAGAGCAACCGTTTAAGATTTGATGTAGACACAGAGGTGCCAGAACTGCAGCTGATAGAATGTGCACTCGATACTACCATATTTCTTTAAAAGCAGATCATGGAGATATTTTCACGAGTTTCAAAAGTTGTCATATCATACACCCCTAAATACCATATGTTAGATTACACACATTTTATAAAATATCTTCTTTTGTGCTGAGCAAAAGAAAGAAACTGGTACAGGTTTGGAACTAGTGAAGGGTGTAAAATGTCAGTATATAAGTCTGCAATAGTGCACTGTTCTCTACAGCCTTGTAATTAATTAGTATTTTTCTAGGATATTTCGTTTTGATGTAAACAATCTTAACTTTAAAAATGAAAAATAAGGTGCAACTGTACTATTGTTTTTTTTTTTTTTTAAAGGAAATAAGGGACACTCCAAATATTTGTACTATACCATAATGTATGTCTGCCTGCAGTTAAAAGTTCCCAGAAATGAAATCACATTTGTTTTGATTGACCTATTTATGTACAATTATTTTTAAAAAAAAATTGAATGTCATACAAAAAATGTTTTGGGCCTGAGTAAATTGTGCCATTATAAAACGTGACTACACTAGTAGTGTAGTAATTTAAGAGGTGAAAATAATGTTAAATTACACACATACACAGCGTTGCTGTAAAAACGGTTATGGGTATAACTTCTGCTGGAAGTAGTAACAGTATTGACTAAGTTGTGCCGACGGTGAATTGTTTGTTTATGTGCGGTTTGTTTTCAGGAGGGAATATATTAAAATGGCATTACAAGTAAGGGATAATGTACATCCAGCTGGTTGTTATCTCGGAATTAAACCTGATCAGGACCCGATGCGAAGCGGAGTATCAGCCTACTTGCCACATAAGTAAATAATTAGACGCAAAATATTGATTTGAGTTGAAAAATTTAAATGCAAAGCTTCCGTGAAGACAGCAGTTGCGAGCAAGCGGCAAATTCAAACAAAACAGACATTTAAGGGAACTGTGCAGTCAAACAGTGCAGTGGGGAAGTCGTGCCCTAGTGGTTAGAGAGTTTGACTCCTAACGCTAAGGTTGTTGGTTCGAGTTTCGGGCTGGCAATACCACGATTGAGGTGCCCTTGAGCAAGGCACCGAACCCCCAACTGCTCCACATGTGCCGCAGTATAAATGGCTGACTACTGCTATGGGTGTGTGTTCACTGCTGTGTGTGTTCACTTTTGTGTGTGTTCACTGCTGTATGCGTGGACTTTGGATGGGTTAAATGCAGAGCACGAATTCTGAGTATGGGTCACTATACTTGGCTGTAAGTCAAGTCACTTTCAAACCACGTATTACACAACATTTCACCACAAAAGTAATTAATGCAATAAAAGAATGAAGAATAAAATGTTTTAAAACCTTACCAGTTTGTTAGTTAGGAGTTTTACTATTTTATTAGCTAAACAAACGCAAATCCTTTACCACTTTTGCAGTGGTAGCTGTTTCCCGGTAACGCTGTACTCAACGCACCACTGCGCTCACAAATGCTGGCTTTTGAAGGCATGATGAAATTAAAATAAAATCGACCAATCACCACAGATTAGCGTCACACAAAGGAGGTGTTTGGAAAAATTAATTGTTGAGCGAATCGTTTGGGAGTCGTTGACCAAATAAAGTAAAAATAAATGCATATTGTAAGACAATGAAGTGTCAGAAAATATTAATTAATTATTTATGTCAAATAAGCTTAAAGATAAAATGAGAAGTGTGAAGAAAATGAACACTCTGAACAGAACATGGCCCATCATTTTGCAGAAACCAATAACTCTGGGAAAAAAAGAGAGACATTTTTTACTTAGTTAATAAAATGACATGCATATGTTCTAGTGAATTTGCCCACGCTTCTTATGTGCTTCACCACTCAGTGTTGCAGCGTAACTGTGCCCTTCTAATGTTACCTGAGAAATATGAGTATACAGTACATATGTATAAACGCTGAAATATAAGGTACTGTGATTATAAAAACTGTAAATGATCTTCTTGCAGATTAGTTGATATTTGAAACAGAATATGTAACGAATAATAAAAAAAATAATTAGTATGTAAAACCTGCATTTTTTTCCCCATAAAGCAGCCTGAAGATGACCACAACATTGACAACGGCAACTTCCTAGAGCTCATCATTCTCCTAGGGAAATTTGATGTATGTTTGAAGGAACATCTCACTGAGTGCATAGAAAAAAGTAAAAAGATGCACCAGTCACAGGCTAGGGGTCGCGGAGCTGCTGTAACATTTTTATCCAAAACCACTGTGAACACTGTAATTTCTACAGTGAAGTTTCTAATTCAGGAGACCATTGCAAAAGAGGTTTCTGAAAGTGTCATATTCTCTGTGCAGATAGATACAACACAAGACATTACGTCCCATGAACAATGCTCTGTAATTTTTGAGAATTCTTGCAGTGGTTAAGTGTGAGGCATCCACTGGTCAATATTTTGTCCAGATGCTGACAGATGTGATGGAACGTTTTAATCTGGACATCAGTAACCGTGCAAGTAATGCTACAGATGGGGCATCAAACATGCAAGGCCAGTACAGAGGCTTCTCCACAAACCAGGTACGTTTGAACCTAGTTCTGGCTGACACAAATGAAATGGCCATATCCAGTGGGCCCCTGTTCTCCCTCATGAATGACATTGCTGTTTTCATTCGTGAATTGTATCAAAGAATGTATGTGTGGGAGCAAAGAAGCAAGGATTCTGGACACAGACGTCTCTCTACTATCATAGAAACAAGGTGGTGGGACAAAGTTGTAGCCTTGAAGAGGATCTTTGGGTCATTTGGAAAACCAGACCAGGCTTTATACATTGATGTCCTCATGACACTCAGCATCTTTCAAGGTCAGGCCAATTTAAAAACTGCAGGGCGTGTAAAAGCTAGAGGATTCTTAGAGGCTCTGATGAGGTATGACACAGTGTTAACTGCTCAGCTTTTCCTGGGTAATGGCAACTCAAGATACCAAGAAGAACATGGCAAGAGATTTTAAGTCAGTTAACCAAGCTGCTGAGTCCAGTGGCCAAATGCACAACTCACGGTGGAAGAGGACTGTGAGCTTGAATTGGAGGCAGAACTTCCACAGAAAAGGAAGAGGAAAAGGAAGATGATGGCTGGAGAAATGACAACAAGTGATGAGACTCTCACAGATGCAAACAGAGCCTAAACTGTTTGTTAAGATGTACTAAACAAACAGTGCAAATCTTGTAAGGAATGCCCAGTCTGTTGCTATCAAATTCTGAAACGCTACAACCTCTTCACAGATGCGTATCATATTCGTGGCTGTGGATTCAGGTACCCCCTTACTCTGTGTTTGACACAGGAAGTTACTCTGTTCTCAAACACATCAAAAGTCGAATAAGAAGCACACAGTCACAAGAACACCTGGAAGCATTCATGCTTATGACCACAGAAAAATACATCCTCATGTCCCTCGATAATGACTTGGTCGTAGACAGAGTTGCAGAAAAAAGTGTCCTGTTGAAGAAAATCCTTATCCCCCAACATTGAATAAAATGCCATTACTGGATTGTTTTCTTTTTTTTAGGTGAGTATTCAACCTACATTTCTATGTGAGTATTCAAGTTAAACTGTATATTACAACCTCTTTACTGTGATTTATCATACAGCACTATGTGTTGTGTTTCAGATACCTGTTTTGTATTGGTTCAGCCAGAGGGACTGCAGTGTGCTGATACCTCCATGCCTTTCTATGTGAGTATTCAAGTTAATCCAGAATAATATGCTTTTAACACAACATCTAGTCAACATCGAGTTTCCGCGCGTCGATTGCTTTGGGCCGGGCCTAGTCCAAGTCCAGGTCCGTTTTTTAGTCCCAGTCCGTCCCTGTCGCCCATTATATTTAGTTAAAAACTAATGTCACCATGTATTTTACATTCCACTTGTGTCTGTGTCTTTTGCAGTTTTTCGTACGGTGCAGTCATGAGGTGTTAGTTCAAATTAAAAAAATGCTTATAAAAAAGTTTCATTTGAAGATATGGCCTTGTTTAGGATCTGTGCCTTTGTAGAGCTCCGGCTGTTGACGTCACGCAATCTAAACTCCACCATTTTGGCAGGCCATCAGGAGAGCGCTAGAGTGGCTTTAACTTAGCATTAGTATCGACAGTGGTCAGACAATCATTTAAAACTGTTTAGACATTACAAACCTTACTTACTATAACATGGTGGACAGCTGATGTGCACCAGGATGCCAGAACAGGGAGGGGGAAGGAAAGGGGAAATCATTTTATCATATTCCAAAGGATCCCGATAGACGACTTAAATGGTTCACTGCAATAAAACGCACCAACCAAAGCAGCAGAACAGAGCGATGGGAACCATCAAGCAATGGATTTTACTTGTGCAGAGATCACTTCATATCAGGTATGTTCTTTTTAATCTACACGTTTGTACTTACACAAACCATCCTAAGGATTGTTAGATGTGTGAAGATTCAGATATATTACAGCTGTAAATATTATGTACCAATGTGTACTTACAATGTGGTTACTATGTAAGCACACAGGTATTAGGGATTCAGTATGAAGTGGGACCTCACTGTCAATCAGTGTTGCCACAGTTACTTTGAAAAAGTAACTTAGTTACTTTACAGATTACTTGATTTAAAAAGTAACTAAGTTGCTTTACAAGTTACTTGATTTTAAAAGTAACTAAGTTACTTTACAAGTTACTTTATTAGTTACATTCAGCAGCTGCCGACAACATAAAAATGACAACTGGTTTTGCCAACAATCACTTTATTTAAAGTGTATTTTTAACAGTAACATCAACAATCTATCTCTTGACAATTAAAGTTGAATTTAAAAACCATTTCCTGAAAAAAATACATGTTTTTACAAAAAATAAAGGCAGTCTTTCTTGATTTAACATAAATACTTATCTTAATAAAAAATAAAAGTCTTTCTTGACTTCACTTAACATAAATACTTGTCTTAATAAAAAATAAAATAGTCTTTCTTGACTTCACTTAACATAAATACTTGTTTTAATAAAAAAATTAAATAAAGAAAAAGACTATTACTTTTTTTTTACCATCAAGGAGTGGTTTTACAAAACAAAACAAGTGTGTAACACCACATGTAAGCTTATATCATGTTTTCTTTACTTTTGTTACTTTGGCCAAATCTTAGTTTGTAATCCCATGTTATGAGTGAAACAGTGGAGTGGGGCGAGTAAACCAGTGGTTGTACCTCATTAACAGAAGCTTTTCAAACCTTTTGTCAGAAAGTCTATTTCTTCTAGGAGTGAGCACCAAACCTCCTAGACTGAAAAGACGCTCCACAGGAGCACTTGATGGGGTTGGAGTGTTATACTTCAAGAAAATGTTCTTTATGTTTATAAACTGATGCAGAATCTGAAGGTCATATGCTGACCTCAGGTAGTCCATGACTTCATTTTCTGCAGAATAGGTCTCCTCTGGCTCTGCTTCAAAAGTGAAAAAGTCCATCTCACCTTGGCTGGAAGATGTGGTGGGCACACTAGCAGGGCTCTGTGCTGCAAGAGCAGTTGTACGGCGGCACTCTGCTGTCAGAAGCTCTTTTACACACTCTTTCCTACCTGCATCTCTCAGCCATCTGAGTTTGAATTTTGGACAACTGACTGCTGCGAGAAGGGCATCTTTGTCGTCCAGCACACCGGCAAAACGGGTCTGGATAGCCTGAAAAATATAATTGATATGTTAATGCATACATATGCATACATACATAATGCAGGCCTATTTTTTATTATACTGTATGTCACTTTATCATTACTTACAAATCATGCCTAATGTGGGATCAATATTATGGATTTAATTTTGTTTTAGGTTACTTACTGACAATTGTATTTTTTTTAATCTTCTTTTGCAATGATAATGTATATTCTGTTCCATGTTCATGACTAGTGTGATGCAAGAAATTTTAACTAGCTTAAAAGAGGGGAACATACCTGCACTATGGCATCTGGAAGGCCTGCAGTCATACTGGAAAGGGCATCTTTAACATCCAGGGTCTTCTGCATCAGAACTTCAAGTGTGGGCAGTAAAGTCCCATAAGGACAGTCACCTTGTAAAATATCAAGTGCTGCAGTCAGAGGCTTCATGGCGGTGCAGTACTCATGCAGAAACTGGTACTCTTTCTCTTTGAAGCACTTAACTCCCAGCTTGGAGCACAGAGTATTCAGCTCACACATGGGGATTTCTGCAACTCTCTTTACAGCATCAAAAAATGAATTCCACCTTGTGGATGTTGGTACCAGGAGCTTTCTTTTGCTGACTTCCTCCACTGTTTCTGATGCAAGGGTAGATCTACTTGATTTGGTCCAAAGAGCTGAGCACTTTGCTGTGCTGCTCCTATACACAGCCTTCCTCTCTGCATTGGAAGTTAAATATTTATCTACATCATTTGTGGAAATTAGGTTGATGGTGTGTGAAGCACACCTGTGGTGCGGGGGAAGAGACAGCTGGCATTCACTTTCATCAACAGCTGAGAGGATTTCTGACATATCTAAAAAAGTGACATCATCATTTGTGGGGGTGGACTCTCCCTCCTCCGTCTCATCATCTGACTCTGTGACAGGCTGATAAACATTAAACGCCTTGACAAAGTTGGATCCATTATCAGTCACTGTTGCAACTACTTTATGTAGTAATCCATACGATGAGTGAATGTTTTCGATTTCTGCACCAATAACATCATACGTGTGTCTGCCGCGAATTCTCCTACATGCCAATGCAGCCTTGTTGCGCTCTAATGTGGATCTACTAATCCAGTGGAGTGTTACTCCCATATAACTTCTGTTGTTAGCAGTCCAAATATCTGCGGTAGTTGACACAAAGTCGACCTCATTCAGCGCTGCCTTCAGATTTCTCTCCATCACTGCATACTCCTCCTCCATGTAAGAAGAAAACGCTGTTCTGTGAGGCAGCGCGGCATTGACTGTGGTTGGGATCTTGTTTATTATGGCACGAAACGAGGGTGAGTCAACTGTATTTAATGGCAGCATTTCCTCCACAACAAACTGCCCCACTAACTTCTTCAACTCTCCCCCACTTACTGGTTTTGCACCGAAGTCCAGCTTTTGTTGTTTGGGTGGTCGGGGACCTCCTGCTGTCTGCTTCTCATCACCTGGTCTGACTTGCTCTATAAGTTTAACTGTACAGTGCTGCGACTCCAAATGTTTTTTCAAATTCGATGTAGTGTTTTTGTAGCTAGATAACACTTTGTCGCCGCCAGCACAGAGTGTACAACGGACCTTAATGTTGTCATCTTTAGCTGACACAAACTCAAAATAGTGACTGTATTTCCATCTAGAAAACGCACATCTCTCGCCTCCCTCCATTGTTTACGTTTTTGTCGCTACGTGGGACGTGACGTGAATTCATGCATGCTGAAAACGTGACTTGTCGCATACGTGACTTCACTCCCCGAGAAGCAAGAAGAATTTTTTTTATTATTATTAAGGAAAATGACAAAAATAGTAACGCACAGTGACTTGGTTAAGTAACTTTAATCTGATTACTGGTTTGGAAATAGTAATGCGTTAGATTACTCGTTACTGAAAAAAGTGGTCAGATTAGAGTAACGCGTTACTAAGTAACGCGTTACCGGCATCACTGCTGTCAATCATTGTATAATTGTTGTATGATTATTCTAGTGATTTAACATTTTTAGTTTTTCACTAACCATGCCTACATTTTTTTTTCTCAAAAGCACAATCATGTACATACATACTGCTCACATATTATTATAGCCCAGTTTGTGCTGATCACAGTGAGATTAGACTTTACCCATTTAGATATTTATAAGAAACTTTATAAAAAAGCACAAATGTCAGGGCATGACAAAACTTCTCCAGGCCCCCAAAAATACCTTAAGTCATGCCGATCTTGTCTGTCCTGTCCAGGTTTATGAGCATCAGGATGTCTGCTTCAGGCAGGTGAGCTCTGCGGTGGTGGAAGTCACCGTCCGCCCAGTTGAGGCAGAACCGGGCCCTGTGGGAGGAGGGGTGCCGACCCATTTGATGGGAGAGTCCCTGAAGGGTGAGAATCTGGAGGAGCAAGTTTTACAGCTCCAGGAACTCTTAAGAAAATGGCAACATGTGTTCTCGGCCGACGAAGAACACTGTGGTTGCACAGGGGTAGTGAAGCATCAAATACCCACCGGTGAGGTGATGCCTAGCCGAGAGCGGTACCATCCAGTGCCACCCACTCTCTATGCCGAGGTCCGTAGCCTGTTGAAAGGGATGCTGGAGGGAGGACTCATCCGAGAGAGCAGTAGTCCGTGAGCGGCACCAATCACTCTTTCTCTAATGTGCCCTGATGAAAGTATTCTGTACTGCAAAGAATCCTGACCTGTCTATTCACAGACGGAGTCCTGAAGAATGCAGCATTGCTGGTGAAGTAAGCTTTTAAACCACTGTCTCACTACTGTGTATTGATGCAAGTATCCTTGGCTGAGAAGCGTCCTTACCTGTATACTCACTGCCTGAGTCTTGAAGAGAGCCAGGGGCGAAACTGCGACGTACGATCAGTACCTATCCGTAGCCAAAGAAGACCTAGAGGACACTGAAGTCTATAACGTTTGTGGTCACTGATATATTGTGTTCAATAAAGATTGTTATTCCTTAGAAGTTACCTCTTGTCTGCGTTGTCCTTCTGTTGCGGACCTGTGGTGTCGGCTCCTCACGGTGGGGTCTGAGTTAGGGGTGGCTGGTCACCCAAGTCCACCCTGGTGACACATATATGCGGAAAAAGGCATATGTCCACTAAATTTCGATCCGCTTGGTCTAAATCCAAACTGTCAACAGTCTTTACAAATCTTTTGTCAATGGACAAACAATAGTCCTAGACATATAAAATCATAACACTACTGAATGTGTTCATTTTGTTGTTTTAGGTTAGAAGACAATGGGAAGAAATGCCATCAACTAACCACAGCTGACAACCAGAGACACACACACGAAAAGAGCACTGCAACTTTATGATTGTTCAGTTAAAAGAAATGTATTTTGCTTCATACAGCGTGTCTGTTGTCTTTGATTAGCTTAAAAGTACAATAAAATGACGTTCAGATGATAAAGTGAAAGTAAAGTGAAAGTCCTCTAAACATCCCGAATGGCCACTGCACGTCCTGTGAATGTCCGGGGGACGTATTCGTGAACGTGTTCGCAAACATCCAATCGACGTAAAGTGGACCCTACACGCTGACGTCCGAGGGACGTTTGCAGAGGCCATTTAGGGGATGTCCTGGGGACCTTTTTTTGTTAGCTGGGTGACATTTGTGTGTAAACCGGGGAAATACATAAAGCTAATGTGCCTTTGAACGCTTTAGGTAGGTCTAAATATGGGTGATCAATTATATCAATGTTATATACCATAAATAATGTTATATCATAACATCCAGCCCTTAAAGGTGTATACTTTTCATACATTTTTATTTATAAACATCCAATTATATGATTGTAACTTGTATGTATGATTTGTAATTTTTCTATTTTAGAAGATTTTAAGAAGATGATTGCAGATGTATTATTTTGGGAGTCATAACCATAAAAAATTTCCTACATATATATACATAGTTAATAGTTCATCATGTTTGTCTAGGTAATACTTGATTAGCTAGTCCTTCCTCATTAGATTAATGCATGATAATGTTAAATGTCATGATAGACTGAGCCCTATATATTGTCTGATAAAAACATAACAGTACATGCAAGTAAATTTATAGAAAATGACCAGTGGTCATTGTGTCTGTTTCATGTTTCCATGGACTGTATTATGAAGTGGTCTTTTTTTTTTCTTTTAGACCATGCCTCCTCCTTATGGTTGCAATGTTATTCATTAGCTTTTGTATAAATAGCCCAGTGTTGTTTCCAGTCTGTCTGGATTTGTAGCTGTATGATCGTGTTATCTGGTGAGTTTTTTTCTCTTGTATCTCTACATCATTCCCTTTTCCTAAAATGATCAATTACTCAAAGCTTTTCAGCACCATGTTTGTTACAGCAATCTGTTTTTACATCTAGTTATTTTGAATGTATGTGATTTTTATAGACATTAAGTATTGAATGCATTAAGAGATGCAACGTAAACCAGAACAAAAAAAGACAGGCTGTGTTTGAAATGGCATACTATTGTACTACACTTACAGAGGACTTTGTATAGAATATTGATTCTCTCAATGCAACGCGCTCCATGTGACATTTCATCTTCATTAAGAGTGCGGCATGAGTGAACTGGAGCCAGGGAATAATTATAATTGTAGCACTTTTAAGTACACATATGTGTCTTAAAATGATCTATTTTTCTTTTATGCCAATAATCATTAGAATAATAAGGATTATGTTCCATATAGATATTTAATACATAAATATATACAAACTTTTTTGGACAACTTTAAAGGCAATTTTCTCAGTATTTAGATTTGTTGTATCTCTGCCAAATATCGTCCTATCCTAACAAACCATAACCAACAAACCAAACAAACCAAGCTTATTTATTCTGCAGATGATGTATAAATCATAATTCAAAAAACTCTTATTTGCCATTATGACTTGTTTTGTGGTCCAGGGTCACATATACATGTGACTGTAAAGTATAAACTAGCTGTGTATCTGAAAACACTAATGTTACATGACATGCACTTAAATCACTATGGCACACAGAGTTCAATGCTTCAACAGAGCACTAACAAGAAAATAGTGTCATTGTTCAACTGAAGTCTGTTTAGTGTTGATTCACATCCATTCAGTAACTGTGCCAAGTTCACTAATTATGAGTTCAAAGTGGCCTCAAGCTGTTTAGTACTACAATTAATGAGAGTTTTAGACAATCAAGTTCAATAGAAAGAAATCTTTCAAATTTTTGCCTTCTCATCCCAAGTTAACTGGGTCATTCTCACGAAACCATTAAAACAACACGTAACTAATGATTATATATAATGATTAAATATAAAATGTGTAATTTAGTAATATAAAAAAGCATCAGAATAAAGACAATACTGTTCTCTACCTTGCACAATGTGTATTTTCTATTTGAGAATTAATTATTTTTCTATTTACTACATTTTCTTGAAATTCTCATTACCGCAATGCATCCGGGTGTGTTCAAATGTTTGTAATTTAAACAAATTAACTTAAAAAAATAAATGGATGTTCTACTAGATTATTTTAGATAACAGGGAAAATTATTTACTGAATATTCATGTATAATAATAATGAAAAAAAATGGCGTGTCCATGCCTGATGTTCTCATCCTCCGCAACATTTTTTAAGGACTGTTTAAACACACATACAGAATTTAAATAAAGTTTGATTTTCAGTGGAGAAGCAAATGGGCAAGTTACTTCAAGATGGCTACCAGGTAAGATAATCTCTTTATATCTCTCCAGTTAAATATAACATTTTTTAAAAACTACATTTTTATTATCATTACCGAAACAGGATGTTTTCTTCATTTCAAAAATTGTTGAATTTACATTTTTTTTTTAATGTATTTTATTAAGGTCTAATTATATGCACTGAGAAAAAATTAGCAAAGCCATTATGGCTTCTCTGTTGTTAGCAAAGCATACTGAGGCACCTCATCCTCTGAAACACCATTCTCATAAGGCCAGTTGCGGTAAAGAGAACTTATGTTTCTGGAATGAGAATCTATGCATATTGTGTATGACTTTTAAATATACCTTATGAATTTAATATTAATTTAAAATTTACTAATTTGATATTTTGTTTCATGATTTGTTTAATTGTAGACAATCAGCAAGTGAGGGAAAAAAAGCTTCAGCAAAGGCCAGGGTGACAAAGTTCAGGGAAAAATTGTACAGAAACCCAGAACTGCTCAAGGAGTAAAGAAGGTTATGCTTGGAGATGTTAAAGCAGGAGTTATTATAAAAATAAAATAAAATAACAGATTTAGAAAATGTACATGAGAGTGCACACACACACACAAAACCCTTTATCCACTACAATAACAGGACTTTGGTGCTGGTTTGGAATCCCCGCCACACTAAGGTTGTGTGACTCTTAAAGTGACAGCAGGTTAATAACTTTGCTGCACTTTGTCATTAATTTTTTTATTAAAAACAAACTTCAGTAGTTTAAATTGTTAATATTTTTGTTATAATTTTTCAATGCTACTGTATGAAACATGCTAATTCAATGTCATGCTTTCTTTCCGCTTCCAGGTATCAAAAATGAAAACAAATTGGTAAAATAAAGAAAACTGAAGAGCTGACTAAGAAGCAACACGAAAAGAAAAGAAGACAGTGGTTGGAAAACTCAAAGCTTTATTATAAAAAAACGAAACAGCTTAAAGCTGTACTAGACATAACACCATCTAGTGAGGAAGATAATTAATTTCAGCTTATTAACTTTCAAGAAGCTCCCCCAAAAGAACAGCCATTCTTGCCTCAACAGGTAAATGTCCCTGTTTAAAAAAAAAAATCCAGTTTCCAATTTTCTAAAATATTTATATTTTAAAGGTTGACTGAACTTTCAATTGTAGAAGTCAACATTATAAATGTCTAAACTTAGTTCATTTAGTAGGAACAACTTCTATTATTAAAATATTAAACAGCAGGAGCTTAAAATGTTATGCTTTATGGTCAGGTCCAACTAATTGATCTCAGATGATGCTAATGAATAACTTAAGAACCAGTTAAATCGAATGATTAGTTCGCGAAACAGACATCACTACACCGCAGTGAATGCGCTCACAACAGACCAGGAAGAGAAGACAATGCTGAATAAAGTGGTTGTTTTTGTTATTTTTGGATCAAAATGTATTTTTGATGGTTCAACAAATTCTAACTGACCCTCTGATGTCACATGGACTACTTTGATTATATTTTTCTTACCTTTCTGGACATGGACAGTATACCGTTCACACAGTTTCAATGGAGAGACCGAGAGCTCTCGTACTAAATCTAAAATATCATTTGTGTCACAATTTGAACGAATGACAGAGAATTTCTGTGCCGAAAAATCCAACATCTGGGTTGGTACGAAGTTCGGCTTTTTTTTACATTTTTTTTATCATGGATCTAATGATGTAGACGATGGTGGAAGTCCTTATATGAGCATTTCTATCAGAAAAGCGTGCCCACGTACACGTCGACCAGAGGAGAGCGCGACCGCGCATATCAACATGCTTCATCCGGAAATCGACGGTTGCGCTGCATAGGATTTGTTCAAGAATGTCTCCAAATAAGTGTGTTTGTGGATGTGAGGGAAAGTTTACCGTGTTCAGCTTCCCAAAGAATCCAGAGTTACATGAACAGTGGATGCAGTTTGTTTTTCTGGGGCAGCAACGGAGTGAAGCAAGTGCGTTTGTGTGTTCTCTTCATTTGAGTAACAAATTGTTTTATAAACAAAGCCCAAGTCGACGCTGGATTTGCACATCGCTGTAAGTATAACTGAATCAGATTTCTGTCTTTTGTTAGAAATCAGCACATAAATAAAACCCCCACCAATACTTCTTTAATTATCTGAGCGTTCCTGATATCGGCTTCTAGGCTTAAAAAAGCATCCATTGTATTCTGACCAACCCTAAATCCACTCGGATATGGCAACATAAGACCTTTTATTTCCAGTATGTTATTTAGTCTATGTATGATAATTTTTTCCATCAGTTTACATAAATTAGAAGTTAACACAATTGTCCTATAATTAATTGGATTGAATTTGTCCTTTCCAGGTTTGCCTACTGGTAGTATTATTCTATGTTTCCACGAAGAAGGACTCTTTCCTGCATTCCATATTTTATTGAAAAGATTTAAAATATATTTTAAGGATCTGATAAATGTTGAATCATTACATAGCATATATCATCTCCTCCAGGACATGTATGTTTAACTCCCCTTAGAGCCATCTTTAATTCATACATAGTAAATTCTGCATTTAAAGTGTATCCAGAAGGACTTCTTTTCATCATCATCACATCTGGGTGCTGATTCTTGTTCTGGATTCTACACTTTTTAATATCCTCTGATACATACATCATCGCTGTACTTTCACACATGGACTTTAACAAATACTTTAGCCAGCATTTTAGCTTTTCTTTATCTGTCACAGCTATTCTTCCTTCATCATTTTTTAAAAACTGGAAGTTTTATTTCTATAAATTCCTCCCATTTTCCTAATTGATCCCTATACGTCACTTATTTCAATATCTGCTCAATTTTTTGAATGTTCACAGCCTTGTTTGTGAGCAATGCATCCTCCAAATCCAGCACTATGCTCACCTCCACAATTACAGCATTTTGCTTTGGCTCCTTCGCCACATTTACCCAATATACATGATCACCCCCACAACTTGCACAACATTGTTTTCCTCTGCAAACTGCACTAACATGTCCATACTTCTGGCACTTGAAGCATGTAAGTGGAGGAGGTACGTATGGTCTTACTGGGTAACTTGCATAGCCTATTTTTATCCTCTCTGGCATTCTTTCTTCATCAAATTGAAGCATTACTGATAGACTGTCCATCCTTTCTTTATTTCTCACATATTGAAGCCATTTTGCTCCAATTACCTTCCCCCCTTCAATTGAACTTTTAATTTTATCAGTATTCACATCAGTAGGAATTGCAGTTATTACACCTCTAACCCAAGGCTTCGTCTTCATCAGTGTGCATGATACCGGGTATCCAAGCATCAAGTTTATACTTGGTGCCTTATTTTGTTGTTTTTTGTCCTTACACATGATAATCAAGTTTTCATCTCTCAGAGTCTTTGCACTAATTATTTCTCCTAACGCTTTGTTCAGAGATTTGGTCAGTTTAATTGGGTTTATCGTCATACCAGGCTCTGCAAATTTCACCATCACTTTATATTCCTCTATATTTTTCCTACTCACATGATCCACCTTTCCACTATCTGTAAACGATCCTTGACAATTGTTTTTCTTTCTTTTCCGATTGACTACTTTCCAACATTCACTCCCTCCTGCACTCCTGCTACACGATTCGTCTTCCATTTCCGGATCACTACCAGAGCTACCGTCATTTCCTGCCATCAGTGGTCCAGTCACAGTCCAGTGTTGCCAAACACCCCCAGACTCGGTCCACTCACCTGCTTGTCTTTATCAGAGTAATGTCTTACAGTTAAAAAATAGCACCGTCACCCTGAATGTTTGTGATGCTGCTCTCTTATTCATTTGTACTTCCTGCTTAGGCCAACCATACAGTTCTTAAAGACATACACGCACTTAAGATGTTAAGAGGAATAAAATGGACTAAACAAATTAAAACTCTATAATACATTAAATCATTCATTTTAAATATTGAATGCTTATCTAGTATTTAAAGTGGACGCAGAGCAAACAAGCTTGTTGATCTTGTGCAGACTGACCACAATGAGGGTAATGTTATAAGTTAACCTCATTAAATATTGTTGTGGACAAAGATCCTTTACCTAATAATGTATAAAGCACTGTAAAAATACTCTGATGCAAGTAAAAGTCCTGTACTGAAAATGTTACTTAAGTAAATATAATCAAGTATAAACATTACTTAATGTAAGTACAATCAAGGAAATTTGTTTAAAAGTAAACTGGGACTACTGTACTATTTTATTATATCATTAGATTATTATTCTTATATCGTTAATGCACATCAGCAACCAGAAACATGAACAATCTCAGACAGGAGGGCACATCGAGCAAAATATTATGCACATTTTTCAAAGTGTAATAAAATAAAACTACTATCTTCGAAAAAAAGTGCATAATGTTTAAGATAATGTTTATAAACCATATATAATTAATAAGGTTGCTTAAACAATTAGAAAAAAAACAGCAACATGCATGTAGTTTAATACAAAGGACTGAAAACCAATCACAAATAATGAGATACAGTGGGATGGCGAAAAACCGCCATAGTCTTAAGACCTTTTTTTTATGTTGAACTTACATTAATTTTACATGGCTTTCATGTGAACAAACAATTGCCCATAGTTATTGCACATCTGGCAGTATTTATATTGTTTTATTGACGGATTGTACAGGTTTGAGTGGCAATGGGCTTCTGTACACAACCTGTGCATGCACAGTTAATGCTTTTGTAGACTACTGACCGCATATACTTGTCCTAGCGGTCACAAAAAATGAGAGGCACGTCTCAATGTTCATACATATACTAGGCCCTTAAAGTATGTACACATTTGGTGAAGTAGTAGTACACACTTGAGTGTGTAGTAGAAGAATAGGCAAGCTTTGGGACAAACTATCATGTCACACGTCTTTAAACGCTCCGTTGCACCTGTTACGTGCACCCTGTCACTGTAAACTGGCCTGTCAGTCATCTTGTAACAGTTAGCATCCTCCACCTTTTATTTAATTAAGCTTCCGTACTGGTAGCTCGTTGATCTGCCAGTCACGGATGGGTCTTTCATGCGGAGAACTCTGTTCATAATTTCTGCATAATGATGCATTTAAAAGTTAATGTCCAAATTGATGTTTTTAAAAGTTCACATTGCTGTTGCAGATGAAATACAACACGGATAACAATAAATCAATATTTTTTACCAGATTAAATGTTTTTGTAAACCGCTCTACCTAACCGTCGATCGCGCATCCGCCACTTCTGTAGTTTTTCTATCACATTTTATTTGTGTTTGTAGTTCTGTACCGAAACTTTCACCAAAGCGGAATGGATTGTGGGCAATTTTAGCCATTAGAATGTGCACAGATCCACATTTCAAAAAATGACCTGAAATAGTAGACCACCCGGGGACTTTTAGCATACCTTTTTAATCATACTATGCTTTGGGACACACTTATTAGAATCTCAGGGTATGCATGTGTGCTATTCTTATAGTCCTACTAATATGAGGCAGCTGTGAACTGGTAATGAGTGCTGAAGAGTCCGGGCAAATAATTATGAAAAATGGAGGCCTGGGTAAAGTGGCAAGAGTCTAGAATGGAGGGCCCTCTAGTGAAGCTCACGGGCACTCCAGCTAGAGATTGTGACAGATTCAGTTTGACTAACTATTAATTCCTTTTGATCAGTTCAAGTTCACATCAACAAATCACATATAAACCCTCAAAATAACACATTAACCCATAATTTAAACACATCAACACATTTATGCCTTAAAACCCATTTCAGTAACTTAATAACATTTTTAAATGTGGATAGTGTTAGCTTGTGTCTGGCATCAACGGTGCGACTGTGGAGAGAGTGAGCAGCACCAAGTTCCTGGGTGTGCACATCACAGAGGACCTCTCCTGGACTGACACCACCACAGCAGTGACCAAAAAATCACAGCAGCATCACTACTTCCTCTGCAAACTGAGAAGAGCCAGAGCCCCAGCCCCCATCACGTGCACCTTCTACAGAGGCACCATCGAGAGCATCCTGTCGAGCTGCATCACTATGTGGTATGCCCCAGGCACCACTGAACTATGAACCCCCCCCAGATCCCACATACCCAGGTCCTTCAACACCCCCCCCCCCCCCCCCCCACTAATATACGATGGCATGCACCAGTCACTTTGTGCAGCATTGGTCTGCGCACTACCTCATTCAATGGAACTGCCGTCATTCTACCACCTCATCAGTCAGTTAAATAAAATAACTGCTCTTGAGCCCTTTGTCACTTTAATCAGACTGAATAAGCTTTTTTTGCACTAAAAATCTTTTTATCTACACTGTTTGTTCACTTCACTGATTTGCACTCTATCTGCCATGTGCCTTGCGTTGCTTTATTTAACTTTATTTTTAATTTTATTATATGTCCTTTTTACATTTGCTTATTGTATAGTTGTATCTTATATTTTATATTTGATCTAGATTTTTTGGCTCTACTGTTAATGTTATCTGTATGCACCGGGGGTCTGAGAGTAACGCAATTTCGATTCTCTGTATGTATGTACTGTACATGCGAAAAAATTGACAATAAAGCAGACTTGACTTGACATGGCATGCATCCCACATTAAACAATTGATCTCACTTTGCTATCGAGTTTGCAACAGTTTTCTTGCAAAAAACATCAAGAATGTGTGAAATATAACTCACCAAGGCAAGAACTCAATATCTATTCAAACAAGGAAGTTTGGTCGACCAAAACTGTATTAGTCGGTTAGTTGTAAAACACTCCACAGGAAGTGGCGAAATCACTCAGGCTGCGATCGACAGATCATTAACAGCAGGAAATCCAAACATTTGCCTATCATTCATCAACCTCAGATATGGCTTATCACTTGAAAGACAAGTGGTAGCAACTTTAAAATCTGCTTGCACTTATATTGACCTAGATAAATGTGCTATTATTAGACATTAGGCATATCCATGTTTGTGGCGAGTGCGCGTTTCAGAATTATATACAGGTGCTGACACGATCACTTGCATTTAACTTTAAAAATATTAGTTTAGTTCTATTGCTATAATGAAAACTATCAGGATATGCTTTCTGCCAGTTTCTGAAAAAATTTCTGTCTCAGTGAACTTGAGCACGGCACAAAAATGAGCCGAAACTCGGCATATACTTAGTCTATTCCTTTTTTTCACAACATGTAATCATTACTATGATTTATGGCAATATAATTGTGTGATTAGTTGACTGGTGGCTTAAATAAATAACCACTAGTCAACTAGAAAAATCTTTAGTCGAGGTCAGCCCTAACAGTTACTGGCTTAATAAAATAAGAAATCCTCTGTAGTGTAGCTTGAATAGCAAACAATTGACAAACAAAAGTGTGTGGCATTAATGAGAATTGCAGATTGTGAATGGAGTGACACCATGCCAGGCCAATGAATTTCAATGCTTCTAATTACACATTATGCATTCTTTTTTAACAGGTTAAAGCTGTCTGCTGTCTGAGCATGGATAATGGGAAGACTTTCTTCACTATCCTTTATCTGCTTGTTTACAGCTGTTTCGGCACAGCTGGAATTAAAGTCTCACAAGTCAGCCGAGTAGAGAAGGGCATGACATTGTCTAAAGAATTACTCCAACGTGTCAATGATTTGGCTAAATTTGTTTTAAACAAAAAGGAAGACACAGCTCGTGACTCACTACTCAAAGTCCTCAAAGTCTTTAGTTCTCTTGGCAAAGTTGCAGCAAGTTTTGGCTGTATTGGGGCATTAATTAGCTTCATCTTTGCCTTCATTCCACAATCAAACCCAATGTTTGAATTCATGAAGGAGCAATTTGCCGAGATCAACCGTAAACTCGACTCTCTCTCTCTTCAAATTTCAACCCTGCAAACAGAAATGGAATGGACAAACTATGCTAGCAGCTATGGCAAAGATGAGAATGTGATCAGAAACTCTTGGGCCAAGTTGACAGAATTCATAAAGACCGCTCCCGTTGCCTCCACACAGGAACAGAAGACCAGGCTGGCTGAGAGGTTCACCACTTTCTATGAAAACACTGGCACAGAGAACAGTGTAGCTAACTTCTACAGATACATTAATGAGAACAATCCTGTCAGCTTGAATAAGAATCTCTTACAGCTCATCATTGAGAAATCCAGCGGAGATTTTGATGTCCTGGTCCAATACACCACCTACTTCACCACTCTGATGGTTTCAGGACTAAAGCTAAATGTGTTTTATTACAAACTAAAGGGCTATGATGCTGACACAAAGGCACAAGAAGCAGTCACACAACTGTCCAACACTTTATCAGCCATACAGGATGCCTTGATTCAGTGTGCTGATGACTTTGAGACGTGGGCTTATAAGGACGCTTTGAAACTTAGCAATCAACGATTCTCAAGTACTGAAAAGCTAGCTACAGATATTAAGAAACACTTGGAGAGCAAGTTCCACTGGTTAAAATGGATAGTAATTGCCCACTCAAACACAGATGAGTTTACCTTTGGACATTCAATTAACTTCGATGCTCAAGAAAAGGCATCAATTCACCTAATTCATCAAGAAAAGGGGTCTGCTGTTGATCAAAACATAAAGGCCAGCATTCAATCCAGTTTGGAAAAATTAATTATAGATTCGAAGATTACCATGCAGTGTTTAACAATGAAGGAAGAGCTACTCCACAGGTTTGGTGCTAAAGTTACCAGCCACATACGGTTTCTTCATGCTGTTAAAAAACCATCAGATTATGCACAAACAGATATGGCAGATATTGAGATGAGGTGTGAACCAGTATCTTTCTCCTTAAGAGACTTTAGTATCTTCCTCAAAGCAAATATTGTGAAGCCTCCCTGCTCAGACGTGAATTGTAAACATGGAGAATGTAAACCCATCGAGAGCACCACACAAGGATTCTGCAAGTGCCATAAGATGTTTTTTGGTCCAGATTGTGAGGAAAGCATCCAAAATATGATTCACTATGAAGATCTTGAAGATGAAATCAATGGTATAACCTATCAACCAGTCCCCGATCTGACAGCGATTTATTTTAGTGTCAAGGAGCTGAAGGACTTCACTAAAGAAATGATTGAGTCTGTCCGACATGACATCCAGTGGACACAAGTCTTTGTGAAATACAGCAATGTAATTCAGAGGTTTCGCTACATCTCAACATCATTTTCACATCTTCAAAACAGTACAATAACCCAAGACTACTATGTTTCTGAAGCTGGAGCTCTGTTCACAGGGGGACCCTCTTTTCAGTTTTACCTCAAAGAATTTCATCACATGATGATGGGCACTGGATTTGGAGACAAACACAACATTCTGGATATCTTTCGCGAGTCTCTGATCCAGGACTCACAAAGTCATTCTGGTGAACCAGTAGAATGCACAAAAGGCTACAGTGACCAGATTGATTATTTTGTACGCTACCTATTTGCCCTGGAAAAGGAAGCAGTTTTAGCTTGGTCTAAATATTTACTGGTCACTGGAAAATCAGAGAACACTGCTTTTGTTAAGAAGTTTTTTCAGGACTACGTCTCACAGCAATGGAAACTCTTCAATAAAAATGGATGTGGCCCGCTAAAGGCTGGGGATCTTCAGAACAACCACTGTGAGAAGCTCTACCACAGCACAGCCCAGCAGCAGGTGAAAATTAAATGTGCTGGATTATACAAGCCTTTCCCCGAGATTGTAGTGTGTTCTGGAGGGAATTGGAGTGCCTTACCTGTGTGTTACGCCGAGCAGGTAAACGGGCAAGTTGAGTGCAAATCTGAAGGTGGAGCCACCGCCTGCAAGGCCTTATGCTCGCCTGGCTGGGGCTCTGCCACACACCCTTGGCCAGCAGAGTACAAATGCTCACAGCCACCCTGTCCTTCCTTCATACCTCACAAGTGTAACAACTGCACACTACACAGCGTTTGTAAGTACGATGAGGCCTGCACTGGCTTCCTCGGCACATGTCGTGATGCATGCTTGGTGAATCCATGTGGAGTGAACACCAACTGCTATTCCCATAATCACGATAGGACCTGCAACTGTGTGAGCCCATGGAAAGGAGACCCATACCAGGGATGCAAGAGTCAGGACCTCAAGTGGGTAAATCCCGATGGCGGACCCCGCAGTAAGAAAACTCTTCTACTTCAAATATACTCACATAAGATTAGGCTGATTCCTACTTTCAATGTGCTGAAGTCCATGCCAGCAGGGCATAGCATCTGGGTATGCAGGTGCTAAAGGGCAGATTGGGGGCCCGCCGAGCTGAGGAGGGAAATTTTGATCGAAACTAGGTAACGAATAAAGCCCTGCCCGAACCCTTGTCCGACAGCTTATCAGAATTCTTAGCCCAACTCCGACGGGAGCCTTGGTCTTTTTTCTCTCTCTCCCCCATTGCACAGCTGCTGTTGTAGCCATTAAAATAGTTCAGTTTAGTTTTTTTTAAGCTAATAAAGAAACAAAAAGAAATATAGATACTTTGCTATTTTTTCAGACAGTGAGTTGAATATATAAACCCTGTCTCAACCTATATTTAAAAAGAGCCACAAAAAAAACTATTGATTATTGACACAAAATTAAAGAACATTACAAATATTTAAAGGTCCTGTGACATGAAAATTTCACTTTCTGAGGTGTTTTAACATTAATATGAGATCCCCTAGCCTGTATATGGTCCCCAAGTTTCTAGAAATTGTAATCTGTGTAAATCCAGATTTTGCTATCTTTCTCTGCCTTAGATCTTATATCTCCTCCTTGTGACATTGTAAGGAGAAATGTTACCTCCCAGATAGCCACTGGATGCTGTAACGGAACAGGGCCGCAAAACGATAGAGCCGGGTCTGGCCCGCATCCGCCTCACGGACTCGTTCCGGAGTCCAAACGCACATCGGGCCGAAGCCGTTTCTGGTCTGTTTTTAGGGGTTGTTGCGGATATGTGCCAGCGCCGATCCAGCACTGCCTGATCATCCCGTTACATATACGTAACGGGTGCATGAAACGATTCCGCCTACCGGAGCTGTGCCGGATGTGTTGCGAATCCGCTTAAATCACCACTGTCCTTTTGCCTTATTTTCGGCATTTTTGTCAGTTAGGGTATCATAGTAACCTATGCTACCAAGGCATAAACCTACATTTTCACTACAATTACTTGGCTATAAATAAAAAACTTGACTTGATAAAGGCTAGTTTCAGTTGGAGCAATGCATAGGCCTATAGGCTATAGCTGAAATAAATAGTTTTAATGATTAAAAACGCATACTAAAACAACGTGAACAAAGTTAACAAACACAGAATTAATGACCACGAATTCATATATTTAATTATAAAAAACGAACAACAAAGTCATGAACAAAGTCAACAATTAACACAAAACACAGTCAACAACAAACACAGAATTAATGGATAAAAAAAACGCACAGGCTATAAACACAATGTGAAAAAAACAAAACATGCACTTAAACAAAATCACTAGGTGGGTGCTGTGGCAGCTGGTGCTGTTGCTGCTCCTGCTGCTGACACGCCAATCTCTCCTTGCGCCCTCCTCTCCTGTCCGCCGAAAGGGCAAACCACCTTATAGCATGCCTCCATATTTCAGCTTCTGTTGCAGTTGTATTTATGATTTAGGCAATTCAAAAATCTCCAAGATTATTTTAAATAATGATTCAATCCATTTCAAACAAGTTCAAAAAATTAAACTTGGACTTGAGAAACGAGCCATGTGTGTTTTTTTATTGAACGTAACAGACACTTAGGCTAGGTGCGCACTATAGCATATTGAAATGCGCAAAAAGTTTTTTTACTCGTCTGGACATCGCCAAGACTAACTTTTAAAATTCAGCACATTAGCGCAAATATATGCTATGATATGAAAAAGTTGATTCGGTTATCCTATAATTGGGTCTATTCTGTGCTACACTCATAGGCTATTTGTATAGCACAGTAGCGCTATAGCAGATGAGGCTCTAACATAACACAGACTGGTGCGCAAATAACAGCCTGTAACTGCTATCTACGAAGCAAACAGCATTTCACTTGCACGTTTAAGTAATACAGTAAATTAGAATAAACGCATAAAAATAGATGTACATAATAAACACATAGAATAGACACATAAAAACTTAAGTGTGGTAGCCTTTTTTAAAGCCATTTGGTTTACGAGGGCACAGTAATTGTCCTCACAAACCATGTCAGATATTTATAAACCATATACAAGAACTCACACACAGGGTAACCAAATTTCCCGGTTTCCTATTGCTGAAAAATAACCTGTACGTGTAGGAAACAGTCACGGCTCGTATCAATATTTTATCTCGTCCGTACGATTTTCAGATAAACTCACTCGTGCCGTGTGCGTGGACATACGATCTTCCGACCATCTGAATTCGCACCGTGTACGCCCGCCTTTAGGCACATCAGTACTTACACGTTTTTTTTCTCAGGTACCTTAGCAGGAAGGTTTCTTTAAGTGTCTTGATATGACCACAGTTCTTCTGGATTTAGTTTGTCTCAATTTCATCTGTTTCTTCGTGTAATAACACACAGATTCAGTGATGGTGAGATCAGTAGATGGGAAACCTATTCCTCCCTCCTGACCTTTTGTAAACTTTATTTATGACAAAGAACAGCACAGATATTCTAACAATCTGTCGATAAACAGCTTGTGTCCTCGGTTTCTGTTTGAGTCAGCTCGTGCTGGGGACTGACTCTGAAGTGGTCACAAATTTGTGTACAGTTTATGGAGCTAAATGCTATACCCCCAGCAAAAAGGCATAGTGACGCCCGTGCTTCTTGTGTACATTTCGGAGAACCAGGACAAATATTTCAATTAATCGATCGTTTCGGTACCCAACCCTACACAGACATGTTAAATATATCTATAGAATGCTTTAAATTACTATTGTGATCCGTAAAGATGCATTCTCTCTAAAGTCCAGTGAGGAGATGGAAAGTCAGGATTATAAACTTCATCTTTGCAACATTGACTGAGAAAACACTAGTTTATTTATAAATCATTTAAATATCTCTGTACTATTTCTCCAACACATTAATGGTAATTGCGGTACGCTTTTGCATGTCCTTGAATGCAGAACTTGTTCTTGTTCGTTTATTAGTTTTTTGGGCCACTGTGCCAAGATTGTGTTTGCATGCAGTACGTTGAAAGATAAATTAATAACTAAATAAAATAAGATTAACCTCTTAATATTTATGATTAAAGTCAAAATTAAAACAATAAAATCATGCTTACTGTAAAATTAATGTGAAAATTCCACCTAAAAAAGAAAGACAGTAGCATCCAAGCTGTCATTCTTCACAAGTAAAACAAATGAAGGCTCCAACTTTAAATTAAATAGTGATGTCAAAGTTTTATCGTTGGCTTTTCTAAGGAAGGCTATGTTATGTTACAACTGTTGTGACTATCACAAGCTGTTTTATTGACTGTTTATGTTTTTTTTAAACTAGGGCTTCACAATTAAATGTCACCTGCTTTTAAATGGAGAAGCACTTAATATACAGAGCTGTAGTTCACTGACAAGCTACGCAATATCGCATTCATAATCACAGATGAATCGCATGCAGTTATGAACGTGATATTGAGTAACTTGTCGTAGAACTACGGCTCTGTATATTAAAGGGTTAGTTCACAGAAAAATGAAAATTATGTCATTAATAACTCACCCTCATGTCGTTCCAAACCCATAAGATCTCCGTTCATCTTCAGAACACAGTTTAAGATATTTTAGATTTAGTCCGAGAGCTCTCAGTCCCTCCATTGAAACTGTGTGCATCGAGAACAAGTCAATCTATTGTTCGTTAACTGGCTCGGCTCGGTGTTCATCTTCAGTTCTCTCTTCACAGCAGTTCAGTCAGTGTACTGTTTAGATTCAAGATGAATGGCATGCTCAAAAGGTAGAACATCTAAAGAGGCAGTGTATAGAAATAAAATCTCTGATAGCCAAGGCACTCCATAATTAAAATGTCTTTATTGCAAAAATGACTTGTCCTAAATGGACAACTTTAAAATGCCCACGCGTAGCGGCATGGGGCCTTCTTCAGTGCATAGTGAAGCAGATAAAAAACTGATCTTATAATGACAAAGACACACAGGTAGAAGCAAACACACATGTGCTGACAATCAGTATTGAAGGTCTGCAGGTAATTACTAGGACACGCCTCTCACACCGTTCTCAGCACTAAAACTATTAGTCTCAATAATAAACAGAAACACAGGCAACAGATAGCATGCATATATATTCATGCATACATTGCTAGGGCACGCTTCTCACATGGTTCTCAACACCGAAGCTGCTGGTCACAACAATAAACAAAGAAGCAACAGATAGCATGCACATACATTCATGCATATATTACTAGGGCACACCTCTCACATGATTCTCAGCAATAAAGCTGTTGGTCACAATGTAAGCAAAAACACAAGCAACAGATAGCATGCATATATTCATGCATACATCTTCATGCATACATATGCATACACATATACAATATACAGAATGAAAAGAGTAGTTACAGGAAAGGACAATATTACAAAATCACAGAAAAGGTCTATAATCTGTCTCCTCATTTAATCCTGGATAGTCCATTGCTTTGAAACTCCATATCCAAAAGGTTTCACGGTGCAATAACAATAAAAATATCACTTCCACGTATTGATTTTTTAATCATTTCAATGCCCTGAATTCTCAAAGATGAAGGGTCACTATGGTGTATTTCTTTATAGTGTTTGGCCATAGGGTAATCTTCGTTATTGACTCTAATTGCATATTTGTGTTCATAAAACCGCTCTTTTAGTTTTCTTTTAGTTCTGCCCACATAGAAACACCCACATGGGCATTGTAGGTGTTAGACCACATATTCAGAGTTACAGTTAATAAAACCAATAGTCTTAAATTCTCTCTGCGTTCTCAGATCGCAAAAAGTCTTACTTTGAATGACACCCTCACAATGACTGCAAGATCCACACCTATTGGTTCCCCACAACCCTTTTTCTAGCCATGTTTTTTGTCCAGGACCTGGAAGGTAACTTCTTACAAGTTTGTCCCTTATGGATGGTGCCTTCTTGAGCATAGTCATAGGCGGCTATGGAAAAACGTCTTTCAGAATAGAATCACTTTGAATTAACCCCCAATTGGACTTAATTATTTGTTTCATTTCAGAGGCACTACTTCTATATTGGGTAACAAAGACAGGTCTAGAGTTGTTTTTAGCCATGTCTTTCCTCCGCTTTTTTTTCTTTAGTAGATCAGAGCGTGTTGTGGAGCGTGCTTTTATTATTGCTTTTTCTATCATTGGTGAGTAGCCCCTAGCCCTGAACCTTAATGTCATATCTTGAGCCTGCATTTGCAGAGTCATTATTGCAGATGCATCTAAGACGCTGAAATTGTCCAAAAGGAATGTTATCTTTCAGGTTCCTTAGATGGAAGCTGCCCTCCAAAAAACCACGTTGGAATCTTCGGAACCAAAAGAAAGAGATAGATTATAGACCTTTCCTGTGATTTTGTAATATTGGTCTTTCCTGTAACTACTCTTTTCATATATTGTATATGTACATGTGTATGCATATGCATATGCATGAAGGTGTATGCATGAATATATGGGTCATTCCAGAATTGCGGGTACATTTCAAGTAGAGAAAGAAAACAAAAAACAGGATTTATTTTTTTCTGTTCAACTTTTTTATTTTCATAGAATGAACTTTAAATTCATCATTTTCAATATTTGCTGATCTTCAACTTGTAAGATTTAAAAAATTAATACTGAACAGAAAAATCTGTCAACTCTGTTATAGACAAATTGGGTCAAATATATACAGTTAACAAATGTAACACAATTTTAAAACCTTTCATCCCTAAGAGAACTTTTGTCTTTTCATCCATTAATGCAACTTTAAGCATAATAAGATAGAGACTTTTCGTTTTGGGGTAAAAATATCAGCACATTTAACTGAAAAGTTGCCTAGATTGTCTGCATTTTCTCTAAGCATGGCTTTAAAAATGAATGAAATCCTTTAAAACTCCATGCAGTAAGAATACTAGTTATGCTAATAAGATTCTGATCAATTTGTTAACAATAAAACACATATGATGATATTTTTTAAGTAAAACCTTAAAAAAACAGAGTTGACATTGATCATAACAGAGTTGACATTACAAACAGAGTTGACCACCCATAGTTAAAAGATCAAAAACAACAACGTTTTCTGCCAGTGTAATAAGATCCACTGAGTCGAGTTGCAAAGAAAACAGTGCAGCTTTATTCAAATAAATGTAAACAAAATAAACAAAGCTGACACTCCCAAAACAGCAGTTCGAGGGAGCAAAGCTAGACTAAATATAATGGGTGACATGGAGGCTATTTATACACATATTTATACACTAAAGGCTTGCTCGACTTGAACCGGCGCTGCACAGACTGATCGGTTTATGACATTGAAGTACCGCGAGAGTGATTGAAAAGCATAAGAGCCGTCTGCTGTCTAATCTCTCTTGTGGTACTTTGCTGTCATTCATCGATTTGTGCAGCGCCGATTCAAGTCAAGCAAGCCTAAAGACTAATGACTAACAAGAAACACCTGTGAACAATCAGACAATGAACCAATGAGAAAACAACTGAACAAACAATAACCGATAAGAATATAACACATGAACCAAAAGGAAGCACATGAAAAGATCTAATGACAGGATAACGGGAATCACAAGACAAACAGGAACCATGACCATGACTAAACTTCAAAAAGAAATGAAACCATACCAAACGTGACAGCCAGACTCTGAAACTTTTGAAACCATTTTAAATGGTAAAATCTAAATGTAAATGATGCTAAAAGTTTAAACAACAATTTAATCCTATCAAATACATCTGATATACAAATATTTAATGAACTTGAAAATGAACTGTGTCTCAGGCATTACTGATATAGAAAATAAAATGCCATAGCGGTCCCCTCACACCCTGGGCATGCAAATTAGTTATTGGCCATTTCTGCCCATATGTCTTTGTTTATTTCTACATGGCGTCCCGTCACCGCGATTGGTTCTGGGATGATTCTGAGGACATCATCAAAGAGATACCACAAAGTATCCTCATGGTTTGGCCATAAGCAGCGATTTTTCCCAACTTTGTGCATGCATTTGACTTTTGCATGTGTCTCATTGACCTCAGCGATGGTCCCAGGATAAATTTCATCATCATATTTGATGACACACCACTGTCCAATTAAATTTTTGATTTCCCAGTTGATTTCATGTGTTTTCTGTGATTGCTAATCTTCGGTGGTGTCAGAAAGTGTTGGTTGAACCTCAGTTTCAAAGGTGGCATAAAGGATGGGCTGAACATCAAATTCAAATCTTTGTGTGTTGTGACATACACTCAAGAATCTGCTTAGTAGAGCAGAGACAGCTGACATCTCTGTAGATTATCTTTCCTGGTGTGAGAGTGATCATCTGATGGAGGCTCATTGTTGAAGGAACCACCGGGAGTCGTTTTGGCATCTTCGGTACAGCTTTCCCCACAGCTTCCTCATCCATGTAGAACAGCTGTATAGAGGTCTGGACATTCAGTAGACAATCATACAGTGTCTTGGCATTTTGAATGTCTTTTTCTTCACTGACCAGTCTGTCCGCTGTTCTTTTTAAAACTCCACCCACTCCATCTGGAGCACCTTTTCCGTGGCTTGCTTCAAAGAAGCTCCATGTGCCTTTCTTGAAGCCCTTCTTGAACAACTCTGTGCTAAACATATAGAAGTTGCCCTTCTGACGGTATTGGGCCCACGGTCCATCACTAAAAAAATGAACTAAACTTACCGATGGACGGTGGGTTTTCACATGATCAAGCACAGGAGCCAAGTGTGTCCATATAGCGGGTGGACTTTTCTCTTTTGATGTTGAGATGGTAGTAAAGCACAAATGTTTGTCCTCTCCACCCACATGAAGGATTCTTGTATGCAGAGTTGCCTGCTGCTGAGAGGATGCAAAATAAACTGCCTGAATTTCTGCTGATAATTTGCATGCATCATTTTCAGAAAAATCAATGTGAATCAAACACTCGTCAGATTTCATGTTTTTCTTGAGCTCCCGGTAGTGGTTGTACTGTGTTTTATTGTTGAAATGGTGCCTTTTGAAAACTCTCAGCTGGTTCTGAAACCTATCAGTCACCTATCTCCTAGTGAACACTCCATCTCCTTTTTCACAGTCATTCGGACTGGTTGTGATTCTTTCTCACTTTCTTTGTTTTCCTTTCTCCCAGTTCAGTTGTCCACTGAAAAAATCTCACTGGAGCCTCAGCATTATACCCACTGTTGAGCTGATAGATATTGCTTCTGCATTTGGCACATTCTCCATTCAAGCATTCTTTAATGTCTCTTATCCTTGCAGCTTTAGCATATATTACTCTATACAAAGATGAACACACATTTGAAGTACTAGCTTGGCCAAGTGGTAAGTAGCATTTAGCAGTACGAGTAGTCCTAGTTGTAAACTTAGACAATATAGCAGTCCTAGTAAGTGATGGGATCAGACGATCTCTGTTGCGGTGTACCAATTCGCTTACTTGTACTACAACCTAAAAGTATGTACTCTTGTGAGTGTGTAGCAGTAAGAAGAGACGTACTACTGCATCATCATAAACGGACAGGTCTGTCCCATCCTGTCACTATAAACTGCCCTGAGATGATTGATCTCTTAACAGTTAAAACCATCCACATCCAAATTAATTTAATTTTCTACAATTTCTTAAAGAAATGCAGCAGCACATTGGTCTAACAGTCAAGGATCTTTCATGAGGAGTCTCCCTTAATGTGAATATTGTGATTGAAAACAATGATGCATTTAAATGTTAATGGCCAAAAAACCCACAGAACAACATTCTATGATTTTGGATGTACTATTTCTATTTCTGAATACCATTTAGAGAGTATGCGAATTGGGACACAACCTGTGTGTTTGTGTGGTGTTGGCTCATTTAAACTTGAAGATGAGGATCGCAGACAGGCGTGTTGATTGTGAAGTGAGTGCAGGTGATGAAAATCAGGGAGGATTGTGGGAGATGTAGTGCGCAGAGGTGACACTGACATTCAGCTACAATTAAATGTTTGCAATCTTTATTGGAATCAAAATTAGGAAATCGATAAGAATTGTTTAAATTCAAACAATACCTAACCCTAGTTGTGGAGTTGTAACCCTAACTCTTTGCTCATGTAAGACAACAGCATTGTATCTTCAAGCTAGAAAAAGCTCCTCGCACATCACTGGGCTTGATTAACCCTTAAATCCTTGTCAGTTATAGATTCTGTTCGTTCTAAAGTTGGCCTTGAGCTGTGCAGAGCCATCGGACCTGACGGGGGGTGGCACAGTGGATTCATAAAGCTTAGCTGGTGCTATTATGAAAAAGACTGGGAAACTCATAAAGCCGAGAGCTATGAGGTACTTCAGTGCAGTACATAACAGTTATGTTTAAAACACTACAGATAACAAATACACATGCGACAGCAGTCAAGGAGATGTTGCTTCTCCAATTTCTTGAGAACTTAAATACTGTATTAATAATCTGCAGGTTCTGGTTGATCCGTGCGGAGGACATGGCTGGAAATGGGTGGAGGGGGCACAAGAAAACATGTACACCTATGACGACTCGAGGAGGTTTCCAGGAGTCCATTACTACGTGTGTAGGTTAGTGCCAATACAAATACAATACATATTACTCGAGACACTTCATAATAACTATAGTATAATAAAGTACTTGCAATTGTTTAGCAAATAATTTATACATTTTCAAACAGTATTTAATACACTAATGGACTATATGTAACTGGTGGCTCACAACACCCAGTGTGATGTGCGGCCAGCGACTTTTTTCTGTGTTTCAAACTTTTTTCTGTGTTTTGTGGATTTAGACGCAGGCAGCAGATTCACTCTATCTCTTTATTACTGATTTAAAAACACAAATAAACAAGTGTGAATCACCCTTAACTTTTGCTCTTCCATGCAGTCAACAATGCAGAAAAATAAAGCGAAGGAGACAGAACAGGAAATTATGTTGGCTTGTGATACCACAACAATTAAAGGGCACCTATTATGCCCCTTTTTACAAGATGTAAAATAAGTCTCTGATGTCCCCAGAGTGTGTACGTTAACTTAACTCAAAATAAAGAATAATTTTTAACATGCCTAAATCGCCACTTTTTGGGAGTGAACAAAAATGGACCATTTTTGTGTGTCCTTTAAATGCAAATGAGCTGCTGCTCCTGGTCCCCTTTCAAAAAAGAGGGCGGAGCTTCAAGAGCTCATGCTGCAGTGTCTTCCCCGCAAAAGACTGCAGACTCAGAACTTGTTGATCATTTGCAGTCTCAACTTCACAGGCCGGAGACTTGCTCTTTTAGTGTCCTTCCCCCTGACAGGACTCAGACTCAGAACAAAGAGTGTCTTTTGGAAAGCTAAGCTTTATCTCTCTTGGATGAGGAGGTGATGGCAATCTCTTTCCGATGCAATCTGGCGCGTCCCCATTTCCAGGCTGTGTTTGGCCGTTTCCATTAGAGCAGATGGAATCCACCCTTCTTTCCTCCTGTGGAACTTATTTGCATAGTCCAAACACACATTTAGAAAAATGTCACTAAAGTTTTAGCAATGCATCATTCACTTACCAAACCACAACCAGAATACCTTTGGCAATGTTACGAACGCATTGAGTCCAAATATGTTGGAAGAAGACTGAACTGTCATGCTAAATTCATTAGTCCACTACCAGCTGAATTTGTGTAAGGTGTTACACTACACGTAGCTGCCACTGAGAATACTTATTTCTCTGATTAAGTATGAGAAGTGTGTTGGACAGTTTATCTGATGGTGTTGGACAGTTTACTTATGTCAGTCCACTAGTGCAATCAAAATGTAGCAAAACTTTGTTCACTATTATTATGTGTGTGAAGTCTAATTAATTACATTTAAATAGTGCTTTTCTAGGCACTCAAAGCGCTTTACGTTGTCAGGGGCATCTCCTCGTCCACCACCACATTTCACATTCACATTTATTCATTTAGCTGACGCTTTTATCCAAAGCGACTTACAATTGCTATATACGTCAGAGGTCGCACACCTCTGGAGCAACTAGGGCTTAAGTGTCTTGCTCAGGGACACATTGGTGTCTCACAGTGGATTCGAACCCCAAAGGCATGTGTCTTATCCACTGCGCCAACACCACCAGTGTGCAGCATCCACCTGGATGATACAACGGCAGCCATATTGCGCAAAACGCCCACCACACACCAGCTTACTGGTGCGAAGGACGGTGCTTGTTGACAGTTTAGTGTCCCCATCACTACACTGGGGCGCTAGGACCCACACAGACCACAGGGTGAGCACCCCCTGCTGGCCTCACTAGCACCTCTTCCAGCAGCAACCTAGTTTTCTCAGGAGGTCTCCCATCCAGGTACTGACCAGGCTCAGCTTCAGTGGGCAACCGGTCTTGGGCTCCAGGGTGATATGGCTGCCGGCTTATTGTGATCAGTTCTCAAATTAGATTGGGTCACAGAAAATTAAAAAAAATACATTAAACGAAACTTTATTATTATTAACTGCGCTGTCGTCGATGTGAATTACATACAAATGTGTTAAAATGCATCAAGCATTAAATGTAGGTTTATTGAAAAGAATATATAGGTTGTACAGTATCAAACTAATTTCTATGGAAAGTCTATTAAACATGGAAAATGTGTGTGCGAGTATGTGCTTAATGTATTAAAAAATTAAAAATAAGGAACACTGAATATGAATGTAATTAATGTATAATAAAGGTTGGGTTTAAAGCACTTAATCATTTTCCAATTTTCCATGACCTGATTTAAAATGAGAACTATTTACTGTTAATAAGTAAAAAAAAAAGCATTGTCTAACTCTTTATATATATATATATATATATATATATATGTCCTGGTTAAACAATGGTTTGTTAATTACAGTGACGATGAATGAGGAACTCAAAATTTGTCTAGTAATGTATTAAAGTTGATCAAATATTAATTATGGTAGTTTTCAAATGATTTGTAAGTACTTTATTACACTACAGTTATTATAATTTCTCATTTTGGGGGGAAATTAGAAGAAGTAAACCTTTATAAAATGTTTATGTTTGCAGACTTTAACTGTAAAATAATTTAATCCAACTCAGAAATGTTTTACTGAGATTAAAAACATGTCATGTCTGTGTTCTAATGTTCTCCTTTAATTTTTTTTTTTTTGCCCAATAGTTTGAAGAGAAATGGCTATGTGGGGAAGCTTTTCAACACGAGACATGGCTTTCTGTGCCATTTTCCCCTTGACTCCTATACCCGGGATGGAAGTTTCTATGCTCTGGTTACACAACCATGTATGTGAAGACACTTCACCATGATTCACTGTTCAGTGCTTACTTTTCTCTAGTTCCTTTTTCAAGCTTTGATTTGATGGAGGCTGTATTCATCTTTAAAAAGACAGACTGAACCTAAATGTTTAGTGGGATTTTTTTTTTTTTAGGAATAAAAAAGTTATAAATTGTATTGGACATTAGAATTTAATGAAAGTGAGCATGTGCAGGATATGTAATGTAAGTTTGCAGTAAAATTCAGTGCTCTCTGCAAAATTTAAATGTTTCAATAAACATTCCTAAATTTACATACAATGTCTTTCTTCAGTGTTACATCTCAAAATAATATTTGCGGCTTAAATATTTTGTTGACAGTAGATTTTGGGAGTGTATAAAATTCACTTGATTTAACAATTTACTTGATAGTGATCGATGAGTAATTAATATCAGTCAAAATAAAATCTTATATTTAAGAAACTTTTTAGAATTTTCGCTCTGGGACAACACTGAACTTCTATCCCTCACAGCTTTGTGCAATCATTTGCAATCAAGTCGACAATATCGCTGGAAATTAAGTGTCCCCATCTACGCAAGCCAGAGGAAC
The DNA here is from genome assembly GCF_023724105.1 of Carassius gibelio. NCBI lineage: Eukaryota > Metazoa > Chordata > Actinopteri > Cypriniformes > Cyprinidae > Carassius > Carassius gibelio. The sequence continues at coordinate 46,338,105 of NC_068398.1, forward strand.
CAAAACTCCATCGGTGACAGAATGGAGAAAAAACCTTGGGAGAAACCAGGCTCAGTTGGGGGGCCAGTTCTATGGAGCCAGAATGGTGCCTTTAAAATTTGGCATCACAAATTAAAATTGTCAATGAAAACAAAAGCGGAACTGAAAAAGGAAACATTGGCATTGAAACATTTGCATTGAAAACCGTTGTGTTGGCATTGAAACAAGTATTGGCACTGAAAAAATTAAATAATTAAAATCTTACAATCTTATTATTTTATTGTATTGGGATTTATTTGAATTTTTCATTTTTTCTTCATGTCACTTTTTCAGTGACAGATTTTTTTTTTACAATGTCACTGTTTTGGCGTGGAGATGGGAGGGGTCTGAGGGGAGGGTAAGTAGAGCGTAGTTTGCATATAATTTGCATATAGGCATACTGAAGAAGTAGGCCTACTTCACTTTACTGGAACCCGTCGTCAGCTCTGAAGCCTCTGGCATGGTGACGTGACAAAAATGTCCAGTTTACCGGGAACTTCCAAGCCACAAGTAAGTCTGTTTTTTTCTCTTTCATTTACATGTTTATTCACGTGCAACCTGGCCGGTTTGGTTAACTTTTATTGGCCGTTATGCTGTTTTTTTCGACGTCGACTGGAACATGTAAGTTACTAACATTAGCCGTGTTGGCTAACTTAACCTGTGGTTAATGCAGGGTCAAAACTAAACAGCGGTGTCACGGTTTAACTGGTTATCGTGTTATCTGGTGACCAACTTCCTGGTTTAGGTCGCCGCTGCAGATGTGCTGGAACGACGGCAGCAGATTCGGCGATTCTGAAAGCACAAACTGACGTGATATTAAGTGCCTAATAAACGCAGACTTGCTCATTGCATGATTCTAATATTCTTGTAAAGATTTCAAGTTATTAGTATGATCGCCCGTTTTGCGGCTGAAGTAAGTAGGTTAAACAAAAAAAAAAAAATACAAATAAAGTACGCCTGTGTTGGCGCGGGTTTTGAACACGCGCTAAAAGACGACGCGCCGCGAGACAACAGTCACGAACCACCGAGCTATCGATCTACTCGATCAGCTATCGATCAGCTCCAGATCTCTGGATTCAACACAGGACTCTCAGCGTCACATCTTGCAGCTGCTGAATCAAGGAAATGTGACCGTGTTAACTTGAATATGCATAAATTTAACTTGTGACCTGTGTTTACCTATCATGAAAATAAACCATAGCAGAACGATGACTACATTTTATTGTTCATGAAGTTAAAGAACATTTCATGACATCTCAGACAACTGTACATTTGTGGCTACTGTGGTTTCACAATAAACGCTATCGTTAAATCATATTTACCATAGTAAAAACGTGGTACATTTTCTTTAGAGACTGTTGTTTTATTTGATTATACAAGTATTTGAAATATTAGCTTTATTTAATAAAAAATGTTTATATAAATGTAATACTTTGTACCTTGAGACTTGCGTTCAATAGCCAATTACTTTAAAAATATAAACGGTATTTTCTGCTTGTGAATATATTCGCAAACAGAAAATTCAGTTTATATTTAATAATAATATTTAGTTGTATAGTTAATATTTCAAATACTTGTATAATCAAATAAAATACCATCTAGTGAACGCAGATAACAAGTTAACACGTTTATAAAGTAATGTTTATACGCATCATTTCCGCTAGCATAATCTTATACGTTTACACTTCATTCAAATCAAGTCATGTTTCCAAAGTAATGCTATCTTGTGCGCTCAGTTAAATTGAAGATACCGCATATAGAATGATGAAGGGTGAACTGCAAGCGATGGGACGCCGTGTCAGATGGGACCAGGTTTCAGCATCCATGCACAGGGTGGATTCTGCAGGGATCTTGGAGAGAATAACATGTTTAGGCTGTGTTGCTAGAAGAACATAGTCTGTCAAGGGTCCCCACTCACTGGTCCACGTGGACACAAACCACAAACTTATCAGGTGTGTGTGTTATGTTTCACAAGAATATTGTTATAATATGTTCATATATTTATATTCATAAATGTTTACTGAAATAGTTTGCAGAGTGAGTCTCTTAATTGAGCTTTTACAAAAAAAGTATTTTCATGTTTGAAGGATGCAGGTAGATTTTGTATGCTATTACAAGATAGGCTATAGATTGCTGGAGCTGTATTTCAACAAAAAAACCCTTTTTAATACAGTTTATTAATTAAGCTGCACAGAGTTAGTTTGTGCCACCATTCTATAAAATTCCAACATGTGAATGGGTAGCTATTTAATGATTGGTGCTTAGTGACTCTTAATCCGTTCCACACTGTGTGGATCAGCGTGCATGCTGTAAATTAAAAACATTCCTCAAGAATGCTTGATTATATTAGCATGGTTCTTAAGCATTAGGCAGTAAATCCATTGGTTTACCATAAAAAACAGGATGAGGATGACATACAGTCAGGAAAAAGTCTGCTGTTGCTACACATAATGATACATGGCTATGTGTACAACATTGTTTTAACTGTAACATGAAATAAAGAATTGCTCATTGCATGATTCTAATATTCTTGTAAAGATTTCAAGTTATTAGTATGATCGCCCGTTTTGCGGCTGAAGTAAGTAGGTTAAACAAAAAAAAAACAAAAACAAATAAAGTACGCCTGTGTTGGCGCGGGTTTTGAACACGCGCTAAAAGACGACGCGCCGCGAGACAACAGTCACGAACCACCGAGCTATCGATCTACTCGATCAGCTATCGATCAGCTCCAGATCTCTGGATTCAACACAGGACTCTCAGCGTCACATCTTGCAGCTGCTGAATCAAGGAAATGTGACCGTGTTAACTTGAATATGCATAAATTTAACTTGTGACCTGTGTTTACCTATCATGAAAATAAACCATAGCAGAACGATGACTACATTTTATTGTTCATGAAGTTAAAGAACATTTCATGACATCTCAGACAACTGTACATTTGTGGCTACTGTGGTTTCACAATAAACGCTATCGTTAAATCATATTTACCATAGTAAAAACGTGGTACATTTTCTTTAGAGACTGTTGTTTTATTTGATTATACAAGTATTTGAAATATTAGCTTTATTTAATAAAAAATGTTTATATAAATGTAATACTTTGTACCTTGAGACTTGCGTTCAATAGCCAATTACTTTAAAAATATAAACGGTATTTTCTGCTTGTGAATATATTCGCAAACAGAAAATTCAGTTTATATTTAATAATAATATTTAGTTGTATAGTTAATATTTCAAATACTTGTATAATCAAATAAAATACCATCTAGTGAACGCAGATAACAAGTTAACACGTTTATAAAGTAATGTTTATACGCATCATTTCCGCTAGCATAATCTTATACGTTTACACTTCATTCAAATCAAGTCATGTTTCCAAAGTAATGCTATCTTGTGCGCTCAGTTAAATTGAAGATACCGCATATAGAATGATGAAGGGTGAACTGCAAGCGATGGGACGCCGTGTCAGATGGGACCAGGTTTCAGCATCCATGCACAGGGTGGATTCTGCAGGGATCTTGGAGAGAATAACATGTTTAGGCTGTGTTGCTAGAAGAACATAGTCTGTCAAGGGTCCCCACTCACTGGTCCACGTGGACACAAACCACAAACTTATCAGGTGTGTGTGTTATGTTTCACAAGAATATTGTTATAATATGTTCATATATTTATATTCATAAATGTTTACTGAAATAGTTTGCAGAGTGAGTCTCTTAATTGAGCTTTTACAAAAAAAGTATTTTCATGTTTGAAGGATGCAGGTAGATTTTGTATGCTATTACAAGATAGGCTATAGATTGCTGGAGCTGTATTTCAACAAAAAAACCCTTTTTAATACAGTTTATTAATTAAGCTGCACAGAGTTAGTTTGTGCCACCATTCTATAAAATTCCAACATGTGAATGGGTAGCTATTTAATGATTGGTGCTTAGTGACTCTTAATCCGTTCCACACTGTGTGGATCAGCGTGCATGCTGTAAATTAAAAACATTCCTCAAGAATGCTTGATTATATTAGCATGGTTCTTAAGCATTAGGCAGTAAATCCATTGGTTTACCATAAAAAACAGGATGAGGATGACATACAGTCAGGAAAAAGTCTGCTGTTGCTACACATAATGATACATGGCTATGTGTACAACATTGTTTTAACTGTAACATGAAATAAAGAAGAGAAAAAAACAGTAATTTACACACTGAGGCTAGCTTAATTTCTCATATTATAGAAGGATGTCCCATCTTAAGTGCAGCTTTTACAAATAATTGGACTACACTCTTTGAGACCAACTCAAGAACAACATCTTGAATACTGACAGTTTTTCTTTAAGGTGTTTGCAGTGTTTTCTCCAGTGGTGTATACCTGAGGATGCTTCCCATCTTTACTGATTAAACCTTTTTGAATACCCTATTTTTTTATTTTTTATTATTGTAATTTTGTTGAAGCAGAACTTTTTTTTTAAAGTATAGCCGCACAGCAAGAAAAAAAACAGGCAATTCTGTAGTGAACAGATTCTGAAGGTTACATGGGTTCATGGTAAATCAAATCTGAATTGACCACCTTCGCTATTATAGTTTTCAGAGGTGATACACTTTATGAAAATGTATTTTTCCTTTCAAATATGGTATTGTTATCTTCGCTGGGATTGATGGTTATTCACGAAAGGTAAGCATTTGACACTTTTTCAACACAATGTGGCTGAGCCTAGTATTACTACAGTATTGTTCAAAATAATAGCAGTACAATGTGACTAACCAGAATAATCAAGGTTTTTCGTATATTTTTTTATTGCTACGTGGCAAACAAGTTACCAGTAGGTTCAGTAGATTCTCAGAAAACAAATGAGACCCAGCATTCATGATATGCACGCTCTTAAGGCTGTGCAATTGGGCAATTAGTTGAATTAGTTGAAAGGAATGTGTTCAAAAATCAATTTTGTGAAGAAACAGGTGTGAATCAGGTGGCCCCTATTTAAGGATGAAGCCAACACTTGTTGAACATGCATTTGAAAGCTGAGGAAAATGGGTCGTTCAAGACATTGTTCAGAAGAACAGCGTACTTTGATTAAAAAGTTGATTAGAGAGGGGAAAACCTATAAAGAGGTGCAAAAAATGATAGGCTGTTCAGCTAAAATGATCTCCAATGCCTTAAAATGGAGAGCAAAACCAGAGAGACGTGGAAGAAAACGGAAGACAACCATCAAAATGGATCGAAGAATAACCAGAATGGCAAAGGCTCAGCCAATGATCACCTCCAGGATGATCAAAGACAGTCTGGAGTTACCTGTAAGTACTGTGACAGTTAGAAGACGTCTGTGTGAAGCTAATCTATTTTCAAGAATCCCCCGCAAAGTCCCTCTGTTAAAAAAAAGGCATATGCAGAAGAGGTTACAATTTGCCAAAGAACACATCAACTGGCCTAAAGAGAAATGGAGGAACATTTTGTGGACTGATGAGAGTAAAATTGTTCTTTTTGGGTCCAAGGGCCACAGGCAGTTTGTGAGACGACCCCCAAACTCTGAATTCAAGCCACAGTACACAGTGAAGACAGTGAAGCATGGAGGTGCAAGCATCATGATATGGGCATGTTTCTCCTACTATGGTGTTGGGCCTATTTATCGCATACCAGGGATCATGGATCAGTTTGCATATGTTAAAATACTTGAAGAGGTCATGTTGCCCTATGCTGAAGAGGACATGCCCTTGAAATGGTTGTTTCAACAAGACAATGACCCAAAACACACTAGTAAACGGGCAAAGTCTTGGTTCCAAACCAACAAAATTAATTTTATGGAGTGGCCAGCCCAATCTCCAGACCTTAATCCAATTGAGAACTTGTGGGGTGATATCAAAAATGCTGTTTCTGAAGCAAAACCAAGAAATGTGAATGAATTGTGGAATGTTGTTAAAGAATCATGGAGTGGAATAACAGCTGAGAGGTGCCACAAGTTGGTTGACTCCATGCCACACAGATGTCAAGCAGTTTTAAAAAACTGTGGTCATACAACTAAATATTAGTTTAGTGATTCACAGGATTGCTAAATCCCAGAAAAAAAAAATGTTTGTACAAAATAGTTTTGAGTTTGTACAGTCAAAGGTAGACACTGCTATTTTTTTGAACACACCCCTTTCAACTAATTGCCCAATTGCACAGCCTTAAGAGCGTGCATATCATGAATGCTGGGTCTTGTTTGTTTTCTGACAATCTACTGAACCTACTGGTAACTTGTTTGCCACGTAGCAATACAAAATATACTAAAAACCTTGATTATTCTGGTTAGTCACATTGTACTGCTATTATTTTGAACAATACTGTATATGCTATGTAGTTTTGCACATTCAGATAAGTATTTTGTTACTATGCTCCAGATAATGTACCTGGGTTCTGCAGATAATAACAAGGCATCAACAGCGCTTCTTCATGAGCTCAGTTGAAAAGTTTGGCTTTCCATTAAGGTAAGAAAACCGCAAGAGCATGATTGCCTTTTTTATCAAAATTCATTGACCGAAAACATTTGACTTTAACTCTAAATAATCACATAATAAAAAGAGACAGAGGAGACCAAGGGGTCGAAAATGTCGGCATTGCTCAATGCATGTTCACTGTTCGTGGCTGTGGCAGAGCAAGCTACATATCGGGAAAAAGTGTGCATAATCAAAGGTAAATATCAAAGTCATGTTTCTTTTAGGTAACCCTAACCCAAATCACAAAAAGCAGTTTTTCCACACATCAATGTTTTTATTTATTTAAATTTTCGTCTGTCACTAACACTTTTGTTCTCACAAAATACAATGGAGGTGAATGTGATTTATTTTTGGATGATCAAAGCATTAAAGAATTTCATTGCGAAGACCTTAACACCAACATCTCTGTCCTAGTAAATTTGGATAATCTGTAAACAGTCTTCACCAGAAATTATTTCATTAAAAATGATTCAAGTAAAAATGATTTGTCATTCTTATTGATGCCCAACCAGGGAGACTGGCAACAGCAATACAGTGAACACTGTGTAGTAGGAAATCTTAAGGATACATCTTCACAGGAAGCATTAATCCTTCCTAGGTCTACAGAGATGCACTGTGTCCAAATTAGGTTATTGTTCACGACACTATACATGTGTGGAGAATCTTGTATATTTGTTCAAAACAAGACACCATGCTTACCTAAGTTAACCTGAGTAAATCTTTCCCACACATGGACTTTGCTTGGGTGTGCCACCCAGGGAGCCTGGGTATATTTGGTAACCCATTCCACAATTTGTTGAGAAACATCCTATTATGTTACAATACATTCAACACTTTCTACAGAGTATCTGTAATGAAACAAAATATAGATTATTTCAACCTTTGGTTACCTAGGAAATGGATGGCAGTGAACCCCTGGCTGTGATTCTAATATTAATACGGTGCACTTTTTGTATTTTTGATCTCAAAGGGTGGAGCGCTTATGGCGTGATGTGTGGATGGCAGTAACAAGGGTATATTATGAGCTACTTCATGGTCTTGAAGATGAGTGCCTGCTTATTCTGTGCCCAGTACATATTTGTACCACGCCTCCAAATGGACCTCAACACTTTTACAGCCGGGTGGGATAACCATCCTCTGCGAACGGAACAAAACCTGACTCCCAATCAACTTTGGACCATTGGATTGCTCCAGTATCCTGTGGCTGCTCCAGAGAATCTAGAGTTAGACCTCAAATGTTGAAAATGTTGAATCCAAGCTATGTTTAATCAGGTTTACCCATTGTCTCATATTTTCAGATATGAAACAATTGTGACAAGTAATGCAAAAATAGATCAAATCAGAAGTCTAAAGACATTTTAACATCAATGCATATTCAATATTTTTGTTCTCTCAACAAATTATGATGAATTATTTGAAGATCAAATGTGTGAAGTACACAAAAGGCAATTGCAAAGTGTTATAACAAAATTACTTGCCATTTATAGGATTTGCAAGATCACTTCTTGGATTTCAACCCTGACAGAGAAGATGCTGCTGCTGCTGGTGGAGTAGTTCTACCACCCATCCAGTGCCCTCTGGGGCCACAGGCTATGGCTGGACTGAGGGCAGCCATCAATCCTATCACTCCCTCCCAGGACAATGGAAAAGACATTTACAAGGCTGCGCTTGACTATGTGACACTTCACTCAAACTTGGCAGGATAACATGCAGTCTGCAATATAAATGTTCAACGTTTTATCTGATTCTTACAAATGAAATTGGAATTGCTTGCATGAATAGGTATTTGTGCAGAACTATTGTGGGAATGGTTTAGGACATGTCTTAAGATGCAGTATATAAACAACTCAGTCTGCCATGCTAAAGATATCCACTGTTTTATTCTGCTGTTACTTGTTTTAAACAACCAAATAAACCTCCCACAACTTTCAACAGTTTTAATTGACTAAACTTCTAAATCTAGTGTATGCAAGGCCATTTGAAGGAATTTGGGGGCCCCAAGCAAAATGGACATAGAGGCCCCCCGACCCCTGCACGCACGCAAAGCCTACAGGAACCACAGCATAGCCATACAGTTTAAGTTCACCCACACTTCATATATAAATAAAAAAGGTTTACAGTGCAAATACTACTTGAAAAAATAGTTTGGTGGGAATTCAATAGTGATTTGCACTGGGTTTTTTTTTCTAATAATATGACAGCACACACTTATCAGTTTAAACTCTGGGCTGTGCAGAATATCAGCTATAATTATAGAGCTTGTGGTACCTTGTGCTATATAGAGGAAACATCAGCACTGAGAAGTGATGCATCTGTTGATGTTGAGGATGAAGTTGATGGTGTAGCTGGGAAAATAATTGAAAAGAAAATCTGAAATTACCTGTGAAGTACGTTTTACCATTTCACTGTTAGCATATTGAAAGAGGTCTGGTATTAACAGATCAGGGGTGCAATGCAATTTCCCATTGCCAACCAACTAAGTTGCTAACAGGTTAGCAACTATGGTTTTAGGAAACGCACCCCAGCTCAGTGAGAGAAATTCACTCTACCTTCATCAGTGGAGGTATCCTTAGGAAGAGCCTGAGGGCTGAGAAATTTAAGCAAAGCAACTTGAGGGAGAAAGAAAAGATGATAAAACTTTATAATAACAATCATTAATAGATGGTAAATTGATAATGAGAGTTAATTAATCTTTAGTTAATTGTCATTTAACTGTTAGCAAACAGTATTTTTACTTATTATAAAGTTTACAGAAAAAAAGATATGTTAGCATTTCCATATTTCGATATTAGAAGGGAAGGGATGCAGGCAGCTGCTTTCACTACCAATGCTTAAAAACATCCCAAGCTTATGTTTGATGCACAGAATTTATTGTGTGGTTTTCCCAACCCCCATTTAGTAAATAGATTATCACGGTGGAATAGTATAGCAAGCTATTTGCTATTCCACTTTCATCAAAACATATTACAAAGCTACAGCAATGTCATGTTATTAAATACGATAAACAGTGATTCTGGAACACTTCTGTGTCTTCCTTATCCCGTTAAAAAACATATTACAGCAACCATATTCCTTCCGTTCGAAAAAAAAGTTGCACTAACTGTTCGTTACAAGCAGCATTTGCTGTCAGGTAGGTAACGTTAGCTAACATGAACATATTTTTGCTAGCCTACCTGCTTCAAAATTACACCATTTGTACAAGACTGACAAGTAGAGCTATTTTATCCAGTGTCATTTATCACTTACCACTACCTTGTTCTTTCTTATCCTCCTCTTCCTTTCTCTTCTGGCTTCCTGAAGCATAATTCCACTTCATGACTGCCGAGGAGGTTTTGTATTTTGCCGGCAGCAGAGATCATGTTGGCTAGCTGCTGTCAGTGACTACTGAGAGGGGCCCCCTTGATGGGGATCCCGATAACAGTGTCATTACACGTTACTGCATTGACGATCAAAGGGGCGCTCACACAGTGTCGTTGCATTTTATTCTTAACCAGTCATTGTCTTGGGGCCCCGAGCAATTGATTGGTTTGCCTGCCTTGTAACAACGGGCCTGAGTGTATGCCGATATTTTAAACTGGCGTCTTAAATACCATTAGACAGTTAAACTCAACATGCCATGTTAGATATTTTGGTAATAAAGAATTTAAAATAAAGCTGTTGATTTGTACACTTTGATCTTTGAATATAATGCTGTAGACACTCAAGTAAATCACTTCAGTTAATATTCACAATGAAGAATGATAAAGGCCATAGGCATTATGTCCATTTATTGTTTTGACATCAACCAAGTTAATTTTTGCTGACAATTTAGTAAATGTAAACCCCCACAACGTTGATTTCACTTGAATGACATGAATTTGCTATACACGTGTTGAAACTGTGTATGTGGAAGACTGAACAATTTCAACTTTTCAATAGTACAAGTAACGATGAATTGAGGAACAGCATCACATTTCAAGGTTTATATTACATGAAAAATTGTCAGTGCTCTGTAAACAAAATGCAAATACAGAGTTCTTAAATTACCTTTTTCAAATAAATGGTTAGCAGTGGTCCCAACTTAAAAAAAAAAATGCAATGGGAAAACCAAACACTAACATTGAGCTATTTTTATGGTTCGACTTGTGCTAGCGGTCTTTTTTTGTGTGTTAAGACTCTCACAGAATAATAAACAGCTCACTGAACAGATTTAAGAAATGCCATTAGAAATGCCAAAAATATTCACAATACTGCCTGATTTGGGGAAGTAAACATCAGTGATCAAAAAACAAGACCTCTACACTAGCCCAAAATCTCTACCCATTCTGATTGCTACTGTCATTATATCTCTGAACTCCTTGTATGTTTTCAGATGTTCAACAGGAACAGTTATTGTATTTGTGCAGGCACTTACAAGTGGGAAACAAATGTTGTGACCTGGCATTTTTTCATTACAGTGGTGTTCAAATCTTAGATTTATTTCAAAATCTGCCCTCTCTGATGGAAGAAGGGGCTTGTGCCTTTGTCCAGTTAACCACTTCATCACTGTCGGGACAGACAGGCTCACGTGTGTTTGTTGACTCCAGTGCTCTTCTTGACTTAGCAGCTCCTATTGGGTCAGAGGCTCACACATTTGCTGGTCTTCATTCTGCCCTGCATCATAAAACAGATCAGAGTAGTTGAGTACAATGGTGTAAAAATCAGGAAGAATAATGTCCAGCATCCTTACTCTTTCATCATCCTTTTTGGGGACAAACAGCTTTGAGCAGAGAGTTTGATGCTTCCCAATCACATCCAGAAGGTTGTAGACCTTCAACCCATTTCTAATTTGCTGAAGCATGGGATTCAGACGCATTGTAACGTGCAGAACAATGGCTCTATTGAGAACAGGGAACAAAGTTTTGCGGAAATATGTTATTTTCCACACAACTAAAGTTCAAATGCTGCATTTCTAAAAACAGTAATAATAATAATAATATGCTGTTAAAGAGGCTACTGATGCTGTGTGCATCAAAATTAATTATATAAAAATTGTTTCTCTGGAAAATAAGTACTGACCTTATGTTACTGTCCTTTTGGTCCAACTTAAGCAAACCCATGTAACCACAACTCATGATTTCATCTGTGAACTGTGTCAGATCAGTTGCTTCCTCCACCTAAAATTACAACAAAAAAAAAGCTTTTAATGCTTTTGCACGGCTGTTCATAGCAGATGTACTCACCCTTTCTATGAGTAAAGCATATTCAAGATCATCCACATCATCTTTGGTCAGTTTTTACTTGTTCTTGCATAAACTACATAATGTAGGACCACAATAAAACAATGCAAACCTGTAGAAACCATTTTCTAGGTCACCAATCGAGTAGACAGGACTCTTTCCCTTCTTGCCACTGCCCTCAGACAGTCGCCTCTCAATGCATCATTTCTAAATACAATAATTAATGACAGAAAACACAGTTCAGTAAATAAAAAATACTGCACCTATGAACCTGATTTCAGTAGTGCTTGATGCCAGAGATTGTCCCAAATATACATTACCAGTCAAAAATTCTTTGCTTAATGCTCCAGTGTCGATTCCAGCTTCGCCAATGAAAGTCACATTGAGTTTGTTGACAGGTGAGCCCTTCTTCTGTCTCAGTCACTGAATTAGGCCTCTTTGGAAAAGGTTGTCCCGCGTGATGCAGATCTTAAAATCTTTGCTTGCATCTACTTGGCTTGCAAGCCACTGGAGTACATCATCGTCACTATTAAAAAGCAGCCCAATCACTTTGAATTTAATGACACCTTAAGTAAATAAATGACTGATCTATACAAAAAAATTAAAAATCACCTAGACATGTCGGCCATAGATAAGCTTCCCTCGCGTAGCACACAGCTGTCTGTATTGTAGTTCAAATTGTCCTGTAGACTGGAAAGGGTCAACAAAAACACATTAAAACTAAAATATATCAATGTTTATGTTTCAGCACACCTGAAAAACAATGGTAAAAAGGCATTCTACTGAATGTATGTTATTTTGGACATATCTGTAAACCTAGATGCCCATTGAGTCACCTTGTTATTACACTCTAGTGCTAACACACGGTTTCTTGTGCGTTATGAAGGATAAGACAAAACAAAGACGCAAATTATATTTAAATTAATCCCAAAATACTGATAATATTACATTGTAGAGTAATATATTATATTACATTACAAGGAGACACAGCTTTAACACAGACAATATGTTGTGAAATAAAATGTATATAATACCATGATAGAATGGCAAACCTTTCACCACACAGGCTTGCATGCAGAACAATTTCATCTGATGGAAAGCAGCCACAACATATAGGGCATTCCTTTCTATCCTGTAGACAACATATATTCAAATCAATTGCACCAGGTCTCTCTGCAATTTCACATATTTTTCAAGATATCAACTCAAAATCATTACCTGGCCACAATCTCTGGACTCTCTGTTAGGGCGCACAAGTGGTGAGTTTGTGACAGAAAGAACCTGGACCTCACTTCGCCAGTCCTGTAAAGTAACAAACAGCTGTATCCATTGATGCATAGGAGAAATAATCAATGCTACGACATACATACGCTACGATAAACATTTCCGGACACTTTTTTTTACAAGCAGAGTATGATCTCAATTGACTTAAAAACATCTGAGAAACATAAAGCACTTCATGATGCTATTATCTTATTAATGTACAGGGTTTAATTCTTGCTTCCTAAAGTCAAATATAGCATCATTAGGAGTATATATTAGTATTCACTTACAAAACAAGACAAAAACAATGTGATGATATTTTACCATTAATTACAAAATATATGTATTGTTTTGAAATATCTTCTGTTATATGCATTAACCTCATCATCATCTGCTGCAGACTCCATACAATTCTCGATGTGCAATGCTAGGATATGCAGAGGCATGTTTTCTTTGCACACATGGCATGCAGCCTTTCATTTTTTTAATTCAGTGTTCCTGCACCATCAAAACGAAAGGTGTTTGAAAATGGTATGCACCTGAAGACTTGTAGAAAAACCACCCTTCCTCCCCCTCCATTTTGGGATATTCTTCAATGAGAATTTTATTTGCCTGCGAAATGAATAACAGAAATTTGAAAAAGGAGGTTTAAAAAAGGACAGTATAATACTTTAAATAGTTTTGTATAGTAATAGCATCACAATAACTATATTGACAACTTTAATAATAGTGTGTACTGTAATGCCAAAATGATGATTAATTTCAATTAAAAGAGAGCTGGGGGGTGAAAACTTTCAGAATTTGATGATCAAGGTAAATTGTACTTAATTTGTGTACCGGGAAACATACAAGTATCTTCTGTTGCTTACGAAGGGCAGAACTAAATGGAAAAAAATTATATTTCAACAAAATAAGACAAATTTGGCCATCTTCATCATGTTCAAAAGTTTTCACCCCCAGCTCTTAATGCATCTTGTTTCCTTCTGGAGCATCAGTGAATATTTGAATCTTTTTAAATAGTTGTGTTTGAGTCCCTCAAATGTCCTCAGTCTGAAAAGATGCATCTCAAAATCATAAAGTTACTGCTGGAAAAGGTTCAAATATGCAAAGATGCTGGAAAACTGAAGAATCTGCAGGAGCTTTAAGATTTTTCTGAAGAACGCTGCTCAGTTTAACTGTTCAGAACAAACAAGTGACTCATGCACAACCATCACAAAACAGAAAGACAGTCGAGGATCATCAGGTAACAGAACACAGTACTAAGAACCAAGGGTTCCCAAACTTTTGAGGGGGTTAATAATTTCAGCATTTTTTTTGTCTTGTGGACTAAATGTTAATATCTTTTATGTACAATATCTTACTCAGGACAGTACTAAATAAAATATAACATGAATTTAGTATGATCTCTCTTATTTTTTGAAAATCACTCATATTTTCACAGATTCTGCAAAGGGTGCCCAAACTTTCGATCCCCACTGTGTATATATATATATATATATATATATATATATATATATATATATATATATATTAGGGCTGTCAAAAATAGTGCGTTAACGACGTTAATTAGTTGTTTGTCGTTAATTACGTCAATTTTTTTAACGCATTTCACGCATGCGCAGTGTGACAAATTATTCAGGTCAGGAAAGTCTTGTCGATTTCTGAATAAACAGCGGCGAGCGCAGCAACGAAAACACAGAAGAAGCTTAAGGTTTTACCCCAGTTACTTTCAAATACATAAACAGAGACGACTTTGGTAGTTGATGCACTGGAGCTTCTTCCTGTTATAGCGTCCTGTGTTTCACACTGCGCATGCGCAGAACACCTACATGCAATGCAGCGAAAATTACAGCTGATTGGAAAAGCATATGCATTTTTACTTGGTTTTACTGGCACTTCAAGCCTTCAGAACGTGAAAATATCGATCCTAAAGTATTGTGGCAGAACAAATGAACACCTCCCAAAAACAAGAGTGCCCAGAGTGCAGAGGGCGCATGTTTGTGTTTCTGATTTCATTCTTTCGAGTTTCTCTATGCATAATTTCATAGATATGTGGCTATATTTAACCACTGGTTCAC
Organism: Carassius gibelio; assembly: GCF_023724105.1. Taxonomy (NCBI): domain Eukaryota; kingdom Metazoa; phylum Chordata; class Actinopteri; order Cypriniformes; family Cyprinidae; genus Carassius; species Carassius gibelio. The sequence continues at coordinate 46,353,122 of NC_068398.1, forward strand.
CTAAAACTCTTACACTATCTGTAGTTAAATGGCATGGTTTGATATAGTGCTCAGGTAAATTTGATTACGTAAATGTTAAACTTTTGAAATTCAGAAAAAAATAACCACATATTGATGAATCAATACATGAAAATCATGTATCTGTGTCCTGTTATTTTTCTTTTGGTATGCATTTCAGAAAAAAAAATGGTTAGGATTCAGGTGTAATTGCAAATAGTGATTAATCATGATTAATTTAATAATGATTAAAAATTTTAATCATTTGACAGCCCTAATATATATATATATATATATATATATATATATATATATATATATATATATATATATATATATATATATATATATATATACACAGTAAAGACTAAAAGTTTGGACACACCTTCTCATTGAAAGAGTTTTCTTTATTTTCATGACTATGAAAATTGTAGAGTCACACTGAAGGCATCAAGGGCTATTTGACCAAGAAGGAGAGTGATGGGGTGGTGCCCCAGATGACCTGGCCTCCACAGTCACCGGACCTGAACCCAATCCAGATGGGTTAGGGGTGAGCTGGACCGCAGACAGAAGGCAAAAGAGCCAACAAGTGCTAAGCATCTCTCGGGGAACTCCTTCAAGACTGTTGAAGACCATTTCAGGTGACTACCTCTTGAAGCTCATCAAGAGAAAGCCAAGAGTATGCAAAGCAGTAATCAAAGCAAAAGGTGGCTACTTTGAAGAACCTACAATATGACATATAATATGACATATATGACATAATATGACATATAATATGACATATTTTCAGTTGTTTCACACTTTTTGTTATGTATATAATTCCATATATAATTCCACGTGTTAATTCATAGTTTTGATGCCTTCACTGTGAATCTACAATTTTCATAGTCATGAAAATAAAGAAAACTCTTTGAATGAGAAGGTGTGTCCAAGCTTTTGGTCTGTACTGTATACACTAAGTAGACATTGAAAACGCCTCTTCTACTGCATTTGCAGCCTTTGACTGCTGAGTGGCGCTTTAACCACAAGTTATCAAACAAGCGCATCAAAGCACATTTTTTTGCCTCGCTGATGTGTTACATTTGACTGCTTCAGTCACGGAAAATGAAAGAAAAACACTATAGTTTAAATATTTAATATATTTAATATTCACAAATGAAAGTTTGGTATTTATGAAGTTATGTGCATTTCTTAGAATGAATTTAAGCAGGATAAATGTCAAGCCTGTGCCTGAGTCTGTGCTTATATTTTGCAAAATGTCAATATTTTATTTTATATTTTAAATATAAATATATTTTTTCCTATTTAAAACAACATGCATTTTTGTTATTCGTTACCTGTCCTTTATTTTGACATAACTTATTGGTAAAAAAGACATTTGTCTGTAAAACTGATTAAGAAATTGTTGCATGTTTAAATGTGAAGCACTGTATAATTTAGTTCCCATTATTTAGGCCTAATTTGCCTAAAACAAGAAACGAATCAAATTAAACCGGCACGATTAAAATCTTTGAAACTCTAAAGAATTAATAAAACGTCCTCACAATTAAACTCAAGTTCTCTCATTATAATCAACAACATTCACACAATGTAAAAAAAAAAAAAAAGCTTTAGTAATTGACAACTAAAGTCATTTTAAAGGGAACCTTCTTTACTTGCTTTTAAAGTAGGGTAATATCATAATTTAATAATATGAGGTTCTCTCTTGAGATATTTTGCCACATTTCTTCAATTAAGGATTGTTACATAGTGTATGGTGTTTCCATTTATCTGAACTTCTTCAAGTGAGTTGCGAGGCAAAAAAACAAAAAACAAAAATCCAGCACTTCTCCTTCAATACTGATACTGCGACTATTCACAGTTTGTACATGTTCATTCGCTGGCATTTTTTGAATTTCTTTTTTTTCTCCCTTAAAAACAAATTTGTCCATTCTGATGCGCAATTTTACCTTAAAGGCAATTTACCTAATGGCTGTTGATGACTATTTTAATTGAATTCTGCCAAAGTGCGCGCTTGTATGTGTTCGTTAAATGCTTATGCCAGTGCTCATGTCTGAAAATAATATATGAAGAAAAACAAAATCACATAAAAACATTAGGATATAGCTTATATTTCATTAGTAGCATAATTTTTCTTATTGATGTAAACAATAAAATTTTACAAACTGATAAAGTTTTATTTTTTTTTTATTTTTTTTCAGCATGTTGTGCAGACCGCATTAGAATTCGTGACGGGCGGCGGGTTGAGAACCACTGCTTTATATCAAACATTTTTAAATCGTCCACAGCTGAGCTTTGTGGGAGGCTGATCTGCGCCAGATCGCGTGAAGTGAATGTAATGAACAAAGTCATTTTCAGATGCAATGAAAAAAAAACAAAAAACAAAAACATGGATAACCTAGAAAACTCCCAGGCTTTGTTCTGAAGTAAAATAATTATAATTACTGTTAACCAAGAGTAACACATTTTAACTGATTAATCGCCTATTTTCATTTGCTGAATGTTTTCTTTCGCGAATGATTTTAACACGCATTTGTCCACCAGAAACGACTATGCTTGAAGTGGAACCTCTTTGTCATTTGGTGTTCTTCACGGCGTGAGGACCCCTGGAAATGCCCGATCGGGTCAGTGCTTTCCTTTCTTCAGGAGGGGTTGGAACAAAGGCTGTCTCCTTCCACCCTCAAGGTCTATGTGGCCGCCATTTCGGCTCACCATGACCCACTGAAGGTAAGTCTCTTGTTAGGCACGATCTAACCATCAGGTTCCTCTTCGGTGAAGAGGGTCGGGGACCTGCAGGCATTTTCAGTTGATGAAGTGTGCCTTGCTAACTCTCCGGCTAACTCTCACGTTATCTTGAGACCCCGTCCTGGGTACGTGCCCAAAGTTCCCACCACTCCTTTTAGGGATCAGGTGGAAAGCTTGCAAGCGCTGCCCCTGGAGGAGGCAGACCCAGCCCTGGCGCTGCTCTGTCCAGTACGTGCGCCGTTCTGAGGCCAGAAGAAGGGAAAGGCTGTCTCCAAGCAGAGGTTATCCCACTGGATAGTGGATGCTGTTGTCCTGGCTTATCATGTTTAAGATTTCCCATGCCCCCTAGTGGTGAGAGCTCACTCCAACTAGGAGTACTTCCTTCTTGGCGCTGGCGCATGGTGCCTCGCTAACAGACATCTGTAGAGTTGCGGGCTGGGCGACACCTAACACAGTCGTAATATTTTATAATTTCCATGTAGACCCTGTGTCCTCCTGGGTACTCACCCCTTCGGGCCAGTAAGGACCTGCTCGGTGTCAATCCGCTTGCTGTGCCATCCCACTCTGGATGTGGACTGGATGTGTGCGCTATTCCCCTCAGGTGAGTTCCTCAGTCAGATCCCTGGGTCCCTCCAGCACTGTTGATGTCCAGTACTTGCATACATGCCCTTTGTTCAGCCCCGTGTGGGACTAGGTGCCTCCATGTGTTGTGATTCCTCTTCTGGGCAATCCCACGTGTGTATGTCCACAGTAAGTCTCTTCGCAGAATGTGTCTTTCCCTTGGCAAGCCCCTTGCCAGCTCTGTCGTTGAAACTCCACCCTGCGGGTTGGGTAACTCAAGAGGTCTTATCAACACCTTGGTGGATACCCGCCTTGTAAGTCCACCTACGTGCAGGCAGCCTGTTAGCATATGTCCGGCAGGAATATGCTTCCCTGTGTATTCTGTGTTAGCTCTAGGCCCTCACTCGTGCTCTATTTGTTCATGACAGGGCGATATTACTCACATGGGTCACTAGAAGACCAGCCATGTGGCCTTTTGTTAGGGACCCCATTCGTCAGTCTCCTTCTGATGTAACATATAACATGACAGACTGAAAGGGAACATCTCGGTAACATATGTAACCTTCGTACCCTGAAGGAGGGACGGAGACGTTATGTCCCCTTACCACATTTCTTTTCTGCTGAACGGTCGGGTCACCGGCTCGGCCCCTCAGCGAAGACTTGAATGCGGGTTGCTCCCACAGCTCCTTATATACCCGCTCTGCGGGTGCAGCACGTGATGCGAATTCCACAGACCAAGGTACTTTGTGTACCATTGTCTCGTTTTGTACCACTCGAAGGTAATTGATTCGTCAGTCTCCTTCTGACGTTATGTCTCCGTAACGAGGGTTACATATGTTACCGAGACGTTCTGCTCTGTATCAGTGCTGCGCTTATGGAGCTACTGCAGTACCCCGCAGTGCTTTATCTGTGTACATTCCTGTGTGACCAGAGGCTAGCCACCATCTGTGCCCGAGCTTCCTCATTGAAATCTGTCTAAACTTGAATACAAGAAGATTTTTCCGTTGCTGATTCCTGGCCTGATGTTTTGGCTGTGTCCGTTGTGATTATTTTTCAAAAAGATTTAAGTTTTTTTTACCCTACTGGTGGCTGCCTCATTTACTTTTTATTAAAGGGCTTATTGACTGTCATTTCGCTATTGGGTCTTCTCTCACCTTATAACACACACACAGACATATACAGAGAGTGTGTGTGTGTGTATATATATATATATATAAGGGCTGTCACGATGTTTAATTTTTCACACCACGGTTATCGTGAGCAAAATATATCACAATGTCAATATATCACGATATCTATGAGTATCTGTGAGAGTGAAACAGTCAAATACTGATCAACAAGGCACATGTATTTTAACTTATTGCCTTCTCAGACATTACACTAATTTTTACTTAATTTCTCTTTTTTACCCAACAAGCATTACGAATACTGATAAACAATGAACATTTATTTTTGTGTGAAGGAAGACAAGCATATTAAGTTTGTCTGGTTTCAAACTGGAGTAAACACTGTCTGAATGTTTCCTGAAGAACTGAAAAGTATTTCTGATGCAACACTGGTGGTGGGAATGCAAAGGATCTTCTGTGCCAGTTTTGCCAACCTTGGAAACTCCTCCTCATTATCCTTCCACCACTGAAGTGGATCTTTATCGACAGCAATAGTGGGCAAGGATGTGTAATAGAAGCTTCTTGAAATGCTAGTGTATGTCTGCTGATTATTTTTTTCCTGTTTTTTTTTCCATTGTTATTATTTTGAGCATACCAGCCAAGCCTTTTGGGGCCTCAGGTACAGAGACACTGGTCCCCCCATCTTCACATTCTCCTCTGGCAGAAGACTCCTGTGAGAGAGTAGAAGTGCTACCTTCATTTGCAGAAGACTCCTGCGTGACCTGTTGCTCTAGCTGTCCTTTGATTGAATCTGCCTCTTCCACGAAGTTTAACTTGAAGCGGGGGTCAAGTACACAGGCCATGTTAATCACTATAAAATAAACAAAGAGAATATTAATTATTAAAGGAGCTCATAAAACACAATCATTCACAATGAGTAATAATGATATAAGAATAAGTTGAGGTTGGAGAAATGTGTGGCACCGGCCTACTCACCATTAGCCATATCAGAATCCTCATACCGCTCTTTTAAGTTCTTGCAGATGGCATGTTTCATGATCCTCACCAGGCTGCAGTCATCATCCTTTTTTCTGCCCGGATGGATTCAGTCAGATGCTGAAGGACAGGCCTCAGGGATGAGATTGTGATGCATTTCTCTGAAGCCAGGGAATCGGTAAAGGTTCTGAGTGGCTTCAGCACCCTACATGTGTCCTCAAGTGTAGAGATGTATGACCCTCTTTGCACAAGATGCCTGGTATTTCTTTCAGCCATGAGAGTTGCTGTCACCGCAGCATGTTGTTCAACAAATCTGCAAAAATTATATTAAGTTATAAACAAATTCCTAATCTACACAACAGGCTTGCTGAGAAGCATCCAGCAGATGTATGTGTGCGCATGTGTGTCTGTGAGCAGAGATGTATAAAGTACTAGAGACCCATACTTGAGTAAAAGTACAAGTGCTCTATCAAAAAAGTGACTTGAGTAGAAGTTGAAGTGCTCTTTAAGCACCACACTTAAGTAGAAGTACTAAAGTATTCAACATTTTTTGTACTTATGTATTGCAAGTAGTCTATTTTCAAATTTACTACTCAAGTACTGAGTTATGTAGCTATTAAAGAAAGTAGTCAAAAGTCTGAACATATTGTTTTTACTATTTCAAATGATTAACCTAAAGGACAATCATAATTCCTTTGACTGTAACTTCTTGTAAACAAAAAAACGGTTACTAGGGTTAGTTAGCCCAATTTGCAAAATTATGTCATTAATAACTTACCCTCATGTTGTTTCAAACCCGTAAGACATCAGAGGGTCATTTAGAATTTTTTGAAGCATCGAAAATACATTTTGGTCCAAAAATAGCAAAAACTATGACTTTATTCAGCATTGTCTTCTCTTCCGTGTCTGTTGTAAGACAGTTCAAAACAAAGCAGTTTGTGATATCCGGTTCACGAACGAATCATTCGATGTAACCGGATCTTTTTGAAACAGTTCACCAAATCAAACTGAATCGTTTTAAACGGTTCGCGTCTCCAATACGCATTAATCCACAGATGAATGAAGTTGTTAACTTGTTTAATGTGTCTGACACTCCCTCTGAGTTCAAACAAACCAATATCCCGGAGTAATTAATTGACTCAAACAGTACACTGACTGAACTGCTGTGAAGAGAGAACTGAAGATGAACACCGAGCCGAGCCAGATAATGACTCGTTCACGAGTCAAGAACCGTTTCTGTCAGACGCGTCCGATTCGTGAACCGAGGAGCTGATGATACTGCGCATGTGTGATTCAGCGTGAAGCAAACCGACACACAGAGCGCCTGAACTGAACTGATTCTTTTGGTGATTGATTCTGAACTGATTCTGTGTTAATGTTATGAGCCCAGGTGCAGTCAACGCCAATGACGCCATTGCGTCGAGCGCAAAAGAATCGGTGAACTGTTTTCTTCAACTGGTTTATAGACGGTTTCAACGGCATCAACATAAACAAACGTTAATGCGCGTGAGCGATTTTGTGGACCTATCTTAACTTCCGGTAGACTCCAAATAGAATCAATAACAACAGCCAAGTCCCTCTAGAGTAGATATTTTTTGATAACAAACAAAATGTGTTTTCTGTGTGGATCAGGCGGACTTAATGAAAATGCTAATTCATTATTTGCCAGCAGGAGATGTTTTAAAGCATAGACATAAAGCACGAGAAATAGAGGTTTCCCCAGTAACAGCTGTAAACGAAGCAGAGCTGGTACGCTCACACGCTGCTATCAGGCATATAACATGCAAGTCTTCCTTCAGAAATACAGCGATATAAAAACACCCGTGCCTCGTTTTGATATTTAAACATAAATGTAAGGAATTATTATTAAACGTGCAGTACGTTACGTAATGTTACGTTACTCATTTTTATTTAACGAAGCCTTTTTGAAAATCGATCAGTTTTAAAATTGTGACGAGTCTCCAAAAATAAATAAATGTATGGGAAACACATCCCGCAGCACAACCACCTGAGCCCAACTTCAGTCTACTCATCACCTTGGCTTTAACTGCGTTTGTAGATGGCACCGCAGCCAGACCGATATACACAACACAGACCGGAAGTTAACTTAGGTCCAGGCGTATGCGCCCGATGAAACCGTCTATTGAATCGAACTGTCAGAAAGAACTAACGTCACTGGTAATCCGAGAACCGATGCAACCGGTTCTTGACTCGTGAACGAGTCATTATCTGACTCGGCTCGGTGTTCATTTCTCTCTTCACAGCAATTCAGTCAGCATGCGCAGTCTTCTTAATCGCTTGATTCGCTCAATGATGTGCCAGCTTCATCAAACCTGCCATCTACAGTTCTGGCAGTGGTTTGTAATGGAATTATTCGTAACATTTTTAGAATCGTAACGAGTAACGATGCAGCACATAAAAAAATATCGGAGTAAAAGTATTAAACTCAGCGAAAATATGTACTGAAGTAAAAGTGGAAGTAGGAGAAAAAAATAATACTCTAGTAAAGTACAGATACCGCCTTTTAGTACTTAAGTACAGTAGTGAAGTAGTTCTACTTCGTTACTATACATCTCTGTCTGTGAGTGAGAAAAATGCTAACTAACTGTTACTACAAGTGAGTTAGTAAAAGGAATGCATTTCTTTATATGTTGTTTTCATTCACATTTGTTTAGTTTTCATGCACCCTGTGCCTTTTAAGCTTATGCTGAGTTGACACTGACAGAATAATTAACTGAACAGGGTATTGCCATGCACAAGAAATTCATACATATCTAGAAATCATGTCATATGTAGACCCCCATCTGGTGACAACATCTTGTATCAAGGTATGTTTAGGAAGATTAAGTTCTGCTTGCTTTTTCACCAGCTCTCTCCTTCTCTTCCATGAGTGGTTAAATCCTTGGACGACACTCCTGCAAGCCCTCAACGCAGCATCCACTTTGTCAATCTTCAGGGCCTTTCCAAGTGCAAGATTTAAATTATGTCCAAAGCAGCTGGAGCCAGTTTGATGGGAGGAGGGATTTAAATGCAGACTTCATATTTGTGCCATTGTCAGTGGTTACACACACCACTGCTGACTGAATTCCCCACTCTTGAATTAGGTTTTCGAAAGTCTCTTTAATGTTTACACTGGTGTGGTCAGATAAAAATGCAGTCTCTAGACATGCAGCTTTCTTCTTCTTCTTCTTCTTCTTCTTCTTCTTCTGTTTATTGGCGGGTCATATCTTTATGATATATACCGCCACCTACTGGACTACTACACAGGAGTGTGTAAAAGGACGTTGGTAGCTGATAAATTAAATCATAAAATAATAGTAAAACCCCCCCACCCCCCTCAAAAAAAAAAAATTACGGTTTATACTACATATATAATTATACCCAGCTAAATTCTTCTACTTAAACCAGTATCATTAAGATACGTAATAAAAAACTTGCTTCTTTGTCTCTGCATACCTTGCTCCTGTAAAATATTATGAATGTCATTTTCTGCATCTTAGTCTTTCCACTTCTGTCTTAGTTGATCAAATTTCTTACATCTAAATAATACATGGGTGACATCCTCCAAGACTTTACATTCAGAGCATATTCCATTACTTTTACCTATTAATGATAAAGTGGAATTCAGGCCTGTATGGCCCAACCTCAATCTGGTTATAATACCTTCTTCATGCCTATTAAGACCCAATGAGGTGATTCTTTTCCCTCCAACACAGTTCTGGTTCCTATAATAATGTCTGGCATTACTCTCTGAATCCCATTCATCTTGCCATCTTAGTATAATCTGTGATTTAATTAAAGCTTTAGCATCTCCTTTACCCAATGGAATGTGAATTTCTACTTGATCTAAATCCAGGGGCCTCATTTATAAACGTTGTGTACGCACAAAAGAAGGCGTACGCCACTCTCTACCCAATAATTGATATTTATAAAAAGCAAACTTGACGGGAAAATGTGCGGTCCTTCACGCAAGCTCTGACCCAGGCGTACGCACAAAAACGGGTGAAATGAGAAATGGCGACACCATCGGCAGATGGAAGAAACACGTGAAAGTGAAAGTGAAAATGACAATACTGCCTCTCATAAATAACATGAAGACTTCACAAAGCAAGTCTTACAATTAACAGCCTACACGAACACCCGTTTGATCGATCAGCAGTGAAACAAACAAAAAAAATCAAACGAAAATTACAACAGAAATTCAAATGAACACATATTTCCAAAAAGAAAAGTGAAATATGTTCTGCAATATTGGCATGTTGTGCAATTCATCCTCATAAATAATATAGTTAACAGAACGAAATAATGTACAAAACTGATATTCTCGTCAATGTGTCCGTCTGGCGGAGCAGATATAGTTGCAATTAGATAGACAGATAGATAAATAATTAAGGAGATAGATAGATAGATAGATAGATAGATAGATAGATAGATAGATAGATAGATGTATTAATTGTCCACAGGGGAAAGTTGTTTTCATAGTAAAACATTTCTTCATAAGCTACGGAATTATGGTATTCATGCATATGCCTTTAGTTTGTTTTATTTTTGACAAAACAATGTATGGCGTATGTCTCAACCATTCAGAAAGCAACAAGAAATTACATTTGCGCTGAACAATTTCCCATTTCCACATCGATTAATACCGACATCTGTAGCTTGTCAGATGCAATTAAATGGATGCGTAATGACGTACAATGGCTGATCTTGCGCTCTTAGAAGATGTGGAAAATGGAAGAATTCGGAGTGAACGCATCTTTAGACAGCAAGAAGACTTGCTGGCAAACGAGGACGAGTGGCTTATGAGCCGGTTCCGACTTCCTCGAGCCGTCCTGTTGGACCTCTGCGGGCTTTTGGGCCCAGCGTTACAGAGGAGCACTCGGAGGAACCACGCCGTGCCAGTCCCACTTCAAGTCCTAACAACACTAGGATTCCTGGCGACTGGCACTTTTCAGAGGGAATTGGCTGACAGGTCAGGAATATCTCAGCCGACCCTTAGCCGGGTAATGCCAGACGTGTTAAAAGGCATAATAGCTTCGTCCCATGATTCCATAAAGTTTCCATACACTGCGGGTGAACAGGCAAACAAGAAAGCTCAATTTGCAGCTATGTATGGTTTCCCAAATGTCATCGGTGCTATTGACTGCACTCATGTTGCCATAAGGGCACCGAAAGTTAATGAAAATACTTTCATTAATAGAAAGCATTTTCATTCAATCAATGTCCAAATTATTTGTGATGCAGACATGTTGCTCACTAATGTAGTAGCTCGGTGGCCTGGGTCAACCCATGACTCATTTATTTTAAGACACAGCAGTGTTGGACGCAGACTCAAGGCTGGTGCTATACGTGATGGCTGGCTTCTAGGTACGTTTGATTATAGACATTCACATTTTAATGTACTTCAATGTCTTAACCCTTTCACTATCCTTGCAGGGGACAGTGGATATCCCCTCAAACAGTGGCTGCTTACGCCTTTCCTCAACCCACATAGTGCAGAGGAAAGGCACTACAACATGTGCCACAGCCGAGCTCGCGCTATAGTGGAGCGCACCATCGGCCTGTTTAAGGGCAGATGGCGCTGCCTCGACTGCACTGGAGGGAGGTTATTGTACACGCCTGAAAAGGTGTGCCAAATCGTGCTGGCATGTGCTGTGCTACACAATGTGGCACAGCTTAAAAACGTGCCTCTACCCCCTGGCGCCGATTGCTGTGTTGGCCCCGACCCTGAACCCCATCCCCACGCATTTGAGCCAAATGCTGCTGCTGTGCGCCAGCGTTTGGAAGTGATGCGTCGCTTGTAAAGAACAACAAAAGGTGTGGAAAATATTATTTGTTCAAGAATTCCCTCATCGTGCAGTTTATCTCAGTCAGGGCAGTCTTGATTTCGCCCAACTCCTTGGCCACCTCTCTGATTGAACTAATGACTTCCCTCTGCATTTCAAGGACTGCATCGGTGAGGACACGTCCACTGCTGGAGGGTTGAGAGCCATGTGCCGTGGAGACGCTGGGTCCAGACGACTGCTCAGCTGCAGCATCGTAACCACTGGCCCCGCTGGAACACCCAGCAACTGAAATAAAATTGTTCTATATTAATAAACTGTAATTGTGTAGCCTGCATACATGTGACTTGACTGCATTCATTTTACTTATTTCTCTAACCTGTGTCACCCGGTGCATCTGGCGCGTCAGTGTCCCCCTCCGCCTCAGTCACCACTCCACTTAATAGGGATTCCCGAATAATTGCCGCCAGTCTCTCATCAAGAGGGGTCAGCTCCGGTGTCCCCTTTCCCCCACCCGTGGCAGACACACTCTGGCGATGGAGCGCTAGACGTTTTTTTGCCTCGACTTTGATTTCCGACCATTTCTTTTTTTATTTCGGCCACGGTCCGAGGTTGTGAGGCTACAGCATTTACGGCGTCTGCCACCGTTTGCCACTCAAGTGCCTTTTTGGCATTAGTAATGCCCACACTGTGCCCTCCAAACAACATTTTTCTCCTCTTTTCCACCTCGCCAACGATAACTTCTACTTCACATTGAGTGAAGTTAAGTTTTTTTGATTTCCTCTCTGTGTTTGCCATGATTTCGCAATCAATGAATATTAACTTGTGGGCGTTTCACGGACTATTTATGGGCAACTATGGGCGTGTCATGAAGCCGCAAAAGCTGCGCTACATTTAGAATTGATTGTGATTTATTAAGGGAAAAATCCGTAGGATGTGCGTGCGCACGGTTTTATAAATCCGAATATTTCTGTGCGTACACACGTCCTATGTTTCATCCGTATGCCACTTCTGACGCAAATCCTACGCAAAGTTTTATAAATGAGGCCCCAGAGCTTTTTTAGCTAACTTATCAGCAATTTCATTGCCATCTATTCCATAATGGCCTGGAATCCAACAGAACTGCACCGCTAGTCCAAGGCTTATAATATTTAAAAGAATATGCTTTACTTCTAATACCAAATCTTCATGTATAGCATTATCTGTTATAAAACTTTGTAATACTGCCATAGAGTCAGTACATATAACTGATCTAAGAGGTTTAGTCTCTTCAACCCACCTAAGGGCAGTTATTATTGCAGTCATCTCTATTGAATATACTGATAAATGGTCACTCACTCTATACCCATATCTTTTTTCAAATTCTGGTATATATATACCAACACCACAATGACCTTTGAGTTCTTTAGAGCCATCTGTAAATATTTTCAAATATCCATAATATGAAGTATTTAAATAACTTAAGCAGGCTTCAGTAAAACTTTGCTTAGTGTGATGTTCACCTTTTCCTGTTAATAAATCAATATTTACCTCTGGAACTGGAAGCAGCCATGGAGGAACACTACTTAAAGCTAATGCTGGGCCATACTTCAACTCTTTTAATCCATAATGATTCACTATATTGTCAATATTCCAACCAAATCCACTGGACTTTTTAGAATATTCGCAACAATCACTAAGTACTGTCAGAGATGGGTTATTGGAACTTCCTTTTAACCTAATTACCTTTTTGCACTTTGTTTCAATATATTCTATGTGATATTTCCATGTAAGTTTTGCATCTAACCATATTCCTAGGTACTTAAATTTTTCACTTCTTTCAAGTTGCTGATTATAAAGCATAATTTTATAAGTTTCAGGGACTTTTTTCCTAGTAAAATACACCACCTGTGACTTTGAAATAGAAAATTTAAAACCCCAATCAATTCCCCACTGTTCCAGTACATGAATGTCCTTTTGAATCTTATTATTAACATGTGAAATATTACGTCCTCTTCTCCAAATGACAGCATCATCTGCATATAATAGACCTTTGTTACTATCTCCCAGTTTTTCATATATGTCATTAATCATTATGTTGAACAAGATAGGACTGATAACACTGCCCTGTGGAATCCCATTTTCAACAATAAACTCATCAGACACTGCATCTCCCACTTTGACCCTGATGGAACGTTGAGAGAGAAAGTCAAGTATGTAATTATACATTTTCCCATTAATTCCCAATTTTCCTAATTTAATCAATAAACCTTCTCTCCACATTGTGTCATAGGCTTTCTCAATATCTAGGAAAACTGCCACCATTACTTCTTTCATTATTAACGACTTTTCAATTTCATTGCATACTTTGACCAGAGCATCTGTTGTTGACTTGCATCTCCGAAATCCAGTTTGATACCCTTTAAGTGGATTTATGTATTCTAGAAAATAATTCAATCGCCCAACTATAATTTTTTCCATTAATTTTCCAAAATGTGAAGTGAGTGCAATAGGCCTATAATTTCCTGGGTCACTTGAGTCTTTACCTGGTTTAGTAAATGGAAGGATTCTTGCCCATTTCATTCCATACTTTCTTAAACAGATTAATAACTTTCTCCAATATATTATCAGGCAATTTTCTAAACATAGCATAACACAGGTTGTCCGTCCCTGGTGCAGAGTATGCATTATTGCTTAATGCCCTTTTAAGTTCTGACATATTAATTTCAGAATCCATAATAGACATATTAGACACTTTGGTATTTAATATATTCCTATTTATTTTCATTATCTCTTCTTTCCTTTTCTTATACCTCTCCTCCAGGTGGCTACCCTTGTGTATGTCTGCAAAAGCTCTAGCAAGCATATTGGCTTTTTCCATATCTGAGATTGCATGTGTGCCATCTTTAATTAAGACAGAAACCTGGGGAGGCTTAAATTTGCCTATCATCTTCTTAATCATCATCCATACTTTATTTAAAGTGGTCTCTCTTCCTATTGTTGAGCAAAACTGTCTCCATGAATCTTTCTTAGCCTCTTTAATAACCTGGCTAATGCCTTCTTCCTTTGGTAATTAACAAGATTGTCCATTGTTAATGTTCTACGCAGATTCTTAAAAGCTCTATTCCTGTCCTTGATAGCCTCAGAACACTTATCATTCCACCATGGAACATTGGTTTGCTTCTTTTGGTTTTGACTAACAGGAATGCTTTGGCTGGCAGCATCCAATATAAAAGAACTGACAGTGCTATTTATTTCATCGACTGTTTGATCATTATTAATTGATATACTTTCCCCATTCCCACATCTTTCTACAAACTTCTTCCAGTCTGCTTTTTTAAAATTCCATCTTTGGGGCACATAACTTTGTTCAATCTTAAATTCAATATCAACTGCACATGTAATTGGGAAGTGATCACTACCCATGCTTGTGCTTTGATCTATTTCCCATTCACATCTACTGGCAATTTTCCTATCTACTAGAGTTAAGGCTATACAAGAAGTTTCATTTTTATAAACATTAATTCTAGTACCATAACCATTATTTAAACACACTAACATTCTATCATTCATCATTTCTTCCACTGCCTCACCATTCAAATCTGTCTGTTTACTACCCCATAAACTGTTATGAGCATTGAAGTCCCCACACCAAATCTCTCTGTGGCTTCTCTTAACTATACTTTTTTAATAACTCACTATTTAATACTTTACATGGATTATAATAGTTAATGATAGTAAAATTACCACCATCTTTATTAAATATTTCAATTACCACACATTCATGATCCTTGGTATTAATAAACTTATACGGTATTCCTAATTTAATAAATGTCATACACCCTCCTCCTCTGCCTCTTCCTCTATCACATCTAATCGCATTATATCCTTTCAATACAAAATCAAGATGTGGTTTTAACCATGTTTCTTGAATGCATATGACCTCAGGTTTTTCTTTCAGGTTATGTATATATCTCTTAAATTCTTGACCATTTGCAATTACACTTCTGGCATTCCATTGAAGAATGAAAAGTACCATGAGGCTTTTAATCACTATTTTGACCCTCATATTTACTATTCAGTATTTCTTGAATCTTACTAACTTGTGCCCTAAATCCTAAGAAGACATTTGCAATATCCACAATTGCTTTTACCTTATTACTTCCCTGAGGAAGTTCAGTTGCTTTACTGATCACTACACAAATGAAGGCAAGGAAGTCATTTTTCTTGACCAACAATGTTTCTTCTGACATTTTCTTTTTGAATTCACAGCACTCTGATGGTTGAGAATTAAGTCTGGGCCTACTGACCTGTTGGACTCTCTCGTTTGGATGGATCTTTTGGTTTACTCTGCTTATTGGTTTGCTAGTATTTGCTTCCCGAGATTGCTCTAGTGTATAGGGGGCGACAATTGGGCTACTACCTTTCTTTTCCATTTCAATTTTCTTAACCGCCTCAGCATAGGAAACTTTATAAATAATTTTACATTTCTGGACATATTTTGCCTCTTTGTGCTTCTCACAACCTCCATAAGCTGCACTATGATTGCCACCACAATTACAACATTTTAATACAGCATCTTGTTCACATTTACCATATAAATGTTCTCCTCCACATTTTGCACATCTAGTTTTTCCTCGACATTGGCTAGCAGCGTGACCATACCGTTGGCAATTAAAACATCTTAATGGCGGTGGGATATATTCTCTCACGGAGTATGACATGTATCCCATTTGAACCCTGTTAGGTAGTTCTTTTTTGAAGCCTAATAGAATAGACAGGCTTTCTATTTTATCTTTAACTTTTGTCAATCGCTTAGCTTCAACTAAATCATAATCTTTTAAACTTTCCATGATCTCCTCTATTGTAACTGAAGTTGGTATTCCAGATATTACTCCTCTGACCTTAGATGCTGCTTCCGGAATATGTGACGTTACCTTGAGGTTGTTGAGTGTCTTTTTTTTTGAGAATATTACATTGTTGTTCTTTGGAATTTGCAAAGATCAGCATCCTCCCATTTCCCATGAAACGGGCGTGATTAATCTTGCCTATTTCCTTCTCTATTGCTTTCGTGATATGTATTGGATGCAAATCTGGCCCCCCCTTTTGATCAAACACCAGAATAACTTTCCAAATGTCAGCCTGAGGCCTCAAGGCCCTGTTACCATTTGTTTTGGTCTTTTTCGCCACAACTACTGATTCTATGGAATCCCCTTCACTCTCTGATCAGTTGTAAATGCAAATTGGTTTGCTTCAGCCAAAGAGTTGGCATTCTCATCTTTTAATTCTATGTACATGTTAGGGATTTCTTTTTCAGAAAAGTGTTGTCTTCTTGTTTGATAGGTGTCAGCGGGTGCAATACTGCCACCAGAGAGGTTAACCAGGTACTTCACTGGAGTATTTACGCGTCATTATTTAAATATCACGATTATCGTCAATACCGGTATATTGTGACACTCCTAATATATATATATATATATATATATATATATATATATATATATATATATATATATATGTGTGGGAAAACTTATATAACCCTGGAAGATGTTCTTGTGTTTGCTTCTGGGGCATCTGCCATACCTGCATTTGGATTTGGAGAGAATCCTACAATTAAATTTCTTCATGAGGAACTGAAGGGCAACTGGTGGATGTTCCCAGAAGCAAACACTTGTGCCATCACTTTGAAGTTGCCCATTGGGCATAAATATGAAGATTTTTGTCATTTTATGACAACTGGAATCATTCAGTCACCAGTGTTTGGGGTAGCCTAAAATTTTGTTAACTCCTTCATGGCTGTTCACTCTGCAGCTGGCCTGTTGTTGCTTTGTGTTTTCTTTAGGTTGTTTATACTATGTATTGTGTATTGTTTGCTTGTCTTAAAATATAAGCATATAAATATTACTTTGTATGCCCTAAATCTTGACTGTCTTTTATTCTTTATACCTTATTTATTTTAGTATATCATGATAAAAACAATTTATTACATTTATATAGCACTTATACAGAAGGGTGGGAATCACCTCTACCACCAATGGAGGTCATTGATTTTTAATGTCTACAGAGAGTCAGGACCTTAGTTTAACGTCTCATCCGAAGGACGGTGCTCTTTGATAATATAGTGTTCCCGTCAATACACTGGGGCGTTAGGACCCACACAGACCAAAGGGTGAGCACCCCCTGCTGACCTCACTAGCACCTCTTCCAGCAGTGACCTAGTTTTCTCAGGAGGTCTCCCATCCAGTTACTAACTAGGCACAGGTTGATATGGCTGCTTTTGGATATTGGATAATATTGGTTAATAATATATAAGTAATATAAACATGACTGTTATGCCATAGCATTTAGTCAGTTTTATAAAATATAACTGCAGTGTTGACTGTTAATTTGACTTTTAATTTGATGTCAATCTGCACTTACAAGAATTCTAGTGATGACAATACAGATTGTGCAAATAAATGGAGCAAAATGGAATAAAAACATGTACTTCATTAACTGCGAAATTGTTAAGTGAATGTTTTTTTTTAATGTAACAGACTTTATTTCCCAGAATTTAAAGATTTAGTGTAGCATTTATGATTAATGTGTGTGCTTAAGAGCAGAGTAAAGGTATGGGTATCTCGTATAAATAGGACCAGCATGCAGGCAATACCATAGAATAAAGCAGTCATACTCTGACCATTTAAGTCTATTATTCTGTTATTAAAAGATGCTACAAATGAAATTACAAACTCTTCGTTTTCACACAAAAATAAATCAATAAATAATTCACATTTCACTCATTTAACTTGTGTTAGTGGAAAATAACTTTTCCAAAGATGCAGAACCCCCATACAATACAAATCTGTAAGACATTTAAAGTTTTACCATGGTCAAGTCTAAAAGCATTCAACCAACTGAATGGACACTGTGTTCCTTGGTCAAACTGAATTTGTATTATGCGTTCCCACAACATACAGATGGTTAAATAGTTGTTTTATTTTCCAGAAAATCGTCTTCAAGAGTTAAGGGGTACTCTTGCCTCTCTTGAAGTTCCAGTGGCAACAGCAGACACAACTTGGACACATCATCAATTACTTTCTGGAGTAAGTGCAAAGGAAGCAAGGCCAGTACTCCTTGATGCCAAACTGTCAGCACATAGAGTATTAAGGCAAATATGCCAGAAATGCCAAGAGGTGCAGGCCGTGATTCGATGTTTGGAGTGTGTCCCACTGGACTTCGAATACCTCTGTGGCAAGTGTGACAAAGAGGTCCACAGGAGGCAAATCTTCCATGGCAGAATGGCAATATTTCATGGCTACCTAGAGCCCATTCCACCAACAAAAGCTGTGGTGGTGGATGGGAATGGCCTGCCTTCTGAAAATCAAGAGGGTATGTTAAGACTACACAGTCGTTTTATAATTAAATTTAACAAGAACATTGTCATTGAAATAGTTGCATGTAGCGTAATGTGCGTTAGTTAAATTAGGTATTTTGTGATCATTTGTACAAAACTGAGGAACCGTATTTATATGAGGGCTTGTTTATAGCCAAAGATGACGGATTATAAGGCGCACCTTCAATGAATGGCCTATTTTAGAACTGTTTTCATATATAGGGCGCACTGGATTATAAGGAGCATAGAATAGAAGATACTGCAGTCAAACGTTTGACTGGGTTTGTGTTATGCATCCACTAGATGGAGCTGTGCTAAAGGGAATGTCAACATTTTGACAGAAGGTGCACTGTCGGTTTTTGAGAAAATTAAAGTCTTTTAAATGCGCCTTTTAATGCGGAAAATACGGTAAATACACTCTTTTGATCATGTTCAGGAAATTCAGTCTCTGCATTTAACCCATCCGTGAATTAGTGACACACATACACAGCACACATGAGGTGACACACAGTAACTCAAAGCAGTGGGCAGTCATCTGTTGAGGTGTCCGGGGAGCAGCAAAAGTTTTAGTGCCTTGTTCAAGGGCACCTTAACCGTGGATGTGGACAGGACAGCGATGTTCAACCGATTTCCCGGCCACTTTCACTTTCCACACAAAGTCTTTCTGTCTATGTGTGTCTACATGCTTTGGAACAATACTTGTAATTCTTATGTTTATGTATGTTATGTTTATGTATGTTACAGATTTTGGTGACATGTCAGAGGATGCTGCAACTGGTTGGAAAAGTGTCCTCATGCGGAGGTCCTCCGTACTGGAGAGTTCATTACAAAATGCTGTGAGCACGTACAGTGCTATAGTTGACAACCTCCAGATACACGACACAGAATGCAGTATGGACACTGATGATGAGTATGACCTTAGTAGTCCAGAGTCAGAAGATTAGGAAAGAGACCACTCTATGTTTTGTTTTGAAAATCTGTCAACTTTCAGTTTTCCCTTTTTTTTTTTTTTTTGCAGTGGAGGCACTGACCAACCGACCACTGAGCCTCATTAGCCGTTTGAAACCCGTTAACTGATAAGTAAAAAATATGCTACGCTATTTGAAATAACAGCCATTTCGAGCCGCGCCTGCAATTTCGCAACTCTGTCGCATATCTCTGCCGCTCTGCCAGTGCCTCCCGCTCACACACACACACACACACTGCCCCGGCCCCGCCCTTCCACTCACGTAACTTTTTTTTAATCCCATACACCGCGAAACATGAGTTCCGCAAACACGGCGCCAAGGAGGTTGTATGTAATCAGAGGAAAAATGGCTCCTCAGTTTTGAATTGGTTTGGGTACAAGGTGATCGCATTGAAAATAAAGGCGTTTGTCTGTCATTAGAATCTCATTTGAAACATTGCCGCGGCTCATTTAAGAAAATGACAGCTCCGAATAGACGCCACTTTTGTTTAAGGTATTGCTGACAATAATAAAGAAAGATGATGGTCAT
Organism: Carassius gibelio; assembly: GCF_023724105.1. Classification (NCBI taxonomy): domain Eukaryota; kingdom Metazoa; phylum Chordata; class Actinopteri; order Cypriniformes; family Cyprinidae; genus Carassius; species Carassius gibelio. The sequence continues at coordinate 46,373,160 of NC_068398.1, forward strand.
CATCACCTTATCTGTTACCACTGAAATGTAGATGTGAGCGCGCAAACCCAAATGCTGAGACCTTGTGCCAAATGTTTTTAATCGGTTTATTAAGTACAAACAGGCAAGTTATGAAAAATTTAGTGTGAGGGATTTGTTCACTTCACACCAAAAGATCTTGGAATGAGATGGCTAACTGTAGTAGCGTTTAGTCCACTGTCTATAATAGCCAGGGCTTAATTTGAGCAGCAACATGCCAGAACATGTTTCATCACCTTCTGTGTCACTATGGAAAATGAATTGCCTAAATTAAAATAAATAAATTACTGTTTGTGTAGTGTTCAATGGTGTTATTTATCTGGTTAGTCTTTATTCCCCATTTGAAGTTCTACAAAAATCTTGTCTTTTCATTTTCTATGCATTTTGAATAAGCATTAAATAAGCGCATTTAGTTTGTTAAAATATTATAATGTTGATGGTTTTTTTTCCATTTATGTTGATTTTATGAAAAGTGAACAGCACGAGTAAGATAGGGTGAGCAATATGAGACATGGAGTGGGTCAGACATGATTTGACCACTTCATTAAGTTTTTTTTTTTTTTTTTAGAAAGCTTGTCTTTAAAGTGAATTTCGTTTTGAATAAATTGTATCTTAATTTTTTTTTTTCATCAACCAATTGCCTGAATGTAATGAATAATAAGTAAATATAACAAACAATATAATCATGGAGGCGCCCGGGTGGTTACTTGCATTGCACGTTAACTGGAGCGCATCTCATCCTAACTTAACGAAACTATGTAGTTTAGTGTATGCCTCACACAGACATGAGAAATATATCAAATACACAAAGCTTGAAATGTCTTTAAACTAAATAATTCAAAACTAAAAAAGAAAAAGGCTACTCCCTGCTTATGTAATGTTGCTGATGTAGCTCGAAATATATTAAAAGTTTTAAAGCCCTTTTCCTTCTTACTGTTGGGTGCGACAGCTGACTGCCTTATAATATGGTTGTCATTTACGTTAATCGCGGGAAGCTCTTGTAAACAGCGAGTGTAATTTGCCATCATCTCCACCAGGGCTTCAAATTCAAAATATATAAATATAAATTCAAATTATATATTTCGAGCTACATCGACAACTTTGAGGGGGAGTATTCTCTCATTTCATGTTAAATCCGACCGTTGGCGTCTCCGTTCCTGACCTGTCATACCGGTCTTTGTATTATTTATATATTTAGTTAAACATAAACATAAACAAAAGCCCCATAGATTGAGAGTAGGAACTGTGAACTGTATTTGTGAACTGCACATGAGACTCCAATGACTTGTAGCTTCGGAACTATTCTGAAGTGTAGGCGCTCACAAAACAAACAAGGTAGCCGAGGATATCTGTAATGCAAAAGTGCGGCAGCAAGTTATTGTCGGTGCTCCACTCTTTGTTGGGAATTTCATTTGGATCCAAACCGTTAATAGTGCCATTGGCAATTTTTTGTCCACATACCGGTCTCTGGCATCCCTATTAAGCATATCCCTTTAAATATCACAACCTTTTAACATTTTTTTACATCTTTTCTCCTTCTCCCAACTCTGCTTCTTCTCGTTCGACTTACTGTATGTTTACATTCGCGAGGCCATTAACATGGCCGCTATGTCCCAGAATGCAACGCGGCGCCCAAGCCCTATTTCCGAAGTTGATAGATGCGTTTGACTTGAAGCACCGCTGCACAGAAGGATCAGTGTATGAAATTAAAGTACCACGAGAGCGATAAGAGAGCACACATATCCAATGCATTCGAATCGCTCTCACAATACTTTAATGTCATACAGGTGATCATTCTGTGCAGCGCTGCTTCAAGTCGAACGCGCCTAATATAACTGCTCTCCCTCTCTCATAACTGCATATAAAATATTGATACATGCTGTTTCCTATACATTCAGGTTCTTTTTCAGCAACAGGAAACCGGGATGTCTGGTCTTCCTGTGTGTGTGTATGTGTGTGTGTGTGTGTGTGTTCTTGTATATGGTTTATAAATATCTGACATATGTATTACAAGGTAAACATGCTTTATTTGGAAAATTCCTGTGCCCTCGTAAACCAAAAAAGGAAAAGAAAAAAAGCTGTTTTTACTCACATTTCACATTTACTCACCGTTAAAAAACGGTGTTTACTTGAAATTTTAAACATGCATTTTTCCGTGATGGATAGAGGTAGTGTATGGGGATAGAATATACAGTATAGAAAACGGTTTCGTCTATGCAGAGTCCCCATAAACTACATATGCGTGTGAGAGAGAGAGAATTAAAAAGCATGATACACATTGCTAGAAACATCATACAGCGCTCGCTGTTCCTGCCAGAGTTCAGTGAGTTTATCCTCCTGGTCAATAGTTCAACATTCGCCGTGGCGCTGACATCTTCATCTTTCTTCTTCTGTGGTTTTCCTAGTTCGTGATTGGTCAACTTCAGATTGATCAATATATCGGCTTGTTCAACCGCACACGTCACAAATTCAAACCGATAGCTCACAAACTTTTTAGACATGTTTAAAAATGATCGGGAGGTCGGGAAGTGCTCGTAAGCTACTCTGCTCGGCTCGTAATTCATTGCAAATGATACGAGCTGCGACCATACGAGAATACTCAATTTCCACACGATTGAAAAATCGCATGCAAACTCACAGCAGAAATCACACCGTGTATGCCCACCTTTAGGGGTCAATGGCTCGATCAGGTTATCACTTAAAGTGTTGACTGCAGAGCCTTGTATGAGATGTGATGTTAAATCACTCACAGATAGTGGGTATTTTTTTTTCTTTTTCACTAAAAATCTTTTATCTGCACTGTTGTTCTCTTCATTGATTTGCACTCTATCTGCCATTTGCCTTGCGCTGCTTTATTTAACTTTATTTGTAATTTTATTATATGTATTTTTTTACATTCCTTATTGTATAGTTATATATATATATATATATATATATATATATATATATATATATATATATATATATTGTATAGTTCCTTATTTTATATTTGATCTAGATTTTTAGGCTTTAATGTTAATGTTATCTGTATGCACCGGGGTCTAAGAGTAACGCAATTTCGATTCTCTGTATGTATATGGAAACTGACAATAAAGTAGACTTGACACTTGACGTTGAATGCTGTGAATCCATTTTCTGCGTGTTTCTTCGTCCTCAGGAAAAGTCTGGAAAATCAGTACAGAGTTGAACTTAAGGAGGCCACACATAACGGGACACATCAAGGGTCAGGCAAACTACTGTCTTCCAGAGCATGTGAGTGGAGTGGAGCGGGAGCGAGCGGAGAGCGTGAGCGGGCGGGTCTTAGACTGAGCGCAGAGCGGCATTTTTAAAAGGATGGAGCGTCGCTCTATTTCCCGCTCCAATATCGCTCTGCTCACCATGAGTCTGAAGCATGCTCAGTCAAGCCTGACCCACAATCCATCTGTCTTTTACTGTCATCAACAGACTATTTTCATTCAAAACTCGGCTCAATAATGGAGTTCAAAAAGTACTTCAAAAAAGAAAACTAGAAATCATACAGGTGTACTATTAAAAAACAAACTAACAGTGACAATGTGGTACAAGAAAACGAATGTGGAGACATTGTTTCAGTAAGTAAAGGTTCCTTTTGGAATCTAAAAAGGCACATTTTACCGAAAGCATGAAAGTGTGCTGCGCGAACACACTGTGAAGGAAGCCAAAGGTTAGCAAATTGAATGCGGTAACTTGTAACAAAGTGTAAATTAAATATAGCGTAATATTTAAAAACAAATCGTTTTGTCATTCAAGTAGGCATAATGGTTCGTTTTATTTCATTTGTGTCGTCTGTGAATTTGTATTTAATAGAGCGAGAGGAGGAGCAGCAGCAACAAGAGACAACGGTTAAGGAATTCAAAAGTTTCTTCACTGCACGCAAAGCCCCAACCATAACAAGGGAGAGAAAAAGAGAGCTGGATGTAGCATTTTTTTAAATGATTTACATGGACTATGAACCGCTGAGTATAGGAGAACGCGAAGGGATGCAACACTTCGCCAGCGCAGCTCAACCGGGCTACGCACCCCCATGCTACAACACCGTACGGGACACGCTCATGCCCCATGCTCTGGAAGAGATGGAAGCCAAACTGCAAGACCTACTGCAGAATGGTGATGGGCTCGTTCTGTCAGCGGACATTTGGACCAGTAGAAGAGGGCACAGCTTCCTTGGCATCGTGGCCAGTTTCATTGATGGGACGTTCGGGGGGCACACGGTTTTGTTGGGCTGTGAGCACATACAAGGGCACCACACCACAGATCGTATTTATCAAAACTATGAAAGTGTACTGAAATATTGGAACGTGCAACGACGTGTGATTCGTGTCGTCACTGACAGTGGCAGCAACATGATCAAGGCGTTTAACCTCCTCCCTGGCAATGAAGAGGAGGCGGAGGGTGAAGTGACCACGGATGCCAGCAGCAGCGCTGAACATGAAGAGGATGAGGAACCAACGGTGCCCTCGCAAGTCCATGTGGAAGTGATAACAACTAATGTAGACACTATGATAAATCAGTACTTTACTGTGTCAAATTTACATCTGAGATGCCCCATTCACATGCTTCAGCTGACCATCAAAGATGCCATTAACGAGCACGATAACATTAATAGGCTGTTAGTGAAAGTCGGCAAGCTGGTGAAAAGTGTACGAAAGAGCACCCTGAACACAGAGGAAACAGACCAATTAGGGGTCCGTCCCGCAAATGCCTGCGCCACTCGATGGAGCAGCCAGCTTCGGATGATTCAGTCGGTCATCCGGCTGTTCCAAAAAGACCCGTTATGGCAAAACAAACTCAAGTCTAATGTTTCTAACATCACCCTGAATCAAGTACGCCAGCTTACGCACCTTGTCAGTGTGCTGACACCTCTGGCAGACCTCACAGAAAAAATGCAGAAAGAGCTGGGGAACCTGGGGATGATTCTGCCTGCTGTCACAGAAATAAAATCTCTGCTCACCGATGACACTCACGCTGCACTTCCAATGGGCATCGCTGCTTTTGCAGAAACATTGGCAAACAACGTGTCAACTCGCTATGGGATATACTATACTGATAAACATCTCATTTTAGCATCAGTGTTAGATCCCAGTTTCAAGACAGAATGGATAATCCGAGATGAGTCTGTATGCAACAAACTCGGGGAGATCCGTGACCTCCTCATAAAAGAAGTGGAGGAAATTAATGCTCCCAGTGGGACACCCGAGACCGACACACCACCCGCCGCTGACCTAAATCCCGAGCCTGAACCAAAAAGAGCTTGTCTCTTTGGGTCATACTTCAACGAGCAGCAACGCATTACCGGAATTATTTTTGTACAATTGATATAAGCCAATTAAAAATTTAATCCCGCGCGCTGCGCAAAAGTTCAGTTATAAGAATGTTGCCTAATAGTTCATTTAGTTTTAGAAACGTTTATGTATATTTCTGTTTATATAATTTTTATTTATATTATTAGGCCCATTCATTCCTTTAATTTTACAGCAGTTTTTTTTTTTTTTTGGTAGACCTACAATTGATATAAGACAATTTAAAATTTAATCCTGCACGCTGCCCAAAAGTTCAGTTATAAGAATGTTGGCTAATAGTTAATTTACTTTTAAAATTATGTATGTTTATGTATATTTTTGTTTATATAATTTGTATTTATATTATTAGACCCATTTATTTGTTTAATTTTACAGGAATTTTTGTGACTAATTTTTAATTTGAAATAAAACATTTCTATTTGAAAAATGTTGTTGTTGCTCATTAGTTCTTTAGGAGATAGGGCTGTGGTCTAAGCTAAAAGTTAAGATTTTTTTTTTCTTTTTTGGAGCAAGTGGTGGGCAATTTGAGTGGAGCGTGAAGCAAACTGCATTGAGCGCTGAGCGATAATGAGTGGAGTGGCCTGATGTAGCTTTGAGCGGGGGAGCTGAGGGGTAACCAGTTCTGTGAGCGATTAGCGGAGATTCTCACCGCTCCACTCCGCTCACATGCTCTGCTGTCTTCACACCGTTGATACTTAAACTTTTTGGAAGCCATTAATAATGCTTAACTCTCTGAGGTCTAAGGGTATTTGGGGGGCCTGGAGAAGTTTTGTCATGCCCTGACATTTGTGCTTTTTTCAGTTTCTTATAAATATCTAAATGGCTAAAGCCTAATAACACTGTAACCGGCGCAAACTGATATTATACATGGTTAGTGAAAAACTAAAAATGTTAAATCACTTGAATAAGGCCATAAAATACATACAGAACATTGGTTCCCGGGATTTTTGAGAACTGGAGCTTGTAGCCTAAAATTTTTCATTCTAAATTATGTGAAAATATCTTATTATCTTGTTTACTCAGAAAACAATATATTGATTAAAATTTTCTAAGACACTTTTTGTTGGAAATGTCATATGCGAGTAGCCATCAACTATCATGAATATCATTGTGATTTACACCTGAGACGACAAAGACCCGCATAATGAGCTGCATAATGAGCTGCATAATGAGTCTTTCAGTCAGCTGTGTGTCATTGAGAGGGAGGAGTTACGAGAAGAATGCGAGGACAAAATAAATGTATATAATTTTTTATTATTTCAGAATATTTAACTATCACACAAAATAACTTTAGAAGTTAGTAAAAACATAGAAGACACAATCAAGGTGAAACTGTGCAAAAAAAAATTTGTAAACAGGAAAAGTGCAACATAAAAAAAAAACTGTTAACCGGAAGAGTGCAAGATAAAAAAGGGTCACTCTGTCACATAGTACCCAGAATTGCACAGTTATACGTCTTAGTGCCACTCTAGGGAACAGTTCCTTTTCACCTGGACACACAAGTGCACATCACATGCCTGGCATTTCCAAGGAGTGTCCTGCCTCTTACCATGCTTTACTATGCAAAGCACACAAGTCCGGCGACCAGTAGTGGCATCTGAGGTCTGCTCAGTTCCTGGAAATGGCACATGCTCAGCATTAGTCTGCTTTTGTGGTATTTTCTGTGACACACCACAGAGCTCTGCAATTAGTTCTTCCATAAACTCTTTGTGGGTCATGCTGCCATAAAGCTCTTGTGTAGAACCCTTGGTTCTTAACCCCTTAACAGTCAACCCCCATTTTTTGGCATGGCACAGTTTTCCCGATGCCACCGGGGGAGCGTTGCACTGACGGCTTGAGCCCGCCATCGCTGCTTGCAGCTATATTTATTTATTTTATTTTATTTTTTTATTAAACCTTCCGTGGGTTTTTAGGGGCCTTAACATGCTCAAAAACTCTTGAAAATTGGCACACACATTGGAATCTGCGGCCATCAGGACGCTGCAGAGGCTGGGACCCGGGGGTGGCACAGGGACTCTACAACGCCCCCTGGAATATGGAGGGCCATATATCATACATACATACAATTTGATGTCTCGTCACAGCAAGAGAAGTTGTTGTAACTCAGGCATAAAATGTTCGATCTTCCCCAAATTTCACATGTTCGATAAGAGTCCTGGCCTGAACACATCTAAAGGCAAGTATTCCATAATAATGAGAGCGCCACCTGCTGGCAACAGGAAGATTGGAACATAGTGTATATGGAATATAATTTGATATATTCCACTTATATTTATGACTTTAAATGCATATTTCTCACCGTTCACCTTTTTACTAATGCCACTCATTGGCGGGAATCCCGGGTGCGAGGACCCATTTATTGCTGCTTGCAGCTTTAATTAGGGCCTGAGCACTCTAGCTATGTTTCACGTACATGTACAAAAATTGGTACACACATGTAACACTCCAATACCTACAAAAAAGTCTCTTGGTACGAAATCCGGATCCCAACAGGAAGTCGGTTATTTTGAATTTTTCCCTTCAAAATTGGTGTTGTTTTTGCCATTTTCAGGGGTTGTACTTTAACGAACTCCTCCTAGAGATTTATTCAGATCAACACCAAACTTGGTCAGTGTAATCTAAAGCCCTTTGCGATAATAAATTGCGAAGGACTTGAGGTTTAGTTAAAGGGCGAGTCCATGGCGGCCTGACAAATTTCGATGTTTCGCCATGAAAAAGGAAGTTGCTGTAACTCAGACATACAATGTCCAATCTGCCCCAAACTTCACATGTTGGATAAGACTCTTGACCTGAACAGATCTGCATACCAATATTCAGTTATAGTCATAGCGCCACCTATTGGCAACAGGAAGTTACATATTTTTCACTGCGACAAACTACTCCTAGAAATTTTATGATATCAATGTCTTTTTTGTGGTCAATCTAATCTAAAGACCTGTGTGATGTTTAGTTGTGAAGATCTTGAGTTTTTGTTAAAAGGTGTGTCCATGGCGCCGTGATGAAGTTCGATGTCTCGCCATGGGAATAAAAGATGTTATAACCCAGGCATAAAATGTCCGATCTTGCCCAAACTTCACTTGTGTGATAAGGGTCCTGGCCTAAACAGATCTGAAGGCCAATATTCCATCGAGTGTGGCAAAATGGCTCGATAGGGCCACCTATACACTTTCAACGGAGTGCGCATACACTTTAAACGGAGTGCGCCTCGAGCTATGTTTCACGTACATGTACAAAAATCGGTACACACATGTAACTCACCAATATCTACGAAAAAGTCTCTTGGTACGAAATCCGAATCCCAACAGGAAGTCAGTTATTTAGAATTTTCTCTGCAAAATTAGTGTTGTTTTGGCCATTTTCAGGGGTCGTACTTTAACAAACTCCTCCTAGAGATTTATTCAGATCAACACCAAACTTGGTCAGTGTAATCTAAAGGCTTTTGCAATCTTAAATTGCGAAGATCTTGAGGTTTCGTTAAAGGGCGTGTCCATGGCGGCCTGACGAATTTCGATGTTTCGCCATGAAATAGGATGTTGTTATAACTCAGGCATAAAATGCCCGATCTTGCCCAAACTTCACTTGTGTGATAAGGGTCCTGCCCTGAACACATCTGAAGGTCAATATTCCATTATAATGATAGCGCCACCTGCTGGCAACAAGAAGATTGGCACATATATGGAATAAACATTGATATATTCTACTTATATTTATGAGTTTAAACGCATATTTCTCACCGTTCACCTATTAACTAAAGCCACTCGCTGCCGGTGAGCCCGGGTGCGAGGGCCCATTCATCGCTGCTTGCAGCTTTAATTTTAGATGTTACTGTGTAAGAACCAATGTGTTCTGGGCTGGAGAATGTGCTGGTTATGATGGACGTTTTGACAAAGTATATCTTGTCTGTACCTAAATGAGATCAACAAGAAAAGACGGTAGCACCAGTTTTGATGGTTGAATGGTTCTATAAATTTGGTGTCTCCAGTCGGATCCATTCTGATAAGGGCTGTAATTTTGAGTCCTCCCTGGTACAGCAGCTTTGTGCACTATATAAAGTAGAAAAGTCTCACACTACTCCTTATCATCCGGTGGGGAATGGGCAGTGCAAGGGCTTTAATAGGACATTGTACAACCATTTGTGTACCCTGCTTGTGTCCAGGAAGCTGGATTTAGCCTCATGCCTCCCACAAGTGCTGTTCTGCTACAAAACTACCCCTCATCAGGCGACTGGTGAATCCCCATATTTTTTAATGTTTGGGCAAGAGCCAAGACTCCTGGTGGAGTTCCTCTAGGGCAGAGTCCAGGAGGTTGGGGCTAGTAGTATACATGAGTGGATGAGGGAACATCAGGCCAGGCTTCAGGGGGCTCGGAGATGACACTTTTTGTGTCCGGTGTAGATATGGTGTCACATCTGCATGCTCGAGATGTACAATGCACTCATAAAGCAAACAACTTTGACACTTTGCAGATTCCAGAAATATTCTATTGTAACGGGATTCCATTTGTCAGTTTGGGCATATAAGAGTTTATGCACTTGGCACGTACATCCTGATCAAGTAAAATGATGCCTGTTGTATGTAATAATAAATTTACTTTACTACTAACTTGATAAGCGTTGTCCTAGGCAGCCATCTTGAAGGTTCCACTGCATTGCACAGTACAAGCGCAGCATTGAACTTTTGAGTCTGTTCAGTATTGAGCATTTTGATCTGTGGATTAAAAGTTCACAGTGATTGGCTAAACAGAACATCTGTTACTACTTTTAATTTACAGTCTAGGATGGCAGTAGTAACATTGAGATTGTGACGAGCCTTGCGGCAATGCAGGTGGCAGACAAAAGTGCCAACAAAGGATTATATACTGCACACAAATTCAAAGCAGTTCACGCACAAGTTCAATGATCCATAAATACATCTAACATCATAAATGCGCAATGGAAATTAATTCAACAACTTGATATATACATATTTTCTGTAAACATTTTTCATTTATTTAGGCAAGATGCATTTGTGTTTGCATTTGGGTAGATATTTATGCTTTTACTTCGGTTTATGAATTTAAGAGTTGGATTTTGTAAATGTGTATTCTGCTGTGCATTTATGAATTTGAATTTGTATATGTATTATTTTTTAGATTGATCTGGCTCCATATGCCGACTGTTTTCTTAACTCCACACCCACTGAATTTCTGACTAGTACGCCTGCTCCCGCAACTTGTGTGTTTTGCTCCCATGACTTTTGTGTCCACTCCTGGAAACATTTTAATATGGATATAATTTTGGAGAATCGGGGAGCTGAGTTCACGATCACACACACTCAGTGTAAAGGGATCTTACAAGATCAGATATTTGTCAATGAGTTCAGGATCTGTTGAGCAGTAAATACTGTAAATACTTGTCAGTCATCTCTCCTTACTGTCGTCCTGTGATCAGTCAAATATGACTTCTGCAGCTCTTGTTGAATGCAGGGTTGCCAAGTCTGCATTTTCTTCAACGGTATTGGGATACTTTTAAACTGTTGCCATGCGTTGATTTTCCCAAGGTGGTTAAGGGTTTGAAATATTGCATAAACTAAATTTTTTTACATTCCCCTATTGTATAGTTGTATCTAAATTTTATATTTGATCTAGATTTTTTTTAGGCTTTAATGTTAATGTTATCTGTATGCACCGGGGTCTGAGAGTAACGCAATTTCGATTCTCTGTATGTATGTACTGTACATGTGGAAATTGACAATAAACCAGACTTGAACTTGAACTTGAACTTTGACTGAAATGCTTAAACTGAAACATTTTGCATTCTACCTATGAAAAAAACTTTCACAGACTTTTACATGAACTGTTCCTTCCTGGTGGAATGACCTGCCCAACCCAATCCAAGCAGAGTCCTTAATCATTTTCATGAATCTCTTTCATCTTCATTTGACCCTCTAACATTTGCACTCTTAATTCTATTTCTATTCTAACTACTTGTTTTGATAAAAAAGAGCTTTTAACACTGCCATTATCAATTCTTTTTCTATTTCATCGACTTATTTTTATTGAAAAAATTTACCGCTAATACTAGCGTTCCCTATCCTTTTTCTATTCTGTCTACTTGTTTCCTTTTTATTTATTATAAAAACAAACATAAAATATCTTGCTATGTATACTGTGTTACGCTATCCTCCCACCCCCACTGTCCTCTTTTTGGAACACTAAAATATGGTCATCCTACTATTGGGTGTTCTGGTGGCCTTCATCCCATGCCGAATTGAGGCAGTAATTAAAGCAAAAGGAGCCCCTACCAAGTATTGAGTATATGTACAGTAAATGAACATGTTTTCCAGAAGGCCAACAAATCACTAAAAATGTTTTTTATTCGTCTTATGAAGTATTCTAATTTGTTGAGATAGTGAATTGGTGGGTTTCATACATCGCTGTTAAAAGAACCAAAGACTTGAACTACTCTAGTCTGTACAATGAATTTACTTAATACACAAGTTTCAAAATTTCTGACATCCAAAGTCTCCCGAAAGTTCCGGGAGTCTCCCGCATGTTGAAAGCGGCTCCCTGAGACCCGCAAATTAGTTAAAATCTCCCGGAATCTAGACTGAGCGAGCAAAAGTGCGCATGCAAAACAGATACTGTGTTTCAAACTGTGTAGCGCACGCACGGCAAAGAGGGAGAGGGAGCGAGAGACCTTGCGTGTGTGTGCTAATGTGTGTGTGTGTGCGAAGCGCAAGTAAGACAGAGAGCATCATGATTGGCCTGTTTCTGCAAATCAACCAATCAATTGTCAGTGTGGGCGGGCTTTTATCTCTTCTCCCGAACAAAATATGTCTATCTAGAAACAGGAGCACCATGGCAGAGGGAGAGTGCCACAAAACAAAAAAAGTATAAGACACATTTTACGGCAGACTACACGAAAGTGTTCCCCTGTCTTATAGGTGTCAAACATAATGACAGTCTTGCTCAAGCATTGCCCCTGGCAGGTTATATGATTGCAAAAGGCATGTTGAGGTGAGTTGGCAAGTTTCATTTCATCTGCATATTATTCAGGCTAGTGGCCAAGGCTACATGAAAACAACAAACTCCTTAGACCTGTTTAAAGTTGCAATGGAAAATTAATAAAAGCAGTTTACATAAATTGTATAAGCAGATTATATAAATAGTAAAAGTAATCTACATATTTATAAATAATTTCATTCCCATTATTTAGGCCAAACTAAAAGAAGAACCGAATTAATTAAACCTGACCACGATTTAAAACTGAAAAAAGGGATGGGTTAATAAAACGTCCTCCGGTTTAGTCTAGTCAAGTCAAGCTTTATTGTCATTTCTCTACATGTGTGGACATACAGTGGAATGAAATGTCATGTCTCGCAGGACCACAGTGCCACATAAATAAACATAAATATAAACATACAGCACTAGATGTAAGAACAATTTTTAAACATATACATAACTAATTTACTGAAAGCGGTAATCTAACCATACATACACTATAAATAGTTGATTATACATACACATAAACTAAGACAGACTACACAAGTACTTTACATAATGACTGTGTATGATACTGTGCAAAAGACGTATTTAAAGTTAAGAAGCAAATAGTGCAATAAGATTTGTGGTGCATTCACTTAAACATTTGTCAAGTTCTTAAGTTCTTGTAACATGGAGTATTTCTAATAAAGGGTTTGGTGCATTTAGAGAGAAAAACAGCAAGTTTCTACAGGCGTTTTGTCCAGCCCATTCCCCTGTGTGTAGCACACTCAGAGTTGCACAATGTTTTCCTTGTAAAATGGAGTATTTCTAATAAAGTGTTTGGTGCATTTAGAGAGAAAAAAGAGCATGTTTCTACAGCTGTTTTGTCCAGCCCACTCACCTGTGTGTAGCACACTCAGAGTTACACAATGTTTTTGGGGTTTTCAATGGTTTACATGTGGTACATGTGGTGTGGTGGGATGGGAGGAGAGAAGATCTTGGTTTCAGTAGTTAGGGTTTTGGATGAGGTTTTAGAGGGGGGTTTGGTGATTGGAATTGAGGGCTCTTACAGCCTGTAGTGCCCCGCAGTGCTGGTAGTGCTCGAGGTGTTGTGACTGACATGGACTAACTGAGATCTTCTCAGTAGAAAGTCCAGGATCCAATTACAGAGGGAGTTATTAAGGCCCAGCAGGTTTAATTTGCTGATGAGTTGTTGTGGGATTATTGTGTTGAATGCTGGCTTCTGGCTTGCACGTGTGATGATGGTCTTGGTGACTATCACATCATCAATGCACTTTTTTGAAATAAGAACTCAGAGTCTCAGTGTACTCCTGCAGTTTTGTGTGGTTGTTGTTGGTGGCCTGCTCTTTAAACATGTTCTAGTCTGTGCCAGGGCCATGCACAGACCTTTTGAGGGGAATGTGCTTAAACTGAAGAAAGGGCAACCCTCCACACCCACTCCCACCCCCAAATTAAACGACACAATGTCTCAAAAGCTTTAGATTTATTACCTATTAATAATAATATAGATAATATGAATATACAGGGTTTCAGGGCTTCTTTATACCTTATTACAACAGAAATCTTCTGTGAGCCATGTTCTTGAAGATGTTTATGACTTCACTGTGATCCACTAGGATGTCCCTCTATACATAAAGTTCAGTAAAATATGTTTTTTTGTCAAGTTTTTTTGCATATTTTGAAATATAATTTAAATAATTAACCCTAATAAGGTCTTCGTTTCCTGTTTACACATCTGGTCTTTGGGGTCTATATGACCCCAACAATTGATCGAGAAATTATACAAAAAATATACATTTTTAATTATACAAATAATATATGTTTTTTTTTTGTTTACTTCTCATCTATTCATTTATGTTGTGTTTTGGGAGATATGAAGTACTTTTGTACCTATTTACCACACAATTCCTCAACTACAACATAAGCTTGCATGTGAAATATTAATTTTTAATGAAAAAATCACTTAAATTATGATCTAAATTTAATTTAAATTGTTTCTGGATATTGATTTGGGTGTTATGTGTAGAAGTACGCACTCTACTGGTTAGAGATAAACCTAAATTCTTTGCAGTTTAAGAAAGAAATAGTTTTGACCAGCAAAGGCAATAGAGAGCCATTCATTTTACTGCATGTTGCCAACTGCTTGTATTACAACTTTTGAAATAAATTTTGTGAATTTATATTAAGAAGGACATTTAAAATAATTATTTTTAGAATAGTAGAATTTTTGTAGTTTTGATGCATTTTTACATGTCTGTTTTTTACAAAATGACACAGAAATATGACAGAAAAATGCCACCTAAAACACACCTAAAGGACAAGACTTGGAGTCAGATTTTAGTTGCATATTGTTGTATGCATTATTTGAATGAACAAAGTGTAAAAATAAATGATTAACTTTAGAATGCAAAATAAATTAAATAAATAATATGTAAACAATAACATTCTGAACACTGAACATAAAAGCAAATAACAAGCTACAAAAAAAAATATATGTAAAACAAATTGTAAAACAATAATCAGTCCACGCACATCTGGCACAGGAACACCGTATGAGCAGCACAAACGGCTCTTTTGCAGTTTGTGCACTGCTTGTCAGTTTTGGTGTCCTTTGCCCGTGGACAAACCTGACACTGTTTTCATTTTGGGGGTGGATCAGTGGAGGGCCCTGGCTCGTTGGACAAATGCTGTTGTTGTCTCTTCAGAATCCCTGTAGAGGCTGGTGTACGAGGCACATGTTGTCGTCGCTCCGGATCTGAGGGGACACCAGAGCTTTTCCCAGCTGCTCTAGAAAGAGCCTCCTTTTCATACTCTTCCCTCTCTCCCATGATGGATTGACTTCTCTCCACACCACGAAGGCATTTATGGCCGAAACATCGAGGATTGTGGAGAAGACAACCACTGGCCATCGACTAGTCGTTTGCTTGTAGCTGTAGCTTGAAACCATCTGCAATATTTCAAACACACACACACACACGAACAAATTAGTATATCTGCTAGGAAATGAAATGTCTATTACTAACTCAGCAACTTTGAAAATTAGCTAAACAATGCATCAAATAATACAATTTGTAAATACCTTGTCAAGGTTGTCAACTCCGCCTTTGCAGCGATTGTAGTCCAAGATGATCTCTGGCTTCTTGTCCTCCCTGTCACTGATTTTGCCATCCTTGTGACATGTGCTCATGAGCAGCACATTTTTATGCCTTTTGGGGCAATACAAAACAATAGTGTGTGTTTCATTGAATGCAAAAAGAGAAGAAAATACAGCTCGGTCTCTCGTGGTCAGTAGAGCAGGTGGGAGTTCTGGTTTGTTTTTTCGAACTGTGCCAACCATGGTCAATTTCCTTCTCAGGAGCTCCTGGCCAAGGGCATAGGAAGTAAAGAAATTGTCACATGTCACTGTGTGTCCCTGCAGACCAGTGGTCAAATCAAGGACCACAAGTATGCCCTGGTTTCTCTCTGGCTGGCCACCTCAAGGTTTGCCGGTGTAAACTTGCATGTTCCATGCATAACTCGTTCTGGCGTCACACGCTGCCCAGATTTCCAATCCATATTTCGCCGGCTTACTAGGCATGTATTGCTTGAATAAGCATCTACCTCGAAATCGCACCAGGCACTCATCCACCATTACGTCTGAACCAGGGTTGAACATTAGTGGGAGACGCTCAACCCATAAATCCCACAGATCCCGAATTGGTGCCAGCTTGTCAGTTTCTCGGTGAGCAGGTCTTGTTGCCCTGTCATCAAATCGGATGACTCTTGATAAAGTTTTTAACCTTTTCAGAGTCATTACAGCACAAAAAAATTGCACGCCCAGTTTCAGCCTCCCACAAACTGGACAGGGCCTCATTGTTAGAACGATAAACTCCGGGAAGAATAAGCAGACCAATAAATGCCCCAATATCAGTCCAGTCGATATCCCTCCAGTCAGCATCATATACTCGTTTGCCTTCCAAATTTGTCATCTCCACCAAGATTCTTTGGATGCTTGGTGGAAAAAACAATAAAAAAGATGACTTTATGTCCTCTACACGAGAACATGCGTACCTTGTTGGTCCGGGTGTCAGCTTTGTCACACGTGCTGCTGAAGCTCTCCCTGGCCCCTGGGAAGGTGGGGTAGTAGACCAGGTTACTTGCCCATTTTTAGAAGTAAAGGTTTGATCTGCATCTCCCTCCTCACAGTCATCATCCGATTCCTGGTAATCTTCTAACCCTGTGTTGTCTTCAGGGGGCTCAGAGTCTTCAGGCTCAGAGTCTTCTGGCTCAGAGTCTTCCAAGGCATCTTCAGTTTCGCTGGAATCCAGCAAATGGTCCAGTGTCTCGAGGAGAGTGTAGCGCTTTGTCATACTGCCAGCACAGAATGAACTGTGTGCAGGACACCAAAGACCCTCTTTTATAGCCTTTGTATGGGAACAATTCCTTTGTTTTCCAAACACACGTCTAGCTCTTACATCTAGACGTAAACTTTTTAAAGTGGAAAAAGTCAGTTGTCTTTTATCTCTGTTTCATCTCTGTCTTGCTCTCTCTGCATGTGAGTGTTCATGTGCATGCATTAGGTCTCACTCACACGTGTTCTGCATTTGACTTCATTAGAAATACAAATTCTCTCTGTGACAGTCACACCTGTGTGTGTGTCTGTGTGAGAGAGAGAGAGTGTGTGCATATGTCTGTGTGTGTGTGTGTGTGTGAGTGAGAGAGAGAGAGAATGCATGTTTGCATATGTATGCATGTGTGTGTGTGCTTGTGTGTGCCTGTGTGTTTGTCTGCATGAATTAGGTCTGACCCTTTTATATCTTTGTTCTGCATTTGTGACTGATTTCCTTTGCCAGTTCTATAAAAATGCTGTGGCAGTACACACATACATGTGTTTGTTTGTTTGTGTGTGTGTGTTTTTGTGTGTGTGTGAGTGAGCATGTCTTTTCTACATCACATTTATGCTCTAGTAGTAGGCCTTCATTTCTGTGTGAAAATGTTCTGATTTATGCTGTATTTATAGATTTTTTTTGACAAATGAAGAAAAAATATTGAGTTTTTTTCACATTTCCCATTCATTTCAATGTGGTCATATTGACCCCGAAGACCAGAAGTGTAAAAAAAATTTTTACATACCTTCAGAACAACCGAATCAAGCCCGTTTTTTTGTGTCTGTGTGTGTAGATAGATTATGTAGGAAAAGTCACAAAATATTATTCCACTCAGATGAAGGGAACCCTTTTTTTTAATCAAGGAAAAGTCGATTGGGGTCATATAGACCCCAAGAACCAATTGAGGGTTAAACACAATTAGAGTCAAAATAGGAGATTATAATGAACTATAGCCATGTCATTACAATATCATATTCAACATGTATCTTCATACCTGATAAAATAAACCAGCTAACTAACTAATATGTACATATTAACAGTGTAAACATGAATTAACCACACAACCATATAATATTATTAAATGTTAACAAATTAAGTATATTGGCAATCATAAATCAAAGACATTTCTTAGAAATATATTTTACCTAGGTGATCATCAAATGCAGTTTCGGGGTTTTTGACCAGCGAATGTGTGCGAATGTGCATTTAGACCGTCATTAACCCATTTTTGGATTTGAAAAGACTTTTTATATTTAATGAAAGTCACACTGAGGAAAGTAAAAAAAAAAAAAAAAAACAGGAGAATTATTAGAACATTTTTGGGAGGACTTCAGGTGCTATGTAAATTTAAATTTAAAAATCCAGCAGGCCCTGCCCTATAGCAGCACTACTGTATATAAGGCTGGTGTAGTTTGCTAGAGGACAGCTGGAAAAGAACACTGAAAACATCACAGGTGAGTAGAACACTATCAGTACACTGTTGTCCAAACTGATGTACTTTATTTGTTATTATTAAAAGTGTAACCATCATTGCATGTGCATTACTACTATCAAACAAAACCCTCCCTGCAACGTCCTGGAAGGGTTTGTTCAGGTTAAAAAAAAGTCATTAGGCAAAAGAAACCTTGTAATTAGTGATCAAATTGCATATAAAATGCATAAATTATTTAAAACTTTATCTGAATAGATTTACTATGTATTTACTATGTTTTCATCAACAGCTTACAAAGTTTGTTGTAGCTATTTGGGCGCTCCATTTTACCTGTTGTAAAATACATTAGGCCAAAATCTCATTTTATTAAAGATGAATTGCTAGGCTGCTGTCTATATTTTCACAGACTATTTAAGTGTAGGCTATTAGCTATGACTAGATGGCAAATGCTAGCCCGCTATCTCCGGTCCCACTTGTCTGGAACCTCAAATATGAGCCTTATACACATAGTGTTTCTGGCGTAAAAAAAAACGCTGTATTTATTAAAAAAAACGAGATCTTTACAGTTGCAAGACTACATTCAACTGCTTTGCAGGCAAGGGTTGCCAGGTTTTCACAAGAAAACCTGCCCAATTGCTACTAAAATGGGGCACAAAAACCAAAGCCCAATTGCGTTTCGAGGGGGGTTCCCCATAAAAAATTGCGTTCCAGGTGTTAAATATACACGTTTTTTGTCTACGTTCCACTGGTAAATTCGATTAACTGGGCTAAATATCAAGTTGTTGAAGTCGCTTCGACCCGTGGGCTTGGCAGAACTGCTGCTGTGGAACTTCAGTTCATTCAGTCGAGAAAGAGGGAGTGAAGTTATGGCATATGGCAAACTGACAGTTTGAGCAGATCCAACAAGATTTTAGTCACAAGCTCTGTTTACTGTTGCATTGGCTAAATATTTGTAAAACAGACAGAGTAAAGGGTTATTAATAGCATTGATTTATTGAGAGAGAAAAAAAGAGAAAGAACAGCCCTCCCCCCCCCCCCCCCCACACAAAAAAAGGGCACTTCGGAGTGTAAGGGGAAAAAGGGCATGTGTTGTGTTAAGTGTTGTTTCATGTATCTTCCAATAAAGAGAAAGAGTTGACAGTACGCTTTGAGATTCAGAAGAGTTTGATTTTTGAGTTTTGTTTTTACCATTGTTCAGAAGCAGGAGCGCCGCTAGATTTTCTGTGCCCCCTGTCTAAACTTTAGCCTGAGCAACGATCACGTTCACTTACAGCGCCCCTTTTCAGAGTAGAGCGTTTGCTTTGGTTGTGTGTGGTAACTTTTTTTAAACATTATGTTGAGATCTGATAATATAACAATTTTGTGTAAAAGATAAATGAAAGTCAGATTAACTAAAAATATAAGTGGATCAGTGTACTAAAAAACATTATCTGATTACTGAAAATATAATACAAAATGAGGTGATTGTAAATTCACACCTTCCGTTACAAAAATGTTTAGGCTTATATTCTGTTGATTCTTCTTACATCACATCTTTTCTCATTATTTTAGAGTCCTTACAGTTGGATACTTCGCCATAGAACGTTCATTAAGAAAACATGGCTAAAACTACAGGTAAGACACCTTCCAATTTAAACTCATTCATTTAGCCTGAAATGATAGTTCTGTGTAGCGGTGGACAGTACTCAAATGTTTTTACTCAATCAAAAATACATATCTGTAGTGTCTACTTTGGAAAAAGTTTATTACATAAAATTTAGATAAACCATCTATTTCCTTTTACTTCACTACATCTCCTAAATACATGTGGTATTTCCATGAAAGACCCCAGGAAGGACACACCCTCAAAATCAACAGAATATCTTTAAACTCTCAAAACTTTTTACGTAAAATGTGGTCTTTTGGTGTGAAACCGTGGCACAGACCTTACAGTTGTGTTGCGTTGGGCTGAATAGCATATATAAGAAGACAGTGCTGCAGTGCATGCTGCTCATTTAGAAACACTGATGGTAGTCTCTTTTTATTTTTAGTTATGTTAGCACATGAATATGTGCTATTTTTAGCTATAGCTGTTCATTGCACTGTTGATTCCATTTTTTACCTTTTTATTTTCTCTTTTAATTGCAGAAACCTGTGGAGAGCTGATACCAGCTGAGTTAGGTATGTTTATACTGAAACAAAGCAAATACAATCACAAAAGTCATCGGTAACACTATAAATCATAATATTTACCTTATCATTACTTAATATCAAGGGCTTGAATTTAATCTAACAGTGGGGGGGACAATAAACATAACATTTATCTTAATAAATATATGTACATAGCATGTGTACATGGCACAGAGACTATGTTTAACTCTTTCCACGCCATTGACGACTTATCTCATCTTTTAGAAGAAAACGCTTCCCCGCCAAAGACAAGTTTTTACGGCTTTCCGTCTTTTCACTGTTAAACACTCGGGGGCGCAATTACATCATCTGAACCAGTACAAGACCTCCAGAACAAAAAAACATGTGAACAGGATGGAGAAACTAGCGATCTCTTATTGTGAACAGATGCATATGATAAATAATAATGTGATCATCAGCAATAGACAGCATATAAATGAAAACTACATAATGTTACGGAGTAAAATGTTAATCCAGGAAGTGGTGTCTGTGAAAGCTTTGGAGGTGTTGATGGAAAACGATTTTCTGGATTTATGCTTTGATCATCGTACTGAATATTATCCATATGTAGTTTTTGGTAAAACATTTTTTGTTTTTCTCACCTTTTTTCTCAATATTATGTATTTTTTTGGAAACCTTCCTAAAATTCAAGTGTTGATTTAAAATAAAAAGGATGCTTTAAGCTAGAATAAAACAGATTTTTTTTGTTTAAAAGTAGAGGCTCTGATCTTCTTTAATATACTGGGGGCCATCAAATTATAAGACTTAAAAAAATTACTTATAATTTAAGCGAACTTAAAACAATCTTCACATAAACCCATTATATGTGATATGTCAGCTGTGCCCTTCAGCTAAAAAAAAAAAATATATCATAATTTAATAAAGTTGAATAAAGATAAAGCTTAAAACTACAGAAGTTATTGATTTCTGCTTTTTAATTTTATGTTTGATTAACAGACCACATCAGCTGGTTATTAGTTTATTTTGGCTTCTACTTTAAGAGATGCCGCTGCTGAACTTGATTCGGATCTGCTGTAAATGTGACGAATAAATAATAAATACTTGAATTCACAGTTTTAAGGCAGCTTTAATCGGCATCTTTTGTTACTTCATGACTTAACAAAATTTGTATTAAGATGATTCTCAGATATGTTATGAAAGGTCTAACGTAATGAGTTGATACACCATTTTACTTCACGTGATTTGGATCACCCTTGTTCACAGTTGTGGAAGGCTATACTTCATGTTAAGCATAAATATAAAGCCTAATGAATAAAGGACAACGTCAACAGTATTGACGGCAAAATATACTATGTTTGACAGGTGCAATATTTGAAAATCTATATTAGTTTATTTATTTATTTTTTAAATTACATTTATATCTGAATTTATGTCAACCAAATAGTGTATTTCGTAACAATATTTCATAATCATAGACTTTAGTTTAAACTCAGTAAATATAAACAATGTATTATCCATGCATTTCTAGGTTTGTATAATAAGCTGCTCAAGCAAGCTGCAACACATTTTAACTTAACATTGTAGCCTACTTTTCTTGTTAGGATCAAACCATTAGCTATTGAATGCCAACGGGTGTTAACCATCACAAATGTTTCAAATATTTCAGAGACTGTCGATGACAACGCTATAATGAGAGCAGATTTCATTCACGAGCTTCTTCCATCTGCGGAGCGAACGGCTCTCCTTTATCACCTGACTTTCCTGAGTCTGGGAGGATTCCCAAAGCTGGAGCGTCTGATCAGAGATCAAGCTATTGAAACACAGCTGCTGTTCGGATCCTCCGAAGCCCTTCTGCTGAGAGTATGAGGCATAATTAATCATACACACAAGCTAAAAATTTAATATAATTAAATAATTAAATATAAACATGTCAGCTATCAGTCTTGATTTAAATGTTTATTCAAAAAGAGTCTTTCCCCCTTTAACATTTGGATTATGTGGATGCTGTGATTAACTTTCAAAAGATGTTCTCTGTCACTGTCTTTAATCAATTCTGTGCATGATTGTATAGTAGGCCTAGTTAATGCCAAATGCACTGTAATATCTTTTATACTGAACGTTACATTTTCAAATGTAAATGGCAACGTGATCGTTTTATAAAGTATGAGTTCACATGTGTTACGGCTATCGTTAAATTTTCGCTGGAAGAACCAGCTGTGGTGTGATGAGGGGTGAACGCAGTGAAAACTTTACAGTAGATGGGGAACCGATTGCTCCCCGTGACATCTTGTATCATCATGTATCATGATGATCTATGATACTTAATGATACAAACTGGATTAATGACAAAGAACTGCACAGGTGCAGATATTATAACATTCTATTGATAAACACACAACTTGTCCTCTGTTTCTCGCTCTGTGCCGCTGAGGTCTGTGGACTGAAGAATGCACAGAAAAACAGGGAAAAGCTGATCGAATGCTGCTGTCATTTTAATTTGAAATTTAAAAATTAAAAATTTAAATTCAAAATCAGCAAAGAAAGATTCACAGATAGAGCTTCAGTCCATCACAGGAAGGAAAGTGCAGAGAAGGCAAAGCTAGAATACCATGGAACTGGGTGGAAAAAATTTAGAAGCAGTCTAAAAACAAAGTTGACCATGCATGAAGATAATAATAATAATCTTAAATGTGTGACTGCTTTGTATCACAAGACAACACAGCAACACGCAGCTAGCAGAAGAACTAAAGAGTACAGGAACACTGGACAATATTTGGACTCAAACTTGTCACAATGGGCTAGAACAGGAAGAGAAAAACTAGAAAATAAGAAATGACCACCATTAGTCATGACAGAGTCAAATAACTTCAGATTTACTACACTGTTATGATTCACTGATGTTTTTAACTGTATATGGTTGTGTAGTCACTGTGAATTGTCATGACTTACTAGTCTATCACATGATTAACTTACTGATTTATGTTGTCTCGTAGTGTGTCGGCATGAGCTCCAACCTGGTCACCTCCCTGTTTCCAATGTTGAAAGCAGCCGTGGAGAAGAACAAACCTGTTTTGGCAGTGAGGTACCTGATGAAAGCCAAAGAGTGGATCGCTGACATCATAACACAAGTGGATGACATTGTGAAGAGGTGAAAATATTAGTAATATCTTATAGCCAACTTAATTCAAAGGGGAAACACCTCGGTGATTTTATAATTGCAAGTAAATTTGATGTCCAAAGTTATCTTTTGTTGTTGTTGTCTTGTTTGTACAGATGGTGATTATTTTTAAGTATTTAAATAAATTGCTATTCAGGGCCATGGACCACAAGATGTTTTTGGTGATAAAAATAATATATATTTTGTAAAAAGTGTCAATGTATATAGGTATAGATACTATAAAAGTTATAAGTGTAAAGTTACTGTTTAAGCATGAAAAAATAATAATAGGGAGGTCTTCTCTACATTAGTGAGCACTCTTCTTTTTGATTCATTTAGAAAGCGAAGACTGCTGTATTGATCAGAGATGCACAACAGCTCCTGTAGAAATATTTTAGACCCTACCCTGAAGTAGGAGCTAATTTAGTTCCTCCAAACAGAGTTCCTAGAAATAAAACCGTTCCTAGTTCCTGCGGTGCAAACACGACAAATACTGGGAACTTCCACCAATAGTTCTAAGAACTATGAAAAGATTCCTCCAGTGTGAAAGTTCCTATTGAACTTTTGTATAGAATTACATTTGCCCTCAGTAAGAAAATTGTTCAGTGTCTTGTCTTGTGCAAATGAAATCTGGACCACATCGCTGTATTCAGTTATTTATTTTAAATGCACTGTATTTTTCAGATATGATAAACACAACGCAAGTGTGAAAACATGCACCAGTGACGTGTATCAAGAACAAGCAGAGACCAAAGAAAAAAAAGAGAAAAAATCTGATGAGATGAAGGGTCTGGAGGATGCTCTGAACAAGCTCCAACTGGATCTGAAAAGAGTTGTCGACAAAGTGGAGATGAATGAGAATCAAATAAAAAGAAACACTGATGAACTGAACAGCTTCATCAGAAGATTTCAGGAAGAACATTGCCACTGGACTGTGAAGTTACTTGCCTTTTTTATAGGCTATCCAGATGCTATGAAGCAGCCTACTGCCATCGCTCTGGACAGAGCACAGAAACAACTCGACTCTGAGAAGAGCCTTCTACGAAATGAAGAGAGGAACATCAAAACCAAGCAGCTTGATCTTCAGCTGCAGCTGGCCAACTGTAAAATACGGATGGGTAAGAGTCTCTCTATGATTTTATTGTTACAAACATACAGTAAATTCATCTGTATGCATGATATGCTCTTGACATGTTCTTCACAATAATCTCTCATAAATCATTCCAGGTGAGATTCCCAATCCTGACAACCTGACGGAAGTCCAGCTGTGTCTTACTCAAATCCAACAAATTCTGGTTGATCTGAAAAAGTTTTGGGAGAAGGTGGATGCTATTCTGAAAACGCTGAGAGATAAAACCTTTGCTGGGGAGGAAATGGTTGACATGGAGGACATGAAGATTGAGTTTATAAAGTCCATTGAAGATGCAGCAAAGGTAAGTTAGATGTTGAGCAAATGTTCCTGATGTGATTTGATTATGCCTTTCATGAAATCCCTTGAGTTCTCACTTTTTTTAATTTATCCATAATATACTCTGATTAATAGTGTACAGCTGATGCTATATTTTCCAGGATCCCAAGCAAAGAGTTTTGTAATCTCAAGCAAGATGCTAGTGTCTAATCATTGAAAGTTATTACCATCTTAACTACAATCAGATGAGGAAGCCGTGTGACTTTAAATTCTGTGTGACAGAAGAAAAAAAATAAAATAAGTAAATGCACAGTTGTGCATACCATGGAGCCCTTAAAAGAACCGGCTGGTTCAGGTCAGAAATGACAGGGGAGATAAACAGTATTGTAACATTATCCATGTTTATGATTTTATTTTATTTACATGTTTATTTATCTTATTTGCCATTTATTTGCATATGCAAATGAGCATATTCATATAACCTCAAGACTGAAAATCTATAATTCTGTAAATTAAATACAAGACAAACTGTAGGAAATGGTATTGTATTGGGTCAGATTAAAACCATCTGGTGACAAAACACAGTCAAGTCAGATAAAATCATATAGTGGCAGTAATGCCCAATATATAGCTATAATAGCTTTTTAGGCACCTGTTTTGTGTTACGTCTACATTTTATCACAAGTTACACACTTTAATATTCATGTAGACATTAGTACTACATTTTTTTACAAGTAGCCTAGTAAAAATATAGCTTTATTCTGGAATTTCTAGGCTAACTGTACATTTTGGAGGCACCAGCATAGACATTTCTACTGCTTTTGAGTTATTTAGTAAGAAAAACCACAGGTGAATTTCCAGCCTAATTCTCAATCTATCAGCTGTAGGACATCAGGCTCCTGCTCTAAATGAATAAACAGATAAAAATAGGAGGGGTTATTTTCCATTGAAATAAAATTGAGGTTCAATATCTGGAGACTTTGGATGACTTTAAAATTTTAAATTGAATTAACTATTTAAAATCATCATGAAAAAATGTAGGATTTATTTTTTTGCTTTTTAGATTTTTCCCCATGTATCATTACAGGTTTTTTTTATTATTATTATTATTATTATTATTATTATCAGTGCAGCTCATTATTGAAGTTGAAACTGGTTCAGTTATGTCTGTGTATTTAATATAATATATTTTAGTAAATGTGATTAATGGTGGCATGTCTTTATCTTTCAGTACTGGAAGAGATTTGGTGCGAGTTGTCAGAAAGCTCAAGGCGTCTTCAGTGTTCAGTCTAAAAATGCATATAAATTCCTGGAGATCAATCCATCTTCACTCTCTGAGGAGGAGAGGAAAAAGCAATACTTGTCTATCACAGAGAAGCTGAAGAAAATCAATCCAGATCCGCCAGCAGTGACACCCTGAACTGATGCTTCCTGAAGGCGCCTTACACAAATCAATGCATACAGCTTCTCTTGGCATTTTCTTAATTCTTTTTAATCTTTACAACTGCCCTTGAACATGTTTAATTACAGTTCCACATATACAACTTCTTTAATAAGATGATGTTAGGAATTTTATTTGGATCAATTTATGGCCATCTCTTTCAAAATCGCTTTGCATTTTTATCATGCTGTATACAGTTCTTGTGGTCTGGTCACTTGATTAATGTCTATGTCCCACAATAAAAACAAATGAAACATCATTCATTGTAGCCAAATCCTTTAAAAAGCCATTTCTAATGCTTCGGTTCACAATACATCAGGTATCATTACAGTTCTGCTTCCATCCATATATCAAAAGAAGAACCATCACTTCTACCACAAAAGACTGCTTTTTAAGTTATCTTCCTGATGTATCCAAATTCCTTAGCATATCCAAAACCTCAGAACAACTTGATGATGTAACAGAAACTATGGACTATCTCTTTTCTAGCATTTTAAATACAGTTGCTCCTTCAGCTGGAAAACAAAACTAGAGGTATTTCGTATTGCTTGGCGGGAAAGTAACCTATCCTACAGGAAAGCATTAAAAACTGCTAGATCCAATTACTTTTCTTCTCTTTTAGAAGAAAACAAACATAACCCAGGTATTTATTCAATACAGTGGCTAAATTAACGAAAAATAAAGCCTCAACAAGTGTTGACATTTCCCAACACCACAGCAGTAATGACTTTATGAACTACTTTACTTCTAAAATCGATACTATAAAATTGCAACCATTCAGCCGTCAGCTACAGTATCACATCAGACAGTGCACTAAAGACCCCCTGAGGAACAGTTCCACTCATTCTCTACTATAGGAGAGGAAGAATTGTATAAACGTAGTAAATCATCTAAACCAACAACATGTATGTTAGACCCTATACCATCTAAGCTCCTAAAATAGGTGCTTCCAGAAGTCATAGATCCTCTTCTAAATATTATTAATTCCTCATTGTCATTAGGATATGTCCCCAAAACCTTCAAACTGGCTGTTATTAAGCCTCTCATGAAAAAAAAAAAAAACACAACTTTACCCCAAAGAAATGGGAGCTTTAGCCTAAGTTCTGCCAGGAAGACTCAATCACTTCGTCACTAATTACCTTCATCATTATCCAATCACGTCTTTATACTCCTGTATAAAAGATCGTACTTACACATGTTTGAGTTCGCAGATGCTGACACGACAACAACCGCAGTTTCCAACGCGATTGTTCCTTGCTCAAGCTGTTGTGTTTATTTATTTACTTGCTATGGTTAAGTTTGTGTCCTGCAAACTATCGAGAGTTTGACGTTCCTCTAAGATGCACACGGGATCGTTGGCTTTGCTCCGTGTCGCGGTGATTATCTGTGGTCGTTCGTGTTGGATGATATACAAGCTTTCTCGGCAGAGGTTGTGGAACATTGGCGGAGTTCTGTGTGCTTTCCAGGGTTGCCAGGTTTTCTCAAAACTGCCAGTTACTTCTAAAAAATAGCCCAATCGCGTTTCAAAAGGGATTTATCGATAGAATTCACATTCTAGGGGCTATATATGACACTATTGGGTTCACCTCAAACCCCGGACAGAAATAGCAACCCTCAGCAAAAAAAAAAAAAATACGGTCTTGGCAACGCCGGTGCTTTCCGAGATGTCGCATCAGTGCTGCTCGGGTCTCATCACCTGCAAAAAACTTTGGTCTCAATCAACAAATATTTCATCTGTACGCTCACGTGAACCTGCACGAATGAAGTCTCTCCGGACCAGCAGACAGAATCAAGGGTGCTGGTCTCTTTCGGCATCTCGCCTCCATCACTTCATCAGTCTACAGCATTATAAGTATCATTTTGTTCTATGAACTTGTGGCGCTTGGGCATTAATTTTTTCTCTGCAAGGATTTATACTCACACTTTCTAAATAAAGCACTGGGCATTTCGTGCTTGTTTATCTAGCAGACTCGCACTGCATAGTTAAGATGTTGATCATAGTGCATGCAATGATCTGAATAACTCCTTCGTAATGAGGCATTTTAAGGCTCGTAATAAAAGCTACAATCTTTTATACTGATAAAGATTGTTCCTATTTCTGTAAAAAAAAAAATGCTTCGTCTAGCACACTTAAGATTTGTTGTTTTAATCCTATCCTTTAATCTTTGTTTATTCAGTTATTGTTTCATTTGCGTCTGTTCCTGAAATGCTTCATACTCGAGTGGATTCTATGGTTGCAGATGCAAGGAACCGCTGCTCTCACCTCATCTTTACATGGCTTACTTTTGGACCAGCGCTATTGTGAACACTGGCTCTACCAAGCTGATGCTTATATGGACCCTTTCATTTGAGTCGTAGGTAAGATTCGGCTCAATGCTCAGCAGGCATCTTAAAGTCCACGTGACACGGTAGTTGCTGCTGACTTTATTCCGAGTAGTGACATATCTCCAGTTTAAACCGAATATTAATTAGCAAGCATGGTTTGTTTGCGCTCCTGGTCTCCGTCTCACTCATAGCAAACTAACGGCTGGAGGGGCGTGTTAAGGAGGTTCTGCACATGCTATCAAACTGACGTCATCAACAAAAAAATTATGCATTACAGAATGGAAATGTTCAAATTTCGATAAAAGATTACGAAGACAAACAATGTTAATTGTCTACATCAAGATTAGCAATGTGTGCTAGTAAGCTTAAGTCAATTCGATTTATGCAGACTTTAAGCTACAATCAAGGCTTGTTTATTTCGCGCATCTACTGGTGTCGGTTCATTCTGTCTATCATAACATCGACTTCAGTCTTACTTGGCTGTTGCGGCCTCCACTTTACACTTTCAAACTTTCAGACAGCTGTGCCCCTCAGCCAACCCGGATCCTTCAATCTGCCCTCCGTTAGCAGACATAATACTAAACTAAACGACCTGCTTACGTCAGCTAGAAGTCACATTTCTAAAGGCGTCGCTCCCTCTACAATCAAGCCTACACGTCTGCATGGTCCGCTTTCTAATGTTTTTCCTTCCAAATTCTGTGTTTCCTATTCCAATTTCGACCGTTTGCTCCTTTCTCGTTTTTAATTGTAAAAAATTGCAATCTTAAAATTTCTCTATTCGCAGACTCCTTGCCAGCATCCAATTCTACGCTAAATTTTATAATCCTAATTTTCAAAGCCTTTTCTGAATATTCCTTCTATTACTACTTAAGGGGTTAGCTAAATCTTGCAACAAAATTAAAGACAAACTTCTGCCTATTACCCTGCCCATATTGCAAAAATTAATTACTTCCGTCTGCTATGGCCTTCTTATTAAGTACCTCAATATTCTTTTCGAAGCAGCATTTTATCTGTCTTCTACGGGTTTATGCGTCCAGGGGAATTCACTTCAAAACTCATCAATTTGATCCTGCTCGCGGCATTTCCTTTCTGATCTACGATTCGGACCTAAATTCTTCACACTCTTCCTCAAGCACTCAAAACCGATGTGCAAGGTTCTGGTGTCACCTTAACAAATTCAAAAATCAATAATAAATTCTTTCCCTTCTCTGCATGGTGAAATTTCTTAAAATCAGACCTCAAACTTCTAAAAATGCACCACTCTCTATTTTACCTAACGGAGCACCCCTTTCCAAGGCCTGTTTTAGAACTCACTTAACCACTGTTCTCAAAAGCTGCAGTCTATCCCCCTTCTCTCTATACTGGCCATTCATTCAGAATTGGGGCAGCTACTTCAGCAGCTGAACGAGGCATCTCTACATCAGCTATTAAGATCATGGGCAGATGGTCTTCCTCAGCATTTGAATCATACATCAGACCTGATTCAAAAACCATTCTCGAAGCTCAGCAAGCTCTCCAGTAACTAATCAGGTAAATTCATGCAACTACTGGTGGTGGTGTTACTATATCTGTATGGTCTATCAACCATAGTCGTGGCTATTTATGTACAGTCTATCGAGGCTGTCTGTGTCTGCCTATTGTGGCTGTCTGTGTCTGGCCTATCGTGGCTATTTATGTACGGTCTATCGAGGCTGTCTGTGTCTGCCTATTGTGGCTGTCTGTGTCTGGCCCATCGCTGCTATTTCTGTATGGTCTATCGAGGCCTGTATATGTCTGATTTAAATAAAAAAAATCATGCTAACTCTCTCTTTATAGTTTTCAGGAACCTTAGGATTCACAACTGGTGGGTATACTTTTGAACTGCCTTATTTTGGGGGGAAGGCTGGCCCCGTCTGGAGGTCTCATAATCCACCTAATTTTGGGGGTCGGCTGCCTTCGTCTTCAGGCAGGAAATGCAGATTCGCTACCCTCGGATAACAAACCATGGACAGGGCCTTCCGCCAAAGAAATGTATAATTGTGCTTGCTGAGCTGTCAATAAATGTATGCTTCGTACATTATTTTATCTCCCGAGTCTTTCTGGTAGAACTAGTTAATTATAGACCAATCTCAAATCTCCCTTTTCTGTCCAAGATACTAGAAAAGCTCTCCTTAGTGTTACAAATGACCTGCTCTTATCATCTGATCATGGTTGTATCTCTCTATTAGTTTTATTGGATCTTAGTGCTGCGTTTGACACAATTGACCAAAACATTCTTTTGCATAGATTTGAACAATTTGTAGGCATCAGTGGAAGTGCATTAGCAAGGTTTAAATCATACTTATATGACCGCCATCAGTTCGTAGCAGTGAATGAAGATCACAAGTGCAGTATGGAGTACCTAGTAGTAGCAATTATAGGCCTCTAAAGTAATTTAAATGTAAACAGCAAGAGACCCTGCTACCGCAACTGTCCAGACTGGCTTGCTCTGTGTTTAGTGTCCCGCCAGCAGCAGCAGCGAACGTGTCTTCAGTGCAGCGGGAAGAGTGATAGAAGAGAGGAGGACTGGGTTAAAACCTTCCACTCTGGATGCTATTCTTTTTCTCCACGATGCTCTGTTAGAGACTGTACTAACTTTTCATTTGGCTGGACTTTATTTAGTTTAACTTTTGGGAACTAATGGAAAAAAAGAATGGACGTTCTGTGGTGCATTTCTGAGGTAAGATAACATGCAAATTTGTTTTTAATTTGTTTAGATTTTAGGCTATTTCTCATTTCATTTGTGAGCGCTGTTGCGAGCCTGCCTCAGTATTTCAATTTTTTTATTTTATTTTACTCACTGTGGTTTAATAAATAAACATTATAAACAACTGTTTGTAAATAAACAACTGTTTGTGTGATATGCTTTAAGTGTTTTATGTATGGATTTTATTGTAGGAAAGTAAAGTAGCCTATTAGCGTTAATTTGAGAGGCATAATTGATTAAATATGTTTTAGGCTACTCGCTGTTGGCTCGGCTGTTTAACGTTAATCGTCATTTTAAAAAAATGCTCCAAACATTTTTCTAAATTAACTTGATAAAGAAATGAAAAGAAACATAACACAAAACTGACCCATTTTTTTTAATTGTTGCAAATAGGACAGGCTTCCGCTGTGTAATAAAATAAATAAATAAAAACATGGGCTCGTGTCGGACTCGGGCTGATAATTCTGAAGAGCTGTGGGACACGGGTCGGGCTAGTGCCTGAGCATCTCATGGCCAGGGCCGGGCTCGGGCCTAGATTTGAGGCCCGTGCAGGGCTCTAACGTAGCTAACATTGTTCGGGAGGCAGACACACTCTTGCAGTTTAAATCTAGATTAAAGACCCATCTCTTTAACCTGGCTTAAACATAACAAACTAATGTGTTTTTAATATCCAAATCCATTAAAGGATTTTTAGGCTGCATTAATTAGGTTAACCGGAACCGGAAACACTTCCCATAACACCCGATGTACTTGGTACATCATTAGAAGAATGGCGTCTACGCTAATATTTGTCTGTTTCTCTCTTGTTCCGAGGTCACCGTGGCCACCAGATCCAGTCTGTGTGCAGATCAGAGGGTCACTGCAGTCGCCCGGATCCAGTACGTATCCAGACCAGATGGTGGATCAGCACCTAGAAAGGACCTCTACTGCCCTGAAAGACAGCGGAGACCAGGACAACTAGAGCCCCAGATACAGATCCCCTGTAAAGACCTTGTCTCAGAGGACCACCAGGACAAGACCGAAACAGATGATTCTTCTGCACAATCTGACTTTGCTGCAGCTTAAGAGTAAAATTATTTAGTTTCAGGGTGTTTAGATAACATGAACAACAACACATTCAAGTATAATTTAGGGTCTGTGTCTATTAAGTGTTTCTCTGTCTGAAAGAGGAAGCTGAGGTAAAAAAAAAAAAAAAAAAAGCTAGGTCTTTAAGATATGAGATATGATTGTATGTTTTACTTACCCCGTAACAGGGTTGGGGCGTTACGTAATCAGGATACAAAAATACAGTAACTGTAATCCGTTACAGTTACGTCAAAAAATGTAGTAATCAGATTATAATTACATTTTGAAAAAAGGGGGAATACTTTCAGGATTACAATGGTTTCATTTAAAACTAAATAAATCAGTATTTTGGCATAATAACACTATATTAAGCGCAGTTTGATTAATGACTCACGCGACTCACGTGTGCCACTCGCTGGTGCATGCGCAAATAACAGCTGTCTACAATCTCCTCAGACGCAGATTGAATCACTGTTGCAAAATACGTTAATTTCATGGAAATTCCACTGCTATTTTGTTTGAAAAGAAGAAATTGCAAACAACGTTGTACAGTGCAAACTGTGCCTTCCAGCAAAGAAAACACTTTCTTCATCGAAGGATTCGACATCCAACCTAAAGGAGCATTTGCACTTTTAAAAATTATTTGCAAAGATAAAAAAATATATATATATATACACTAACTAGACATCCAAAACGCTGCTTTTACCGCCACTCCTACCGCCGTGGCGGCAGTGTAAAGTGCATTTGCAGCCTTTGACCGCTGAGTGGTGCTTTAACCACAAGTTATCAAACAAGCACATCAAAGCACATTTTCGCAAATAGACGTCAGTTTTGCCTCGCTGATGTGTTACATTTGACTGCTTCAGTCACGGAAAATGAAAGAAATACACTATAGTTTAAATATTTAATATATTTAATATTTAATACTCACAGAAGAAAGTTTGGTATTCATGAAGTTATATGCATTTCTTAGAACGAGAAAGAGAAAGAGTCTGTGCTTATATTTTCTAAGCTACATGGTATTAAACCATATTTTAGATTGGACACATTTAAAAGGTGTGCAGTATTATTTTTATTATATTAATTATGCGTTATATTATTCGAAATAAATTGTGGTTTACTTTGCATCCGAGCATTAAAAGTGGTAGCCTATTTTAGGGGGGTAGGCTACATGGATTAATATGCAAAATGTCAATATTTTAATATATTATGCCTATATTTTAATTTATATTTTATATATAAATATATTTTTTCCTTTAATAAAACAACATGCATTTTTGTTATTCGTTACCTGCCCTTTATTTTGACATAACCTATTGGGAAAAAGACATTTGTCTGTAAACTGATTAAGAAATCGTTGCATGTTTAAATGTGAAGCAGTGTATAATTTAACACAATTAAACGCAAGTTCTCTAATTATAATCAACAACATTCACACGATGTAAAAAAAAAAAGCTTTAGTAATTGATAACTAAAGTCATTTTAAAGGGAACCTTCTTTACTTGCTTTTAAAGTAGGGTAATATCATATGGCCTAAAAAAAATCCCAGTTGTTTTTTGTTTTTTTTTAGAAAAAAAAATATGATTTATGATTTAAACCGATTTTTAAATCAATATTCAAATGACGAAGAAATTTTACAAAACAACTTTTAATATAGTTCTTTATCATTCATTTAGCAGTCAAATTTATAACTGCAACAAGATGATTAATTTAATACTAGCCCATCATGCATTTAACCATCCACTCAGCTTTAAGAGCTGTTCAGATTAAAACTGGCAGCTTAGCAGTGAGTCAGTGTCATGGATGGAGGACCTGTTAATATTTTTTCTAGTTTATATTTCCATCTCGTTATGCCGCTGGTTTAGATTTTTTTTTTTTCTAATAGAACTTATTTGTAAATAGAGCAGTCACTGTCTGTGTCTACACCGGACGCCAGAGTTGTCATCTGTGTCCCACAGCGAAAAGTGTGTCTAAACTTCACACTATAGTGTCAATTTATCTGAACGCAGTGTCAGAAGATTTCATCATAAACAGAACGAGCATCAGTTCAATGATGGGGATCGTGTCCAGTGTATCTGTGTTGTGTTGTATTTTGTTCGATCATTCCACTCCAGACCTGGAATGCGTTTTTAATTTATTTATTTTTTTTACAGCCCTGCTTGTTTTAACGTTTTTATTAAATATCTGTATTGACTGCATGGTCATATTATCGAATTATTTAATGCCATGCGACCTACAAAAGTAAAGCTTGGCGAGTCGATGAACGAGTATTGCTGCAGGTTGATTTTTGGCGGATGTTCGTTTCCTCAGGTTAAACATCTCTCTCACTCGCAGCAGAGTCTGTGAGCAGCAACAACTTCCCCTCCGCGCGAACTAATACCAGAAACACGCTCCGCCTTCACCCAGTGAATAAAGTATTTCAGTATGTTTGAAATGTTATGTTCATAACAAAGCATATAAAATAATAATAATAATTTAAAAAAATAACAGGAGAGTTTCAAAGTGGCTTAAACTATGTGTAAACTTTTTCCCTATATCACTTGCCAAACTAATAACATTGTAAGCATTAGCTACATCTTTAATTGCTGCTTTCTGCTGTGAAAATTTTGTTTGTGATGAAAATAACATCTTTGTCAGTTATTTTATCTAAACAGATCGATTAACTTCTTAAAATTTCAAAATCTGATAGCATTTTGATAATGTAGCACTGTAAGCAGTGTTGTGCCTGAACGCGTTCATTGAACGATAGTTCATGAACTCGTTCATATTTTGGGCGAACGTGAACTGAACGTGCTGAATTAATGCCCGATGAACGTTACTGTCAACTCATTCATTCTGGTGTCTGTGAACGGCACGCTCTCTCAGGTTAACTTCGTTCAATAGGGTGCCAGATTTCTATAGCGAAAAACCGGCTAAAACACACCGTAAACGGGTCTTAATATGTAGCGGAAAAACACCCAATCTGGCAACACCAGTGTCACACCACCGTCCGCCGCATGCGTGACGCCTCATCAAAAAAAAAAAAAAAAAAAGGCATCGAGGCGACAGCAGCATGTAGCAAGAAGGCGTATGATCATTTAAAAGAATTTCATGATGTTTATGACAAGGTCGGTGAGAATGGGAGACAAAGCGTTAAAGCAACAAGGGGGAAGTGCTGTCCCCTCAATGCTAATGTAAACCCTGGTTGGATAAGGATTCAAAATTGGATATGAAGATGAAATCTGACGCATAGCTTCATTGTTAAAACTGATAAAATAATTGCTGTCTGTGATTCTATATGGGCTGTTGCAATAATTTTGAAAAATAATAGCTCGCAGCAACATATGGAAAAAAAGAACTGTGTGAACTTAGTTCAAAATTTTGTAGTTTGAACTATGAACTGTTCATTTTAAAATTTGTGAATTGAACTTTGAACTAGTTCATGTAGAAAGTGAACTTTCCCAACACTGACTGTAAGATTACATTTGTTTGAACAAATTATTGCGAAAGCGATTGAGTGTGAATCTGTTTAAATCATGCTTTAACCCGAAAATAATCATTAAAAGAAAAAGACTAACTCTTAACATCCCGCTCGACTCTTGCAGTCAACCTTGTGATCAAGCTAAATATGTTGGCTATTGGCATGAATTTTACTCGTGATAAGAAGCTCATATTCAAGTGTTTGTGCAAAAATTATTAATATGCATTAATGACAGGGAGGCGCCGTCTCATCACTTTAATTTTTCATGATAATGAATGTATAATTTTTAAATTAACATAATATCGTGGTGTCTCAAATAGGTAGGCTACATTAAAAATATATCTACAGAAAGCTTGAAATGTTTTTAAACGAAAAGGAATAGTGTAATGTGTGAATGTTGCATTTATCTCGTCCGAGAGAGCCAGCACTGTGAATATAACCAAAACAACAGTCCTATATAAACCGGTTCAGCAAGTGAAAGCCTCATGACACTATCCATATGAAAGAGCAATTCACACCTTTATCTCGACCCAACAAGCCATGAATAACTATCCAAAACCCAACCCCCTCCAGCTGAACAGAATTCAGTCTGTGTTTTGGCTGTGAGGAACGGTGTGTTACTGGGCTGAAACATGCCTGCACTACACTTCATAATTTTTATGCTGTTAAAGAGAGAGAGAGAGAGAAGTCTAGGACTATTATTAAACTTGGAGCTCATTATATTGAAGTAGCCTACATATCCAAACACCAGAAACCTTATGCATTTTATGAATAATGAAATGTTATGAAAATTATTAATTTTATTTATTCACATGCTGTATGGTTGAAATAATATTTTAGTTCACAACTTTAAGTTGCGTTGTTTAAAAAAATGCTTTATTGGCTAATGTTTCATAAACCTTCAGTTGTTATGCTCTAAAATCCATGCCATTATTAATTTCACAATATTTTTACCACCTAAATGACTAATCTTCAAAGTCACAATTCTATAATGGTCAAAATTACTCAGGCCAATGGTATTTTTTAATGACATTATTTTATTATTATTATTTGAATAATTGTAGCTTACATAAATAGGTAAAGCAAAACAAATATTCGGATTGTCCCTTATTTTTTCCCTTGTAGAATAAACACGTATTTTTCACAAGAATAAACATAACATATTATTTATTAATAAAAATAATCTAAGCAATTAAAACCTTTTTTTTTTAAACTTGAATCTAAATACTATTAAACTAACTTTAAATTCTCAAGGAGTTTATAAGTAAAAAAAGTTCTAAATGAATTTGTGTTAACAATATAATTAGAACTAACAATATAATTCGAATTTTTAAAATTAACAATTCCTGTATAAAATGGGACAGCAACCTTTATCAGTGGTTCTCAACCTTTTTTATCCAGCGAGCCACACTATTTTTTTTTTTAAATGTTACAATGTTATATCATAATTTTATTGTTGTTTTACTTCCTCCTTTTATCTCAGTTTACAATTACATTCATTTCGCAATGCGTCCCTTTGCGCCACCTGGCAGTAGTTTCGCGAATGATTTTAACACGCGACTGAAGTTACAGTTACCTGCCGCGGTGGTAAGCCCCAGAAAGGCTGGCCACCTACTGTACATATAAAAGACTGAGAGAGAGACTCGACGGACAGATACTGAATAGCGCAGTGTCCATCGACGCCTGATACCAGCTGATTATACCTTGATTTTGTAACTTTACTATTGTACTTATATATTTATTTTGTTAACATTAATAAAACTTATAATATTGACAAGTTATTGTCTACCAGAGTAGTAATTTAAGAGTAAGCAAGAATTGACCACAGGGAAGTCTTTCAGAATGCTTATAGTTTAGTCCAGATTCGACTTTTCTTACCTACCTCGAAATAATAAAAGTAATACTAATACTATACCTGTCATGATGATTTATGACTTTGACCTCTGACCTTTTGATTCGGTTGAACTTCCGGTAACCTTATGATGGATGGGCGGGATTGACCTAATTAGTTCTAAATTATAACGGTATATGAAAGACTTCCCACGCATCGATCATGTGTTTTTGACAAAAGCTGTTTGAACTCTGTGCCAGCTAGCTTGTTTGAACTTTATCGCAGTTATACGGTTATGCGTGTGTGTGTGTGGTTATATGGCTTCCCCCCCCCCCCCAATACATTCCTGAGCAGTGTATAAATGGGATCGGTGTGTTCTAAATTTATATATATAAAACAATTAAAGGTTGAAAAACATTTCCGTTATTTCATATTCATATAAAAACATGATCTAAAAACAAAGGTTGAAAAACATTTCAGTTAGATAATTTATATAATTTATATAATATAATAAATTTCATGCTAAAGTTGAAAACATTTTAGTAATTTTTATATATGTG
Source organism: Carassius gibelio (assembly GCF_023724105.1). NCBI lineage: Eukaryota > Metazoa > Chordata > Actinopteri > Cypriniformes > Cyprinidae > Carassius > Carassius gibelio. The sequence continues at coordinate 46,411,381 of NC_068398.1, forward strand.
ACATTCAGTCATTTCACATTTATGTATATATATATATATATATATATATATATAAATAAAACACATTCTATAATTTATATAATCTAAAAACAATTAAAGATTGAAAAACATTTCAGTTAATTCACATTTATATATGAAACATTCTATAATTTATATAATCTAAAACACATTTTAGTTATTTCACTTTCATATATAAAACATTATATAATCTAAAGCGATTTAACTAAGGTTGAAAATCTTACTAAAGCAATCCACCTACCTTATTTAGACAGAAGCTTCAGCTTTGTGAGAAACGGGCTCCCAGCTCCATCTGTCGGACTCTCTCTGTCTGACAGTGAGAACGCACGCCTGCAGGCACCACAGGGAGAGAGACAGAGAGAGCGTGCCTGCAGGCGCACGTTCTCACTGCCAGACAGACATGCCACAGTACAACAGAGTTTGAAAACATGTAGTTCTTTATAAAATATAAAATGTTGAATATTCTGTTCTTTTAAAAAAGGTTATAAATGAAACCGTTATAAAAAATATACTGAATCCGACTGTTTCAGATAAAACAAGATCCATTTTTTTAGAGAGCTGAAAGGAGTTGTTTTCACATCACCTTACTGACCTGCAAGTATTCACAGCGTCTGCATTTGCACGCTACACTTCACTTTCTTCCGAGTTTACTAACCAATTATAATATCTTGAAAGACATTGCTAATTAAAACTAACGTATCTCACGCAGGAGTACCATGTTTTTGACAGTTTTCTGACGGGTGCATCTATGAATTACAGTGGGCGAGCGGCTAGCATCTCTTTGTACCAGTCTAATTTATGACGACATGGGCGACCCTGGTACAGTTTCCCACCTTTTGAACAAGTTCATTCATAGAACAAGGATGACACCTAGTGGTCACTCAACACCGATTTCTTTCACAGGCCCCCTTATAAACCTATTTCAGACAGGAACCACTTTGGCAAGTTTACTTGAGTTTATTGAACACAATTTATCTTTGGCGGTATGGTTCCTTATGGGGGTTCTTGCTCCCAGAATAATTGAACATACAAGAGCTTTAACATTAACCCCCAAAACATAATGAGAGTATTACGGCCTGAAGAAGAACCCCCAAAACCAACCTTGTTCCAATCCTGCAAAGAGAAAAGACAGTGTTATTGAAATATCCTTAAATGTAATCTACTGGCTAGCGAAGGGGTATCTCCCTTCTTATGAGGCAGTCAATAGCGGGCCTCTCTATAATTAAGGTAGCTGGTAATAGCAGCGAGGGTATTTTCTCCAGCGGGAGAACCGCAAACGTGCAGCATGTCCCTGAGCTTGGTATGAGTGGTGTGAGAGTAGTGTTTCCTTGTTTCCTTCCTGCAAAAGAGAAAGATAATGTTATGGAGAAGTCCTTAAGCAACCTATGGTAGTAGAGGCGTGTTCTCATGTCTAAAGCGAGGGAGAGAATAGCAAGTCCCCTCTTATTTTAAGTAGCAGGGGTGTTCATCCTCTGCTGAAGGATGAACAGCAGTCCCCTGCAGCCATAGCAGCAAAGGGTGTTCTCTCCAGCTGGAGAGAACAGCAGGTCCCTTTCTTCTGAGGGGGAGTTCGTCCCTCGCTTGAGGGATAACAGCGGCCCCCTCAGGTATCGCGGCAAGGGGTGATCTCCGAGACAAAACAGCAGCCCCTTTTCCTTTATAATTATTATTTTTTTTTTTTTTTCATTTCCTTTCTCATGTCCTTCTCATTCAATTTCGCCTTCTCCATCTCCATTTAAGTAGCAGGGGTGTTCATTCTCTGCTGTAGAATGAACAGCAGTCCCCTGCAGCCATAGCAGCAAAGGGTGTTCTCTCCAGCTGGAGAGAACAGCAGGTCCCTTTCTTCTAAGGGGGAGTTCATCCCTCGCTTGAGGGATAACATCGGCCCCCTCAGGTATCGCGGCAAGGGGTAATCTCCCACCAGGAGAAAACAGCAGCCCCTTTGAATTTATAAGTAATTTTTTTTTTCCTCCACATTCAACTTCTCCATCTCCATTTAAGTAGCAGGGGTGTTCATCCTCTGCTGTAGCATGAACAGCAGTCCCCTGCAGCCATAGCAGCAAAGGGTGTTCTCTCCAGCTGGAGAGAACAGCAGGTCCCTTTCTTCTGAGGGGGAGTTTGTCCCTCGCTTGAGGGATAACAGCGGCCCCCTCAGGTATCGCGGCAAGGGGTAATCTCCCAGCAGGAGAAAACAGCGGCCACTTTTTCTTTAAATTTTTATTTATTTATTTATTTTTTTTAAACCTCCTTCTAATTCAACTGTGCCTTCTCCATCTCCATTAACAAAACAGCAGCCCCCTTTTTTTTTTTTACGTAGCAGTGTGGGTTTTCTCTAAGCAGCAGTTCCTTCCTCATTCTTCTCATTCTCCATTCCTTCTAATTCGCTTCCTCATTCTTTTCATCCTCCATCTCCTTCTTCTCCTCATTCTTCTCCTTCCTTATTTCCTTCTTCTCATCCTCCTCCTCATCCTTATTATCCTCCTCATTTTCCATCTCCTCATCCTCTTCCTTATCTTTATTATCCTCCTCAGTCTTCATTTCCTCCTCCTCATCCTCCTCTTCATTCTTCATCTCCTTCTCATCCTCCTCCTCATCCTCCTCTTCATTCTTCATCTCCTTCTCATCCTCCTCATTCTTCTCATCCTCCTCCTCATTCTCCTTTTTCCCTTGCAGTCAGTGTCATATTTTATTATTATTGAATGTACGTAGTACAAAATATCCACTGGTTATAACCAACGATATTTAGCTGTAGATCAGCTAAAAACATTACTCTGCTTCAGAAGACTGTCCAAAAACGGTTCATGAGGAGAAACAGACATGTCTATAATCACATACTTATCAATATGAAGTAATAAAATCCAGATTGTCAAATACGCAGGCGTTTCAGAACATTTTGTGAGCACAGATACTCAACACTACTTAATACGGTGCCATATATTTCAAGAACAAGGTCACTTGATTTTTTTTTTTTTTTTTGAATGACGTGACTCAATACAACAGCTGACTACATGAACGCTCTTACCTTCTAAACGCAGATTTGCGGCCATTTTGTGGACTGAAATGATGAATAAACCTCGAAACACACGTGAACGTAGTCATGTGGTGAGTCTGGCCAATCGTGAACAGCTGTATTGTCATAGGCGCTCCAGCTGTCACTCTGGAGAAGTGCAGGCTGAATCAGCCGGCTGCTCTCGAACACTCTCACGATACTTGATGGCACACGTGACGGTCATGTGCGTCGGCGCAGTCTTAGTCAGACAATATTCTACCCGGTATGCACTGCTTCAGTCTGATTTGCGATTGGTTTGCATGGTGCTGGTGAGTCGAACACACCTGATGCTCATCGAGTCAGCTGCTCAAGATCGGATGCAGCCAGTAATTCTCACTAATGATTCCCGATGGTTTCAGACGATGGTTAGTCATTGTCGCCCTCTGTTGTTCCAAGAGGTACACCAGGGTTCTTACGGCCTTGAGTAAATCCAAGCACTTCCAAGACATTTAATTTTCCAGCACTTCAGACTGGGTAAATTACCCCCTTTTTTTTTTTTTTTTTTGCGCTGCATAAATACTCTTACCTTAGTTAAGCACATGCACAGATACCCAACGGACACCCTTACTTGTAAAACGTTTTGATTTTAAGGTGCATAAGCAATTCTATAGTTCTAGACAAATCATCAAATTGCCAACAGGTGGCGCACTTGGCCCGGTACAACGGTTTGTATAGATGTCCTTACAATAATGATATCCTTAGATTTTGTCCCAATAACGATTAATGTTTGTGGGAGAATGACACATCATGCTCATACATCCTTCCATGTGATTTTTGTAGCATAACAGATGGTTAATCCATTCGGGATTTAATTTACAGACTTGCAACATTTCCCTGATTGATGACTGACGATTCCACTGCATTTCGCGGACTAGCCACAAATTAATTCTTGTTTACATTATTCCGCTGTTGTGATGACGATGTTCGAGAGAGTCAGTCCAGTGACATGATCTGACACGACTGTAGCATTCAACACCGTGTGTGATTATAAAATGGCAATAATGCCTTAACCTGATGCTGGGGAACCCTGCATTTGATTGTATGCATTGCAGTCAATCAATCACCTTTTTTTATATAGTGCTTTAAACAAAATACATTGCGCCAAAGCACTGAACAACATTCATTTGGAAAACAGTGTCTCAATAATGCAAAATGATAGTTAAAGGCAGTTCATCATTGAATTCAGTTATGTCATCTCTGTTCAGTTGAAATAGTGTCTGTTTTAATTTGCAATCAAGTCAATGATATCGCTGTAGATGAAGTGACCCCAACTAAGCAAGCCAGAGGCGACAGCGGCAAGGAACCGAAACTCCATCGGTGACAGAATGGAGAAAAAAACCTTGGGAGAAACCAGGCTCAGTTGGGGGGCCAGTTCTCCTCTGACCAGACGGAACCAGTAGTTCAATTCCAGGCTGCAGCAAAGTCAGATTGTGCAGAAGAATCATCTGTTTCCTGTGGTCTTGTCCTGGTGCTCCTCTGAGACAAGGTCTTTACAGGGGATCTGTATCTGGGGCTCTAGTTGTCCTGGTCTCCGCTGTCTTTCAGGGCAGTAGAGGTCCTTTCTAGGTGCTGATCCACCATCTGGTCTGGATACGTACTGGATCCGGGTGACTGCAGTGACCCTCTGATCTGGACACAGACTGGATCTGGTGGCCACGGTGACCTCGGAACAAGAGAGAAACAGACAAATATTAGCGTAGATGCCATTCTTCTAATGATGTAGAAAGTACGGTGTTATGTGAAGTGTTCCGGTTCCAGTTTACCTAATTAATGCAGCCTAAAAATCCTTTAACGGATTTGGATATTAAAAGCATGTTAGTATGTTATGTGTATGCCAGGTTAAAGAGATGGGTCTTTAATCTAGATTTAAACTGCAAGAGTGTGTCTGCCTCCCGAACAATGTTAGGTAGGTTATTCCAGAGTTCAGGCGCCAAATAGGAAAAGGATCTGCCGCCCGCAGTTGATTTTGATATTCTAGGTATTATCAAATTGCCTGAGTTTTGAGAACGTAGCGGACGTAGAGGAGTATAATGTAAAAGGAGCTCATTCAAATACTGAGGTGCTAAACCATTCAGGGCTTTATAAGTAATAAGCAATATTTTAAAATCTATACGATGTTTGATAGGGAGCCAGTGCAGTGTGGACAGGACCGGGCTAATATGGTCATACTTCCTGGTTCTAGTAAGAACTCTTGCTGCTGCATTTTGGACTAGCTGTAGTTTGTTTACTAAGCGTGCAGAACAACCACCCAATAAAGCATTACAATAGTCTAACCTTGAAGTCATAAATGCATGGATTAACATTTCTGCATTTGACATTGAGAGCATAGGCCATAATTTAGATATATTTTTGAGATGGAAAAATGCAGTTTTACAAATGCTAGAAACGTGGCTTTCTAAGGAAAGATTGCGATCAAGTAGCACACCTAGGTTCCTAACTGATGACGAAGAATTGACAGAGCAACCATCAAGTCTTAGACAGTGTTCTAGGTTATTACAAGTAGAGTTTTTAGGCCCTATGATTAACACCTCTGTTTTTTCTGAATTTAGCAGTAAGAAATTACTCGTCATCCAATTTTTTATATCGACTATGCATTCCATTAGTTTTTCAAATTGGTGTGTTTCACCGGGCTGCGAGGAAATATAGAGCTGCGTATCAGCATAACAGTGAAAGCTAACACCATGTTTCCTGATGATATCTCCCAAGGGTAACATATAAAGCGTGAAGAGTAGCGGCCCTAGAACTGAGCCTTGAGGTACTCCATACTGCACTTTTGATCGATATGATACATCTTCATTCACTGCTACGAACTGATGGCGGTACGATTTAAACCATGCTAATGCACTTCCACTGATGCCAACAAAGTGTTCAAGTCTATGCAAAAGAATGTTGTGGTCAATTGTGTCAAACGCAGCACTAATATCCAATAAAACTAATAGAGAGATACACCCACGATCAGATGATAAGAGCAGATCATTTGTAACTCTAAGGAGAGCAGTTTCAGTACTATGATACGGTCTAAATCCTGACTGGAAATCCTCACATATACCATTTTTCTCTAAGAAGGAATATAATTGTGAGGATACCACCTTTTCTAGTATCTTGGACAGAAAAGGGAGATTCGAGATTGGTCTATAATTAACTAGTTCTCTGGGGTCAAGTTGTGGCTTTTTTATGAGAGGCTTAATAACAGCCAGTTTGAAGGTTTTGGGGACATATCCTAATGACAATGAGGAATTAATAATAGTCAGAAGAGGACCTATGACTTCTGGAAGCACCTCTTTTAAGAGCTTAGATGGTATAGGGTCTAACATACATGTTGTAAGTTTAGATGATTTAACAAGTTTATACAATTCTTCCTCTCCTATAGTAGAGAATGAGTGGAACTGTTCCTCAGGGGGTCTATAGTGCACTGTCTGATGCGAAACTGTAGCTGACGGCTGAATGGTTGCAATTTTATCTCTAATAGTATCGATTTTAGAAGTAAAGTAGTTCATAAAGTCATTACTGCTGTGGTGTTGGGAAATGTCAACACTTGTGGGCTTTATTTTTCGTTAATTTAGCCACTGTATTGAATAAATACCTGGGGTTATGTTTGTTTTCTTCTAAAAGAGAAGAAAAGTAATCAGATCTAGCAGTTTTTAATGCTTTTCTGTAGGATATGCTACTTTCCCGCCAAGCAATACGAAATACCTCTAGTTTTGTTTTCCTCCAGCTGCGCTCCATTTTTCGGGCTGCTCTCTTTAGGGTGCGAGTATGCTCATTATACCATGGTGTCAAACTGTTTTCCTTAACCTTTCTTAAGCGTAAAGGAGCAACTGTATTTAAAGTGCTAGAAAAGAGACAGTCCATAGTTTCTGTTACATCATCAAGTTGTTCAAGGAATCAAGGAATTCGGATACATCAGGAAGATAACTTAAAAAGCAGTCTTTTGTGGTAGAAGTGATGGTTCTTCGATACTTGTAACAAGAAGTAGAATTTACAATTTTGGCTATATGAAGTTTACACAGAACTAAATAATGATCTGAGATATCATCACTTGGCTGAATAATTTCAACACTATCAACATCAATTCCATGTGACAATATTAAATCTAGAGTATGATTTCGACAATAAGTAGGTCCTGAAACGTGTTGTCTAACACCAATAGAGTTCAGAATGTCTATAAATGCTGATCCCAATACATCTTTTTCATTATCGACATGGATATTAAAATCACCAACTATTAAGACTTTATCTGCAGCCAGAACTAACTCGGATGTAAAATCACCAAACTCTTTAATAAAGTCTGTATGGTGCCCTGGTGGCCTGTATACAGTAGCCAGTACAAACATAACAGGGGATTTATCATTAACATTGGTTTCTCTGGATAATGTTATATGAAGCACCATTACTTCAAACGAGTTATACTTGAAGCCTGCCCTCTGAGAAATCCTGAAAACGTTATTATAAATTGAAGCAACTCCTCCCCCTTTGCCTTTTAGACGCGGCTCGTGTTTATAACAATAATCTTGGGGGGTGGACTCATTTAAAATAATGTAATCATCAGGTTTTAGCCAGGTTTCTGTCAAGCAGAGCACATCTATATTATGATCAGTTATCATATTATTTACAAAAAGTGTTTTCGTAGAAATGGATCTGATATTCAATAAGCCAATCTTTATCATTTGTTTATCCATATTGCATTTGTTTTTTATTTGTTGAACCTCAATTAAATTGTTAACCTTAACTTGGTTTGGACGTGGTGACGGGAGGCAGCTATTAAATCCAAGCGCTTATACAATTAACCCTGAAAACACTGCATTAATTTTCAGCATTTTGGAGGATTCGAACACCCGTACTATGACCCTGTACGATGGCGAATGTGACGCGTATGAGCCAAAGAGTTAGGCAAGCGTTTGATCAGGTGCGCGCTCAGTCAGCAGAGGCTCGCAGTTGAGCCGGCAAAAGCATTAAATACCTCCGATGCACGGCAGGACTAGCACATGATTTTGGACAATATAAACCTCACAAGCAAGCAGTCCCATATCTTGATAGCTTAAACGAATATCTTCTTAGTGTGTGGAGTGGGGCGGGATCGCCCGCAGTCGGAAATAGGAGTAGCGAAGGGTGCTCTTTAAACAGCTGAAATCAGCGTGCACCTGTAGCAGGAAGCCCTTTTTTTTTTTTTTTTTTTATATAATATATATAAAAATATATATTTTATATGGTCAGACTTTAATTTAGGCAACAGCATAAGCCCTTTGTCTGATACGTTTAAGCATTTATACGAGCAAAATTACGATCTGTACATGTAGTATAAAGCACTTGATCGTGTTTGAGCAACAGCAAATCGCGGATTAAACCCAGTGTGTTGTAGTAGTCAGATAAGTTTGATGAAGCATCCCTGAAGCAGCAGCCGTTAATATCGACAGCCTTGACCACAGATTAACGAGGCTTGTCGGTATATTAACTGTGTTACCGGTGTGGTAATATATAGCATGCCTCACAACGTAACTGAACAAGCTTTTCAATAAACAATGTCTGAAGCATGTTCGCCAAATAGCACTAGTTTGTAAAAAATGAAATACTTTGCTTAGCTTCGTGAAGACGTCCAAAGATGAATTAAAGTTGAAATTGCCAGTTGTTCGTGGATGCTTTGATTTGTTGAATATATGGCTTCTTCCAGCGAGGAGCAGATCTTGTGTGTGATTCGGTCGTATAAGTACACACTGACGATGAATCGCGTGCGAAGAGTCTATATCAAGCTCACTTGTATCAATTCAGTCTGTTGCTTGACAAACAAACACGGCGAAGTTCGCGACTGAAATCTGGTGAGATACTCTGTGGGAATCCTGCCAAACCTGATTTGACGCTTCATATGGAGATAGATTCGCCGTCTGAGGAAAGGCTCTCGTGAGCAGTTTGAGCCTTGCGAGTCGTTGAGCATACTTACTGAGCTGTAGTGGCACGTATATATATGTTATAATTTCATGTTATCTGATGGTAGTGATATAAAAAAAAAATACTATTCATTGATCAAAGCCTGTTATGCTATTTTTACAGTCTATGGCGTCTTTATGGCGTCTTAATATTTAATGTTGCCGGTCGTCAGAAACTCACGGACTGTTGATGAGGTGATCAAAAGGAAAAAGACAAGTTTATTTTGCCCGACCAATATTTCAAATAATTTGTGCTTCTCCATCTGTCTCGCCGGTTTCCTTAACCCCCAACACCCAGAGAGCGAGTTAGAAAAACTGGCTACCGTCATCCAAAACAGCGTCAGCTTCTCAATCCAAGACCGAATCAGTCTCGGCAACATAGCCTCGTTTGAACGAGTGCTAGACATTAAAATCGTCGTATTTCACAGATCTAACGTCATGGTCGTAGAAACCTACAAAAATTCTGACTAACCCCATCCAAAAACGGTCTTTCTTCATCTCCACGATGACCACTACTACATGACATTGCGTTATGAAAACGGTCGTCACGAGGCTAATTTTGTCTGTGCCATGACATTCAAAGGTCAGAAATTTACCGCCTACGGCACGGACTGCATGGCTAAGCTAATCAAACGCATCAGACAACCCCGATACAAAGGCTACTGCTTCATCGCTCATTACGCCTCCAGATTTGATGCCTTTCTAATTCTGGAGTAATTTTGCAAAGCGGGGATCGTGCTCGAGGACATAATGCAAGGGTGCAAACTACTCCTGATGTACGACGACGCATTTTCCCAACGATACATAGATAGCTACTCATTTTTCCCATTCGCTCTCGCCAAAATGCCCGCGGCGTTACACTTGACGACGACTGAAAAAGGCTATTTCCCCCATCTTTTCAACAGGGTGAAAAATGAGAACTACGTCGGACCGTACCCTGACAAAAAGTTCTACAACTACAAGAACATGTCGGATAAAGACCGAGAAAAGTTCGATGCGTGGTACAGCACAGTCAAGGGCGAGCTCTTTAACTTCAAGAAAGAACTGTACGACTACGGCGTTAAGAACGTTGTGTTATTGCGTGAAGGTTGCATGAAGTACAGGACGTCATTCCTACACTGCACCCAACTCGACCCTTTTGGGTTCACAACGATCGCCAGCTGCGCAATGGGGGTCTTCAAAACACATTATCTCGCCAGAAACATGCTAGCCCTGATGCATAACAAGGCGTACATCCATCAGAATAAGTCCTACTCAAGCGGTTCGATCCAATGGCTCGAGTATATTAAAAAGACTCGAAACGTGGACGTTCATCACGCCGTAAACCATGGCGAGGTATCGATCAGTAAGTACTTTTTAGACGGCTACTACGAGCAGAGGGGCATCAGGCATTGCTTAGAATACGGGGAGTGTGTCTTCCATGGGCACTGCTGTCGCTTTGAACCCAATCAGACGCACCCCCTGTCCGGAGTACCCTACGGGGTTCTCAGGAACCAGTTTGACGATAAGATTGAAATTCTCTGGAACGCGTACGGTTCGCAAATCGAGGTTCTGTGGGAATGCGAATGGAATCTAATGAAAAAGACTGATCCCTCTGTGATAGAATTTATGGCCAATTATTCCGCCCCTGATAGATTGAATTCGCACAAAGGACTTTTTGGAGGTCGCACCTACTCCTATAAGCTATACCACAAAGTGAGTGGCGATGAGAAAATAAGATATCTGGATTTCACCAGTCTGCACCCTTTCTGTCAGGCCAGGAAAAGCTACCCGATCGGACACCCTGAAATCATTTTCGCAGATTTCGAACCGTTTGAAAATGATTACGGACTTATCAAAGCCACCGTGGACCCTCCCCGCAACTTACTGCACCCTGTTCTCCCTTTGCGATCGCGCAGAAAACTAACTTTTCCGCTATGTAGAACCTGCGCTCAAGACCAAAACCAGACCTCGAGCTGTACCCACACGGACCAGGAAAGATCACTCTCGGGCTGTTGGGTCAGTATCGAGCTTTTAAAAGCCATCGAGAAGGTTTATGTGGTAGGCAAGATAGGCGAGGTTTGGCATTTTCCACAACGGTCTGACACGTTGATTGTCGAATACGTAAAAACCTTCTTGTGTTTGAAACAGCGAGCTTCGGGCTACCCTTCGAACGTCGTCACGGACGCGGAGAAAGAGGCTTACATTCATGACTATTTTGAAAAAGAGGATATTCAACTCGACCCAGATAAAATCAAGTACAACGCCGCCCAAAGGGCGATCACAAAATTAATTCTGAATAGTTTGTGGGAACGCTTCTGCTTAAGACCGAACTTACCTCAAAAGATTCTGATGCGCGAGCCCAAAGATTTCACCAGAATCGTTTTTGGCAACACCGACACGTTGGCCTATTTCTCATTCATCTCAGACGACGTAGCTCTAGTCCAACATAAACCCGACAAGGACGATGCTTGCAAGGTGCACAACGTGAATGTTTTTGTAGGCGCTTTCACTACAGTGCACGCCCGACTGTAATTGTACGAATTGATGGACACACTAGGCGACCGACTGCTATACTCTGACACAGACAGCGTCATATTCGTGTCTAGGGACTGCGACTGGGAGCCTCCTCTGGGTGATCATTTAGGGGAGCTGACGAGCGAATTGGACCCCGATGACCATATAACGACCTTCTGTGCCAGTGGTCCCAAATCATACGGTTTCGAGACGGTCAAAGGTAAAGTCTCCATGAAAGCTAAGGGCATAACTCTTAATACTAAAAATTCCAAAGCTATCTGTCTCGAATCCCTGATTGGTCTGGTTGACAGCTATGGTACGTCTCACGATAGATCGAAATAAAAAGACTCTCACATTACAAAACAAATCAGTCGTTAAAAGATTTAAGGTCGTCTATGATAAACGTCGGCTTTTAAGCGATTACCACGCTTCCTTACGGCTACTGATCAGACGGCGATGCACAGAGGGTCTCAGGATGTGTCCGGATTTTGATTGCAGACTTCAACACCCTTTCAGCTGCATTGTATCTGCACCGTCCAATTCCGGAAAGTCTTATTTTGTGAAACTTTTGTTGGAAAAAGGTTTGAATATCATTTTGAAGATTTTATCCATAAAGCTAACCTTCTCGTTGTCCACGATCTCATGGAACAAGCTAGCGCTAACGTCGAACTGCAGCGCGTGTTCACTCAATACTGTCACTATCGTAATCTCAGTTCTATTTACATAGTGCAAAATGTATTTGCGCAGGGAAAGTCGAGTCGAACCATCAGCTTAAACGCCAATTATATGATCCTGTTTAAAAATCCTCGGGACGTCCATTAAGTGGCGATGCTATGTCGTCAAATGTACCCCGGAAACACGAAATACTTTATGGAGTGTTATCACAACGCTATCTAATGATAGACTATAAAGCAAAAACTCCGGAGCAGTATCGTCTCAGAACAGGATTGCTTTCAGACCATCAAGTGGTTTATATCCCGAACAAAAGAAGAGCGTGATCACCATGTCCGCCAGGCTTTGTAAGCATCTGCCGGTGTTAAAACTGCTACATAAAGCCATTCCTAAACAACGACGCCTTATTTTACAATCGGCGTCCGACGAATTCATTTTAGCGCTCTGTGAAGTGGCTCTGAACATCCTCTACGGCGTCATTCCGTTCAGCAGGCAACAGTACCAAAAACTGAAAAAGAGAAAAGCGGATATTACATTTCTAGCCGATAAAAAAATCGGCATAGCGGCCAAGAAACGAGTCTTCAACCAGAAGGGAGGGTTCCTGTTACCGCTCCTCAGCGTCGCTGTGCCGTTTCTCACAAGCTTGATAGCGAATCGTTAGGATGGAGTATGCCAAAAATATGTATTTAGTCCCTCACCATCAACTGGATAAGCTCAAGAGTGAAAATGCTCGCGAGAACATTCAACAGACCGTGGAGAGCGATTTGGACACCGCCATAAGAAATATTTTACGCCACGACGATTTGAATCCTTACGAAAAAGTCAAACTTTACAGCCATACCCTAAATTAAACATCCCTTTTTCTACGGTGCCGAACCAACAGGTCAGACGTACGATAAACTCTCTAAAGAGTAAACCCGTAGAATCCCCATCACCGCCTGTTAGACCTTATAAAAGAAAAAAAAAGGGAGGAGATATTCACCTCCCTCGGGTCCAGATTTTGAAGATTCGCCGTTTAAATCTCCGACTATCGACCTACGGCAATGGCTGGAAATGTAACGACTCCTTAGATTTTGTGTGAGCATTAATTTGTATCTTATGAATAAATAAAAGACGATAAGAAATATAATGGTTTTAAGCTTTTTTATTTGTACGTTAAATATGTCTGCACACAATGAATGATAACATTTTATTATTACAAACATGCGGTCTCAATATCTTTACAAAGAGGGACACCATTTAATCATTTTTAATATAATCATCGGTGTATTGTTTCATCACGTGGTTATAGTCGCAACCTCTGGCAAAATGATATAGAAAAAACACACAGTGCTGTCCACAGGTATCCGATGAATAATCCTGGACGCGTCTGTCTGAATAAAATACGTCGACGTCGTTGACGGCTAGAAAGTTATTGATGCTGATTGGAAAGCGGGGGCTGTCGGGCGGATTGCCGAAGCTGTCGAAAAAACAAGCGGTCTCCTCTCTGGCTTAATAAACAGCTAACCAATGTTCACCTGGCAATCGAGCCAGATGGGTATTAACGACGCAGACTGACGGTAAGATCCTCAACGTTTTTTTGGGGTAGTTGATCGCTCGGTAGAACCCCGAGAAAATGAGTCCCGCATGCTATTTTATCCACGATAGCTGTGAGTTGTAGCGTGTTCATCTCTCAGTAGTGATCAATCAGTACCTGTCTACGGTTAGACACTTCAATGAGGCTGTCAAATATTATGTAAATTATTAAATTAACGGTATTCGGCAGCGCTTGTCTGAAACAAGCTTCGACTCTGATGTTCCCGGACTTGATGAGGGAAATGTGCTGACCGCAGTCCTCATCCGGCGTCAGGTTAAATGCGTAGAGCGTGTATCCGTTCAGGAAATCATTCCTGCCGATACAGAGAGGTCGATCTTTAAGGAGTCTCCCGCTCGTCATCGCCAGCTGATAATATTCGCGCACCGCCAAACAGGCATCGAAATTAGGTTGTAGAGGCTTGGCGGGAAATTGTTGACCGTCCACGTAGACTGCTAGGAATTCCAGATTGTAATGTTTGAACGAGAATGGATTTTTTTTTTGTATGAACCGGTGAATGCGTCGTTATCGGTATGGCCGATTTTTGGCAGCATTCCTAGAAACAGATTTTCTTGATTGGAAACGCGAGAGCCGGCGGGTATGGAGAACGATTTTAGACAGACCCAATCGATGGGGTACTTGGCCGTGGTCGAGAGCAGCGTCTGGGCGTGAGCCAGTCTCACCTGGGGTGATACGAAAACTTTTTTGACAAATAGGGACGCCGCCGCTATATGTAATTTGTAAGCCATGTCGTCGGACCTCATCAAACAGAATTCATCCTTTGCCCGTATGAACCGTAATTTTAAATCCAAGCCATTAATTAGAAGTTTCTTTTGAAAGAATATATCGCTGTGTATGGGGGCTAGCAGTTCCACTCTGTTACTTGGTCATTGCTAGATATGACACCCAGCATTACGCAAGACCACTCTGTTTCGTTTGTATTTTATAGGTGCTGGTTTGTGTAATGTGTAAGCGTCCTCACCAGCCAGCCATTCTGAAAACTGTTTATCGCTTAGACGGACACCACTGTCTTTCAAGACAGCGTCTTTTAATCGTTTTTTACCACCTAAAGAGCCCGGGTTGGAGGGTGTATAATAAGCCTCTTTCATGAGCTCCAACATGGTGCCATCGCAATCGTTGGAAAAAATGATGCATACAAGCGGTTTGAATCAATCTTTTATTAAAAAAGCTACAGGATATAATACAAGTAAAATGAATATAATAAAAGATAGTAAACATGGATATAATAGAAATACTATAAGTAAAATTGATATAATAGAGGATAGAAAACATACATACTATAAGAAAAAATGGATATAATACAAAACATACATACAGAGACTAAGTAAAATGGTATTAATACAACATGTAAAAATACACATTCTAAGTAAAAAAATGGGATTATTTGATTCAACATGCAAAATGGATATGACGTTACATACACAGACTAAAAAGTAAAATGGTTATAACAGGGATGTTACAGGATACAAAATGGATTAATAATACCTTCAGTGGTAATCTAACCGGAAAAGAAAATCGCGGCAGGCCATCATGTTTTTGTCTAGGATGTAATCGACGTACATTACGACAATTTTGTCTACGTTTTTAATCACTTCGACGATTTTGACAACGTCGTCCTGATCATCGAAGTCATATTCTTTTGATTTCTTCATTAGCTCGGTACAGACATCCGCCACGTACGTACAAGTATACTAATTCTCGTTGATGAGATGTTGCAGCAAAACCACGGTCGCGGTTTTACGATTTTGAATCTGACGTCGGTGAAACATCCGTCTGTGGCGTCGAAGTCAGGATTAGAATGAGGAAGGGTTCGGTCGAATGTAGAAGAGTGGTCGAATGTAGAAGAGTCGTGCGATTGGACCCTTAAACTTTTGTCCCCTCCGTGGGGGCAGACGCTCCCGAATGTCAGATCCGAGTCTAAGCTACGTTTGATAGCTGGACCAGAGTCGTATTAGAGGTCCGAGGCTTCAGCGGTGACGATGTTGTGCGGAGCCCAATCGTTTTCAAAGCACGAGTGCAACTCTATGCGCCGTCTGATTGTTTTAGCCGAGACCCAGTCGTTGTGGAGGCCCGATGGACCACCGGCGTCAGTCGGAGTATGTAGGGTCGTGTCGTAGTCGGGAGGGTCGAGAATGCTGCTGAAAGAGATACCGCAGCTGCATACGTGGTCTTCAGCCATGCTTTATAAAATGATGCTTGGGAGGGTTGGGTCGCGGTATTTTATGATCGCTGTGGAAAAGGGGAGGGGGCGTTGGAGCGCTTCAGCCTTGATTCATACACGACGCTTGACGAGGTCTGACCACGGAGCTTTAGAATGGTTGTAGTAAATGGGCGGGGACGGCAGAGAGTATGTGCTGCTCCGAGCACATCTCTCGGGGTGTAACAGTTGCACTTTAATTTTGTTGTATCCGTCATGCATGTCACACCATTTGAACATTTTGTTGGTGATTGAAAAAAGCCTATTCAGTAGATCCAGATCGCACCACTTAAACAAAAATTGCATTTTATACAGATCGTGATGCTTGGATGCGTCCAAACCGTGTGTTGTTGAGCTTTGTCTTGTCTTTACAACAGAATATGTAAACAGAATCATTCGGCCTCTTTTGAGTATGGTCACCCACCACCCGGTACCGGACATTCGGGGTCCGGGGTCGCGGATTCACCACAGCGGCGAGGGATCTTCAGCAGCGTGCCCTCCTTCTCCCGGGCTTCGGCACCACTGTAACGATACAACCTTTGTAATCATCGGGAAGAAGGAGGCGGGAACCGGCGCACAATCAAAACATTTTAATATTCAAAATAAATACAAAACAGCGAACCAGCCCCTCGCGGACGATTGGTGCGCGCAAATATAAACCAAGACATAAAATAATGTCCCAGGCCTGGTTTTCTCTCGTCCTTCACTATAGTCGCTCCAGTTTTATATCCTTCCATCTCCTACGTGGGACTCGATACCGGTGGTGGGGCGCAGGTGCAGCTCATCTTCAATCACTACACCTGGCCTCACTCATCGTTCACACGCCTCTCGGCCCCGCCCCACTCACCACAAACATGATACGTACGTCAAACAGGTTGCTTTATGTTTATTTTATTTGAAATTGTTTCTATTGTTCTGCTGTTTTCTAGTTTAGTTTTTGATTGAAAATCTGACACATTTAAGACATGACAGAAAATATAGAAAAACAAAAATAAATATCAAAACTTAAGAAAAATACATATAGAATGTCAATGCAAACATATTCCACAGCCTTTAAATATATGACAGTAGAGTCTAATCTAATCTAAAAAAAATTTTTTTATAAAAAAATACATTTGTAAAGAAGCACAAAGTCACTTTTAAGGACTTTTGAATTAAATGTTCCCTTCTGGTGGAATGAACTCCCCAACTCAATCCGAGCAGCTGAGTCCTTCAAGAATCGGCTTAAAACCTCTCTCTTCCATCTTTATTTGACCCTCTAACTTTAACACTCACTATTCTAATTCTAATATTAAAATAAAATTGAACTACCTTTCTAATCTTTTAGTTTTCTATTTTTCATTTATTATGCAAATTTGTGTGTGTGTATATTAGGGCTTGCATAGACTAGTCGAGTGATCGACTACTTCAACCACTAGTCGGCGCTGTCGGAAACAATGCGTACAAAGAGTTTGCAAGTACAACATGAATGTTAGGATTACAAAATTGTGTGTAGCAGTTACTTTCTATGACCTCATCTATGTTGAATGTAAAATTTTTAATATAATAATTAGGGTTGTGCCTGAAGCTGAATTCCTTATTCGGAATTGTCATGGCCGGAATACAGGAAACCACGGAGAGAGATCTAATTGCTAGTACGTCTTTATTTAACCCCTTACTAGTAACCCCCCTTTTTTGGCATGGAGACAGAAATTACATACCCAAAATGAAAAGGTTTCTACTCATGATTCTTTCTGACTAGATACATAATCAACCTTTGTTCACAAAGCTGACACTTTAAAGTTTACTGTTCAGGAATCAGAATCACTCAGACTGTTTTGATAATAGAGATATATAAGCTCAAACATAAAAACAAAAATAAAAATATTAAAAACATATGTTTTAAATGTATTTTAAAAATTGTTGATGTAGGAGATGAGTTTGAAAACACAGTGTAGCTAAGGCCACAAGTCTTCCAAACCTTCATAAAAAATTTCATAATTGAATCTGTAAAATTGTGAATTTTATTAAATATTTTCTAAGGCCATGTCATGTGTGTTTTTAGAGAAGGCTAATCAGATTGATTTATGGCCCTTGTCATCCCTGTAAGATCTCACATGTTAACTATCCTGTGTGTTTTGTCTGTGTGTTGTCTTTGCAAAACTCCCCGATTCATTGTTCTATTGTTCTCACCAAACAAGTCTTTCACACCTCCGCCAGCTATGACACATTATCCGCATTATTCTTTTATCATTATTCTTTTGTTTTTATTCCACCTTTATTAGCCTTTATTGTGTTTTTTTCTGGATTTACAAAGACACAAAGCAGCGATCTCACTTCAGTCTCTCTTTGCGTTTAGCCCTTATTTATCAAAAGTCTTACTATAAAAATACAACAAAACATTTTCTTATGACCTTACGTGAATTATTGAGACAAAAATGCATTATGAAGAAGAAATGCACCTGTTGTTAGTAGCATTGGAGCTAACGTTAGCATCAAGCTACATCAGACAATTTATGAAATTATTAGTACACTTTTACTCAAAACTCCCTTTAAACCCCGATCGAGTGTTTATAATAACTTCCTTTAGCGATCAGGGGTGGAATTTGGTCGTTTACTGTTGTAAAAATGTTATATGTAGCCTTTTTCATCGCTGCACAAGTTAGCATTTCAGATGTACATTTTTGATTTTTTTTTTATAAAAACACCCCAGATCTCAAGAAATTCTCATACCAAGCTTTACTATCGTAATCGCTGGTTTATAATTTGGATATTTCGTGTGTACAGAGGTGTTTCAGTGTTGTTTTGGCCAGATAACTACAAGGAAGTGTGCAGGAAGCATGTGACATGATGTGGTGGTGTCCGGTTATGACACTCTAATATTGACATTGGGAAGGCCCAATCGGAGTCTGAGTGACACACAGCACGAGCTGACACCACTCCAAACACACACACAGATCGCTGGGAGAGGCTGTTTATCATCAGATCACGTAAATCCGTGGAAAATGAATAGAAATGACGATTCTGTCTGAAGAAATATGAAGTAAACATCAGTAAATATATCCATGTATCTCCGCAGATATGCATCTTTGGTCTATAAATCCTTATTTATGGCGTTATATTTTAGTCAAAAGTTATGAGCGTGTAAGACATGCTCAAGAGCACATTATGTTATTTCACACATGCAAAAATGAACCTTCAGCTTGCATGATAAAAGTACTCGCGCAAAAATTCAACAACCGAGAGGTGTACATGCAGCTGCGAGCGAGTGCCTGGCATACTCGCATAGGTTAATTCTGCTTGTACAGTGGAATCCTGCTCGCGCGCAGCGGGCTTCTGCTCGCGGAGTGCTGTTTTGCTCGCGCAGTGGATTTCTGCTCGCTCAGCTGATTTCTGCTCGCTGAGTCTACATGACTTTTGACAATTTGGGGGCGGAAACCAAGGAGGGCACTGACCTTCTTATGATTGGTCACTTTCACACAGGGACATCCTTGTACCTTGATTGACAGTTGTCAGAAACACCCACTCGTGTGAGTTATAGCTTATAAGAATTAAACAGTTATATTCTAGCAAGTTGATAATTCCAGATTAATACATTTTACATTAATTTCCTTTATATAAGTGAGTCCGTCAAAGCATGACGGTTAATAAAGAATACATACAAGGTCCTTCTCTCCTTTCCTACAAGAATTCCAGTGAGTTGGCTTTGCTGTTCTGTGAGTTGTGTCATAAAGTTTTATGACCTGGTCAGGGGTAGGCTTACAAACTCGTGACTATTTGAGAACATTAATCCAAAAACATTTCCAATTTACAAGTCAGCAAATTATAATCCTCGCATAACAGGATTAACCATTTTATGCAACACACAAACCTATCAAAATACATCTTAAGTAGTAAAATGATGAAGGTAAAGAACATTTGTGTGTGTATGTGTATGGGTGTATGTGTGTGTGTTGTCAAATGTGTTTCGTTTCTCCTTTGAGGCTCCTCACTGACTGGAATTTATCACTCCAGAGTGTCGTAAACAATTTAAATCCAGCCAGGCTGGCGCCAGGCATTCAGTTTGCAGAGTTTGGTTTGCCTGAATTCAAAAGCTAAAAAGCTTTGGTTTTTAGCCAAGGAAGGTGTATTGTTTTAGATTCAAAGAACCGTGATTCATTAGTTCAGAACTAATGAATCAATGAACCGCTCATCCGTTACAGAAGGCATTGTCATATAGTGGCCCTGGAATCTGAAAACCAGCTGAAGACTGACACAAAAGGTTGCTGTCAAATTTTAAACAGGAATTGTTCATTTAAAAAGAAAAAAAAAAGTCAAATTATATTGTTAGTTTTATGCTAACATGCAATCAAGGTCTTTAGATACTATATAAAATAACTTTAATAAAACTTAAACTTATTTTAAACTTAAACTTATTAATTTTATTAATAATATAATAAAATAAGTAAATAAGGCTATTTAACATGCACTGTGACATTTTTTTCATTTCAACTTATAAACTACTTGAGATTTTTAAGTCAGTTTAATATTATTGAAATTCAAGTTGAATCTAGTAATTAAAAAAAAAAGGTTTTAATTGCTTAAATTATTTCTA
Source organism: Carassius gibelio (assembly GCF_023724105.1). Classification (NCBI taxonomy): domain Eukaryota; kingdom Metazoa; phylum Chordata; class Actinopteri; order Cypriniformes; family Cyprinidae; genus Carassius; species Carassius gibelio. The sequence continues at coordinate 46,431,901 of NC_068398.1, forward strand.
TGAATTATGAAAGTTAGTATGACTTTTTCATCATGTAATTGTTTTATGAGGTGTATTAGTTTTCTGAAACCAAGCACCGATTTTTTTTTTTTCTTTTTTAAATCTATAATTTCGCTCGCATATCGCCTGCAAGCATTTTTTTTTTTAAGAAGGTGCCATCAGGGAGTCAAACTATAATTACATCATCATCATCAGAGTTGCCAATTAACTTCAGAAATGGAAAATAAGGGCTAATTGAGAACGTTTATTTTATTCTTTATTTATAATGTTTATTCTTGAAGAAAATAATGGTTTATTTTTTTAAGAAAATAAGGGAAAGATTAAGGGACGATCCAAATATTTTTAATGTATAATAATATAGGCCTATATTGGCCAGCGGTTAAAAAGTTATATTTGTTTTAATTCACCCATTTATGTAAGCGACAATTATTCTAAAAATAAAAATGAATAATGTCATAAAAAATGTCATCGGCCTGAATAAATTTTACCATTATAGAATGGGGTAATTTAGGAGGTGACAATACTGTGAAATTACAAATGGCATGGAATTTTAAAGCATGACAACTGAAGGTCTATGAAATATTTATATGATGTATTTTTTTTTTTTACAATGGCACTTAAAGTTTTCAACTAAAATATTATTTCAACTACATAGCCTGTGAATAAATAAAATGCATACTTTTCAATGAAAGAACACTGAGAGTATAGATTGCTTCTGGTTTTTGGATTTGAACTTCAATATAATGAGCTCCATAGCCTACAGTAGTTTTTTTTTTTTGTACTCTCTATTTAACAGCATTAGCTCATTGAAATACGTCTTCCTTCTGGTAGACTGAATGTTTTCCTGCCTTAATAAATGTTGGGTTCATGATCAATAAGTTGTATTTGCTCAAACTGATTGTGTTAAATCAACGCGGATGGTGAAGCTGCATCAGGAGTCCCGCGCACTGTGAGGCGGAGCAGCTGACAGAGGATTCCGCTGGGTCTTAAAGCCTTCCGCAAACACCCACGATCACAAATAATGATTTTTGCAAAAATAATGATTAATTATCAACTGTTAATTTGTTATTATTTTGGTTGTGTGAAAATAATAATATGGGCTGAACTTCAATATATGAGATGAACTTCAATTGAAATTAAAATGAATATTCTTAGAAATGACACATAATTTGTTATTTGTCACATATAGCAGATCATTTTTAGCTGTCGTGGGTAATAGGAGGATTTTCCACCCGGCTACCACCTCATGTAAATTTCAAACCTGTGGGAAGCACTGTATTGTATATGTATTTTGAAGTATTGAATAGTTTATAAGATTAAATTAATGTCAGTTATGCATGAGTTTGAAAATTCATGCTTTAAATGTTTCTATCAATCAATACTTTTTAAAATGTATTTTACTTCTGGTTGTATAAATCATGTCCAAATTATACTCTGCAAGACTGGTCAAAATTCGGACCATGCGACTGATAAGATAACATGTTGATTTATTGAACATGTTATTGGGTGGAGAAACATCATAACACCCTGAGCTAAGATGATGTACAATTGGTCAAGACACCATTTGGGATGTGTCCAACAGCCTGGTTTAAATACTCAGGACACCATTAAATTATGTTTTTTAGTCATCGCTTTTAGCCATACTTTTTGCCCGTAAATTCTTTGAACGCCATTCCAGCATGCTTCAGTCTGCATGCCTACTGCTACTTAGCCATGATGAGAAGAAAACACATTTAGTCTCCTTACTTCTATTCCTTTACTTTAGTTTCTTTTCTTTCCATTGAGAGTTTTGTGTTTTGAGTTAAGTTTTGATGCAACGCCATGTCTCAGGGTCCGACCTTGAGTGTCCACCTAAAACTTCAACCAGTCCACAACTCCACATCTACAGTCATAACCCAAAGACTGCATTATTAACGACTACTGAGACTTCATTCAATGAGCAACTACACAGGCAACGGAAGTACCTCCAGATTCTAGCTGAGCTGAACTGGAGCATTTAAAGGGGCCATAGAATGCAATGATCAGGGCTGGGCTGAATACCATTTTTTGAGCTTCGAACACCAAATTTATGGAGGGAGGGGGCTGAACATATTCTTCTCTTTAACACTGAATCTACACCGGATGCGAGCAGCGCGGTGCGACAAAATACAATAGAACCTATTATGCTGTCTACACTAGATGTGGCACACGCAGACTGCTGCTGCATTCTTTTAATGACGTTCTGAAGCAAATTTTAACAGTGTAATAAAGGCAGGAATCTTTGTGTGTTTGTCTGTTTGCATTTTTATTTATCGAGAACCATTCATCAAATCGATTTCATGCTTGGCGGGTGTGTTGCTGCGGACCCAAGGGAGTGCAGTGTCGCATTTTGGTGCAATATGGAAATGCAACACATTCAGAATTAATAAACTTTTAATAAACTACAGAACAGCACAAGCCAGAGGCGGTGCCTAACGCGGGCAAGGCATATATGCTTTATATATACATATATATTCTTACATGCATATATCTTGATGGAATGATAAGTAGAGTTGAGGGTCATCGGCATAGCAGTGGTATGACAAGCCATAATTCAAGCATAATTCAAAATAAAGCAAACTTAAGACATACATATCATCACATGTATACCCTTCATGTCTGATTTTCTCATAAATGATCACCCTCTTAAGTTTGTAAAAGAAGTTAGAAAATATGCTAAGGCTTTTTATATGGGGATATACCCTATTTCAAGCAAGCAAACAGTATAGATTCAGATAGGCCCGAACATTACTTATTTCAAAGAAAAAATATAATAAATCTCATACATTTAACACATTTCACTGTAGCTACCACTACTGTTTGTCCCTTCATCAATAGTTTTCTTCCTACTCAAATCCATGATAACGTCTTCATTGTACACAGTCATTTGAACCATTTGATGTTAAATTATAAACTTCACCTGTCTCTGTACTGAGCTGGATATCAACTGAAAAATACATGGTAGACATAATAGCAGCAAAAATCATTTAGCAGCATTATGTGTACGGTCAGGCTCTTTTACGGCCATTCTCATATGTGTGATGATATTGATAACGTTATCACTTTAGTCATGAATATGAAAACAACATGATGTACCCAACTATGATGCTCATAGTTATCTTTCACCTGTGCGCAGACTACTTCAATGCTGTTTTTCAGTCTTAACCTTGCTCTTCCCGCTGATAAGGACACTTGATGTTCAGGCTGGATTCTTGGCCTTGTTGACGTGTGTCTCCAGATCTTTACTCCCTCAGCTCCTCTTCCTCAGATGCAGGTGGGACTTTTCTGCAGTGGCTATCCTGGATCCACGTTGCTCTCTCTGCTACCTTCACAGCCGTGTGAGTGGTCAGAAGCACCTGGAACGGTCCCAGCCACCTTCTCGCCTTCCAGCTCTTTCTCCTCATATCTCGTACCACCACGAAATCTCCTGGTTTCAGGTCGTGCAGCGGTGGTTCAGCAACCTTCTCCTGAGCAGCTTTCACCTGAACACAGACATTAGACAACAGAGAAGACATTTCCTTGCAATAACTCCACGTGTCATGCTCACACACCTGTAGATGGCAGCTGTTGTTTAACCCCCTTGAAAACTCACAAATGGTGGTTTGCCAAAGAGAATTTCAAAAGGGCTCATTTTTACTCTGGATCGATTTCTCTTTCTCATGTAAATGAAAATGACTGGGAGCACCTTAACCCATGTGAGTCCAGTTTTTTCACAACACTTAGCCAATTAGATTTTTTATTAACCCTACACAAAAATGTGTTTCATTGCCCGAACTGCTTTTTCGTGGAATTTCCCATCTCGGGACTATTTCAGTCAGCAGAGCCCTTACTACTGCTGCTGCATCCTGTTTGGACATTGGGCAGACCACTACCCATTTGGACCACATGTCCACAAATACCAAATCATTTTTCCCTTCCCTTCACATGGGAACAGTTCAATAAAATCCATCGGGCTGTCTGGGATATTTTTTGTATGCCTCCCGCCAAATTATGTGTATTACAAATGACACATCTCTTTCAAAATTTTTCTGCATAAATTTTGAAACCCTTTGTAAACCACAATTCTTTAATTTGCATAATCATTCCCCCTTTCGATGCGTGGTCTTTCCCATGCATCAACTTAGCATAGTGAGGAAAGAAGTGTTTTAGGTAAACAAGGCTTGCCATCTCCACTCATCCATACTCCATTCACCACTTCACAGCCACACTGTTTCCATTTCTCTCTCTCCTGCCCTGTCGCAAATGTCTGCATGCCCTGTAAAGATGAAGAAATGTCAGGGTTATTTTCAGATAACAAAGTACACTCTGGTGATTTTGTCTGCTGAGATGCTTCAGCCTTCGCCGCTACGTCTGCTCTGACGTTTCCTGTAGATACATAATCTTTGTTATTAGTATGCGCTGCGCATTTACAAATGGCTATGTTTTCTGGCAGCAATTATAGCGTCTAGCAAATCTGCCACGAGGGGTGCATTTAATATTGTTCGCCCATCTGACTTTAAAAACTTTCTGTTTCCACAGCGCACCAAAATCATGAGTAACCCCAAATGCATAGCATAAATCTGTGTAAATCGTTATACATTTGTCTGTCATTAGTTTGCGTGCTTCTGTTAATGCCACAAGCTCAGCTGCTTGTGCTGAATAATTTGATGGCAATGTGCCAGAGGCCACACTGTCAAATTCAGTTGTCGCATAACCAACCTTATTCAGGCCTGTTTGTGGATCTTTAAAAGCTGAGCCATCCACAAAGAGGACATTTTCAAGTGGCACGTCAGACAGGTCTGGACATGGCGTACACACTTGTTCAAGTGCTGTTAAACAACAATGATGCTTTCCCCCATCCTCTTCTGTTGGAAGGAGAGTAGCAGCATTCAAGGTTGTGCATCGCTTAACAGTGATGTTAGGCGTATCAAGCAGAATAGTATCTTAACCATTGTGCTGTTGACAAGTGTGGTGTTTTCTGTTCCTGCAAAATCATGGACACTGCGTGAGACACCATCAATATCAGAACAGAGTAACCTACGAATTCTCTAGAAGCCATCGCGGCCTTCTCAGCAGCTGCCAACGCCCTCAGACAGTGTGGCAGGCCTGCTGCAAATGGGTCCAATTTGCTGGAAAAATATGCCACGGGTCTCAATTTGTCTCCATGATGCTGCAACAATACAAAAGTCATAAACCCATTTTTCTCATCAACCATCTGAACAAAGGGTTTATTTTGGGGCCTGCAAGCCCGGAGTTGGCGCAACAGACAGCTGAACTTTCATGTTCAGAAATGCCTCTTCCGCTTTCTCTGTCTACTCAATCCTGTCACATAAATTCAACCCCTTCCCTCTCAGGGCTCTCTGGGGCAGCTCAAAAATTACATCATTTGGAATAAATGTTCTACAATAAGAACACATCCTTAAAAATGAAGCATTTGTTTCTTTGTTACTGGTTTTGGGACTTCTCTTGTAGCTTTAACCCTTTTTTCAGACAGTGATTTGCTATTTGGTGTTATTACATGCCCCAGGAGTGTAATCTGTTGTTTTACAAACTGCAGTTTTGTCACAGTGTCAGTTACACATTTAAGCTCATCACGAGCACACAAGCAAAGATCATCCACATACTGTAATAAAGCTGTACCTCCTGTCAGGGTCAAAGGTTCCAAACTCCTTCTTAGGGCTTTTGTTGTAACCTTTGCCCTCAAATTCAAATGCAAATCAGAATTGGCTGTCTTTATCAACTGGCACGCTAAAAAATGCATTTGCCAAATCTACCACTGAGAAGAATGTTGCATCTTGTGGTATTTGTGACAAAATTGTGTATCGATTTGGTACTGATGGAGCCCTTTGCCTGACAGCAAGCACTTACAGCCTGCAAATCCTGGACAAATCGCCACTCTGTGGGCTGACCCTCGTCCATTATTTTTATTTTTATTTTATTTTTTACAGGAAAAATTGGAATGCAAACTGGAGAATCGCATGGATGTATATCTGAGGCACAAATAATTGTCATTTTCCCTTTCTCTTTTGTCAATGGGTACCACAACTCTCTCTGTCTCAATGTCATGCTTGCACTCTGACATAAACACTCCTAGACTCTCACTGTTTCACCCCCTCCCCTATCTTCCTCTGTCTGTAACACAAACACAGCCTTTCACAAACATTTCTAATCTAGGCCCTGTCTGCTGGCCTTTGGAGAGCGAGGCACAGAATCCTATGCCATTGAGTAAAACTGAAGCTGTTTTTCTGTCAGGCAATCTGAAACTGCAGACACATTTTCTGTCTAAAACATTTTCTCAAAACGTAAAGTTTCTCCTTTTCCTCCCTCAAACCAGTCTTTTTCATACTGGTAATCTCATTGTACTACAACATTTGACGTGTAATGCAATTTGTCAGGCAACACAATTTCTCTATCAAATGGTTTTGTTCGATCTTTAGCCAGTTCACACATCATTCCAGCCCAATCAGAATTTATGAGGTGTCATTCATATGCCCATTTTGGTTCTGCTTGCAGACAGCAAATCTGCTCTTTCTCTGCCACTCGGACACCCCCAGAGTCAATCAGTGTCAAATTTAGATTGCACAATACATTTCTCCCCATCAAAGGCACTGGACATGCAGAGGTGTAGAGAAAAGCATGCCTCAGCACCACGCCCCTTTCTTTATATATATGTCAGCTAAAAACTCAATCAATATCCTCTCTACTAGCATAGGATATTTAGGCATTTTCATAAAGGCTTCACTCTTATACATTATCGCACATTTATCAGGATGTTCATTAACAGAATCAGACATACACAAAGTTCTTCATTGCAGAGAGCAGAAAGTACATCAGAGTATGTGTTTGTGGTTAGAAAATTTTCACTTCCCTGACTTGTGACCGTTGGTTGCTCGCCCTGGACCCCTCCTCTCTACTCTCCCTCACTTATTTTGCCGATTCTCCGGGCAATTCCTTGCCCAATGACCGTCCTTTTTGCACAGTCTGCATCTTGTACACTTGAATGTTGTATGTTCATCAGTCTCGCAGATCCAACAACCCCATCTTTCTGATTTCCATTCAGTTTCATTCGGATATCTTCTTCCTCCTCTTTTCCATCTTCCCCCTTTTGATTGCTGGTTTCACTGTGCAGAATAGCCCCCCGGCCTCGACACGGCTTGCACTAATGCCAGCTGCCACTTTCTGTTGGTCTTGGCTTGAACTCTTTCCTTCTTCGCCGTCTGCATCTCCTCTGCATGCAAAGCGTGTGCAAAAACAGCAGATAGTCATCCACATTTCCATTCACAGTGTTCTCTCCGACAGTCCTCTTTCTGCAGCTCTCCACTCACTTCATGCCTGCTCTCGTAGCCCCCAGTTTCACTGCCAACAGCCTTCTCAGTTCATGCACGGTAGGGCTGAAAGTGTGTATAGAGCGGAGGTACATGTTTAGAAACAAAAACATAAAAGCAGTTAGTAGGTCTATGTGAGGCATTTACACTTTCTTAACATTCTTCAACTTTCTTTTCCTCCTTTCTACTTGCTAATTCTTTCTTCATCGTTCTCCTTTCTCTCCTATCTGCTTCCGCTATCCAACAATTCACAGTTCGTTCACATTTCTCACACATATGTCTCACACAACAACTTTTCTCTCTCTCGCTTCCCTCTTCCCTCTTTTTTTCATTTGCCTAAACACCGGTGTATCATAATCAACGAGCTTGCTCTGAGACTTTCCCATATTCCCCGGTTTCCTTCTCTGTGTTTATTCCTTCGGTGCGCCTATAATCTGTCAGACGTCTCCAACAGCTCCGACTTCCTCTGCCCAAGTCGTAGAGCCAATACTCGCACAGTCTCACTTCCCCTCTTAGAAATATGTTAACCGCTCGCGCGTGATCTTAGCTTATTGCTTCAAAATATCTGGATCACTTTGATCTCAATTTCTAACTCAATTTACGATCATGCCAGTTGCAGCAGTTTCAATTCCCCTTAGAAATGTATTAACTGTGCCGCAGTATTCTCACAATCGGATCCCCTCATCCTCTTGATTGTGTTTCCCACAGAGAAGGACCCACCGCTATGGTTCATCCCTCTTCTAATTTAGATTCCAATCCTTATTTCTAAAAACCCAAAATTTAGAATACCATGAACTGTCTCTTACCCGAGAGTTCTGTTGCCACTCAGGTTCTTTTCTGATTCCAGTGGTGTCTCCTCCGGGCCTTGGCGGTCGGTCCCTTTCTCCCTCAAATCTAATCGGGGTTAGGGCTAAACTTCTTTTGTTCAGGATGATCAGTCACCGTCCGCTCACAGATCCAGAAGACACATCCAAGGAATCCCACTTCTGACACCAAATTGTTGTGGCAAAATTTAAATCAACTCTCATCAGCATAAGAAACAGACTCATTCTCAGGTATAATTAAAGAGAAAGCTTTTATTCTTTGCAAAGAAGGTCAGACAGTCATACAGTAACACTGAGTTCCTGCAGAGTGAAACCGACCCAGGAAGAGGGCAGTCCTCCACCTTATATCCCTTTGCTGCTTCAAGGTTACAAAGTATTAGCAGCTGTAAATTTCCACACATAACAAGGAACACTCTCTATGGGTGGTTTCTCACACATTTAGGACTTAGGTGACCCCCTCAGGTCATCCTCAGACATTGTTCCCCACACTATATGGCCCAATGACTCTCTCAGGTCATACTCAGACATCTGTTCCCCCACCAGGTGTCACCCTTCTGAACCCACACAGCAATTCTAAGAAAACACATGCATATATAGGTATACAGAAGCAATGTTCAATGAATTTTGCCACCACATGGTGATGCCATGAAATTTTAAATCACCTTATTTTTCCCTTAAAATTATGCATTTTCTCAGTTTAAACATTTGATATGTGATATATGTTGTATTTGGAATAAAATATTGAGTTTGGAAACTTCCACATCATTGTATTCAGTTTTTTTTTCACAATTTGTACAGTGTCCCAACTTTTTTGGAATCGGGTTTGTATTTCAAGATAACTTCAAAACAATTTAGGTCTAAGGGGGTTTGGCTTAAGAAATTTTTTGAACACAGCTGATTTAGATATTATATTAATCATTTTAATAAGTTTGAGCTATTACTGTACAACATCTGTAAAGTCACTTTCAGATTTTTATAAAAATGCATAATCATATGAATTAAAAGTATAATGATATTTGTAAGCATTTTAATTTACCTGAACTATGGATTTGTTCATCATTATGTAGCACATTATCTCATAACTGTAGATTTTGAATATTGTGGCAGGCTGAAGAATCACACGACAGGTTATAGTGAAAAAGTGAAGCCCCGGAGGGTGTATTTATTGACAGATGATTTAAACCGTGAAGGTGCCAGTGGTGTCAGGTGCTCATCCTCGGTGCCGTGTGATCCTGTTTGCCGGCCGGCTGAGTGCAATGGGACTCGGTGTCCGGTGCTCGGGTGGCGGGCTGTTCGCTCAGCAGCTTTCTGGAGGGACAAGAGACACAACATTAGTTTCTGTTGTCTGGAGATCCTCTCTCCCTGTGTCATCTTCAGGTGCAGCTTTTATAGTCCTCTCCTCATCCGCTTCAGCTGGGACCGATCAGCCTGCGGTGATTGCGTGCAGGTGAATCTCCCTCGTTGCCAGGGCGACGCTGATAGGTGCCCGTGACACGGCTCACCCCCCCCCCCCCCCCCAAGTGTTGTCCTGGTTCCTCGGGCGAGCGGGGAGGTGGGGGCTGGGGGAAGAAGAGTACCTGACAGACCTGCGAAAGCTGTCCACAGGTGGGAGAGTCCATCCGCATTGGCAGTTCCAGCTCGATGTCGCACATCAAAGTGGGAGTCCTGGAGCGCCAGGAACCACCGTGTCACCCTGGCATTGGTATCCTTAGCCCGGGCCATCCATTGTAACGGGGCGTGATCGGTGACAAGGGTGAATTTCCGTCCCAGTAGATAGTATTTCAGCTCCAGGACTGCCCACTTGACGGCCAGCGCCTCCTTCTCCACTGCCGCGTACCGTTGTTCTGTTGTGGACAGCTTTCGGCTGATGTAGAGCACCGGGTGCTCCTCACAGTCTTGTACTTGGGATAGTACGGCTCCCAACCCGGTGTCGGAATGCGTCTGTCTGCAATAAGAAGAGACAGTTAAAGTTGGGAGCGCGCAACACTGGCTCAGATGTGAGCGCCGCTTTTATGCTTCTGAATGCTTCTTTTTCCTGGGTTCCCCACCTCAACTTCTCCGGCTGTCCCTTCTTAGTGAGGTCTGTCAGGGCTGTCACTAGGGAGGAGAAGTTAGGTATAAAACATCTGTAGTAACCAGCCAACCCTAAAAAGGCCCGTACCTGTTTCTTGGAGGATGGCTGCCACTTTTCCCTTTTGCGGACGGATCAGGCCCCAGTCCACCTGGAAACTGAGGTATCTTGCTTCAGGTAGGGTGAGGTGGCATTTCTTGGGGTTGGCGGTGAGCCCCGCCCGCCGCAGTTCGAGAAGCACCCTCCGGAGCTGCTCCAGATGGTCCTCCCAAGTCTCCGAGTGGATGACGACATCATCGATGTAGTCTGCTGCGTAAGCTTGATGGGGTCTCAGCATGATGTCCATCATCCGTTGGAAGGTAGCCGTAGCTCCGTGCAGCCCGAAGGGGAGAACCCGGTACTGCCAGTGGCCACTGGGGGTGGAGAAGGCGGTCTTCGGTTTGGCGGCTTCCGTTAACAGCACCTGCCAATAGCCCTTGGTGAGATCGAGCGTGGATATGAACCGGGCCCTCCCCAGCCGCTCCAGCAGCTCATTGACACAGGCCATTGGGTATCCATCGAACTCGGAGACCTCGTTTAGGTGGCGGAAGTCGTTACAGAACCGGAGGGTGCCGTCCGGCTTTGGGACCATGAGTATGGGACTGGACCAGGGACTGCTGGTGGGCTCGATGAGCCCTAGCTTCAGCATCTCTCGTACCTCCCCTTCGACTGCGTGTCGCCGGGCCTCCGGGATTTGATAGGGCTGTAGTACAATGGTCCCTGGAGGGGTGCATACGTCATGCTGAAGTAGGCGGGTCCGACCGGGAAGTGAGGAGAACACATCAGAGAATTGACCGACCAGATGTTGGAGCTCCGTCTTCTGGGCGGCCAACAGGTGGGGGCTGACGTCAACAACCAAGGGTGAGGAGGCGGCTAGGGCCGCAACCTGAGTCCTCGTCCCCTCCCAGTGCTTCAGGAGATTGATGTGGTACAGTTGACTTTCCTTCTGGCGCCCCGGCTGGCGTACTCTGTAAGTCACGGGCCCCACGTTCTCCGCGATGATGTACAGGCCTTGCCGTTTGGCGAGAAATTTACATGCTGCTGTTGGGACGAGGACGAGGACTAGGACGTAATCACCTGGCTGGAATTCCCGTGGTTGGGCCGCCCGGTCGTATCGACGATGTTGAGCTTCTTGGGCTGCCGCCAGGTTTTCCCGGACGAGGGTCATGACGCGGTCGATCCTTTCCCTCATCTCTCTCACGTGCTCGATCGTGGTCCGATGGGCGGTCGGCTGCTGCTCCCAGGCCTCTTTGGCGACATCGAGCAGGCCACGGGGCTGCCGCCCAAACAGAAGCTCGAAAGGTGTAAATCCTGTGGAGGCCTGGGGAAATTCCCAGATGCCGAAGAGGACGTATGGCAGCATTTGGTCCCAATCCCATCGGTCGTCCGCAGGCATGCGGCGGAGCATCTGTTTTAACGTCTGGTTAAACCTTTCGACCAGCCCATCGGTCTGAGGGTGGTAGACGGTGGTCCGAAGCTGCTTTACCTTAAGGAGGTGGCAATGTCAGCCATCGTCCGGGACATGAAGGGGGTGCCCTGGTCGGTCAGTATCTCCCGGGGTATGCCGACCCGGCTGCACAGCAGGAAGAGCTCCTGGGCGATGGCCTTGGATGTGGCTTTGCGCAGCGGAATGGCTTCGGGGTACTGGGTCGCATAATCCACGATGACTAATATGTGTTCGTGTCCTCGGGTGGACTTTGGCAGCGGCCCTACTAGGTCCATTCCTATCTGCTCAAAGCGCATCTCAATGATGGGCAGCGGGATAAGCAGAGCTGGGGGAGGAGTATTTAGCGACGTCCGTTGGCAGTCCGGACAAGCCTGACAAAACCGTTTGATCTCCGCCTCCATGCCGGGCCAATGGAAACTGTCTCGGATTCGTTGAGTAGTGTTCTGCGCCCCTAGGTGGCCAGCCATAGCATGGGAATGGGCGAGCTTGACGATAGTCTGTGTCCTCGTGTGTGGGACTACCAGCAGCTTTTCCTTCTCCCCTCTCCGCTGCGCCACACAGTACAGCAGGCTATTCTGGACTACGAAGTGTGGGGTTGGGTGTGGTGGTGGTTGGACCTCTTTCCCCTCAACCACTCTCACCTGCTTCCAGCAGTGCTTCAGCCGATCGTCCCCGAGCTGCTCCTTCACAAAATTTCCACCACCCCTAACCTGCTGGAACACATCATAGAAAAGGTTAGAACTTTGGGGGGGGCTCACCATCTCAGGCGCTGTCCGATGCCAGGAGGACAGGGTGCCATCGGGGACCTCGGCTGAAGTTCTTCCTCTTCTGGTGGTTCCCGGCAGGGCTGGCAGGCCGGGTGATTTGGGTGAGCAGTTGGTCAAAGCCTGGCCAGTCTCTTCCCAGCAGGACGGGCATGGGCAAGTCCCTGACCATGCCCACTTCCAGTGGCCAGGTGCCTGTCCTCGTGGAGAGAGTCACCCGCCGGGTAGGTACATTCTGGCTGTCCCCATGGACGCAGGTGATGGAGAGGCGGGCTTTGGTTCCCATCCGTGGGGGAAACATGGATGACTGGACCAGGCTTACCGCACTACCAGAGTCCAACAGGGCTGTATACGGATGGCCATTAATGAAAACCTCGGTCTGGGGTGCCTCTCGTGGCGGCTCCAAATGGATGGCACAGCCTGCCACCCAGGCGCGATTGGGAGAGGGTGGTGGCTCCGTTGGCATTGGCTCGTCCTGCATGCCGGGAACCGCCGACCTGCTGGCTGTGCGGTGGGTGCCCTCTGGCGTGCGTCGCTCCTGGTACACTCCCTGGGGAAATGGCGGTGCTCGCTCCCCAGCCTCTCGTCGCATCGTCATCTCCGCTAGCTCAACGGCCTCGACGAGCTCTACCACGGTGTATGGATTCCTCATTCCGGCCACCTGCCGAAGGGGCCGTGGCAGGGCATGCAAATACCGGTCCATGATGACGCGTTCGGCCACTTGGGCGATGCTGGGGTTCCCGGCGAGCAACCAGTGATGGGCGAGGCGGTTGAGTTCAGCGGCTTGGGCGCGGGCTGGCAACAGACTGTTATACTCCCTGGTTCGGAATAATTGGGCCGCGGCGATGGGTGACAAACCATCATATGATTCCTTTTGGCACGCTGACATGGAAAAGTAGGCCTGCTGGGATTCCCCGGATAGCAACGGTGCCAGTATCCGCACCCACTCTTCGTGGGGCCAGTCCTCTCGAGTGGCGATGGACTCGAACATGCCCAAATAATGTCATTATTATTATGTGACAACAGTCATTTTCGGCAGGAGCTGGGTGGCTTGAGGGGGTCCGGCAGCGGAGGCCGCTGAGTGGCCGTGAAGCGGAGAGTGGCGACTTCGCGCTCCGTTTCTCCTTGCCGAGTGGCCATATGTTCGACAATCTGCTGCTGTCGAATGCTTATTTCCGTCAGGTGTTTTAGAAGCTCTTCCATAGCTGGGGAGGGAGTCACCGCCTGACGAAAAATCAGAGGGGAGAAAAAAAAAACAAATTGGTGAGCCAATAGAGTCGTGTCGGTCGGTGATTCCCGAATCACACGACAGGTTATAGTGAAAAAGTGAAGCCCCGGAGGGTGTATTTATTGACAGATGATTTAAACCGTGAAGGTGCCAGTGGTGTCAGGTGCTTGTCCTCGGTGCCGCGTGATCCTGTTTGCCGGCTGGCTGAGTGCAATGGGACTCGGTGTCCGGTGCTCAGGTGGTGGGCTGGTCGCTCAGCAGCTTTCTGGAGGGACAAGAGACACAACATTAGTTTCTGTTGTCTGGAGATCCTCTCTCCCTTAGTTTCTGTTGTCTGGAGATCCTCTCTCCCTGTGTCATCTTCAGGCGCAGCTTTTATAGTCCTCTCCTCATCCGCTTCAGCTGGGACCGATCAGCCCGCGGTGATTGCGTGCAGTTGAATCTCCCTCGTTGCCAGGGCGACGCTGATAGGTGCCCGGGACACGGCTCACAATATATATTAACTGATGAGCTGTTAAGCATTATGATGTTCAATCAATAGCTTTATTAATGAAAAGTATTATAATATTTCCATACCAAAAAGCTTATTTTTTTAAGTAGATAAAGCACCTGGAATGAAGGAATCCTTGCGGCAGTCATACAGCATACCAGGAAACAGATATCTTCCTAGGGCTGCCAGTTCAATGGGTTCTAATGCCAAGTCTGTAGTGAAATAAAAAACAGCACAAACAATGATATGATATAATGATATAATGATATAATAATAATTATGTTAAAAACTTGTTGGTCACGTATTCTAAAAAGATAGTTAAACTAAAAAAATATGGTTATTAGTTTACACAGTGTTTCACAAAGTTTAAAAAATGGTGTCAAATGTAAACTAATTCTGTTTAAAAATCCAATTAAAACAAAGACATGACTCTTTCCTTCAATGAAAGCAATACCTCTATCCAAGAGGGTATGATTTCTACATGACATTTGCATCTGATTACTCTTAAGGTATTTCTAATATATTTTGAATCTGCCCATGCGATACATTTAAACAGCTAATAATCTGTTGGTGGCTCTGCACACTATCATAACATTAACTTGTTGTGTCATTTTAAGCTGTCTTACCTGAATTCTGCGAAGTCAATATGAAGTATGAAGTCGTCTGGTAATGTCTTCGATTGAAGTCTGAAGCCATCTGGATTTCTGTTCTTATATTTATAACACTTTATCAGGAAATGTTCCAGGAAAGCTTTTTCACTGGAAGAAAAACTTCCACAAAAATATTTCTACTCAGATTGCAAAATGCCAAACAAGAAGGTTATTATCACATTCTTGCTAAAGTCAAAAAAATGTCAGCCTAATTTTCAATTAGTTTCAGTTCAACTTGTAAAATTTTCAACAAAAGTTCAACAAGGGTTTGCGCGGACGTATAAATTGTAGAATCATCTGCATATAGAGTGTGGCGAGTGGGGTGGGGCCGAGAGATGTGGGAACGAGCGAGGCGGTAGAGTGATTGGGAAATGAACGACACCTGCGACCCACCGCCGGTCTCGAGTCCCACAGAGGAGATGGAAGGATATAAAACTGGAGCAACGACAGTGACGGACGAGAGAGGACCAGGCCTGGGCTGTATTTATGTTTTGCTTTTTATTTGAGCACACCAGTCGTCCGTGAGGGGGTGGTGTGCTGTTTTGTGTTTATTTTTGGATTATTAAAGTTTCTATTTTATGGTCCGCCGGTTCCCGCCTCCTTCTTCCGATGATTAGGAAGTTTAATTCATTACATAGAGCCATGGTGGAATTCTCTAAAACAAAAGGCAGATCATTTGTAAAGATAGAAAATAAAAGTGGCCCAAGGCAACTCCCTTGTGGCACACCACAATCAAGAGTCTGTATATCAGAATTACTCCCATTAAATGTTACAGTAAATTCCCTATTGGCAATATAACTTTTAATCCATTCAATAGGAGATTTTTTAAAACCATAACATATTAACTTTTCCAACAAAATTTAATGATCAAGTACATCAAAAGCAGCACTCAGATCTAACAATACTGTTCCAACAATCTTTTTATTTTCAATATCTTTTTATCCAGTCGTCAGTTACCTGAGCCAAAGCTGTTGTTGTAGAATGTTCCTTCCTATATGCATGCTGATAAACAGAATTTAAATCATTTATACTATAGTACATACTGATTTGTTCATAAACAATTCTTTCCGTAATCTTACTCAGAATGGGTAAAATACTAATAGGTCTACTATTTTTTCCTGACAGTGGTTCCCTATTATTCTTTATAAGTGGCATAATTTTAGCGACTTTCCAACTAGTAGGACAAATGCCTTTCTCTAAACTTAGATTTATTATATAACTTATAGGCATTGCAATCACATCAGCTACTAATTTTAATAATTTTGCATCAAGGTTATCAGCACCTGATGGTTTCTCTTTCATTACTTTTAATAAATTCTCCACTGTAGTAGTACTTACTCTTTCAAAGTCAGATTTGCATGCTTTATTTCCCATTATTTTATTACATATTGTTCTATTATTTAAATAACTTTTTTGATTCAGATTCATACCTTGTCTTAAAGTTAAAACTTTATTCTTGAAATAAGAACTTAAATGATTTGCAATATCACTGGGTTTAGTCAAAAAGGATCCGTCAACTTCAATAAAAGATGGTATTAAGCATACTCCAAATTTTATTACTATCAGATTTTGCATCTTTAATCTTATTTTCATAATAATTTATTTTTTTTGTTCTGTTTAATTTAGTAACATAATTTCTTAATTTCCAATACTTATTCCACAGGATACTGTTGCCTGATGCGATTGCTTCAGCCTTTAATTCATTTCTCTGCTTTATGTGCTCCTTAAGTTCTAAATCTACCCAAGGAGCAGCAATGGTTCTCACAGTTATTCGTCTCAATGGCGCATGTTTATCCATGATTGGCATTATTAAACTAGTAAAAGCCTCCAAGGCTCTATCAGGATCATCCTCAACTAATATATTTGACCAATCAACATTTCTGACTTCTTCACAATATTAATTTTCATTAAAATGTTTAAATATCCTTTTGACAATCATTTTCTGCCCTGATTTGGGAACCTTAGTTTTCCTATTAACTGAAACTAAATTGTGCTCACTAAAACCTACCGGCATAGAAATTGCCTTTGAACATAAGTCTGCGGCATATGTAAAAATCAAATCAATACATGTTATGGCTATTTTTGTGCCATCGGATCTATAAGAAACTCTAGTTGATTTTTTAACAACTTGTGATAAATTACAGATTTCTGTTAATGAAAACAACTTATTTTTTAACGAACAATTATTCAAATGCCAATCAATATTCAATTCTCCTAAAAAATATATTTCATATTTTGTATCACAAACTTTGTCTAACATAGTACAAATCTTATCTAAATAAACTATAGGTACATTAGGTGGTCGATAACAAACACCAATTAGGACAGGCCGAAGATGTGGTAACTGTACTTGTAACCACAATGCTTCTACACCCACACAACCAAAATCATTTCTAATTTTTGCAGGTATTTGATTTTGAACGAAAATTGCAACCCCACCACCATATGCATTTCTATCATATCTATACAGATTGTACCGGTTTATATGCAATAATGAATTGTTCATATTTGTATCTAAATGTGTTTCTGATATTGCCAGAATATGCAAATTATTATTTATTAGAGTTTCCGAAATATCCTGTTCCTTATTTCTCAGACTACAGACATTTAAATGTGCAATGTGTAACCCTTTATTAATTAATCTATCTTTAACCATAACCGTTGTATCTGATTGAACATCTGTCAATAGTAGAGCTGTACAACAACCATAAATAACGTTTAACAGAAAAGCATACAGAGAAACCCACATGGAAACATACAAACAACCAAAATAACATACAATCATACACACACACACAAACACACACACTCATGCACACCCCACTTGTCAAAATTTATAAGCAAAACCAATTGGCAGCCGCGCCATCTCCAGACATAAACATAAATTATTTTCACATTACTCTGCGGTAATGGGTACATAAACAAACTTATGATCATTTGGTTATTATGGAACATTCCGTTCTACAGTCTCAATTCTTCATGCTACCTCTTATCGAGCCTCTTCCATGTCTTGTTTGTCCAGCTCAGGCTCTATGACCGTCTTTAGATATGTCTCTGCAGCTAGATGGTTGGAAAACTTTTTCGTATCTCCTCTGAAAGTCAGAATCAAGGTGGCAGGGTGAATTATGCCATGCTTAACACCCGCACTCCATAGTTTCTTCCTCACGTCCCGAAAACTCGCCCGTATTTTAGCCATCTCCGTTGAAATATCTGGAAAGAAGCGAAGTTTCATTCCCCGAACCTCTAGCACCCTTTCTTCTTTCGCAATCCGCACAATCTCATCTCTTACCACCAGCCTCTGCAGTCTTACTATCATTACCCGTTGTCCAGATTTACTCTTAGATCCAACACGATGCGCCACCTCCACCCCTAGCTTGAGCTGGAGTTTATCACTGAACAACTCTTTTAGAAGGTGAGACATATAACTTGTAGGATTTCCCTTCTCGACATCAGAGGTCAGGCCCATAACACGTACATTATATTTACGAATGTGACTCTCCAAGCGCTCAGTTTTCTCCTTGAGTTCATCATTATCTTTACGTAAACTTTCATTTACGCCCTCCAGTTTGGTTATACAGCTATCGAAGCTACACAATGAAGCCTCAATTTCACAAATTTTTGTAGCACAACCAAGCACCTGCTCCTTAACAGCATTAAGCTGCGGTTGTAGTCTATTAATTGCCTCATCAAGTTCCTCTCGCATTATCCTGCGAATCAGAGAGGTTAATTCTTCCATGTTAGGCTCTTTAGCTGTCATGTCTGTAGCAATCACCTGCTGAGCGAGGTCCAGTTCTCCATGCTTTGTTTGTGCTTTTCTCTTCTTTGGGGGCATAGCAAACGATGCACCTCAGGCTTTAAACAAATTTCATGCTAGATCAGAATGTTATTTGTCATTACCACAGTTTTTGTCGAATTTGTCGGAGACTGGCGTTATCCGGCATGCCTAGCCTTCGCGCATGCTCATTCCCGAGTGGTGTAGTGGAGGGTATACGCAGGTACAGATGCATATCAGAAAATTAGAATATCATGGAAAAGTTCTTTATTTTTTTGTAATTTAATAAAAAAAAGCAAACTTTCTGATGTTTTTTCTGGTTCAGGTGTGGCTTGGTTCTAGGAATGTGAGCTGTAGCCATTTTCCTGAAGACGTCTGAGTGTGGTGACTCTTTATGTGCTGACTCCGGGTTCAGTCCACTCCTTGTGAAGCTCTCACAAGTTCTTGAATCAGCTTTTTCTGACAATCTTCCCAAGGCTGTGGTCATACCTTTTACTTGTGCACCTTTTTTCTACCACACTTTTTCCTTCCAGTCAACTTACTATGAATATATTTTGATACAGCACTCTGTGAACATCCAGCCCTTTCAGCAATGTCCTTCTGTGGCTGACACTCCTTGTGGAGGATGTTGATGATTGTCTTCTGGACAACTGTCAAGTCAGTAGTCTTTCCCATAATTGTGGTTGCATGGTCTAAACTAGTTCAGGAGGTACCCAGTATTTATACTCAAAACTAATCAAACTAATCAAGCTTAAAATTGAATTGTTTTTTTTTTTTTTTGGAATACTGAATTTTTAATTTTCCTAAGCTGTAAGTCATAACCATCAACATTTAAAACAAAAACAAAACGTTCTGTTTGTTCAGTTTGTGTGCAATGAATCTAATATAAAAGAAAGTTTGCTTTTTTAAATTAAATGACCAAAAAATAGACCTTTTCTATGATATTCAAAAAAATTATTTATTAACATTTTCAAAATAAACAACAACAAACAAATAAACAGGGCCCAGATGCAGTAATTGCCAGTTGTTACATTCACATTCAGTACAACGGTGGGAGGAAAGGTTGTTGATACAGGAACATAATTAGTTTACTATATTTTAGTTTTTTCAAAATGAGTTAGGAATGGATTCCAAAAATGGGAAAACATGTCCATTTGACTAATGTGAAGTTTTTCCATTTGTATTATGGATAACATATCGATTATCCATACCTGAAAGGAGTTAGGAGAGGTATTATCCTTCAATATCATTCAATATCACAGTGTGCGCAGCAATACAGCCATCAAATAGACGTACAATTCTCGAAATGAGACGCTTGGAGAAAGGAGTGCTCTTACAAATATCATAAATTTCATGCTCCAGGGGTAGATTTTGAAAATCTTCAATTTTCGACTTGGTGTAATGGCTAACCTGCAAATAAAAATAAATTAGAAAGATTATATTTTTCTTTCAGTTGGTTGAATGACGCAAATTTACCATCAATGTACAGATTATTAAGTGAGACCAAGCCCTTCCTTCTCCAGTCATGATATGCTATGTCATGCCAGGGAGGCAGAAATGTATGCTTAAAGTATATAGGTGTTTGTACTGATGTGTTTGTTAATTTTAGAAAGCACCTATCCTGGTTTAAAATTCTTACTGACTGTTTTACCACAAAGCATACATTTTTATAGGACTCTAGCTTTTTAGACTTGGAAAATAACATAGCTGGCAATGAAGAGTTATTCAAAAACCATATGTTTTTAAAGTTGGCCTCCATCTTAAGCCACAAAGGGGTTGCAAGCATCTGATTATCCAATGATCCTTGTTGCCATAACATTAATGCCCTAACATTGGCAGCCCAATAATAGTGTTTAAATACAGGCAGGTCCAACCCTCCCTCTAATCTAGACTTCTGCAAGTGTGCCTTTGAAATTCTGCCATTTTTGCCATTCCAAATATATGACTGGACAATTGACTCCCAAGTCCTTAAAAAAGGCTGTGGTGAGATAAATGGGGAGATTTTGACATAAGTATAACAATTTGGTAAGGGAGATCATTTTAATTGAGTTTATGTGTCCAATCATTGATAAGGGAAGAATTTTCCAACATTCAATATTTTGTTTTAATTTTGAAATAAATTCAGCAAAATTTAATTTAAATATCAGTTTTGGATTCTTTCCATCTACTATAGTCAAACCAAGGTAAGTGAAATGATCATGAATTATTTTGAATGGGATACTTGAAAGGTTTACGTCATCAGCATATAGACTGATAAGCGTTTCCACACCTCTACCCTGAAGCCCCTCCACCAGCGGGTGCTCTCTTATTGTTACAGCAAGAGGCTCCAGGGCAATAGCAAAAAGCGCCGGAGACAATGGACAGCCTTGCTGAACCGAGCATTGAAAAAAAAGGGGCTGACCGATCGGTATTTGTCAGAACAGAACAGCATGGTTTTGCATATATCAGTTTCACCCAAGAGATAAATGTTTCTCCGAATCCGAACCTGCACAGTGACTCAAACATATAAGGCCACTCGACCTGATCGAAAGCTTTGTGCAAATAGTATTGAGCAGCCTCCTGACATTAGAAAAGGAGAGTCTGCCTGGAATAAACACTGTCTGGTCAAGATGGATAATAGAAGCCAGATATTTGTTCAATCTAGTAGCCAAGATTTTAGTTATTACTTAACGGTCAAAGTTTTGAAGCGCAATTGGCCTAAAATTTGCAGGGTCGGTTTCATCTCTGCCCTTTTTTTAAATTAGAGATGTTTGCTTCATAAAGGGTTTTTGGCAGTTTTCCATTGTTTTTAGAATCATACATCATCCTGAGCATAAGTGGTGCAAGAATATCACAAAATCTCTTATAGAATTCTGCACAGTAACCATCAGGCCCAACAGCGTTGGCTGATGGAAATGACTTCATTGCGTTGATGACTTCCTGCAGTGTAGAGTCTGAATCAAGACATTTCGCAGCAACATCACTGAATTTGAGCAATGATGTAGAGTCAAAGAAATCATTCAGATTAGATTAGTCGCTGTTGTGTATTAGAGCCTTTAATTATCTTTCTGTATTAATGAGCTGCTTACTGACACACACACATATCTGAAATCTCACACATACAGGATAAAATAAACTTGTCAACGTTGCCCCAGGACTTTTATTAAATACTGTTTAAATACTGAATCACTACATTATATTTTCCAGTGACGAGACGATACAATTGCTGTTTTTAAGTAAACTCACTCTAAAAAGATAAAGGCACAGACGCGAATACAAGCAACTTCCATTTCTCTCTCTCTCTTTCTATCGAATAGGCAATATTTGAGAAAATGATTTAGCGATTTCTAATTATTGGGGGGATTACCCCCCATCAATGTCTACGGCAGTTATCGCCCTGATCAGACATATGCTGTGGCACTATCATGCAGTCTGTAATGATATGACGTTAGCAAATTTTAGCGATTTTTTGCAAACATTTATTTGAGTAACATGGCTGATAATATGAACTCACAATTGAATGTAACATAAAACAAATGATTACTTTTCATTAAAATCTTTATTTATGCCAAAAAACCTTACATTTATGTGTCTTTTTGTTCGCTGTAGCAGCCATGTTGCCGAGATAATTCATACCCCTTCGTTTGAAGTGTGGTCCCGAAAAACCTTCGCTTGAAGGGCTATCTGGCCTTTCTCTTTACCCCTACCCCTCCATCCAAAAGAGAATTGAGACACCCCTACCCCTTCAAGTGAACCACGAAACGGAGGGGTAGGGGAAAGGGGAGGGGCTAAGGGGTAGAACTGGGATTGGGCCTTCACATTTGTTTCCAAGCACTTCCAAACGCTCATCAAGTACACTGGCCATATGGTTTTGCAGGTCAGTTTGCACTGAGAGCACAGACTGAAACTTGGTGTCAAAGGCATCAAAATGTTCATCGAGCCTCTCCAGAATCATCTCTGACATTTCTTTGCACAATTCCTTGCACATCACGTACATGTGGGTTTTGTCTATGGACATGATATCTGATGTGGTAGCCAGAGGTTTAGCAGAAGGCTCGTTGGAGTGGCTGTCATTAGCCCTAGCCCCGTTAGCATTAGCACTGCTGATGTATCCATCGATGGTCTTGGACTTCCCAGGAGGGTTTCTTTGGCACGACATTTTCATATTAGCGAAGTTCAGCGGATGAGATAGACGAGCGAGCAAAAAACATAAACTCTTAGACAGTTTTATCATGGTGTTTGGTGATTTTGCATAAGTTGCGGTGGAGAGCACAAGCTAAACACGTCTACATCCAACTCATGCGCACTAGCGCCCCGATATAAAATTTTGTTTTATATGCACCTGCATACGGTGTATACCCACTTCTAAATCCCCTCTGATGCGTATCATTCCTTACTGTCCTGCATTAGCCAAAATCATGACAGTCCACTATGACTAGCTAAACAAATCGCATGTGAATAAATGCAAATATTCCCTAAAAATTCCCAGTAAAAACAGTGATGCAATCAGGATGCATCATCTTCCCTTTAAATTTGATTGATTATGGCCATGCCTGCTTTTCATCTCAACAAATCACGTGAATGCAAGCGGAGTCAGTCTGAGGCTTGAGTGCATGTCAGGGAGGTGCACAGAGTGATAAAATAATATTTATTTATTGACTCCTACTTTGAATCAGTATATTATAATAAAAACAATACCTTAAAATGAAAAGCAAGTTTTTGCAATAAGATTTTTCCTTTTAAACCAGTAAACTTTTCAGTACAAGGATCCAGTAAACTAATGCCTTTCAACACTAGCCTAAGTTCAAAACAGCTACTGAGAAAACCCGACCGATTTCATTAGAGATTGCTTAGTCCAGAATTATTCTTTTCACAGTGTATTTGGCTTAAAAGCACAAGTCTTTTATAATGGACGCTGGATCTTTTGGTGTCTCCTTGTGGTCCTCTTTGATATCGCAGCTTGACTAGTGCTTAATTTTTATTAAAAATGCTCTAAACCATTTTATTAATTTATTTATTTGCGCTTTATAGTATAAATATAAAATGTATGGGGGAAGTAGGGGGTCACTATTTGCCCATCACTGTATGCCATGGTAGAAACAGTCAGCCAAACACTGGAGTATGCTGCACAATTCTGGATAATGTTTAAATTAGATAAATGAAATCATGATCCTCCTACAGATAACTAAACAAAATAGCTTGTCTACTAGAGATCCTGGCAAAATGTTAGTTGTTGCAGTCTATGTAATAACTATGCAGTCTTTCAGTTCAAGTCTACCTCAGAATTGTTATTTTTTTAATTTTTATATGCAACTTAAATAGGTGTGGATGGCTGTGAGCAGAAGGCAGGGGAGTGGGAGTGGCAGGGCAAAACAGGAGAGAAAGAAGGGGGTGAGCAAGATTTTATAGCTGGAAAGATAAAATCCAATGAAATACACTGACAATCATCTACTGAGTTAACTTTCTTATAGCTGGCAAAGATAAAATCCAATGAAATACACTGACAATCATCTACTGAGTTAACTTTCTTATAGCTGGCAAAGATAAAATCCAATGAAATACACTGACAATCATCTACTGAGTTAACTTTCTTATAGCTGGCAAAGATAAAATCCAATGAAAATACACTGACAATCATCTACTGAGTTAACTTCCTTATAGCTGGCAAAGATAAAATCCAATGAAATACACTGACAATCATCTACTGAGTTAACTTACAGGTGGAACATGTTTCTTCATTTCTTTAAGCAATGTATCCATTTTTGTGATTTGCTGTTGTTTATTTTTTAGCTATTATTACTTTGGGGATGGCTGTTAGATAAGTTCTTTGGGTAACACTTTACAATATAGGTGCACAAATATGCATTAAATAATGCTTAAATAATACACAGATAATAACTCATGAAGAACTAAACCATTTATTAAACATTACTGCATCAGCAACTAATGTACATTCTATATGATTTATAACTTGAGTAATCAATAAATTGTTATTAGTTAAATGTGAAAAATTGATCAATTCCTTAATAACATACTATATTAAAGGAACACTCCACTTAAAAAAAAAAAAAAGGCTCATTTCCCAACAGTTAAACAGTTAAACAGTTTTTTGCCATTTCTAAATTTTCCAGGCCGATATGGCTTGGATCTGTACTCTCATTCTGGTATAATAATCAAGGAACTTTGCTGCTTTACCATGAGTGCAGCAGGCAGAATAAGAAAAAAACAGCATGGCGCTCTTTTTCTTAGCGTCTGTTTCCACAGTGACTCTTCGATTCTTTGCTCTGTTGAGAATGTCTTGAGTCTTAACCAGGAACATACTCTGAGTTTTGTATGAACTTACTTCCAGATGCTCCCATACCTAGAATAAGCAAGGTTTGAGGTTAATCAATCTAAATTTCAGGGTTTGGCTAATGGTATGTTAACCCTGCTTTCTGGAATACACCCCAGAGCGGATCAGTCTCCTGCACAGCACTGCTCTTGTGCCACAAGTGATAAACAGTGCAAGTCGCTTCATCTATTTGACACAGAATTATTGTTATAGTCGTGTCGTGTGATATATGAGAATAAAGGTTCTGTAGTGATGCTGGGTGAAAACAGGCATGATAATGTAAATTGCATGAAGAGGTAAACTGGAAAACGCCAACAGGCCTACATAGGCTTGTCACTTCAGCACCATAGTAATTTACCATGGTTTTACTTCTTGTGACCACCATCTTAATAATAGGACTACTAATTACAGTATAAGCAAGAACTTCTCTTTTTAGATGTTTAGTTCTAATTAATTTAAATAAGTAAAATGTTGATTCAGTAAGAGCCTGTTTAAATATAAATATCAGTATCTTACAAATATGAAATAACAATTTTCTCAACATCCTGTCATTTCCAACCTGTATGAATTTATTTCTACAGTGGAACATAAAAAAGAAGATAATTTGAGAAATTCAAGACATTTTTGTCCATACACTAGAAATCAAGGGTATAAGTAAAATGGTCTTTTAATATTCTACAAAATCTTATTTTGTTAAGTCAAGTCACATTTATTTATATAGCGCTTTAAACAAAACACATTAAAGCAACTGTACAACATTCATTAGGAAAATAGTGTGTCATGCACTACATTTGATGCTGTACGCTTCAAACAAAACAGTCAATGAAGACGAAGCAGAGGATGACGTGTTCTCCCGGTGCCTATTTCCAGAAAGTTGATATGATTCTTTATGGTCTTAATGAAAAGTCTGTAACATAGTTTGTTTAAAATTTCTCCATGGTAGATTAAAGAACAGTTTTGTTTTACCCAGTCAAAAATAGCTCTTTTCAAAACATGCTGGTTTGTGTAGTTCTCCTTTAATGCTAATGAGCTCTGCTGACCCCACCCCTCTCTTCCGATCTGCTCTCTAAGAGACTGTTTACTTTAGCCACATTCATAGTGAAACTTGCTTATTAGCACATTATTAGGAAAGGCAATTTGCAATGATTTATTAAAATACATTATACTCAATGCTTCTGTAGGTGAGGCTGGATTATGATTGATTTGCGCGAACATAAACACATTTAAGTAGATCAAGGGGTGCATTTCCTTCAGATCCAAACGTAAGTTAATCCTCTGCGATTTCAGTCGCTCAGGTGTCGGGAGTACATGACTACTGCTATGTGCATTATTACATCCAACAACAAAACACCTCAATCACTTGCTTATCTGCATCTCAGACTGATGACGGCTCACTTAGGGCGGGTCTGAGGTAAGACACAAGTCCAGTCTGTGCTGAAATTCTGCTGTCAGAATTTTTTCTGGGTTTTGTTGCTGGTAAGTAAAATATCCAAATGTCAGTTTTATATATATCTGTAAGCTACATTTTTTCATTAAAAATAATGAATGTTTCCTGTAGCCGATTATGTTTCCCCTCCAGTGGACTCAGTTCTCAGGGTAATATGACACATTGTGCTCTACTTTTGTGTCCTTAAATGCTTTTTTATTTTTTAAGTTGAGATGAATGCAAGAAAAGGAGAGAGAGTGGGTAACACGAGGAGAGACCGAGGAAACCTGTACTTACGCCGCTGCCTGTGGAGAAAGAGAAAGCGAGTGAGCACCCAAGGAACGAACTGTGTGAACCAGTACTTACTGTGAGCTGCAATCAGCGAAGAGGTGAGAGCAAAACCAAGCCGAATTAACTGTGCCTTTGCGTCCCAGCCGTTGCCTGTGGAGGAAGAGAAAGAGAGTGAGTACCCCGAGAACGAACTGTGTGAACCAGTACTTACCGTGAGTTGTATTCAGCGAAGAGGAGGAAGAAGGAGGGCGCTACGGATACCTAAGACTCTGGCCGGGCCCCGAGTCCCACGCCCCGGATCCCCGTGGCCCCCTTGCTCCCTGACCTCTTCCCGGCCATAGCCCATCTGGAGGGCCGAGTCAGAGTTTAGTTTTAATTGCCCTTTCCCTATTCCCCAAGCTATTTTTAAATATTTAAATAAAGATTGTTTTATCACTTACTTGTTCTCGTGTTGTTTGGCCATTGGGTTGGCTTTGGGGACCTCCTCGAGGTGGAAGTTGAGAAGGGGTGTGGCTTAGTCAAAGCATAGCCGCCCCTGGGTGTGACACATTTTTGATATACATTTTAATGTTCATATGATTGGCTCATCGATCAAGGGTTTTTATTGATATGCTCATTTTCCTAACACTTGTTGATAGACTAACCCAGCCAACACACTCATGTGGGGTCCAAAGGGGTTGCACCTGGGCTACCCAACTGGGACCCAGCTAATTTTGTCCTCGGTTTCCATGGTGGCCCCACATGGTTTAGCCCAGATGGATTGATGATGGGCTTGGTGGGCTCCATATCAAGCCCATATGGGTAGGCCAGGTAGATCCCATTTAGGACCCACATGGGTTAACGATGGGGCCCAGATCATACTTATCTAGAGCTCTTATGGGTCTCAACGGGTATATATATTGGCTACCATATTTTTTGGTTTGGGTTACCTTATTTTACAGCAAACCCCTAAATACAAACATTCCATGTAATCCACTAAACGGTAATGGTATACAATGAACAGAAATCAGTAGTTCATGCTTTACTTTATTAAGCAATTTTTAATAATAATTTAAACATGACTATTAGGACTTGTACATTTACAACTTTAGAAAACACAACTATCTAAAGAAAGAAAAAAAAGTTATACTTTTAAAGGGTTAGTTCACCCCAAAATAAAATTTCTGTCATTAATTACTCACCCTCATGTTGTTCCAAACTCGTAAGTGTCATGATTCTGCCCTCGTGTCCTTGATTTTTCCTAGTCTTGAGGCAGGATCATGACAGACCCATGTTTTGTGTACAAGCACATGGCCTTGTCTTTGGGCCATGTGCTTGTGTTGTCTCGTTCCCTTGCCCCGCCCCCCTTATTATCCCAGTCTTGCCGTGATTGCCCTATCTGTGTCACCTGTCGTGTCTTAATTGTTCCCCCTATTTAGATCTCCTAGTGTGCTCTGTCTTGCGTCGGTTCATTGTGTTACTTATGTGTTTCTCAGATGTGTTCCACACTTGTGACTGTGTTTGTATCCTGTATACCGTGAGTGTTTGTTTATAGTTAGTGTTTAGTGTCTTTATCTGGTCAGCCCTGTCTTGTTTGGTTATTTAGTCCTTACCCTAGGTATTGTTTTCCCCCTCGTGGGTTTTTGTTTTCCCTTTTTGTCAAATAAATCCTGTGTGTACCCGATTCCTGTCTGCACCTGAGTTCCTCCCTTACCAAAACCCTGACAGTAAGACCTTCGTTCATCTTCAGAACACAAATTAAATTTTTTGATGAGTTTTGATGAAATCAGAGAGCTCTCTGACCACTGTAGTCACATGGACCATTTTAATGATGCTTTTATTAACGTTCTAGGATTTGAAAATGTTAGGTAAATTGCTGTCTGTGTGTTGTCAGAGAACTCTTGGATTTCATCAAAAATATCTCAAATTGTGTTCCAAAGTTGAACAAAGGTCTTGCGGGTTTGGAACAACATAAGCGTGAGATATTAATGACAGAAGTTTAATTTTTGAGTGAAATAGCCCTTTAAAACTCCTGAAAAACTTTATTTGGTAAAACTTGTATTGTTTTAATATGCATATCTGAAATCTCTAAAATAAAGGTTTTCACAAACAAATCAACATTAGCGCAGCTCCTCACTCCTCTGTTGTCGCTCTCCTAACGGCCCTTTGAAAAGAAAAAAAATTATGAACAATCATTGTGCCACTTTTTTTTTTTTTTATTCCTTTTTCACAGTTAAAACAGATTTGTCAGTTTACCCTTTGGTGCCCCACATCAAGTCGATATAGATCAGGGGTTTCATGGAACACTCCCAGCACTGCACATACAGGCTGAGCAAAATTTACATTTTGACAAACTTTTAACACTTTTTTTATACTATACAACAATAACAATATTTATACTATGGTATTGATTACTTGATTGTGGTCCACCTGTGTTGATTAGTATCAACACAGTATTTGACGCGCTCCTCCCGAATCATTTCATGAGTCCATGCTTACAATATAATTAGCTGAGGTATAGTATGCGTATTTGGCGAGCTGTCCAGGCAAGGGCTCAGAGCTCGGCAATGGCCCGAACCTATGAGGAGGAGCAGCGTGGTTGTATAGCCCGACCGGGAGGGCCAGAGTTGCCTCGACTGGAATAGGTCATGGTGTCGGCGTACGGGCACTACTGGCTGATAAGCCCCTGCTCTTCAGCGGGCGAAGGGCCTGTGGCTAACCGAGAGGGCCCATGAAGTGTCCGACTGGAGATTAAGACTCCAGACTCCAAAAAAAAAACTTTGGGCTGACCGACAAGGGGGACTCTTGCGACATCCGATGGGAGATCCTTACTCACGGCATCGTATGGATGAGACTCGCTTGTGGCCGGCAAGTATAGGGGCAGAGCTAAATCGAGTAGTGTTGTTTCAGTTTGTTAATCTTTTCAACTTTATGGAGTAGCATGGTGTGTTAGATTCACTTAAAGAGCTCCGTTTATTTTGTCTTTATTATATATATTTAGCACAAATTCAAAGAAGTGCCACTGAATTTCAGAACCAGTGGAATAACCATGGTCTATCAACATAAGGGGGCAAACCCCTCTTCAGCTGTGGCAAAGAGGCATAGTCAACAGCAGACATTTGATCCATTTGTAGATGATGGAAATCATGGTATAGATTTGTTTTGCAACCAATTTCTAGAAGTAAGGCATTCCTAAAATAATTTACAAAAAAGAAAACCAAAAACCCCTCTCTACAGATATTTTTGATTTGACAAATAGACTAAGCACATTAAACAAAATAAGCAACCTGTAAAGATTTCAAAATAGTACACACTTCAACACTCTTCAACAACTCTGTCAGCAGGTTACACCAATAGACAAAATACAACAAAAAACACTGCAAGTCATAGCATTTATACAGATGAGTACAACTGATCATCCAGCGACAACAGACAGGTTTTGAGGGTCAAGATCACAAATTTTATCAGGTTGTGTATTGGGCAGCAAACACACTAGATGAAAGGGAAAATATATTAACAGAAAAAAAGAAAATAAACAACATGATTTTAAGCTTTCAAGTGCTTCCTACCTTGCTCATATATGACATTTTGGCCACTGAGATCTTGCACAGCAGTTGATGGGGGGAGAGGTTTATTGAACCCATCTATAAGAGTGTCTATGTTGTTAAAAACTAGATGTCGATGCATAGAAACATCACACGTAATTCCCACAGTAACAGGGTTTCAGCAAACATTCCTTGCACCTGATGTCTGCTTCTTTCAAGCTGCAGTGATCACAAGGACCCTGTAGCACACAGTCTGAACCGAGCCAACTGTCAAGGAGTTTTGGCCTTGCTTCCTGCAAGGTTTTCCTCGATGCCCAATCATAAGATGCTGCTGATCTGGGTTCATGGCAGTCCATTGCATGTTGGAGGTAGCTTTAGTTGTAAATCTTGCAATAACCCCCCCCCCCCCCCCCCCCAATTACAATTCCTTACATGTTACAAGCATTAAGAGCACAAACTCAGTTCATGTTGTTAAAAAAGACATGAAACTAGTAATTTCTTTAAAGCTACACTTAAATATTCTGAAACAAATTTGCACATTTAACATTTATCATAAAAATCACTTTTATTAATTTAGATTAGGGGTCAGCAGCCTACGGCCTGTGTGCCAATAGTGGCACGCACAGGGATAATCGCTGGCACGCAAGCAATAGGGAAAAATGCATACTGACATACATTTTGAGGTAATAACTTCTCATAGTCACACAGCCTGTTAGGAGCTATAAATACTATTAAAGTGTGAGAATTAACTTACCCTCATGTTGTGCCACACCCATAAGACCTTCATTCTTCTTCGGAACACAAAATGCAAACACAAAGCAAAATTATAGAAAAGTAAAACATCAAAAGTTGCTCAAGAGACATGGTGAACAACAGTGAAACAATGTCATCTGTGAACTTATTGAAAACATGCTCCTGTAAATTGTTAGTTGTCAAGATTACTGGCATCATTTAACTTTAACTTTCCAAAAAGAAAATAAAAATGCTGACATTTAGCTATATGAACTTGATCTTTAAACTCAATATTTAGTATGTCCATTAATTATTTATTCCAAAACCATGGGTATTTCCCAATGCAACGTCAATGTTTTCCTGAAAGTTTCTGTAGGAGGTGGCAGTGGTAATGTTTAACAATTGATGCAGGAGTTTGCAATAGGCAGTTTAGAGGCGCTTTCTGCATCATGCTCTCGGTGAAGAAATTCAATCGAAGCTTGTGGAGAGAAGCCTATTGGTGGAACAGTATTGGCTCCAGTGGCAAAGGCAAAATTTGTTTCCAGCGTCTGTGTTCCTTCTTGATCTAGAGAAAAAGCAACATCAGAAATTCAGATAAAAAAAAAACCTACATGCATCAGTAATCTTAGTCTCTGCATGTAGTCTCCCTTAAAACTCACCTTTGCTCAATTTAATATACGCAGATCAATAAATATGCAAATTAGCCCAGCGTTTGCTCATTGCTCATTACAGCGTTTGATCCACTCAGTCAACTTAGGTAAACTCTGTACAATGGCATCATGATCTCAAACTGTGTATTTAAAATTTGAATCATTGCAATTTTAAAAAGAGAATGCTCTGCAATTGTGTTAAATTTGCACATGGTTTGTCTTAAAGCAAATTAAAAACATCACACAGACATAAACAACATGTATGATTGATTTTCATCACAAGGTGCCTTTAACTGATTTACAAATGACAAGATGCAGTGCACTATCAATTTCGAGTGAGAAGATATTTCAGTGTATGCATGAAATGCTTAAAACTTTTACCTTCTGCATCTGTAAGGTAGTCTCTCCAGAAAGGAACAACTTCTTCAGTACGCCTTCTATTGCTGCCAACTGGAGATATGCGAATGGTAAAGAGGTTATCAACCAGATCAGCTGT
This sequence comes from Carassius gibelio, assembly GCF_023724105.1. NCBI lineage: Eukaryota > Metazoa > Chordata > Actinopteri > Cypriniformes > Cyprinidae > Carassius > Carassius gibelio. The sequence goes on from NC_068398.1 coordinate 46,463,937, forward strand.
GAGGGTTGTAGGAGACCAGCATAGAAGGGGGCGAAAACTCTTAGAACCTCTCAAAAGGACCACGCACTCTGTGTATCACTTGGAACATCAGGATGTCATCTACAAGCAGATTCTTGTCTTCCATCCTCCGCAGCATCCTCAGGCAGCCAGCAGTAGCCAAATACTCCTCAAGTGGCTCAGTTGATGCTAGCAGCTCTTCAAAAGATTTACTCTTAGTGATTTCCCAATAGATGTAATAAACAACAACACTTTAAAGTGCCCTAATTAAATGTGTAGTGTAGAAATACACACATAAAACACAACATGTTGTAATACTAAGAAAAAAATAATACCCTTTTCATTTTTCACGCAGGTCTTTATCTGCAATATCTTCTAAACCTGGCTAAGCCAATTCTGAACTATTTTGAACAATCTGCACAACATCTGTTGATATTAATGGGCAATATACACATCATATGCATATAAATGAGCAGGTAAGGGACCCCTTCACTACATTCAATACAGACCTGTAAACCAATCAAACAATCAGAAAAATAAGCAATAACATCAAAACTGTATCTTTGATATTGGCTACTGTAACACAACTGCATTTTGACTAACCTTTCACTCTGCAGGTTTGCTAGTATGGCCTGATTTAACTCCTCATCACCAGAAGACATGTCAGAGAGTGCAGACATTACGGAACTGTAGCTATCATAGTTCCCTGATTGATGGTGTGTTAAGGTAGAGGCTAATGCAAAACTGCTGCTCTGGTTAGGTGAGCTTGAGAAACTTTGGCTAGTAAGATCCACCAGACGGCGGATTAACTGAGGGTGCTTTCACATCTCTAGTTCGACTCATTTGGAACGAACCAAGAGCAAACAATTATACATTGTAGCATTTTTCAGCTTTTTTGGTTCCTTTTCACACCACACTGATTGCTTTTGTCCGTACCAGTTGAAACGAACCAAAATGCAGTCACATGACAACATCTACATCACTCATTGGCCATGACGTATTTCCTAAACTGCTTTTCGATTGGTCAGAATTTACATGCGGGAAAATTCCAACATAAGAGGAAAGGCCAGCAAACAACACGGAGACAACCCAACTATGAAGAGACTACTGCACGGGCTGGTTTTGTCCCTGGCCATAATCTAGTACATTGTTTGTATACACCACAATATGCAAAAAATAAATTTCTATAATGAAGCGCATATGCGGCTTGAAAACAACGTTCTAATGCACTGCAAACGGCGAGCGGGAACGCTCGTAACTTCAAGCGGAGGCGTGCATTAATTCTTCTTAACTCTGACATGCTCATGGTCATCTGACCAAATTTCTATGAGGCTCCGCACCACCTCACTACTCCAAGTTTGTCCACGAGCTGCCATGCTAAAGTGCAAACTGTCAACAAACACTTCCTCATCCCATAAATGCACAACGCAGCTGACTACGGCAGCTGGTTTAGTCCAAAAATGATCAGTACTTTTTGTAGTTGGGTCTGTTCGAGGTCGGATCACGTTCTCACCACAAACGAACCGCTCCAGAGTTCGTTTGAAAGCGTACTGAGACCACCTCTTCAAGCAGGTCTCGGTACGCTTGTTTGGTCCGCTTTTAGTCCGCACCCGAGTGCAATTGCTGCTTTCTCATCTGCCCAAACGAACCGCACCAAACGGGGAAACGAACTCTGGTACGATTCAACAGAACTAAATGAGGCAGGTGTGAAAGCACCCTGAAACCGTTACTCTAAATGATAGGTAATAGGCTGACTGTGTTATGAGAGCCCAGGTTGCTCTGATAGTGGCCTTCAGCTCTTCTGCATTCTTGGGTCTGGCATATCGCATCTTCCTCTTAACAATACCCCATAGATTTTCTATGGGGTTAAGGTCAGGCGAGTTTACTGGCCAATTAAGAACAGGGATACCATGGTCCTTAAACCAGGTACTGGTAGCTTTGGCACTGTGTTAGTTAGTTGTCAGTAATAATCATCAAAATTAAAAGAAATAAACATTTGAAATATATCAATCTGTGTGAAATGAATGAATATAATATACAAGTTTCATTTTATGAATGGAATTAGTGAAATTAATCAACTTTTTGATGATATTCTACTTATATGACCAGCACCTGTATATATACACACACATGTGCATATATATATATATATATATATATATATATATATATATATATATATATATAATGATTATAATGAGTAAATGATGACAGAATTTTCATTTTTGGGTGAACTATCTCTTTAAGGGAGAGATCTCTTTGAAGCCAGAAATTGAGATTTCTTTTTATAATTTTATTAATTATGGGGTTAAAATTCAATAATGATTCCTAAGTATGTTTCACATTTACAATAAAATAAAAGAACTGTAAAATAAACAAATTAAATAATCATTAAAAAAATGGGGTTATAATGATTTCACTATTCACAATTAAGAATTGGGATACCATTAAGAATAGTTTTGTTTTCTTTTACTTTTAGGTTGATTTGCTGCAGTCCTTTGGTTGGAACTTCGCGAAACTGGGAGTGCCTCCAGTAATAATAAACGCATTAGGTTCACTAGGGAAAAGGTGGATGTGCCTCCTCTGATTGTGTAGATGCGTTTTAACGTGCTGGAACTACATAAATAAAATAAAATAAAATAAAGCAAGCATTTGTCAGCTATCACATTAGACTGAGAAGCTCTCATGTGAACGAGTGTTAATCATTTACATCTCTACAGTATTTTTTTTTTTTTTGAAAGAAACTAACAGTTTTGGCTGTCATTTCATTAAGACATCCGTTACCGGTAATGTCATTGACTTAATAAATGGATACACGCCCTTTTTTATACTCAAAACGAAAGTAGCTAGATGTAAGATAAAGTGCCCTGCCCTTCCTCGGCAGCTTCAGTGTGTGTGGAGAAAACAAACATATGCGATCTGATCTGATCGCCTGAGCTGTGTCATTATATACCCGATGTGTGCTCATCTGTGATTCCTTCACTGGGTAAGAAATAAATCTGAGCATCCACTCGCTGTTATTTTCTGAGTGTGTTTATCTGCATGCGTCTGGTTATTTACAGACAAATGAACAATCTCACAGACTCTTAATTAAACTTGTCATGGGAGAATTCGCTTAGCTTGCTTGTTGTGTTATCAGATTTATTATGGCTTACAGCGCTGTTTGATGTGCAGTTTTAATGATAAATATTAGCTCATTTTGTACCGATCATGACACTAGGATGTCGATAGATGTGAGCTGAGAACGTTTCATGTGTTAAATATGTTAGAAGATTCAGACATGTCATACCTATAATCAAACACAGCTGATTTAGATGATCAGATCATTAGCAGAGACTCAAGAGTGTCAAGGGTGCGGTGTTGGTGAACCGAAAGACATCGGGCACATGGCAACATATAGAACCTGATCTGCCAAAAAAAACTTTTAAATTTTGTTATTTCTTAGTTCAAGTAGGATTGTGTGTTTATTTGTTGTTTCATTTATTTTAACGCTTTATTTCCATGTTCTATATCATTACTCTCAAACTCAATGTCTTTCACCAAGTTTGGGAGTGTTATTATGCCCAAGACTAAGATAAGGGTTAGGCTTCTGCATAATTAGCATACTGTAACAGCCGGCTTTGCTTGTATTGAACTGCATCAACAACAGTATCATAAAATATATGAACTTTTACTAAACAGTTAAATGTAGTAATGATAATATTTCTACTACATTCTTACCTTGTGACAATTGCATATGGTATAAGTTATTTTGCTCCATTTCAGGTCAGTAAATGTCAAGTGACTCATACAGTCAGAACTGTTTTTACAGGCCTGTTTGAACTTTTTCATTCAATGTTCGAACCCGAACTCAACATGAGGGTTAAACTAGTGCCCTGAGACTTTTGGACACCATTTGTTACAGTCTGTTTTAAACGCATATATGAAGAGTTGGCTCTCTGCTGTTTATTGACAGCAAGAATCTGTATTCATGGAAACAGAAACTGAAAGCAATATGGAGTTCCTAGAAATCATGTGACCATTTGTGCGTTTTGCAACAATGGATAAGTTCCATTTTCTCATTCTCATGCTATTTGCAGGCATCATCTCAGAATGAAGTGTCCTAAGTGCAATCATGAGTCTTCGGAAGTGGCACCAAAATTCTGCAGTGAGTGTGGGCACAATCTGTCATCTCTCTCAACTAAAACAGCAACAGGTAGGTGCTCAAGTCTTCATAGATTACATATCTCTCCTTAAGATTTTCCATTTGGTTGTTAGCTCTTTTATTTGGTTCTTACAAATATTTGTGTCCTTATTTTGGATGCTTATTTTTGTCCATTTATTTTTGTTTTACTTTTTTTTTTTTTTAATCAAATAATGAATGTTATTTAATATATACAAATTAGACATTAACTCTATTTTGATAGGAAATTTAATCGCAAGTATCGCATCTAATACAAAGTGCTGTATTGTGTACAGTTGTGTCTGAATTCACTCACTTTCTACATGTGTGGCATGAGTGAGTAGTTTCAGTGAACAGTGTAAAAGTATACACATGCTTATATTGTCTGATGGACCTCATGAGTTCATGATGGTGAGATGTCATGAACAATGTCCCCCCCTCAACATGAAATCAAAACTGACACATGTTTCTAGTCTTATTGTGCATGGTTCATTAACACAAGTTAAGTTTTTGCAAAAATCTTTGATTGGTCATCAAAATATAATAATTTGTGTCCAAAACAACTTACACTTTCTGATGACATCACTAATGCTTCTTACCTTTCTACACTTTCTGACCAACCACCTGTCAAATATTTACATTACAATTATTCATTTAGAATAAATTTTTATCCAAAGCAACTTACAATTGAGGAGTACTATAAACCAGTGGTTCCCAACCTTTTTCAACTCGCGGCCCACACAACCAAACACATATGTTTCTGCGGCCCACTGCAAAAAAATTAACTGACCCCGCTATTGTTGGATTAATAACTTAGTACTTATTAGCTAGATTGTTAACTGTATTTATTGAATGAACTAGGGCTGTGCGATATGGACAAAAAAACTGCTTTACAGTCATAAATGCATTCAGGATTAATTTGAAACCCATTTCCAAAAGAAAACCAATTAGAGCTTTATCAAAAAGTTGTAACGTCTCTAGAACAGACATAAGTCAAAATAATCACTATAGTAAAGGTGTAACAAAATGTATAGACTTACGGCAAAAACATAAATAAATAAATAAACCCAGTGTCCAGGGACTTTTTTTTCTTTTTTGCCATGCATTGTTCATAGAGCTCATTAATTGTAATTGTTGAAATAGATTTGTTATACATTATACAGGTTCACATGTAGTGTTCCGTGTTCCATTCGTAGTGTGTATACAGTATGTGTGAGCGGTGCAGAAGCGAGAGCGCGTTATTGTAACGCGAAAGTACATTAAAATAATGCACGAGCGCGAATCTCTCTGTTCGCACGCAGATTTCCTTTGCTCTGTCACAAAACCAGACGTGCTTGCTCAGATACACGATGTTCTCGCTCGGAGTTTGCTCACTTAAAACATGTCTCCTCTCACTTAAACTGTGTCTTGTGCACTCACAACTCTCTCTATGCTCATGCGCTAGATAGATATTAATTATTTTCGCACGTTTTTATCTTTATCTGATCTGTTAACATGGGCTCTGAAAAAAGGCGCATCACAGACAGTGTGTGAACCTGGAGTTAGGCAGATGCCCAGTCTGTTCTGTTCTGTTCTGTCCTAGGGGTGTTGCATTCTGATTGGATCAGATGGCATACTGCTGGAGGTCAGGGCCGCGGAAAATCGTGCTATTAAGCAATTTAGACATCGTGCACGCTCAAATCATGAGTTAATTACGATTTCGATTAATCACACAGCCCTAGAATGGACTGGAAATGAACAGAAAATGACTCGGTCTGGCATCGCTCAGCAAAACGGGAAAACCAGATCCAGGCAAAGCTTGGCAGCGGGGTAGACCACGGACCACAGGTTGAAAACCACTGCTATAAACGATTCATCATTAAGAGGCAAATAAACACAGGAAGTGCTCGTAATACAAAGTTTCAGACATTGTTCTGAACTACTTGAAACCAATGGAGTTATGATCAATTTAGGCTTACAATGCTGTTGGGAAACGCAGCCCAGAATACTACAAGATAGACAGGAAGGGTTTAAGGAAAGATAAAGTAAAGACTTTGTTTATTTAGTCATGTGTGTGAATGTATGTGTGTGTGTGTGTTTACATTTAGAAATTGCTAATAACTAATAACTTGAAACCTAATTTACTTTAGTGTGTCATGTGACTCAACACAACACAAGATCATGTTGTTTGTGAAGACTTGGATTATACTGCTGGAGTTGCTCTATGATACAAAATAAAGGCAGATGTGTGTAAAATAAGTGGCATTTTATTCAACTGAATTTGCAATTTGCACTTTCCACTATTCCAAATGTATGAAATAAATTCCATTAAAATTATTTCAGTGGTAGAACAACACTAAACTTTCCAACTAGGGATGCACTGATAATTTTTTTTCGGGGCTGATATAGATTTTAATAAACACTTATTGTCCGATTCCGATACTGTTATTGTCAATTTTCTCTTTGAAATTTTGCTGTCAAAATAGATAGTAGGCTATTTTGATCATGTTTTAAATCAGCAAAGTTCAACAACACCTGCATTAAATTATACTAGCAGTTTCATTGCTGCATCGTCAAATAATTTCTAATAAACATGGATTGGATCCATTTAACATTCAAAAACCTACAAAAATACAATAGAACAAAGATACATATTAAATAAACAGTGCTTTTAGGTAGGTTTAATGGTTTTCAGGTACAGAAATAAGGTAAACAAATGTAAAATAACTTCACTGTATAAATTAAATAAATATATTTATCATTCTTTATTGTAATAGACTTTATTATGTTATAAACTGAAAGAGAGAGAGTTTAATGTGCACTTCTCGAGCTGTGTTTTGTTTAGCTCCTATGGTGAATTTTTTTTTTTTTTTTGAGGGAAAAGGACACAATTAACTTAATAAAACATCAATAAAGTTTGGGAAATCATTCAGATGAGGTCTAGAGGGCTGCATTGGGTTTGGGCATCTAGTCAGCGCGTGAGATCGATGATCGACGATGTAATCGTGCTTGGGTGGAGTAAGAGAGAGACTCTGTTCTTGTCATGGAATGACTATTTGCTGTTTTAAACCATGCAGGTGAAAGAAAGAGAAGCCTATGGAATCACAGATAGTCCAAAGAATATATACTTTCAGATGCACTGATAAACTGACGTTAAATATAAAATGACTATATTTAAAACAGCTAGTTCATGTAGTCGGGTACTACTGTCATCTCGCGTGTCCTGTGAAAAATTTGCCGCATCAGCGCATGAAGTTATCGGTCTAAATGATCTGCAAATCAGTCAATGGTGAAAACAATAGTGGATTTCATTTAAAGTCCAAAATTTTAACCCTAATATGGATGTAAACGAATGCATTAAATATAAAGTATTCAAAACAGGTAAGTTCATATATTTGGAGTAAAGTTTAGTTGAAACTGATGCATTGGTCATACGCACTCCGGACCACGTGCCTCATGATGAGACCGACACACAACCACAGAAACAAGAATGAGATGCATTCTAACGTAACTGTGGCATTAAGCTCAGTTAGTGAGGCTTGTTTAAAATATTGCACATATCAGATTACCTGTTAAAGTGCAATGAAATACCTTGTATCTGCAGACGATGTACATCTGTATGTGGATAGAGACTTCTTCACCGCCTACAGGCTCAAATCATCCTTGCAAGCATGGGCAAGCGTGAAATGCAGTGCTGAAATGGAAAAACGTAGCAGTTTGGTAGCAGAATTATAGAAGGCCACGTAATTATAGAAGGCCACCCTCACATCCAGCACACTCCCTCTTTGAACTGTTGCCATCTGGTCGACGCTACAGAGCGCTGAGCACCAGAACGACCAGACACAGGACCGGTTTCTTCCCTCAGGCAATCCATTTTATGAACTCTTGACAATAACTGTGAAACACACTACACTTTATATTTATATACACATACACTTATTTATCCAACACACATACTTAGCGTACACTTAAATTTTTTGCACATAATATACATGTATATACATAAGCTCATTGTAATATACCTGCCATACATTGTCAATTTGTATATTGTCATTCCTTACCCACCTATTTGTATTTTTTTGTATTTTTTATTCCTTATTGTGTTTTTTGTTCTGTCGCTGTTATGTTGCACTGCGGAGCTTCTGTCACGAAAACAAATTCCTCTTATGTGTGAACATACCTGGCAATAAAGCTAATTCTGATTCTGATTCTAATAATGATAGTAAAATACATTAATGGGAGAATGAGCCTAATATCGTCTTGACTATCATTGATACGTAATACTATCACCACCACCTAGAATGAATAGGCATAACTTTGAAGCGGTGATGTCGACTTTTGCCAGAAGAGAACCTCTTCTCTTTCTCTTTGAGGTGATTATGTTTGAATACGGAGGATTTTTTTAAAAAATTTAGTTTATGTATGCTCCTGCGGGAGCAGGCGTTGCTGTGGCAGTGGGGAGACACAGAAAAGGCTCCTGCGGGAGCAGACACTGCTGGGGCAGAGAGGAAATATGGAAAACAGAGAAGTAATGGAGAGCATGACAAGAGGAGAAGAGATAGCTGCTTGGGCCGCCTGCGGAGCTTGCTTCGGCTGCTGTAGTTGTTGGCTGCGGGAAGAGTAGAAGGGTTAGTAACATATGATGGGGCAGGCTAAAAATGAATGCGTAGCCTACTGTGTTGCCAGCTTAGCAATTGGTTGCCTGATTTGACAATTCCTTAAGCCTTGTCCGCATTAGTACGTTCCTGTTGGAAAAGCATCTTTCCTCTCGTTTTGGGATTCTGGCCTTTTTAAACGGCCTCCAGAATCGATAAATTTGGAACACTGGTTTCACGTTGTAGTATAGACTGTGGAAACAGAGGCTTCTGAAAACTATGAATATCGTTTAGTCTTGTAAAACATACCAATAGACATGATTATAGCAGTAACGTTAATTGCAGCTATTCACTTCCAAGCAGTTTCTAAAGATATTTACTTGCATGCTTTTCGTATTACAGTCCTAGAAAGACAACAGAATTTTACTCACACTTGCTGTCCTGCCGCAAAACGAGGGTAGTGGTGTATTAGATAAATTCTAAGTGATCACGCCAGTAAATGGTGAATTATGTCCCTGAACAAATTGGTCCTGCCAGAATAATTGCATTAAACTTATATCTGTAGAATCTCAGTGAGGTTTAAACATGCACAGTGAGGCAGATGTAATGTCTTTGGACATTTAAGTGTAGATGATGACTCTGGAAAAAAGGCCTTTGCTTCGTGGTAAAAAAAATGGCATCGTCATCTGACAGAACTATGTCATAACCTCATTTAACAAAGTTTAAGCCACCTTTCCATGGCACATGACATTCGGACACGATTGTCACATTTCTCCCTCTAGCGGCAGTCTCGCAGAACTTTCAAACTGGTCGTGCAGCAACTGTAACCTTGGCATGTTCACCATGGTAAAATTAATAATTTGAATGAATATAATGTATATAATGTATGAATGCCTCGTCACGAATCAGATGACCCCCCAAATAAAAACAGTAGGTTTTATGGGGCTAATCAACGTAAATAATGGTTTAATAATTATTTCTCCCATAATTATTATAAACCACCATTTTACAGAAATGGTGTTTAAAGTTAACAAAATATTAGTAATTCTGACTTCGCACCGATAGTTTTGATTAGAATACATCACATCCGGTTGGGCGTTCGCATACGGTCTAGTCGCAGAAGTTCAAATATTTGAACTCATCTGAGGCTCAAATCGGATCTGAAATTTTCGCATACGTATGTGATCGGAACTCCACGCAGCTCCCACACTACTTCTAGCCGCGAAACCTGTATTTAGCGTCTTCACGTGAAAATATATTGATTTATAATGCGCGGTCTGCGCAGCAGCAGAGGAGGCAGCATCAAACTGCGCCTCGGCCGGAAAAGCCGCGGTGAAAGGCTGAGCCACGGCGGAAAGTGAGAGAGGCTTGCTGCGGTGCGGCCCAGGCTGGTTGAATGCCTGCTGCTGCTGCGATCCAGCGCTCGAGAAGTGCCCGGTCTTGAGCAGATCGATCGTGGTGTCGAGCGAGGCGAGCTCAGGCTTTGCACGGTCTTTTGGCCATGACGTGTGGCTTGGTGAGAAGAGCAGCTGTCGTGATGACTTTTGATGGTGCTCAACGGCTATGTTTGGCGAGGTAGAAATGATCATGGGTATCGGCAAAAGTAGCAAATCTGAAATCTCCTCTGAGATCTCCTCGCTGGAAGGAAAATTGGGTCTTGTGATAAGATGACAGACAGAGCGAACCGGGATGCTGATAAACCATTGATGGAGACAGGTAGGCTAATTCAGCTTCATTTATACCCTAAGGTTGATTTATCTTAAGTGGCTCCACCTGTGCTAATTAGGCTAAGTATCTGACGTGCTCCCGAACCTTGTTATGAAACTACATTAAGATATCATGAAAAATGAGACTCCTGCTAATATTTTTATGAGACTGTCTACACCCCCACCCCCCACCCCCAAATATAAAAAAAACTGTATTGAAGGCTTCAACAAACTATTTAGTCATTAAACATACCACTGCATAGCTTTTTCAATTATAAAACACTAGACAGAAACTTAGACATCATATAAGTGAATTATTTGAGCACTTGAAAAATACAATAAGAATAATATAGATAAAAATAAAGAATAAAGATAAAAATAAAAAAAAGATTTAACTTTGTTTGCCAGTTACAGAAAATCCCGAGATTGCATGAAATGTAGCATTTACAATGAATTACGATGCAAATAAGTGCTGATGTGCTGATGGCCACTTATACAGATGGTAATAACACAAATGAGCCATAAAGTAAATAATCCACTCTCTCTATTCATATAGACGCGTTCACTTTGATAGCCGTGATCATACAGTAATAGCGAGCTGATTTAGGCTGATTTGCACTCAAACAGATGATAATCATGCAGATACATTCACATTCAACATAAAACACACTCACATATATAAAAATGGTTGAAAAACAAAAGAAACAAAGAAAAGGCGATCTCTATAAGTTCCGCCTCCATCACCTGACAGGTGCGTCAGAGTGCGTTATGAGAGAGCGCCAGAATTCAAATATACTATCTTTCGCCTATCTTTCATTCATTCTTTTTTCCGGTGGATCGTCTCCTTCTGTTTGTGAGACTGTACGCTGCAAAATCATGCCATTTTTTTACTACCAAGACGCAGTTTCTGACCGTGAGTTTTTCCATAACGGACACAAACAGTTCTGTCGCTGAAGAACTGAAACGTAATAAAAAAAGGAATTATGATCCATATTACAATGTTATTGCTTCGTTGGACCAAACGTGCTTCATGAGATGTCGTTCAGTGGACCCTTACCTTTCTAACTAAACCGGGATTTACAGCTGTGGATGTGTTTATGACTCGTTATTACGACGGATCTGGTATGTACAGCGTTTCTAATGTTCATGTTTGTATGTGTACTGCTTACACAAATGTAGCAAATACAGTCTTTATAAGCTTTAAACAGTGATCTGTCGTCGATGCTTGAGACTTAGATCTTTATAATGATACATAGTTTGTCAAGATTAAATTTGTCCTGTTTCATTTAATCTATTCATAAACACTGACACGTGCGTGTTTAGGGGCGTTCACGCCTCGGTGCTGGCCAACAGGTTAAACGATCCTAATTGGCACTAAGGGGCCTAAAGTGTGCCAAGAAATCATCCCCCACACCATTACACCACCACCACCAGCCTGCACAGTGGTAACAAGGCATGATGGATCCATGTTCTCATTCTGTTTACACCAAATTCTGACTCTACCATCTGAATGTCTCAACAGAAATCGAGACTCATCAGACCAGGCAACATTTTTCCAGTCTTCAACTGTCCAATTTTGGTGAGCTTGTGCAAATTGTAGCCTCTTTTTCCTATTTGTAGTGGAGATGAGTGGTACCCGGTGGGGTCTTCTGCTGTTGTAGCCCATCCGCCTCAAGGTTTTCATAACCCGCTTTATGAAATACCCTCCAGGGATGTATTCCAGAATGCAAGGTTCACTGATGATCTGCTAAACCCCGAGCACTCGGTTGATTAACCCATACCTTGCTTACTTGAGGTATGTTGGTTCCAAAAACGCGTCTGGGAGTATGTTGATTCAACTCAGAGTAATGCTGTGTTCACACCAAACACGAATAGAGTGTTTGGCGCGAATGATTTCAATGTTAAGTCAATGTAAAGACGCGTTTACACGCGTCTGAAGGTCTCGCTGCACGATGGAGGCAATTAGCGCGGCGCGGTAGACGCAAATTCGCCTCATTCGCGCGTCTAGTTCGTGCGAATGACGCAAATTGAGCGTCTGGCACGTTACGCGTGAATGGTGCTTTTTGTGCATTTAGCGCTTGATGAGAATTCGTGTCTGCCACCCGAGTTGAAAAATTTGAACTTTGGCATCAATTCGCGCCGCGTTAACCAATCAGGAGCCTGCTCAGGAGTCACTCATTCAACATGGAGGAACGACTGATGTTGTCAGTGAGCAGTCAACCGGAGCTATATGACACAAGTATCACACAAGTTCATATTTCAGGAATAAAAAGGACCTCGCTTGGAAGAGCTTTATCGACCTTTAGAGCTTTATCGACCCCCTGCCTTCCCGCCTTTTTTTCCAACTATTTTCCCCCTAATTTAGCCTACAGCTACTTTTCGCTTACAAAATAATGAGTTTATTCAGAGGACGTGTGCAGGAAAAAGTGGAAAAGCCCCGAATGCTCGATCAACATCAGCCATCTTGCAAACAGACAACCGCCTAGCACTTGCCCCTCCCACAAGAAGCGGATTTCGCATCGGACCCACGTCAATTTCGCTTCAAACTTTTGCTTTCTGCACGTGTCTATTTCGCTCTAGACACGCAAATGTATTCAAAATGGCTACTAACATACTCTGAAAATTACATCCTTTTTTGGAACTGAAAGCTGAGTTTATCCGCTTATTTATCCTTAAACATAACTGGGTATGTCACAAAACCTGCTTCCTGTAATACACCCCAGGTTCAGCAGGATCACAAAGCTTGATATAAACATAGTCTGTCAACTCAGGGTCGATCCAGAGTGTGCATCCGAAAGTGACACGTGCAGCAAACAGCCAATCACAAAAAACACAGAGAGCATCAGCTTGATTCACTTCTCGCAAGAGTCGGTGCTATTCACTTCTCTGTTAAAAATTAATAGATGCCGTTATTGAAAATATATGTAGCCGATCTGACCCGAATCAGACAAATTAAAGAGTCGATCAGAACTGTGGTTGAAACACGAGTCTAATTCCTCAGAAAAGGAACAGGAAGTCATAAATCTTTCCTAGTGCCACAATGACGCAGAAACTGTCTTTTCTACATATATATATGGACCAAAATGAACTCAAAAGGACTTACAAATGATTATCAGTCCATCGCTTCACTCCATATTCATTTATATGTAACCCACACATTTGACTATCATGTTTATAATCACTTATTGTGTATGTATTTTAATAACTATGGGATAGCTCAAGGATTCATAATCATGTTTGGTATGTTTGTGTTCGAATCTGTTAGCTTGAAACAGTCATGACCATCACTTATTTGTCAAATGTATTATATTCTTGTTATAGGAATCATGTCCAAAATTAGAGCAGGAAAATTCGGACCACATGCTTGATAAGATAACATATGATTTATGATACCCCCGAGCCAAGACAACATTTGAGGTGTGGCCAACAGGCCAGTTTAAATACTTAGGACACCATAAAATCTTGCTTTTAGTTTTTAGCTATGCTTCTGCTATAAGTCATGTCGGGTTTTAGCTTTGCTTCTTAGCTTTAGCTTTTAGCCATGCTTTTAGTCTTTAGCTATGCTTCTGCTATTAGTCATGTTTGCTTTTAGCTTTTAGTTTTAGCTCTGCTTTTGCTATCAGTCATGCCAGCTTTTAGTATGCTTTTAGTCTTTAGCTATGCTACTGCTATTAGTCATGTCTGCTTTTAGTATGCTTCTAGCTTTTAGCTCGTCGCTTTGCTTCTTAGCTTTAGCTTTTAGCCATGCTATTAGTCATCACTGTTCTTTGAGCGCGGTTCCAGCGTGAAACTCTCAAACGGAGACTACTGAACTTCCAGCCAATCAGCGACATCGGGAAAAACCCTCTTTAAACGACAACAACGGGAACACAGGCAATGTACCTTCAGACATTTGTACTGGTGTATCTAATATAATTTTAACCTCATTGAGGAGCTCAATGCGAGGGTTAATTAAGTGATTGATGGTTGTTCATGTCTATGCAATTTCACGTATTGCTGTAAACTTGGGATTCCACATTTCCATTCTCTTAAACTCATCTTTCCCTAACTTTCGGGGCCCTATTTTAACGATCTGAAACGCAAGTGTCAAAGCGCGAAGCGCAAGTAACTTTGTGGGCGGGTCTCGGTGCTGTTGCTATTTTCCCGGCGGGATAAATGGCTCTTGCGCCCGGCGCAAATCTAAAATGGGTTGGTCTGAAGTAGCTTCATTATTCATAGGTGTGGTTTGGGCGTAACGTGAAATAAACCAATCAGAGCGTCATCCAACATTCCCTTTAAAAGCAGGTGCGCAAGTTCCATTATGGATTGCTATTATTATGGCGTATTTACCAGGCGCACGCCAGGAGCGGTTCACAGCCGAGGAGACTGATGTTCTTGTAAGAGCAGTGAAAGACAGAGAAGTTGTGTTGTATGGGGATGGGAGAATAATTAGCCTGAATAATTTGTAAGCTAGATTTATGCCTATTTTTTCACATCTTCGTGGCACACCACAATGATTTCCGTCATCTCATGTGTTAATATGTTTTTAGTGATTTATGATTTTCAAAAATAACTGTTGCATCTGTGTAGATTACATGAGCAAAGTGTATGCGCGTTGTGCACGCTATACATTATGGTCAAGCATGCGCCCTTAAAATAGCATAATGAACAACGCGCAACGCGCCACTGACTTTAGACTAGGTTTTTTCTGGTCAGTGGTGCAATTGTTTAATGGAACAGCAAAATAGCACCAGGGATTGTTTGCGCCGGAACACGCCTCCTTTTTTGCGCTGAACCGCCCAGGGAGCGCAAGTTCATTCACTAGTTTAGCGACGTGCTTCTGTGGAGGGAAAAGCGCGCTTTGCGCGGGTGCAAAATAGGAATGACACATGCGTCGGTGTACAAAGTCAATTGCGCTGTGTGCAAGATAGGGCCCTCGATCTTCCTGCAACTTGTGTGAATGTGTGAGTGCGTGCGTTTATGTACTAGATTAGTTTATATGTCTTAGGTTTATCTAATAAAGCCTTATTCATATTGAAAAGAGAAGTATCTTGTTTTTTGTGCTTACAAGTTAATGTCTTAAACTGCCGATCTTGTTACTGTGCTAATTGATAGTTTTCACTATACTTTGGATATTAATATCCAGCGCAGATTTGATGTTAAATGGCTTGTTCAGTGAATCGCAGGGCGTCTCAGTGGTCAGCCGTGAAAGAGTGATTCAATCAGGACCACTTCCGTCAAGTATATTTATGACAATTATAATTGCATACAGTTAGTGTTGGCGGTATGGTTATGTTCTGGGCAACACTCCACACGCCTGTCTATGCAGCCATGCTTGGACAGAGCGGGGAGAGCAGCAAGACAAACCCCCCTGGGGTACAGAACAGAACCATTATAAGCATATATAATTACAATTCACAGTTACATGAGTTGTAAACAAAATGTCATAGAGACTGCTTCCAATGAAGACACTGTAAAGAAAGAACTAATTAGATCGGATCACAGGTTCAGTTGGTGGAGTTGGGGTTGGAGGAGGGAGTTAATTGCAAGCAACAATGCGATGGAAGAGATGCTGAAGAATGGGAATTTAAATAGACCGCAGGTGATGGGTGTCAAGACTGGATTGGTACACGTCAGGAACAGCTGACTGTCAGCTGATGCAAGCGTGACTAACATGGCCTGACTGAACGCAATGCTCGATTTCTGTTCAAATTCCCTTTAAAATCTTAAATGATTCCCTTTGAGCTAAATTGACCGGTTTCCCTTACATACAATTCATTCAAATGCATTTACATGGCAGAAATAAACACTGCTGCGGCTACAAACGTTTGAGAAGGCAGCAGCTGAAAGAAAATATCTGACTGTGTAAAAGAATCAGCTGAATTTAAAAATGCATAATCTTTCGCAAAGTGCTCAAAAGAAAATGCATATTGTTTAGTCATTTTAAAAGCATTATATATAGAAACGTATTTATAGGCAATGTATATATTTAAATTATTTCAAATGCAAATTTAATATTTATTGCCAGCTTACACACACACACACACACACACACACACACACATATATATATATATATATATATATATATATATATATATATATTTTATGCAATTAAGAATAATTATAATCAATGTAATATTAATATAATAAATGATTAGCGGCAAAATGCAATTTTGTCTCTGAAATTCTAATTTGAATCGAGAGATAAAAGGGAGTGGTTTAATTGAATCTAGAGCTGAAGATCTTTGCCCGAACCCGACGGGACCTGATGGGTTCGGTCGGGTTCGGGCTTAATCTATATAATTTTACCCGGGCTTGGGATTAAGATTCATTGAGTCTTAAATGCATAATGTGGACAGAATATTTACACGAACATTGGCATTATTCTTTTATTAAATGTCAGCTGCTAGTGGCGAAGCAAATCCGGCGGAGCCTATATCTTAATTTCATTATTGCCAAATACCCATCTTAATTTAAAATGTATCTTAATTTAATTTGTTAAAAAAAGACTCGTTTTTATTGGTGTGTTTGTCTATTTTTAGGCTAAATGAGCCTATGCCTATTTAGAGTGCTGAGATGTTAAGATGTCACAGAGGACTTATTTTATTTCTTTATTCCAACTTCCAAGTGGTCTAGTCTGCGTTAGTTATGAATAAATTGTTAAAACATGTATAAATTACTCATTCTGGTCAAAAGGCAAAAGAGCTGTGTGTGTGCGCACATTTGAATAATGTCGGGCTGTAAACAGGTTCGGGCTTTTAAAAAGTTGTCAATCAAAACGTACTTTTCGGGCTCGGGCCCTGTCGGGCCTAACTTTTATGGCCCGATTACAGCTCTAATTGCATCTGATATATTCCAATTTACTCACAGCTGATTGGTCCAGTTTTGGTTTGTGATCTCTAACCCAGAATTAGACTTTCTTCAGAGCAGGGTAGCTAAGTAGCTTGAGTTACCATGGCGATCAAAACAAAAACAAACCCACCTTCTTGAGCCCGAAAACACAAGAGTTTGCAAAAACTAAACAAACTTACCTGGGTAAAAACTGAAATCGGCTTTGTGCTACAGGCCACGGGTATGACACGAACAGAACCTTAGTTGAACAATTTGACCATTTGAGAAAATATAGTTTAAACATTCCAAAAGTATTGCTTCAGGCACTATTTAGGCACCGGTACCATTTTAAAAGTATCAATTTGCCACCGGTATTGTTAAAAACCTGATCGATACCCAACCCTATTTCCATATGAACAGCGCTAATAAGATCACATTAGCAGTAATGAGGAGATACAGAAGCAACTGTAACACTCTTTTCTTTTATATGGATTACTTAAAATTAGATTATTTGTTTTCATTTTGAATTGGTTTATTTAGAAGTAGACTTTTCAAGCTTTCTATACATATGTATTATGTCTGTGAGGCAAGTATTCGCTGAGATTCAAGTTGTTTTATTTATATGTCCGCTAAGGAAGATGATAGAGAACGAGACGGCAGAGAGCGCACCCTGTCTGTTTTCTTTATTTAACAAAAGCACAGCATTTTGTTGTATTTTTAGTGTACACAAATAAAAGTAGACCCTCTATAGACTGGAATAATGTATAGCTCTTAGATTGGCCATACAATGCTAACTAGGGATGTCCCGACCAGGTTTTTTTGCCCTCGAGTCCAAGTCGGAGTCATTTGATTTTGAGTATCTGCCAATACCGAGTCCCGATCCGATACTTCTATAATACATTAAAAAAAGAATAAAGAATAGCGAAAAAACAGATCCAGGATGTTCAATAAATTACATTTTGAAATATATTCAAATATAAAACAGCTATTTTAAATAGGCTAGTAAAAATATTTCAAAATGTTACTGTTTTGCTGTACTTTGGATCAAATAAATGCAGGCTTGGTGAACAGAAGAGACTTCTTTAAAAAATATATTAATAAGCTTACTGTTCAAAAACTTCTGACTGGTAGTATAGGCAACTTTAATTTTTCTCTTATTTTCTAGCTTTTAATTGGCTTAGAAATCTATAAATGATGGACAATAACAAATAATAATGATTTCTTTATATACTACAAACACTGTTTATCAGATAATAAGGCAGAATTGTTTACATACTGCAATAAATGCTATGTCAAATAGCACTGCATTATTCATATACTTTATTTATCACCTGCTGGAGATGACTTGGAAAAACAATTTATTGTCTTGTTTGTATATTAATGTCTTCGTGTTTGCATAAGTTTCTGTTTTCCTGTGAAAACCACAGCGATAGCTGGCCGCTTTTGTCCATATTAGGAGTTTCCTGATATCGCTTTAAGCGCAAGAGCGCCCTCCGGCTTCGAGTATGAATGCTCCGTGATGTTCATCTCGCTGTATTCTGGGTCCGAATTAAATATCAGTTCATGCGCAGACTCTTTGAGTTTGAATCTATATTTATACACACCAGCTCTTGAAAACAAAGTGATGTCATGCCGCACACGTTGCTGTTTCTGTGTGGTGTCAAAAGGGTCTAACTCTATGCCACCGCATAACTAAAGATGTGTTAAAAAATAATGAGAATATATATATATATATATCCGAGTCCTGATCGGGAGGTAACGTTCGATTCCGATCGGGTCTGAAACCACGCGATCGGACCAATTTCCAAGATCTGGACATCCCTAACGCTAACCATTTTCATCTAACCATTTTCATCTTGCCATTAACGATGGGCGCTTTAATACCATTGCTTTATGAAGCTTTGTGAAGCTTTGAAACCTTTGTGAAGCATTTGTTTCAAACCGGCAGTTTGGAGCAGGGGCTGGTCCATGAGGTCTGTGAATCCATGAATCACTTATCACACCCGAGTGGCAACCTCCCCCTCTCTCTCGTGAAGCCAACAAGGAAGTGCATAAAACGGCAATTCATCGACTGTCAGCTTGAAGCTGGCTGCAAAAGGGATTCAGTCCCATAGACTCAACATGTTAAAATGCCCAACTTTACAGCAGAAAAAAAAAACATGTTTACAGCCTGATTAAAAAAATGATTTTGGTCTAAATAGCTAAATTTGCCCTTCATCACAACTGTGAAGTCATGTGGTGACGCCCTGTCAAGATGGCGACGGACTCTTCAGGAGTCTACGGGTGACGTCACAGACACTACGTCCATGTTTTTATACAGTCTATGATAACACCCAGTGTTTAACTATGGTTTTTACCAGATCTCTGATCAGATTTATAAATTTGAGATTTTAATGAGAATTAGTAAAATAACAGATCAAGATACATTCACTTGAGAAGCAAAATGACTTTGGGGTCATATTAAGTCTTGTTTTCAAAAAAAAAAAAAAAAAAAATTCAGTTTTTGCTTAAAATGAGAAAAAAAATATCTGCCAATGGGGCATGAAAAATAATCTTGTTTTGTCTTTAAGTTTATTATTCTTACCCCGTCTGCATATACTTTTTCTTGTTTTAAGCAAAAACTGACAACATTTTTATAAATGTGTGAAAAAACAAGACAATATCTTCATTAACGTGTGCACTTAATCTCTGTGGATCTTTAATGAATTGTTAATTGGAGATTTGCTCAGACTGGTCATTTGAATAAGTGTGAAAATCTGCAGTCGGATCAATCCAGTATGTGAATGAACCTTATGGTTCCTTTTGTGACCCAATTCAACAGGTTAATTAAAAACGATGAGCTCGTTCATGATTTTGAGATAACAAGGAAGGATGTGTTTTTATTAAATGCTTAGAAATATGAAATTATAAAAAAAAAGCATGTGGTTATGTACAATAACAAAGTACAAATATCCACCACTGCTGTGTGACCTTGTTTTTGTATTTATCAGACACGTCACGAGAGTCTCGATCATCCTCAAACATTCCACATGGCCCTGATAAAGAAAAGACTGATATAAAACCTGAATCAGAAGTGCTGGATAACCAGGATGCCAGTGTATCTCCAACACAACCAAATGAAAATATCCGCTCTATCCCAAAGAAAGAGGTGCTGGACATGGACATCAATTTTAACAAATGGCTCTGGATTGTGTTTTTTAAAATCATTCTTATTCTGAGATTCTTTTGTTGGTGATTTAGCTGATGATTGTTTTTTTTTACCCTGTGGGCATACAATTGCTGAAATTAAAAACTTACTTTACACAATATTCTTCATTTACTTAAAAATAATTACAAATAGAAAATTTGCACTGTTGATAATCTCAGAAAGCATAAACATGGACATTAAAAAAGGAGTTAAATGATGACTATTTTGATTCATTTTGCATTTAGAGTGTAGATTCACCAGTGAATGCCCAACACAATCAAGAGCAGCAGAATTTTGCTGGTGACCTGAAATGCAATGAAAGTGATGGTCCAGGAAGTCAGTATGTTGAACCTCCAAACAGGTGAATGAAGAATTGTGTAGTTATAAAAGTAAAAAAAAAAAAAAAAAGAACAAAGAAATTCTCTGTGGGTTATTGTCTTACAAAAATATTTTTGAATTGCAGAAATCCAGCATCAGATCAACAAATAAGTCCCAGTGACAGACTCACCATTTGCTTTCATGCAGTCCTTTCAAAAGACTTCAATTTTATAAGAAACAAGGATTTTATCGCCGTAAGAGCCGGTGATCGCATTGGTGGCTGGGAAAAAGATTTGGTTGAACTGCATGTGTCGAGGTTAGTAAAATACTTTTTATTGATTATTCATTACTGGAAGCAGTTGTTTAACAATGATGTGATTGCAGGGATCTCGGAGAGCATGGATTGCTTGTGGAAGGGAAATATGTATGCAAAAAGACTGATGCTGAAGCTGTATCCATCCCCTACAAGTATGTTGTGTATAAAGAAAAAAATCAGAAGTATAATTTGCATTATGAATACATCTACAAACTGGATTCAAATGAAACCACCAACAGATGTCTGTTTGTAAAAACGCATCTCCTAAATAATGAAGGTAGGTAAAGCTCAAAAGTTCATACTCAAGTTATTATTTATTATACTAATTATTTAATTGACCTAATGTTTTCTTTTCATAAATTCCAGGAGAATGGCACCAGTATGATGATATCATCTGTTCAAAACCATCTAAAGATAGGCTGAAATGGCTAAAAGAATATTTTTGGTCTGAGAAGAAAAAAATAATCAAGGGAAGAGAAATTGCTGGTTCAGTCATGCTGCAAACTATCTTTAAACTCCTGAGAAGCTGGAGCAAAATTAACCTCAGCAACTTCTTTTGTCAACTGCAACAGTTTTATGAAGTCTATAGCAACCCTTTTGTATTTGAAAAGACAACTGTGAAATGGGGCTCACTTGAATATGGGGAAAAAGACGTAAGTAAACCATATGTATCTCAGTATATAATGAAAAACAATTTAATATTTTTCACCCAAAATCACCCCCAGAATTTTCATTATTTCTTTAAATCCTATAATTTGTCTGTCTTATCCTTATGTCATTCCAAACCTTGATAACTTCATGGAACAGAATTGATAAAATACTGCAGAATATCCCCCACATCTAAGTATCTAAACAGTGGTGGCCCAAATCATTGAATGCTAGTATTTTCACCAAATAAAAATTGTTTTAAGTCTGTTATTTCTATCTTTTGCTGTAGTGTGTCAGTAGGAAATATCAGTTTACATTTTCAAACAATCATTTTGCCATTAAATGTAATAACCCAGTGGTAATTTTGTGCCCCACACAGAGATCTGATCTCACCATCATCCAGTCAGTCTGGAATGATATGAAGAAACAGAACAAACTGAGACAGACTCAATAATGAAGAACTGTGGCAACGTCTCTAAGACCCTTCAAGAAACCTTCCTGAAATAAAAGCTACAGTACTGTTAAAAGTTTTAAGCAATTGTGTTAAAAAGGTTATAAATGGAGGATGCTGTCAAAAACAATGTCATAAATATTTTTTCCAAATAGGTGCACTTGTGCACAGTTTTTCAGGTAGCTTTGCAGGTAGGTTTCTTGAAGGGTCTTGGAGACTTTGCCACAGTTCTTCTGGATTGAGTCTGTCTCAGTTTGTTCTGTTTCTTCATATCATTCCAGACTGACTGGATGATGGTGAGATCATATCTGTGTGTGGAGCACAAAATTACCACTGGGTTATAATGGCAAAATGATTATTTGGAAATGTAAACTGATATTTCCTACTGATATAAAAAAAAGATATAAATAACTGACTTAAGTCCATTTTGAGCTGCTGACAATACCGTTGTTCTAAAAATTTTGGACAACAAATTACATGAGTAGCAGTGTGATTTGGCTCTATATTGGCACGACTTTGCAGTCTGATATACAATACTTTGGAATGCTGAGTAGCTTCATTAAAAGCTACCTGTCATGGAGGCCCCCTGCACATTTTATACCTTCCTCATCTAATACACCTGATTCAGCTTATTAGAAGAGATTGCAAGACCTGAATTGGGTGTGTCTAATAAGGGGGCTGCGTATATACTTGACATTAACATGCGACCTATATCTGGATGTTGTCCACATACACATTGAAAGGACAAGTATAAGCACGCTTCATATCGTAATGTTATCAGATCAATGTTTCTAGGGGTGCAAAATATAAATCGCCCAATGATTAATGCGCATCTAGTCAGTTAACTGACAAGCTACTCAAATCCACATTCATTATCACCCTGGTTTTGCGCATCTTGTCCGTTAACAACGGTCCCGTGTAGTAACAGCTGCTCTGTGAAATCAATTTACCGCTGATTAGAGAACCAGCTTTACTGACTAGATGCACATTAATCATCGGCCAATTTATATATTGTGCACCCCTAAAAGTTTCCTGGTCCAGAGGTAGTCAAGGACGCATTGTGATCGGATCTCTGTGTAATTAAGATGCAATCCAGCCATCTTTTCTGCATTTGCAAGTCAACATCATGCAAAATCTGCTACAGAAACAAATAAATATATGAAGGCCTAGCAGACGAAATACATAAATGTGGTTTCGAGAGAACCTGGCTCTTATTTAAATATTGCATGGGAAAGACAGATCTGATCGGTTATCCAGATTGAGAAGTCAGTTGATGTTGCCAAGTGTAAACGATGTGCTGATTGACTGATGATCCTATCTGCTTCATGGTGATTACATGTTAATGCCAAGTGTAAATGCAGCCATTCAAAATGTGCAGGACAGGGGGGACTCCAGGAGGTTTGAAAAAGACCTGGTGTAGAGAATTATGAGATCGAGATGGACTGACTGAGTATGATTACCTGCATCTGATAGAGCATTCCTTCTTCAGCTCAGTCTCATTTTCAAAATTAAAAATTAGTTTGAATGTGTCCGCTGAGGAAAGCGATATCTTTGTCGTACTAACCTTTAGTCTGTTAATGGCGATTTCCAATGACAGCACTGCACAGTGCATTTCTTGGCTGCATCTTACAAGCTGTTGTTAAAAGTAAAAGTAACTTCCTTTACAACAATCTTTCAATATAGAAGTTGTTCCTGCTGACTCACTCATAGGCAACCCTTTTAGGTAAAGGGGAGTGCAGCTAAACTTCCATGAGGACCACCCAAATAGCCCCTCATGTTGAGGGAAGTGATGCTTGAAGTGCATAAATAAAGATACACTGGCTAAGTGGAGCACAGGAACCAAGGTCTACCATCTCAAAGAAAGGGAACGAAGCTGACCACCATATGGTTTTCAGAAAGTACACAGAGCTTAGCGTGTGTACTTAAAGCTTCCTAAGCATCGCAGAGGTGCCGAACCGCATGGGAGAGGCAAGCTCAATTTTATAAACCTCTGGCGAGGGGAGAATCACCTGAGGCAGCATATACAAGAAGATTTCTGTAACTGCCACCTCCACTTCCTGCCTAATGCGTCAACAATAAGGGGTATCCAAACGACCAGGAAGCCCCTTAGGGTGACCTGGCCGTACATTCATGAAATTCCTTGCAGTGCCATGCCAGGCCTGATGATCAAGAAGGCTCCCGCAGAAACCTGTGATCTTGACCGCCTGATACTAGAAACATGAAGCCAAAATCGGGGCTATCATATGGGTTGGACATAATGCAGACGAGTGTTCAGTAAACACAGTAATTGAGCACTGCAAAGAAACTCACAGAGGATTAGTACACACATAACCACTAGTAATTTGATGAATATGTACGTATATATAGAATGGGTTTCATACTCACCCACCCTGGTTCCTGTGCTGGAGCCCTGTGCATGGGGCACCTCCTTTTAGTCCGGAACATCAATAAGTTGGTGACTATGAACATTGAACCAACCAAAACATCATAGGTCCAGCATAGGAGACTGTTGTGGAAGAAGTTCCCACCTAACCTCGGTCAGGTGGAGTGCTGGTGGTTACAGAGGAATTAGGAAGGGGAGGATTAGGGCAGAAGTACAACCCCCCAAAGGGAATGAGTAGATACCTAAGTATCGTTCTGATTCGGATGAGAATGCTGCCCCGTCTGGATCACATCCCTTAGGTCTTGCCTACCACCCCATGACCTACGATTCCTCTTACCCCTACCCACAGGTGGTTGAGGAGCGTGAGTCGCTACACTAGCCTTCTGTGCCTGTCTCTGATCCTCAGATTAAGATGGACCAGGAACCCTATGTTGTTTGGTTTGATAAGTAAGTTTTTTTAAGTAACCCATTTTAAATTAAAAGCAATAGGGTTCCAGTGGACCGAGATCATAACATTATCACAGAATCAGTTCAGAATCAATCACCAAAAGAATCAGTTCGGTTCAGATGCGCTCTTGTGTCAGTCTGCTTCACGCTGAATCATGCATGCGCAGTATCATCAGCTCCTCGGTTCTCGAATCGGACGCGTCTGACAGAAACGGTTCTCGGTTCAGTGTACTGGTGATCCGAAAACCCATGCAACCGGTTCTTGACTCGAGAACGAGAAGCGCTCCGGCAGTGGGCGTGTACGTTCGTTATCTGGCTCTGCTGCACAAATTTTCCCCCAGCCTTTATTTAAGACTGGCCTTTATTTGTCCGTGTTGAATATCGCCTCCGGCCACTATAAGAGGCCTGGCGTTTATTTGACTACAGTTTTTATTTGAGGAATTACGATATATATATATATATATATATATATATATATATATATATATATATATATATATATATATATATATATATATATATATATATACCGTAATTCCTCAAATATATATTAGTGGTGGGCATAGATTAATTTTTTTAATCTAGATTAATCTCACTGTGATCTTGAAATTAATCTAGATTAATCTAGATTAAAATGGCTCATTCGAATTCTGCCGAAGGCATTCAGAATATGTGTGTTACCCAATTAAAATTGACAAACAGTAAGTCTTTGAAAAGGGGTTTATCAAGCTAGGTGGTGCATTAGAAAAGCGGCTCATCTCCTGTTTCCAATATGCATCACAAAGTGCTTGAAAAAGTGGGCCCTGTTTGAAATTGTTTAATTTGTATGTTCATTTATTTTTATTTATTTGTGCTATTTACACAATGTTTAAGTTTTTTCAAGTTTATAGGTGTCAAGGTACAGAAACCAAATAATTAAATGTAAAATAGCACTGAATAGTCTTCAATGTAAAAATGAAATATACAATCAAACCTACATTTATTCAGACACCTTCAACATTTCTCACATTATTACAGTTTTGCTATATATATCAAAAATTATATCTGGTGTCTGAATAATTTTTGGTTTGACTGTTAAAACTACAAAGTAATTCAGTCAAGAGCAGTGAGTAATTTTCATTTTCATTTTCTTGGATTAACATTACAGCAGGCATTAGCTAAATTAGAAGCACTTTAAGAGACGAACGCATCCCATTTTTTTCCTCAACTGTTTACTTTCACTTAAGAAATAACTGACAGTTTTTTCGAGCATAATTTCCATGGTGGATATTTTGACATATTTTGTATGTCGGCACAAGAGCAAAAATAAGCAAATTCGATGTTCAAGTATTTTGAGACGCCTTTCTCTGCATGAGCCCTGAACACAAGAACACCGCGAGTACTGAATTGGGCTCTTTCACATATTTTTGTTTGTTCAAACTGCGATTGGTATTTGTTCGTTCAGGTGCAGGAGGGACTTTGAGGAGAACTTCGCAGAAGAGAGCTCGGTTCAGTGTCGCTGTCCGTGATACGTGGCAATCGCTCTCTTTTTGGTGCGCACCGAACACAGCGCGCGAGTAACCAGCTCTGTTCAGATTTTCCGGGTCTTGTGTTTGGATGCTTTAATGCATTAAATGAATTAAAACACGTGAAAAAGATAAGCTTTCATGACGATGTGCAGCAGTGGCCCGTTAACTGTCACCTCAGCCAGGCGGTTATATAAAATATCAAGGTGAAAGTCATCATAGCTTGCTTAGTATAGACCCAGCTCCCAACCCAACTTTGAGAATAGATTAACGGCGATATTTTTTTTTATCGCCCGATAAGAGTCTTACGTTAACGCAGCACGTTAACGCCGATAACGGCCCACCACTTATATATATATATATATATATATATATATATATATATATATATATATATATATATATATATAGTCATTTAGCAGATTTACAAATGAGGACAATGGAAGCAATCAAAATCAACAAGAGAGCAATGATGTATAAGTGCTATAACAAGTATCAGTTAGCTTAAATGCAGTACACAAAGCAAGGGCTTTTAAATAATATGATAAATAAACAAAAAACATTGAATAGAAAAACAATAGAGTAAGCTAGTGATAGAGGTCTTTTTATGATTGTATAATAAATGAAAAGAAAATAGAATACATTTTTTTTTAAGAATAGAATTAGAATAGTGAGTGCTAAAGTTAGAGGGTCAAATAAAGATGGAAGAGATGTGTTTTAAGCCGATTTTTGAAGATGGTTAAGGACTCAGCTGCTCGGATTGAGTTGGGGAGGTCATTCCACCAGGAGGGAACATTTAATTTAACCTGTTAGCCAGCACCCCCCATTATGGGACTCACAGCTGAAAGTGCTCTAACTAACTTATAATTGTAATAGTTTCCTACTTCAGTGTGTTACAAACATAATTTTGGTGTCTTTGGAAAGAAGACCCTTTGGGCTTTACTTTTTATCAACCAGATTTGATAATGCTCAGAAATATTAAAAGTTATAGACACTGAAGTGCCTTGAATTTTTAAATATTATATAAACTTAAATATTTTTTTATTTGATATAAAAATACATGAAATGAGTCCTGGAGCAATCTAGAAAAGTAATGGGTTGAAAGCCACATGTCTCATGAGTTTCTATTTCAAATCTGAATAAAATATCATGAAAAATGAGACTCCTGCAAATATTTTATGAGACTATGTCTACACCCCCCACCCCCCAAATATAAGAAAATATATTCCCCAACAGTATTGAAGGCTTCTACAAACTATTTAGTCAGTAAACATACCACTGCATAGTTTTTTTCAATTATAAAACACTAGACAGAAACTTAGACATCATATAAGTGATTTATTTGAGCACTAAAAAAAATACAATAAGAATAATTGGAGTAAGAAAAATAAGAATAATAAGAAAAATAAAAAAAGATTTAACTTTGTTTGCCAATTACAGAGAATCGTGAGATTGCTAGAAATGCAGCATTTACAATGAATTATGATGCAAATAAGTGCTGAAGTGCTGATGGCCACTTATACAGATGGTAATAACACAAATGTGCCATAAAGTAAATAATCCACTCTCTCTATTCATATAGATGCGTTCACTTTGATAGCCGTGATCATACAGTAATAGCGAGCTGATTTGGGCTGATTTGCACTGAAACAGATGGTAATCATGCAGATACATTCACATTCAACATAAAACACACTCTCACATATATAAAAACTGTTGAAAAATAAAACAAACAAAGGAAAAGGCGATCACTATAAGTTCCGCCTCCATCAGCTGACAGGTGCGTCAGAGCGCATCACGAGGGAGCGCCAACATTCAAATTTACTATCTTTCGCCTATCTTTCATTCATTCTTTTTTCCGGTGGATTGCCTCCTTATGTTTGTGACACTATGCTGCAAAACCATGCCGTTTTTTTACTACCAAGACGCAGTTTCCAACCGTGAGTTATTCCATAACGGACGCAAACAGTTCTGTCGCTGAAGAACTGAAATGTAAACAAAGGAATTATGATCCATATTACAACGTTATTGCTTCATTGGACTGAAAGTGCTTCATGAGATGTCTTTCAGTGGACCCTTACCTTTCTAACTAAACCGGGATTTACAGCTGTGGATGTGTTTATGACTCGTTATTATGACGGATCTGGTATGTACAGCCTTTTCATTGCTTATGTTTTTATGTGTACTGCTTACACAAATGTAGCAAATACAGTCTTTATAAGCTTTCCATTGAACAACAGTGATCTGTCGTTGATGCTTGAGGCTTAGATCTTTATAATGATACATAGATTATCAAGATTAAATTTGTCCCGTTTCATTTAATCTATTCATAAACACTGACACGTGCAAGTTGAAAGGCGTTGAGGACGAGGACGTCTTTGTGCTGGCTAAGAGGTTAAAAGTCCGTAAAATTGACTTTGTGCTTCTTTGGTATGGCACAATTAAGCGATGTTCACTTGCAGAACGCAAACTTCTAGAGGCACATAAGTCTGAAGTAACAAATTTAGGTAAATGGGTGCAGAGCCAGTGGTAGTTTTGTAGGCAAACATCAATGCCTTGAATTTTATGCGAGCAGCTATTGGTAGCCA
Organism: Carassius gibelio; assembly: GCF_023724105.1. Classification (NCBI taxonomy): domain Eukaryota; kingdom Metazoa; phylum Chordata; class Actinopteri; order Cypriniformes; family Cyprinidae; genus Carassius; species Carassius gibelio. The sequence continues at coordinate 46,493,032 of NC_068398.1, forward strand.
GTGCAAATTGATAAACAGAGGTGTGACGTGTATTCTTTTCGGCTCATTAAAAATTAATCTTGCTGCCGCGTTTGATAGGTTTGATAGAATTGGCTGTAAGACCTGCCAAGAGAGCATTGCAATAGTCCAGCCCGGACAGAACAAGGGCTTGAACAAGGAGTTGCGCAGCATGTTCCCAAAGAAAGGGACTGATCTTCTTGATGTTGAATAAAGCAGATCTGCACGACCGAACAGTTTTAGCAATGTGGTCTGAGAAAGTCAGCTGATCATCAATCATAACTCCAAGGTTTCTGGCTGTTTATATATATACATAAATGCCACTTATAGAGGGTCTCTTTTCCGGTCTTGCTGGAGGCCAATGGTTTAGTAAAATAGATTTGTGCCAGGCTTTTTACTAATTTAAAAATGCATGTGGATCAAAGCCCTCAAGATCTCCTTTCCATCCTGACACATAGAGGAATGAATCAATATGAGAGACTTCCATTTGGGGTTACCTTGGCATCGACACTGTTCCAAAGAGCAATGGACCATATTCACAGTGGGTTGACGGGTGCAGTGTTACTTTGATGATTTGCTGATCACTGGAAAAGATGGAAGCCACCTTGCAGAAAAGACAAGTGTGAGTTTTTCTGCTTTGCTGTTAAGTTGCTGTTTGAAGTCCATGTGATTGTTAGCTCTGGCCCGCATAGGGCACCTTCAAAGATGAAAGCAATTGTGAAAGCGTCATGTCAACAAAATGTGAGACAGATTTGTTATTTTTTTCGGCTGTTAAATTATTATGTAAAATGTGTGCCAAATCTAGCTAATAAGTCCTAAAAATCCAAAAAGTGGGAATGGACTAAACAATGTGAGGAATTTTTCATTGATGTGAAAACTGCCTTAGCCCTGTCTGAAGCCCTAACCCATTTCAACCCCACTCTGCCAGTACAGCTAGCATGTAACGCGTCAGCCTATGGTGTTGTGGGCAGTGGTATCACGCATCATGTCATCAGGTGAGGAAAAACCCATCACTTTAGCATCAAAAACGTTGAGCAAATCAGATTGCAATTACACCCAAACTGAGCTTTGAGAAGTGATGTGATCTTGAGGAGTGAGAGAACAGTTGAGTCTGGTTGTCTACTGTGAGCAATGCCCAAAAGACAGCTCCCCACTTGTTTGGATTTGTTGACTGTTCAAGCACAACAAAACATTCAGATGGAACCACGTCTAAAAGAAAAACTTTGTTGTTTCAGACCTGGAGACAAAGTGTTAGCTTATAACTATGGAAATGGTGTCGAATGGTTACCAGCAGTTGTGGTTGCACAAACTGGGCCAATGTCTTACACTGTTGAACTTGCCTGTAAACCAGTAACTAGCTGCAAATTCATGTGACTCAGAAGTTCAGGTAAAGTCAGATCTGTGCCTCAAAATTGCACCAGATTACTTCCAGCTGTCTGAGCATTCTTCTGCACCAACCCTTGAGACTTCGCCAAGTCATGTGAAGGAGACGGTTCCAAGTACAAGTCAAGTCACCTTTATTTATATAGCACTTTTAACAATATAATTGTTAAATGATTGTTGATTGTCAAAGCAACTGATCAACATTAATTTGGAAAATAGTGTGCCAATAATAAAAAAAATACATTAGTAAATATATCTTTTTCAGTTAAAGGCAGTTCATCGTTGAAATCAGTGATGTCATCATACAACTCAGTTCAGTTTAAGTAGTATTTTTGCAGTCAAGTTAACGATGTCGCTGGAAATTTAGTGTCCCCAACTAAGCAAGCCAGAGGCAAGGAACCAAAACTCTATCGGTGACAGAATGTAGAAAAAACCTTGGGAGAAACCAGGCTCAGTTGGGGGGCCAGTTCTCCTCTGACCAGACGGAACCAGTAGTTCAATTCCAGGCTGCAGCAAATTCAGATTGTGCAGAAGAATCATCTGTTTCCTGTGGTCTTGTCCTGGTGCTCCTCTGAGACAAGGTCTTTACAGGGGATCTGTATCTGGGGCTCTAGTTGTCCTGGTCTCGGCTGTCCTTCAGGGATGTAGAGGTCCTTTCTAGGTGCTGATCCACCATCTGGTCTGGATACGTACTGGATCCGGGTGACTGCAGTGACCCTCTGATCTGGATACAGACTGGATCTGGTGGCCACGGTGACCTCGGAACAAGAGAGAAACAGACTAATATTAGCGTAGATGCCATTCTTCTAATGATGTAGCAAGTACATCAGGTGTTATGGGAAGTGTTCCCGGTTCCGGTTTGACTAATTAATGCAGCCTAAAAATCCTTTAACTGATTTGAATCTTAGAAGTGTATTAGTATGTAATGTGTAAGCCAGGTCTAGTGCTCAAATCACTTATATGATGTCTAAGTTTCTGCCTATTTTATAATTGAAAAAACTATGCAGTGGTATGTTTAATGACTAAAATACTTTATAGAACTCTTCAATACAGTTGCTAAATATTTTTTTTTATTGGGGGGGGGGGTGTACTATACATAGTCTCAGAAAAATGGTTGCAGGAATCTAATTTTTCATGATATCTTCTTCAGATTTGAAATGTCGTGAGACATGTGACTTTCAACCCTTTACTTTTCTAGATTGCTCCAGGACTGATTTCATGTATTTTCATATCAAATAAAAAGACAATTCAGTGTGGTAAAATAATTTTCAAGGCACTTCAGTGTCTAACTTTTAATATTTTTGAGCATTATCCACTCTGGTTGATAAAAAGTACAGCCCAAAGGGTTTTTCTTTCCAAAGACAGCAAAATTATGTTTGTAAAACACTGGAGTAAGGAACTGTTACAATTTTAAGTTAGGTAGGGCACTTTCAGCTATGAGTCCCAATATGGGGGCTCTGGTTAACAGGTTAAAGAGCCAGTAAGATGAAAATTCTAAGCTTCCTATCACTGTTTATAAGTCCTGTACATTAGGTTTAAATCCATCCAAGGTTAAAAAACATTGTCATTTTGTCAAAATATCATTTTAAAATTACCTCAATTCTCAGAGATCCCCAAAAGATTTGCGCGAAGCTGTCCAAAAGATTCAGTTTCCTTAAACCCCACCTTTCGATAGCATACTGTGTTCTGATTGGTCAACTAACATAGTCAGGTTTGATTGGTTGTTCCGCACACACCTCCACGGTAAACTATGCGTTAGCATCTGTTTGTGGTGAATTATGTCTTATTCCTCTCACCGCGAAGCAAACAGTAAAATAAAAAACTTGAACAGTCTCGCTGCTTTTTCTTCTGTGTGGGTGTATTCAAGCCGCGCGCTTCAGTTTGAATCTGAATAGCGCGTTCAGCGCAGGGGCGTGGTAACATTAGATAACGAAGGGAGACATGAAAAACAGACATCGCGTTGTTTTCATATGGATTACTTTATCACAGAATATCTGTTTTCGGCAGTACTTGTTTAGTTTTAAAGTAGACATGTCAAGCTTTCTATAGATATCTCTCTCATGTCTCTTCGTAGAGTATTCACGGAGTTACACTTCATTTTAATGATGTGTTTGTACATAAACAGAGTTCTGTTTCTCCCAACAGGGTAGGCGGAGATTATTATGCAAAGTGTTCCTAGTGACGTACACAGAGATGGGCAAAAGATTTGAAATCTATAACAACTCGTTTCAGCGATTCAGAGTCGACTCCTTACTTTAGAAGCCAATAACTTTATAAATCGTGTACGTTTTGGTTTAATTATTTGCACATTGTTTACACTGATGGACAGCTACATCATACACTGTAATACAGGTACTTTTTGATTTCTCATCTGTGTGGCTCTTTAAATGCTCACTCTCGTCTCACGTGTATTTCTTAGAAAATATAAGTAATACTTAACACTAACACATACATATATCATAGTGTCTATTTACACTAAGTACAGATAACCTGCCTTGTTGGCAGAGGCTTCTTACACTAAGTCGACCCACGAATGTGTGATTGAGTTAGTTAACACTACATAAGACACTCATCAAACATAATTTCCAGTGATGAAGAAGGCATGTGCTTTTTGCAGTTGTATGACCATTACAATTACATCTACCACCAGTGTGCAGCCTTCAGCTTGATACGACAGCAGCCACAGTACAAATTGGGGGGGGGGGGGGGGGGGCAGAAGAGGGAAGAGGGGGCAAGTTCGGGGGCAAGTTCGGGAGCGAGTACAGCTTCCTGACAGCCTGATGAATGAATGAAGCTGTCCTTCAATCTCAATCGCTATTTCACTTAGTGCAAATAGCCACTGCTATATATATATATATATATATATATATATATATATATATATATATATATATATATATATATATATATATATATATAATATGGTGAACGGTGTCTTTAAGACTAGAAAGAACTACCATTAACATTACGCTTAGGTGCAAATTTTAACATGAAATTCAGTAATTGTCTCAATTTCATCTTTTCAGGTGAGAAATCTTCTGAGGGTTTTCATGCTGGAGTTGGTGATTCCAGAGCTACAAAAAGACCACATAGAAAGGAATGCATTCAATATGGAGCCACTTAATACTGCCCTCATTTTGCTCTATGTGTGGAGACGGTATAGACTAGAATTTAAATTAGACAGCATGCCTCTTTCTCATATCTGCACTGCCCTCTGCCTGCCAAAATTGCATAAGGAGGAGTTCCTGTCTTTCTGGACTGACATAATGGAACCATTTTCACTATTAAACGAGTGAGTACTCTTATATAATTTACAGTTTATATATAAATTATAAAGATCTCACAAGAGTGTTGCAAAGCAAAACAAATACAAAGTTTTGCTGTGAAACTGTTGTGGAGACTCTGGAGTCTGAGGTGATTTTGTGGCCCTTGAGATGTTTTGACATGCCCTAACATTTGTGCCTATTTCAGCTACTTGTACTGTTGGCCAACATGTAAAATTATTATAATGTTTTTTATTCAGCACAAACTGTGCTTCAATAATATGTTAGAAAGATGGATGTAGATGCATTTTCTCTTTATAGAAAACAATATGCGTGGTTAGTAAGTTTTGGGTAGAAAATGTACCTGAAATAAGGCAATAAAACCCATACTGAATAATTCTGAATTAGACTTTTGAGTAATTTTTACTACACAATTATGTGAAAATCATCATGTTTACTCCTTCACAGAAAATAGATTCTGTCCAACAAGTGAAACACGTAAACCATACCTGATATTTATAGTCCCCCTTTAGTCATACATGTTATCCCTTAAAACTCGTCTTTGATCATCAAAATGAATATATTTTCAAAATATTTTTTCTTGTGAAAATTATTTTCTCATGCCTTAAAGGATTAAGGTGGGCATACACGGTGCGAATTCGGATGGTCGGAAGATCGTATGTCCACGCACACATCACGAATGAGTTTATCTGAAAATTGTACGGATGGGGTGATGTACGACAAGATTTTACGACCTGCCAATTTACGAAGCAATCGCACGAAGTTGATAAGACGCTTGCGACTTGAAGCAGCGCTGCACCGAAGGATCACTGTATGACATTAAAATACCGCGAGAGCGATAAGAGAGCACACGGATCCAATGCATTCGAATCGCTCTCACGGTACTTTGATGTTAAGTGATCATGCTTTGCAGCGCTGCTTCAAGACGAACGCGCCTAATATAACTGCTCTCCCTCTCTCATAACTGCATATAAAATATCGATACGAGCCGTGACCGTTTCCTACACATACAGGTTCTTTTTCAGCAACAGGAAACCGGGACGTCTTTTCACCCTAGTGTGTGTGTGTGTGTGTGTGTTCTTGTATATGGTTTATAAATATCTGACATATGTATTACAATGTAAATATGGTTTATGAGGACACTTCCTGTGCCCTCGTAAACCAAATGGCTTAAAAAAATACTAAAAGGTGTTTACTTGAAATTTTAAACATGCATTTTTCCGTGATGGATAGAGGTAGTGTATGGGGATAGAATATACAGTTTGTACAGTATAGAAAACCATTACGTCTATGGAGAGTCCTCGTAAACTACATTTGTGTGAGAGAGAGAGAGAGAGAGAGAGAGAGAAAGAATTAAAAAGCATGATACACGTTGCTAGAAACATCATACAGCACTCACTGTTCCTGTCAGAGTTCAGTGAGTTTATCCTCCTGGTCAATAGTCCACATTCGCCGTGGCGCTGCCATCTTCATCTTTCTTCTTCTATGGTTTTCCTAGTTCGCGTTTGGTCAGCTTCAGATTGATCAACATATTGGCTTGTTCAACCGCACAAATGGCACGAATTCAAACCGATAGCTCACAAACTTTTTAGACATGTTTAAAAATGATCAGGAGGTCGGGAAGTGCTCGCAAGCCACTCTGCTTGGCTCGTTATTCATCGCAAATGATACGTGCCTCGACCATACAAGCATACACTATTTCCACACGATTGAATAAAATTGCATGCGAACTCATACGACAGCAAAAATCGCCTTTAGTTTACCCAAAAATTAAAATTAGCCTGTGTTTTACTCACCCTCAAAGCATCCTAGTAGTATGTGATGCTCTTCTTTCAGACGAATCCAATCAGAGTTATATAAAAAATTGTTCTTGCTCTTCCAAGCCTTTCAATGTGGTAAGCGGGTGTTGGTTGTCAACAGTTCAGAAGACGTAAAATAAAGTGTGTGCATCCATAACAAAACCTCTCTCACATGGCACTGCGGAGTAAATAAAGACCTCCTGTAGTGAATCCATGCATTTTTGTAAGATAAATATCCAGATTTCAAATGTAATATACCCTTTTTTCTTACTTCTGCTGACTGTGGTAAGCAGAAGCCGTTCAGGCGGATGACGTAGGATGTATGGAGTCGCATTCGCCTCTGAGAAATGCAGGAGTGAGGAAACAAAATTTTCCTTACTTTAGCAAAAGAAAACCAGACTCCTCTTGATTTATATCGAAATCTTCATACATTTTTCTTTACAAATCCTAGTTTTGTGTATCTAACCTCTGACCTGAACACCGACGTACTACATCATCCACCGGAACGGCTTCAACGTATGACTGATGGCAGAAGTGAAAAGTGTTCCAGTACTACATGTACTGAAGGGTTCTACAAAATATTTTGGTCATTATTAAGGGTGGAAGGATACATGTATTCATACTGAACTGTTACGGTATGGACATCAGTTTGATGCATGAGGCCTTAGAAAGATTACTGGAAATTGATCCCAATCCAGAAGGGGGCGTCCTCAGCAATGCAATGCTGTTTATTAATTGGCTGTCAGCAGAAGAACAACGAATGCCGTGAGTTGCTCTGTGCACTTGAAAATAAAGCCCACTAGACAGTGACCATATCCTGACTCTGAATGTGTCTCTCACAGACTGGCAAAGAAATATTTTTAAAGGCTTGTGCACTCAACTGTTTGTGAAATGGAGCTTTGTGTTCGTGTATCCTACCTCTCTCATTCAGGACAAATCCAAATATTCCAAATATTTCCTATACTATTTAAAATATTATATTTGTGATGTAACTTATCTAAATGCTAAACTATTATTTATCATGTAAATTATAGGCTGTGTACTTCAGTTCCAAGGGTGACACAGAGGCGGGCGTTTTGATGTTTGGTTCACTGTAATTTATTTTGATAGATTACCAACTGGTAATTTACTGGAAATGGTGTGTGTTTGTGTGTGTGTGCATGCTCAACAGTTTCCTTATAGCAGCAGAGTCAACTTTAACCCCTAACTTGTCACCCCCCATTTTCAGCATGGAGACAGAAATGACAATTAAAAAATAAAAAGGTTCCTGCTCATGATTCTTTCTGATTAGATACATAATCAGCATATGTTCACAAAGCTGACACTTCAAAGTTTACTGTTCAGGAATCAGAATGACTCAAGACTGTTATGATAACAGAGATATATAAGCGCAAACATAAAAACAAAAATAAGAATATTAAAAACTTTTTTTAAATGTATTTAAAAAATGTTGACGTAGGATATGATTTTAGAAACATACTAAAGCTAAAGCCATAAGTCTACTTATACTTCATTTTGATATTTCAGTACATAATCTCACAAACTGTGAATTTTATTAAACATTTTCTTAGACCATGTCATGTATGTTTTTAAAGAAGGCTCATAAAAGGCTAAAAAAAATTGATTTATGACCCCTGTAAGGACTCCTGGAGTGCTATTTTATCGTGTCTGGAATGGCAAACTGCCCCATTCATGATTCTGTTGTTCTCACAAAACGAGCCTTTCACACATGACACAAAATCCTCATTATATCCTCATTCTTTTTTCATTATTCTTTTGTTTTTATTTCACCATTATTAGCCTTTTGTCTGGTATTTCAAGGTTTACCTAGCCACATTGCTTCAATCCCAGTATATATTTACCCAACTATTATTATTTGTAATAACTTCCTTTTGCGATCATGGGTATAATTTGATCGTTTACTGTTGTAAAAATGTGCAGCGATGTTAAAGGCTATAAATAGCATAAGTTAGCATTACAGATGTACATTTTCAGTATGCCCCAAATCTCAAGAAAATTACATACCAACCATTTACTAACGTAATCATGTGTTAATTGTGTGTGTGTATATTATATATATATATATATATATATTTCATTGTCCTCTTTTGGGTTGAGATCTGGTGACTGTGGGGGCCATTTTAGTACAGTGAACTCATTGTCATGTTCAAGAAACCAATTTGAAATGATTCAGGCTTTGTGACATGGTGAATTATCCTGCTGGAAGTAGCCATCAGAGGATGGGTACATGGTGGTCATAAAGGGATGGACATAGTCAGAAACAATGCTCAGGTAGGCCGTGGCATTTAAACGATGCCCAATTGGCACTAAGGGGCCTAAAGTGTGCCAAGAAAACATCCCCCACACCATTACATCACCACCACCAGACTGCACTGTCTTAAAAAGGCATGATGGATCCATGTTCTCATTATGTTTACGCCAAATTCTGACTCAACCATCTGAATGTCTCAACAGAAATTGAGACTCATCAGACCAGGCAACGTTTTTCCAGTCTTCAACTGTCCAATTTTGGTGAGCTTGTGCAAATTGTAGCCTCTTTTTCCTATTTGTAGTGGAGTTGAGTGGTACCCGGTGAGGTCTTCTGCTGTTGTAGCCCATCCACCTCAAGGTTGTGCATGTTGTGGCTTCACAAATGCTTTGCTGCATAACAGTGTAGTTGAACATCTGATGTTGTTACAGCACTCTCAGAGGAAAAAAAGTTTGAAATGACAAGAGTTATGACAACTTGTGTGGCAAAACCGGGACGTCTTCAGGGAAGGTTGTTAGACTTCGACCCTACAGGATCCCAGAAGCAAAAAGGAAAGGTAAACGGAGGTAAAGAAAATGCTTGACCTAGGGGTTATAGAGGAATCCCAAAGTGCTTGGTCAAGTCCTATAATCCTAGTACCAAAACCAGATGGGAGCACAAGATTCAGTAATGACTATAGAAAATTGAATGACGTTTCCCAGTTTGACACCTACTGGGCGACTGGGCCCTGCACGATTCATTACAACCCTCGACTTGACAAAAGGGTAATGCCAAGTACCTCTAACCCCACAAGCCAAACCAAAAACTGCCACCTTCACTCCTGAGGGGGCCTTTCAATACCGGGTTCTTCCTTTTTGGGTCCATAGGGCACCAGCCACATTTCAAAGACTCATGGATAGAGTCCTCTGTCCCCATCAGCAATATGCTGCTGCATATCTGGACGACATTGTTATCAATGACAGTAGTTGGGAGGAACATCTTCACAATATAGAAGCTGTCTTACAAGCTCTACGGTCAGCGGGGCTTACAGCAAACCCAAGCAAGTGTTCACTCGCCCAAGAAGAGGCCAACTATCTAGGATACACTGTGGGGAGAGGAAATGTGAGACCCCAACCTAAGAAAATTGATTCCATCCTCACCAGGCCCCGGCCTTAAACCAAGAAACAGGCAAGTTCCTTCCTGGGGCTACTTGGATATCACCGAACATTCATACCTGACTTCGCCACTAAAGCAGCCCTCCTAATCAAATTGACCCGCAGGTACCTCCCAAACCAGGTGAGCTGGACCGAAGAAGCAGAACGGGCCTTCATTGAACTTAAGCAAGCTCTCTCTTGTGATTCCTACAAGGCCCAAACTTCAACAAACCGTTTATTCTACAAACAGATTCCTCTGAAGTAGGGGTTGAAGCTGTACTCTTTCAGTTGCACGATGGTATGGAACAGCCAGTCATGTTTATCCGTAAGCTGCTGCCCCATGATAGGAATTATGCCACAATTAAAAAGCAATGTCTTGAAAATGGGCTATTGAGATATAACCTGCTGGGTTGGAAATTTGTTTTAATAACTGATCATGCCCCGCTTAAATGGATGTCTCAAAAAAAGGGAAAAATGCACAAATCACTTGCTGGTTTCTTCAGGAGGCATGACTGCTTTTGGGCCTGCGCTCCAAACAGTAACTTGAAGCTGGAAAAGGGGTTATGTGGTGTCCCGAAGGAAACGCAGTCCGTCACAATGCAGCAGTCACCTGCAGCACCATGGAGAGCACCATCAGAGGACACAAGGCCTGGGATAAACAGTGGTGTTCAGGACCAAGGACAGCTGTAACACAGGTGTGCACCATTCCCCTCTGGCAGGGAGCCTCAGCTGTAGGTTGTTGGGCCCAATAAGCAATCACATAAAACAGAACAAAGAAGCCACAGTAGGGAGAAGCAGGAGAAGAGAGCAGACACAGTGTGGGGTGTATTCATGTGCAGCCTAGGCGGAGGACCAGTCATCACCTGACTACCCTCTTGAAGATAGAGGCCTAATTGATGTGAGTAAAAGGAATCATCTTAACTAATCCTACACCTCTTCTGCCTCTCTTCTCTTCAGGAGCAACCTGAGAAAGAAGAATTACCTATGTTACAGTTTTATCCCTTTCCCCTGCCTTATGATAAATAAACACAAATTTTGCTGCACTGAAAATTCTGTCCAGTGAATGATTTACTTTGACCTCCAGAGTTAAACCCTCCCAGTCTTGTGTGTGTGTGTGTGTGTGTGTGTGGAGGTTTATATATACATTCAGATGCTTATTTCTTTTAATTTTGATGATGATAACTGAAAACTAAGGAAAATCCCAAATTCAGTATCTCAGAAAATTTGAAGACCAATACAAAGAAAGGATTTTTAGAAATCTTGGCTAACCGAAAAGTATGAGCATGTACAGCACTCAATACTTAAGGCTCCTTTTGTCTGAATTACTGCAGCAATGCGGCGTGGCATGGAGTCATGTTGCTCTGATAGTGGTCTTCAACTCTTCTGCATTCTTGGGTCTGGCATATCACATCTTCCTCTTAACAATACCCCATAGATTTTCTACTGGGTCAAGGTCAGGCGAGTTTGCTGGCCAATTAAGAACAGGGATACCATGGTCCTTAAACCAGGTACTGGTAGCTTTGGGCAGTGTGTGCAGGTGCCAAGTCATGTTGGAAAATGAAATCTCCATCTCCATAAAGCTGGTCAGCAGCAGGAAGCATGAAGTGCTCTAAAACTTCCTGGTATACGGCTGCGTTGACCTTGGACCAGATGACATGGCATCCCAAACCATCACTGACTGTGGAAACTTTACAAGCAATGTTGATTGTGTGCCTCTCCTCTCTTCCTCCAGACTCTGGGACCCTGATATCCAAAAGAAATGCAAAATGTACTTTCATCAGAGAACATAACTTTGGACCACTCAGTATCAGTCCAGTCCTTTTTGTCTTTAAAACGTCTGTGCGTAGTGGTTCTTGAAGCACTGACTCCAGCTGCAATCCACTCTTTGTGAATATCCCCCACATTTTTGAATGAGTTTTGTTTCACAATCCTCTCCAGGGTGCGGTTATCCCTATTGCTTGCACACTATTTTCTGCCACATGTTTTCCTTCCCTTCGCCTCTATTAATATGCTTGGACACAGAGCTCTGTGAACAGCCAGCCTCTTTTGCAATGACCTTTCGTGTCTTGCCCTCCTTGTGCAAGGTGTCAATGGTCATCTTTTGGACAACTGTCAAGTCAGCAGTCTTCCCCATGATTATGTAGCCTACAGAGCTAGACTGAGAGACCATTTAAAGGCCTTTGCAGGTATTTTGAGTTAATTAGCTGATTAGAGTGTGGCACCAGGTGTCTTTAATATTGAACCTTTTCACAATATTCTGATTTTCTGGGGTACTTAATTTGGGATTTTCCTTAGTTGTCAGTTATAATCATCAAAATTTAAAGAAATAAACATTTGAAATATATCAGTCTGTGTGTAATGGATGAATATAATATACAAGTTTAACTTTTTGAATGGAATTAGTGAAATCAACTTTTTGATGATACTCTAATTATATGACCAGCACCTGTGTGTGTGTGTGTGTGTGTACTAGACTTTCATCACATAAAAGTCAACTTTAAAAAAGTTCAACCCCTATTATATATATATATATATATATATATATATATATATATATATATATATATATATATATATATATGTGTGTGTGTGTGTATATATATATATATATATATATATATATGTATGTATATATATATATATGTATATATGTATATATATATATATATATATATATATGTACAGTATTGTTCAAAATAATAGCAGTATAATGTGACTGACCAGAATAATCAAGGTTTTTCATATATTTTTTTATTGCTACGTGGCAAACAAGTTACCAGTAGGTTCAGTAGATTCTCAGAAAACAAATGAGACCCAGCATTCATGATATGCACGCTCTTAAGGCTGTGCAATTGGGCAATTAGTTGAATTAGTTGAAAGGGGTGTGTTCAAAAAAATAGCAGTGTGGCATTCAATCACTGAGGTCATCAATTTTGTGAAGAAACAGGTGTGAAACAGGTGGCCCCTATTTAAGGATGAAGCCAACACTTGTTGAACATGCATTTGAAAGCTGAGGAAAATGGGTCGTTCAAGACATTGTTCAGAAGAACAGCGTACTTTGATTAAAAAGTTGATTAGAGAGGGGAAAACCTATAAAGAGGTGCAAAAAATGATAGGCTGTTCAGCTAAAATGATCTCCAATGCCTTAAAATGAAGAGCAAAACCAGAGAGACATGGAAGAAAACGAAAGATAACCATCAAAATGGATAGAAGAATAACCAGAATGGCAAAGGCTCAGCCAATGATCACCTCCAGGATGATCAAAGACAGTCTGGAGTTACCTGTAAGTACTGTGACAGTTAGAAGACGTCTGTGTGAAGCTAATCTATTTTCAAGAATCCCCCGCAAAGTCCCTCTGTTAAAAAAAAGGCATGTGCAGAAGAGGTTACAATTTGCCAAAGAACACATCAACTGGCCTAAAGAGAAATGGAGGAACATTTTGTGGACTGATGAGAGTAAAATTGTTCTTTTTGGGTCCAAGGGCCACAGGCAGTTTGTGAGACGACCCCCAAACTCTGAATTCAAGCCACAGTACACAGTGAAGACAGTGAAGCATGGAGGTGCAAGCATCATGATATGGGCATGTTTCTCCTACTATGGTGTTGGGCCTATTTATCGCATACCAGGGATCATGGATCAGTTTGCATATGTTAAAATACTTGAAGAGGTCATGTTGCCCTATGCTGAAGAGGACATGCCCTTGAAATGGTTGTTTCAACAAGACAATGACCCAAAACACACTAGTAAACGGGCAAAGTCTTGGTTCTAAACCAACAAAATTAATGTTATGGAGTGGCCAGCCCAATCTCCAGACCTTAATCCAATTGAGAACTTGTGGGGTGATATCAAAAATGCTGTTTCTGAAGCAAAACCAAGAAATGTGAATGAATTGTGGAATGTTGTTAAAGAATCATGGAGTGGAATAACAGCTGAGAGGTGCCACAAGTTGGTTGACTCCATGCCACACAGATGTCAAGCAGTTTTAAAAAACTGTGGTCATACAACTAAATATTAGTTTAGTGATTCACAGGATTGCTAAATCCCAGAAAAAAAAAAAAAAATGTTTGTACAAAATAGTTTTGAGTTTGTACAGTCAATGGTAGACACTGCTATTTTTTTGAACACACCCCTTTCAACTAATTGCCCAATTGCACAGCCTTAAGAGCGTGCATATCATGAATGCTGGGTCTTGTTTGTTTTCTGACAATCTACTGAACCTACTGGTAACTTGTTTGCCACGTAGCAATAAAAAATATACTAAAAACCTTGATTATTCTGGTTAGTCACATTGTACTGCTATTATTTTGAACAATACTGTATATATATATATATATATATATATATATATATATATATGTGTATATATATATATATATATATATATATATATATATATATATATATATATATATATATAATAGGGGTTGAACTTTTTTAAAGATGACTTTTATGTGATGAAAGTCGAGTTGAAGTCGACTAGTAGCTGATGAAATTAATGAACAAGTCTGGAGCGGAGACTCCCTTGTGCACAGCTAATGGCATATGACACAACACTTCCCACATGACTATTGCTCCTACAATAGCAAATTTTTTCAGTTCTTTTGCCTTTGGCTCATTTTATTTCTCACAGATTTCTCCTTGTTCTAAATCAGATAAAGATAAAGTAGCACAGTGAAGATTACATTTATATGAATGCATTAGTGAGAGTGATTGCGCGTGAATTAATTCTTCATGGCAGCATCTCTCTAGTAGTAGTGATGCTGTGGTATTTAGTTATTAAGAAATATATGATTGAATTCTTTCCATTTCTGAGCTATTTTATTGAGAAATCAGTGTTGACAGTACATTTCCACGCTGAAGGATTCTGTGTGCACGCAATCTGCGTGTGACATACTAGCTACTTTCTGTAGCCTATGTTTGTGTGTTACAGTGCAGCAGTGCTTTAGATTAGAACATGAATTGAAATTATTATAAAGTAAATACACAGAAGTTACAGAAAATTGTATGAATCTACACATTTGGGGCCCTATTTTAACAATCTAAACTCAAAGTGTAAAGTGCATGGCGCAGGTGCACTCAGGGCTTATCCAAATCCACTTTTGCTATTTTAACGACGGAGAAATGGAGAAATGGAACGGGGCGCGTTTTTGGAATGGGTTGTCCCTATTCCCTTAATGAGTAATGGGCGTAACGTTCAAAACACCAATCAGAGTGTCATCTCCCATTCCCTTTAAGAGCGAGATGCGATCGCGCCAGAGCGGATCGCTATTTACATTGCAGAATCTGCTGGCGGAAAAGCTGAATGCTTCTCAAGCGAAGAAACTGATCTGCTCGTGCGTAGGCCTGTCGTGATAGTTGATAAATCAATTAATCGCAGGATAAAAAAGAAAATTAGCTCAATAATTTTTTCGGCCGCGATAATTTCTATTTTCTTTTCTTTTTTTATGTAACATCTCATGATGTGGGGTTAGTCTGGAGCGAGCCTGTGGACAGCAGAAAAAACCATCTCCGATGGCACAGATGTCCCGGAAATAAAGAGATAATGTCTCGCTAGAGTGACCAGCTTTGGGGAGCGCCTTTCATTTGCTTGTGGATGTTTTCGTCTCAAGTGATTTTGCATTGTACTTGCACTACTGCTTTATTTTAATACCACGTAGCATATTTTGCAAGTAATTTGGTTGCCCTTTCTGTCAAAATGGGCCTACTTTTTGCTGGCTTCATTTAACTTGCTCAGCTAAATATGTCTGTAAGTGTGTGGTTGCGTGTGTTAACACGCCCAGTGAGTTAACAAACACACGCGCGTGCGCCGTTTTCTCCTCCTTTCCAATGCGCTCGGGCAGTTGCGCTCCTGAGGCGTCTGTCGTTGCTAAGCGTCGATCAGCTGCGATATCAGTTACAACAAGGAAATTTCAGTAAAGGATTTCCACCACCGAAAAACCCTTGCTGTGGGTGAGCTGAGATGTTTTTAACTAGATGCGGTGCGGAAGCGCCTGGAAAAAAACAAGCACGTCACTTCCATTATGAGCTTGCTTAAAAAGACGCGATATGTGAACGGACCCTTCATTGGTCTAAATGTTTACTTTTGGTTAACGGTTAAAACGGTCAAATCCCTGATTTTCTGGTTCTAGTCAGAATCCTGGCAGCAGCGTTCTGGATGAGCTGCAGCTGTCTAATGGTCTTTTTGGAAAGGCCGGTAAGGAGCCCATTACAATAGTCCCCCCTGCTGGTGATGAAGGCATGAACAAGTTTCTCCAAGTCTTGACTGGAAACAAAACATCTAATTCTTGCAATGTTTTTTAAATGATAGTATGCTGATTTAGTTACTGCTTTGACATGACTTCTGAAACTAAGGTCTGTCTTCAGAATCACACCAAGATTCCTGACTTGATTTTTAGTTGTTTGACCCCTAGAGTAAAGGTATGCATTTACCTTGAAAACTTAATCTTTGTTTCCAAATGCAATGACTTCAGTTTGTTCCTTGTTTAACTGAAGAAAGTTCTGGCACATCCAACTATTAATTTCATCAATGCATTGGCAGAGGGAGTCAATGGGGCTGTAGTCATTTGGAGATAAGGCTAGGTAAATCTGGGTATCATCCGCATAGCTGTGATAGGCAATTTGGTTCTTTCTCATTATTTGACTTAGTGGGAGCATATACAGGCTAAACAAGAGTGGTGCAAGAATTGAGCCTTGTGGGACTCCACATGTCATGGACGTCCACTTAGACTTATGGTCTCCTAGACTCACATAATAGCCTCTCCCTTCTAAGTATGATCTGAACCATTTGAGTACCATCCCAGAAAGCCCGACCCAGTTTTCCAGTCCCTATAGAAGTATGTTATGATCGACAGTGTCAAACGCAGCACTGAGATCCAGCAATACCAGCACCAATATTTTGCCAGAGTCACAATTTAAGCGAATATCATGTATTATCTTAACGAGTGCTGTCTCTGTGCTGTGATGCGGTCGAAAACCAGATTGAAGGCTGAATTGCAAATAGGTAGCCTAATTTTAATACACGCAATGACTATCCATCATTACATTTTTATATTTATGTAATCTACACAGTAATATTCTTTTACACAGTAATCCTTTTGTTTTTAATATTTGTCATGTTTGTGTGATGCATCCCTGTGTGTAATAAGCAAAGTCAGCGCGCACTGTGGACCCGCCCAGAGGCACATTTTCTAACAACGCGCTCTTTAAATAACAGAAAAATATCGGCCATTTATTTTAGACTTTAGACCATGTTTGAGCTGGTCTATGGCGCAGTCTATTTTCAGTTCCTTAAAGGAACACTCCGACTTTCTGGGACTTTAGCTTATTCACAGTATCCCCCAGAGTTAGATAAGTCCATACATACCTTTTTCGTTTCTGTGCGTTCTGTAAGTGTTATTTGACGCACCCACCGCTAGCCTAGCTTAGCACAAAGACTGGATGTAAATGGATACTGGTAGCATAGTAATCCCAATAAGTGACAAAATAATGCAAACATTTTCCTATTTACATGTTGTGATCTGTATAGTCACAGCGTGTACAAATAACAAGGCTATATGAGACAGAGAACATTTTTAATCGTATAAATACTGGGAACTATATTCTCACTAGGCGTAGGAGCACAGCTAACGTTACTTGGGCGGAGTGATTAGCGCAAGCACACGAGACACCCTGTTGATAGTTCTGTAAACAAAACATATGTGACTAACTAGCTAGAAGTAACTTGTGATCATGGCTGACTTTGAGGAATTGTCAGACTCAGAGGAATTGTACTGTGTATCAAACCAAGATCCAGAACCATATAGTTTTGAGCCAGAATATACAGACGAGGAGTTACAAAGTTTGGAAGCTGTAAGACGAAGGGAGAATCAGAACGAACACGGACTGGTGGTGTACAACCTATGCCGACAGAAACCGAGTGCCTTTGTTGTAATGAATGGGACCGGGTATTGCCATCAATGTCAAGGCTTGATGACAATCAAAATATTTGCGTCACTACCACGGAAGATTTCTCTGCCCTAATACACCCGGCAGTTGTCTTTTTTTTCCCCATTGTGACAAGATCAACTGGAAGAAACGCCCCATGCCGAGTGAACCTAATGGTCAGCTATCCACCAAGTAAGTGATTTTGTTATAATGATCATTCATAGTTCAATGAAATTGTAGTATAGCCATTGCATACAGTTTGTCACAATAATAACAATAAAGGGGATACACGGAGCCCCTATTCACATAATAGTGTCACTACTAAGGTTATATTACATTAGCATGGCACTGTTACAGTATGGCTAATGTTAGTCATCTCAAAACATAACAGAACACTTACCGCAGCAACAGGTGATCCAATTTGTCCTGTCTTTATTATCGATGGGATGGCTGTATCCTTTAGCACACGTTTCATGGTCCGTGTGGCAACTTGCATTTTTTCAAAATAGTCGTCTACAGTAAAATGTTCAAAGCAAACAAAAAACTTTGTGATGGTGTTTACTGGTGTGTTTGGATCTATTTCCAGAGCAAGTAGCCATCGATTCATCAGGTCAGCGTTTTTGGTTGGAATTCTATGAAACATCATAGTATTACCTGGTCTCCCCTGTTTATTGTCGCAGTTCTTTACAATACAGCGAACACCCATGATTGTACACTATAAATCTACTATCTAGTAATTGCTGACTCTATTACTCCAACTCTGAGCGAACTCTCTTTGGACCCACTTTATATTAAGTGGCCTTAACTACTATGTACTTACATTGTAATTAAAAATTTAGTACAATGTACTTATTCTGTACATACATGTTTTTACATTGTACTTATATTAAAAAACTACATGTAATTACATCTGTATTTAATTTCTGTAATTACATTTATAATTACACTGTTGACCCATACTTTACACCTTAACCCACCCTTAAACTTACCCATACCTCCAACTCTCTCCCTAACCTTACCCCTATCCCACCTCAATAGCAGCAAAAGTGTTTTAAAATACAATATGAACACAATAAGAACATTGTACTTATTTTTTTATGTAAGTACATAGTAGTTAAGGCCACCTAATATAAAGTGGGACCCTCTCTTCTCCTCACCACGGCGCGTCTCGGGTGCTGCGCTAATCACTCCGCCCAAGTAGCCACTCCGCCCAAGTAACGTTAGCTGTGCTCCTACGCCTAGTGAGAATATAGTTCCCAGTATTTATACGATTAAAAATGGTCTCTGTCTCATATAGCCTTGTTATTTGTACACGCTGCGACTATACAGATCACAACATGTAAATAGGAAAATGTTTGCATTATTTTGTCACTTATTGGGATTACTATGCTACCAGTATCCATTTACATCCAGTCTTTGTGCTAAGCTCGGCTAGCGGTGGGTGCGTCAAATAACACTTACAGAACGCACAGAAATGAAAAAGGTACGTATGGACTTATCTAACTCTGGGGGATACTGTGAATAAGCTAAAGTCCCAAAAAGTCGGAGTGTTCCTTTAAAATAGCAATGCACCAGCAATGCGCCTGAACACACCTCTTTATTAGACCAGCACGCCCATGGGTGCACAAATGGGTGCAAATGCATTTGCTAATTAAACGACGTGGCGCTGGATGGGAAAATATGAACAGTGCCGGACTGAAAGTAACAAACACACTTGCGCTGCGCCTTGCGTCGCATTGCGCCGGGTGTATTATAGGGCCCTTGTAGTGGATGCCCTTGATCACTTTTCCTATGGCATGCTATGTTTTAATGACAGAAAGGAGTGTTTTAGGTGCACAATAGTTAATCTTGAAAGTAAACGGCTGATCTCATGTTGTGAGAAAACCTTTAATAGCAAGAGTAATGATCAATGATGTGCACTTACTTCAATATTATGGCGGATACTACTGGATTCAGTTGTCGAACAGTCCATTCTCCGGTTTGAATAGGTTTAATACAACAGCTGCTGCACCGAGGCGTTGATGTCATGTGAAGGCAACATTATGAAAAATACCACTGTATTTGAAGGTAACAACTGGAAGAAAACTGTAAAATTTGCACATTTCCTTTTTTAAATACTTGTCAGTGACACACCGAGTCAGACAGTAAACCTCAATAAAAATAGTCCTGTCTGTTTCCACTAAAAAGATCTAAAAGATGTTCACCTTATCAGCAAAAACTGCATAAATTTAATTAGATTTTAATTGTTTAAAACAATTTAAATACTATTTGATCAGTGAAAAAAAATAAGATCAACTTTATTCTAAAATATTTATCTGAGAAGTATTTTAAACATTTATTCTAATATATATTTTGTGTATAGCACAAATGGCATAGTCTGTATCTCATATTTTTCTAACGTATTGTACCCTTAACTGCATTAAACATGGTGTCACGTGGATGGGAATATGCTGAAATGATATGCAGATGAGATTATGCATGGTAAAACTAGGAGTTGTAAGCTACTAATATATGGTGATTTTGGGGAGAAGATGTACAAACAATCTTCACTTTACTGGGATTTATAAAATGATTTTTGTGCAGGTTCTGGCATACGCATGGAATTATAAATCTGGAAACTTTTGTGTGCACGCAAAATCTATCTTTTGTGTATACATACACTTTTAGGATGAAATCTACAGAGAGTTTTATAAATGAGTCCCCAGATCTATTCCGCCACTTTATCATTGCCATGTATATAACCATTAAAAGGCTATATGATCTTTTTTTCTAATATTTGTAAGCGTTTCAAATGAACTGGACACCATATCAGGTATGCTTTCAGACATGGTCATGTTTAAGAATGGAAAATACAAATATTTTAAACACCCATCACACTGTTATTTTGAACCCAGGCTATAGTCTATTGCATGCAACGTCAACTGGCGGCCCGCGGGCCAAATCCGGCCCGTCAGAGATTTCCATCCGGCCCCCAGAATAATACTGAATTCAGGAATAGCCTTGTAAGAGGAAAAAGTTTAGGGCTGGTCCGAATACCATTTTTTGAGCTTCGAAGCTTCGGTAGTAATGAACATTGACTATTTGAAGCTTAGGAGAGAGGGGCTGAACATATTTTTATCTCTAATAAAGGCAGGAATATGTGTCTGTATGTCTGTTGGCATTTTTATTATTTCGAGAACCGTTCATCCGATCGACTTCACGAGGGAGTGCAGTGTCGCATTTGGTGCAATATAGATGGACACGCGAGACGCAACACATTCAGAATTAATAAACTTTTAGTAAACTACAGTCAGAACAGCGCGAGCGGGAAGCGGCGCACCTCACGCGGGCAGGGCTTATGCTCCAAGAACAGACACTGCACTATTGATATAAAATGCACACACACAGGTCTATTAAATTAAGCAATACTTTTAAGGTAGTCTAATATTTTTCTGACTAACAAATTGGCACAATAAGGGTAGATTTAAATAAAGAAATACGAAATTTAAATAAAGAAAAAACGAAATTTAAATAAAGAAAAACGAAAAAAAAAAACGAAATTTAAATAAAGAAAAAACGAAATTTAAATAAAGAAAAACGAAATTAAGTTAAATTAAAAACGAGATTAATTTAGATTGATAATAACGGGTAAAAAATGCCAATACATTTTGTTTCTATTATTCTATTTTCCACAATGTCAAAGCAACAAAACACAAGCTCAGACATGCACTTCGGTCCATACAAACTCCGCTGTTCTGCGCTCTAGCCAGAGCACACTCCCATTGCTGGAACACACGTTGGTTCTATTTCTAGCATGCACCAGTTTTCCGCGTGGCTCGAGCGCGCCTGAGATGTGTGTCTCAGTGTGCAAACTCCAACCTGTTAAATATGGGAGCCGAAACAAAAATGGACACATCACACAGCTGAGACGCTCACGCAGTGTGTGGCCAGCCTTATTCAAGGGGGAATGAGAACCGTTTCGCGGGGGATCCAATGTGTGCAAAAAAAATAAAAATAATAATAAATTATTAGAATGTCAAATTTACAAATCGAATACCAACCCACCGAACGAATATTCGAATATTCGGGTCTGTTCCATATTTATTCATTTTTAAATGTAGTGAAAAAAAAAATGAGGAACACAGGTACAGCATTTCTTACAGTAGGAACTATGAATACGTACTTATCAGTCCATTCCTCATTAAAACTACGGTTCTCTGAATCAACTTTTCGCTTAAGGCTCTTTGAGAGTGCCATTTTTCATTCAAATATATTCAGAAGGCCTTTCTTCTAGTGTTCTCCACAAACTACGACCTGCATGTGATAGTGATGGACAGCTTGACAGCCTCACAAATATGAAGCCTTAAATATCGCTATCGCCACCTGGTGGCTTGCTGCAGTACAGGTAATATGTAAAAAATAACATAAATTTTAAATTAGAATTAGTATATCAAATAATAACATATTAGGATACAATTAGAATTTTTTATTTTATATTACGAGTATCTGGCCCTTACAGTGTCTGCCGAGAAAAATTCTGGCCCTTTGACAAATATAGTTGATGACCCCTGGTCTATTGTGTATATACAATATATTAGAGGGGTTGTTCCATACACTGCTTTGAACACACACACACGCAAAAACTTATTTACACTTACTGTGAAACCAAAGTTTGTGCGATTTGTTATTTTTTTTTTTTTTGCCTACTAAAATATGTAGGCTAATGTAATTTTCCATTCACTAGTCACAGTGGCTGGTGGGTACAACAATTAATTTCCAGCCCTGGTCACAGTGTTTATATTACTCTTTCATCCAGATACAAACCTTGGGTCAGTCAATTATTATATTAATTTAAATGTTTTTTTTAATCAAACTGTTATAGTCAGTAATATATAAATATATCCTGGTGTAGGCTATATCTTTAGACTTTTAAAATTCATTATCTTCTTATGACCTTGAGATATTCTATGCATCTGTGAACTGTTTTTGTACGTATCTTATCTCTCTGCTCGTGTGTGTGTGTGTGTGTGTGTGTGTGTGTAGAAATGTTTGTGTTTTTGATGGGTGTGGCCTCTGTTAACCAGCTGGAGATTAGTCCTACTATGAAACTTACCTAGATATAAGGACTGACCCAAACACTCATCTTCTGCCTTTGAGCCTCGTTGACTTTGTACCGTCGTGTTTCGCATTCTGATTGACTGTTTTCTGCTATTTTTTGTATCTTCTGTTATCATTTGGTTGTGAAAGTGTCATACCAGGGAGAGATATTCTAAGTGTAGTGAATCTGTCGAGTGTTTGTTATTGTAAGATCAAATTCTGAATCTCCTGTTTATCTGAACAGTGCCTGTTTTGACTGTGATTTTGATTCTGATTCTGCTTTCCGGTCCACCAGTTCACATTTAGAGAGTGAGGAAAATGTCAATTGCATGAGAGGTCTTGATAGTTTTGATTCCTTCTTCAGCTTGTCTGACATGGTGGAGGCGCTGATCAACATTGTGAGAACAGAGCACAAGTCCGATTGGATCATCGTCATTCCACTGCTACACCTTCTCAAAAGCACTTCAAAACCATTTCAGCCAGTATTTAATCTAGTCAATGCACAATATGAGAAGAACTGGGCTGGCTTGCAGGGACTCAAATTGGAGAATGTAAAAGATCGAAGGTATGAAATAATCTATGTAATAAACAGTTTACAAATATGTGTGTGTGTGTGGGGGGGGGGGTGGCGGGTGGGGGGGGGGGTTAATTTTAAAATTTTCTTGTAGATATCATTGAACCCACCCTTTCACTTTAAAGTAACATGAAAAATGTTTGTTTTTTTTGGATTTTTGACTTGTCATTGTTAAATCCCTTTATTATAGGGCGATGCTGAATCTCATGAAGAAACATGACCATTTGGTGGAGGTGGACAGACTGGTGGCACGGTCTTGGATGTATTTGATGACTTTAGATGAGTTGGTCGAGTGTGACTCCTTCATCCATGCAGAGCTCCTGGACATCCTGCAGCTTTTCACCATTAAATGCCCCAAAGAAATCTCAAAAAACATTTCAACAGTGAGTGTCAACTAAATATATATATGCATATTTATATTTAATTTGGAACAAATTAAATTACCCTATAATATAACTTAAAAAATGTGTAACTTGGAAAAATATAGCAGTCTGAACCCCTTATATTTGACCAATATTATTCCAGAGCGTTTTGAAGATTCTGGAACACATTGAGCTTCACTTGGTTGAACAAAGATACAGGTACAGTTCTTTTACTAAAATCAAAATGAATAATTTATTTAATTTGCCTCAAGCAACTGATCACTCTATATATCACTGAAATTGTATATCAAACTTTGACCCTGTGTGAATGAAGTATGCATTATGAAATGATAAGCAATTAAATTGTTTGCTGTTTTTGTCACATAACATGGTTAGGTAGACCCAATATATGAGTCAATGTACGTTCCAATATATATATATATATATATATTTTTTTTTTTTGACAAAAGAGGTTTCTTCCTAACAGCGATATATAAATTAGTTTTATCATCACTAACAACTTAAAGCTACCTGTGACCCTGTGTTCCTACACGACTTTAGTTCAAGTTTACTATTTAATGTGAATACTACTTTTAATATAATATCCAGTTGAATATGTCAATTGAAGCAATGCATGTTTGTGCAATTTTGCTGTATTTTAGTTTTTAGTGGTATGCCGTGGGATTTTATACCTATTAAACTGCGCTGTGGTGCAAAAAAAAAACGAAAAAAAAAAACATTCTGGTTTGGAAGAAATGAGGGAAGCAAGGTTTAGGAGAA
This sequence comes from Carassius gibelio, assembly GCF_023724105.1. NCBI lineage: Eukaryota > Metazoa > Chordata > Actinopteri > Cypriniformes > Cyprinidae > Carassius > Carassius gibelio. Next base: position 46,517,612 of record NC_068398.1, read on the forward strand.
ATATTAAATATGCTCAAAAGAGTGTGAAAGAATGACAAGCAATAATCACTCACCTTTGAACAGAAAAAAAAAAACATATGTATGATCAGCAGAAGCCAGAAAATACCTACTACAAATTACATCTGTGCATTTAGAAGTGAAACCAAGTGTGCCTGTACCCTACACAAATCAATACCAGCAGAGTTATGCCAGATATTAATTTTATTAATATAGGCTGCCCAGTAATACAACATGAAATTGGGCAGAGCTAATCATCCATATATTTATTTTTTAAGATTCTCCTTCCATACTCTTGGTACGGTAATCAGGGACAGAAGACTGGAATAACAGAAGAACACGGTTTATTAAGGCACAAGCAAAGGACCAAGTAGTGAATGGTGCTGGAGGTTGGAGAGATGAGTTGATCCGGAGGCTAGTAACACAAGACGATGGTTGTAGCTGACACACACACACGATGGAGACAGGAAGACTCTGGACTAGGGCTGGGACAACGCGTCGAGGTCATCGATGACGTTGACGCAAAAAATATGTTGGCGCAAATATATGCGCATCGATTCGTCGACCTATTTTTATTTCTCTAAAAAAACGTTTGCAAAACGTTTACCTTATGAGCGCTGAATATACGCGATGGCCGGATCAACATTCTGTCCAACGTTATATAACCAATCCAGGGGTTTTTCTGCATTGATCTTTTTTGAAGCCTTATTTGATCGGTGAGTTATGTAGAATAGAATGACTGCTGCGCCTGACAGGGCGAATACGAGAGAGAGCCCCGGCTGTGCATGCGCACTCAGTCTTCAAACAACACTAGCGCTTTTTCTCTCATGCATATTAATCAAAATCATTAAACACGATAGAAAAAGGGCGAAACACCAACGTTTCACGCGCACTCACAGTCTTCAAACTACACGAGCGCTGTCTTGCGCTCTCTCTCTCTCTCTCCCTCGTGCATATTAACCAAAATCATTAGACACTATGGAAAAAGGGCGGAACACCAAAGTTTCTCGTGGAGCATTCTGAGAATTTCTTTTTTCTCCATGACAGGCTGCTGGCTCCCACTGTTATTTATTTATTTATTTATTTTTTTTGTTAAAGCACTCTCTGTATTAGCTTAAAGCCCTCAAGTTTACATTGGTTACTGTATTCTTTCAATTGCTCTAAACAAGTATTTTAGGTGACCTTTTTTATTGAATGCTAGACATCTAGTTGTTGTTATTTTCATCTGAAAAAAGAACTTTTTTTCAGTAAGCTAGGCCCTATGTGTTCAGTAAGCTTGTTTCAGAAAGCTATGTGTTTTCAAGGCTTCAAGGTTTTATTGAATGCTACAAGTGCAAAGTAATGCATTCTTAGTCAGTCTTTTATTTTTAAATTTTAAGAGCAATAAATATATATTGCAATGTTAAGGAATTCATGTTTTTTTCATTCAGATATGTAAATCAACATGTATAAATGATTAGTAGTCAATTAATGGGGAGATAATCTAAATCGAATCGGTCTGAAAAAAATAATCGTTAGATTAATCGTTTAAAAAATAATCGTTTATCCCAGCCCTACTCTTGAGATTGCTGGAGAGAGGTAAGCAGGGTAAATGGTTAGTCCTTAGAGTTAGCAGGTAGGTATTGACCTTGTTGCGAATGAGACCTGAGGGTGACTGAGTGTGTGTGAGTGGCTTTTATAGGAGTGGTTGATTGTAGGTGGATGAGGAGCAGGTGGGTGAGATTAGTCTTCCGGTGAGGGTGTGTGCTGTGATTGGTTGGTGTTGGAGCCTGGCGTGCCTGTTACAGTACCCCCCTCCCCACGGCCCGCTCCTGAGGGCCGGGGACCCCGACAACGTGGTGGACATCCTCTTCCCCGTGGAGCAGGTCTGTCAGGGTGGTTGGAATGGAAGGTGTCAAGCAGGTTCAGATTCAGGATGTCGTTGCATGGGACCCATGAGCATTCCTCTGGACCGTATCCTTCCCAGTCCACTAGATACTCAAGTTGTCCACCATGACGCCGGGAGTCCAGGATGTCATGAACCTTGTAGGCAGCTCCATTGTCAAGGATGAGTGGCAGGGGGGCTTTGGCTACGCCAGGCTCTGTGGAGGGGGAGACAGAAGGATGGTGAAGTTTAAGAAGTGACACATGAAATGTGGGGTGGATCCGATACTCAGGGGGAAGGTGTAGTTTGAAGGTGACTGGGTTGATCTGCGATGGTGAATAGGCCAATGAATCTGGGACTCAGTTTACGGCATGGTAGACGCAGGCAGATGTCTTGGGTTGACAGCCAGACCTTCTGTCCAAGTTGGTATGCTGGAGCTTAAGAGCGGTCGAAGGTCGGCTGTCATCCTGCGTCTACACAGGGCCTGTTGTAACTGGTGGTGGGCCGCGTCCTAGACCCTCTAGCTCTCTCGGAACCAGTAGTCGACAGAAGGAACGTCCAAGGGTTCACCTGACCATGGGAAGAGTAGTGGCTGTTACTCGGCCCACCCTTGGAACTGGTTCCAAGAGTCCTGGTGGCCGTGACAGAAGCTACGGAGGAAGTGGTCGATCTCTTGGATCTTCCTCTCCGTCTGCCCGTTGGACTGAGGATGGTATCCAGACGACAGGCTGATGGCCACACATAGGAGGGAATGGAAAGCCCTCCAAACTCGGGAGATTAATTTGGGGCCTCTGTCGGAGACGATGTCCTCAGGGATGCCAAAGTATCGGAAGGCTTGGTTAAACATCAGTACGGCTGTCTCAATGGCCGTGTGCAGTCCTTTCAGGCGGTGAAGACGACAAGATTTAGAAAAACTGTCAACAATTATGAGAATGCATGTATGATTATCTGAGGGATGTAGGTCAGTTATAAAGTCCACCCCTAGGTGCGACCATGGGCATTTCGGAACGGGCAGAGGGAGGAGCTTGCCAGATGGGCTTTTCGAAATGGTGCATTCCTTATATCCTTGCACGTACTTTCTGATGTCAGAAGCCATGTTGGGCCACCAGAAGCGTTCCCTCAGCAGTGAAAGGGTTTCATTGACCAACGGGTGGCCAGTGCCAAGTGATGTGTGATCCGAGTGGATGAGTCGCAAAGCGTCAACAAGGTCTTGGAAGGGGTCCGTGAGGCTCATGCTTGTGCCGATCAGTCTTGGTCCGGGTCTTCTGTTACAGCAATCAGGGACAGAAGACTTGAATAACAGGAGAACACGGTTTTTTAAGGCACAAACAGAGGAGCAGGTAGTGAATGGTGAGGATATGGTGCTGGAGGTTGGAGAGATGAGTTGATCCGGAGGGTAGTAACACAAGACGATAGAGGTAGCTGACACACACGATGGAGACAGGAAGACTCTGGAGATCGCTGGAGAGAGGTAAGCAGGGTAAATGGTTGGTCCTTAGAGTTAGCAGGTAGGTATTGACCTAGCTGCGAATAAGACCGGACAGTGACTGAGTGTGTGTGTGTTTTTGGCTTTTGTAGGAGTGGTTGATTGCAGGTGGATGAGGAGCAGGTGGGTGAGATTAGTATTCCGGTGAGGGTGTGCACTGTGATTGGTTGGTGTTGGAGCCTGGCGTGTCTGTTACAACTCTGTATGGTCTGCTTTGTCATGTGGAAATACCTACAACAATTAAAAAAGGATCAGAACAAGACAAACACATAAGCGTACAAATATAGCCCTATGTTGCATGTTTTAATTCATTGAGTGGTGTTGTTTATCATCTTTTAGGTGAATTTGTTTTATTGCAATTTTTCCAGTACTGGGTAAAATGGCAAACTCTGGTTAAAGTTACTTTCTGTCAGTGTTAGAAATGAACACAGGCTTGGGGTAAAGATAAAGATAAAATATAAGTTCCAGTTTATTCAAATATCATCAATTATATATGATGGAAAAGCCACTTCCTTTTCATTGGCATATACAGTATCTGCAAAATATTTTCTCAAGAAGGTTTGTTGATGATATGTGCTAAACTTTGTGAAAATTTAATTATACTAAAATAAGGACCCCTTATACAAAATTAAGAAAATCAAATTAAAAGAAAACATGCTTTCATTATTGTTGTAGCTGTCTAAATGAGGATTATCGCATTCAATGCATTCAAGCAGCTTGCAAACTTCTAGAGGTGATCTGCAAAAGAGTCAGTCATGCATTTACTGATATTCCTGTTGCTTGCATGAACCTTGTGGCGTCAGTATCAGGATTTGCCCAGGTATTCCATCCTGAGATCATAATATATTTGTTTTAAATAACTGATTAAAGCCATTAGATGTTCAAAAAACAATGACTCAATATACCTGACATTTGTTCAACCCTAAGACAACGCAACAAACAGACACTTTCTCTGAGAAGACTCATGAATTACTCCGTTATGCCAAACAAACTGTCAGAAGATGGATTGGACAAAGTTTCCAAGGCAGACTTATAAACACAAGTTATCATACGGCTGGCAGCTTCACTAAAGAGATTGAGGTATGCAATACAAGTATGTTTATTTAAACTGACCATCATCTATATCCATATAGTCTATTACAATTTGGTTTGTTCTGCTTTACAGATGTGGAATAACATTGTATCCATACATTTTATGAGTAAGGACTTCACTAAAGAATGGAGAGAGACTTTTACACGGGACTTTGAGGGAAAGTATCAAAAGGTATAGATAATTAAATTCCAATGTCTCAAAAAATTTATAAACAAGTTCCATGTCTTTTGGTCCAGTTACAATTATTTAGTATCTATGTTCCTCTATTTTTTGCATGTAATTCTGGACTAAAATAAAGCCCAATCTGATCTTTTTAATGATTCAGGCAAAAAATAAATAAAAGTATCAATAATAAAATAAAATATAACTAAATAGAATATTTATCAGTTTGTATACTCAAGGCTTGTCAGATATAAATCAATATAATTATTGATATTAAAATGTTTTCTTCTGTTTAGTATTATACTGTGACCAATATTGGTTTAGATTTTTTCTTTGCAAACTTTAAATGCCATTTTATTATCAAATGCAGTTTATTTTGTATATAGGATTGATTATGAGGGATGGGGTGCTACCTCAAAACTATAAATATTATATAAATAAATATTATATTAAATAACTATAAAACTTTAATTTGTTAAGAACCTGGAATTGTTATTGGTTTCAAAAGCTAAACAGGAATTGTTAAATTACTATCCAGGGCAGTAGCTGGGGTATGCGGGCCCCAGTGCATATTGTACCTGTGGTACCTATTTGAAATCGTGCTTTTAACCCTAAAAAGGGCAAAACCATAAAGATACAGCAGAAAATGTATTTATTGCTATTTTCCATCTTATTGGGACTCAATAAGATAAATACAAAAAATACAATTTCTTGATTTTTCTTTCAAAACTTGACTCTTGCTTATAAATGCTTGTTACAACATGGTTGTAATTCCTGAATGATTTGGAATACAGACCTAAGGTTGGTCTCTTTTTAAAGAAGACACATAGCAGATTATTGCTAAAGTGAAAGCATTTTTTTTAATAAAAAAGTTATAGAAGTTTTAAGTTCACAGTGAAGATAATGTATTATAGATTTTTTTCTTTTAAATATATGATTTTGCATTCTAAAATTGCTTTAACATCAAAGCCATATGTCTAATCAAGTTATGTTCCGAATTTGAAGCTGATGTCACAAAACACTATGCCAAAAATAACCACTGTGTGGCACCCAAACTCTATAGATTTTATTTATGCAGTTTTCTGTCACAAATCAACCATTTCTATTACAAATAGAACCTTGACTGTCAAACCTTTCCAACAATATGTGTTTTGTCAAAATTACAATAGATTTACATTTATTAATTTAGCTGACTCTTTTATCCAAAGCGACTTACAATTGCTATATATGTCAGAGGTCGCACGCCTCTGGAGCAACTAGGGGTTAAGCAGCACTGGCCAAGAAATCACAACAGTGTCTCTACTTCCTCCGCAAACTGAGAAGAGCCAGAGCCCCACCCCCCATCATGTACACCTTCTACAGAGGCACCATCGAGAGCATCCTGTTGAGCTGCATCACTGTGTGGTATGGCGCCTGCAACGTGTCCTGTCGAAAGACTCTGCAAACACATAGTGAGAGCAGCTGAGAAGATCATTGGTGTCTCTCTCCCCTCCCTCCAGCACATTTACGGAACACGTCTCACTCGAAAAGCCCTCGGCATCACAGGTGATCCCACTCACCCATGCCACAGCTTCTTCAGTCTGCTGCCATCAGTGAGGAGACTGCAGAGTCTCCAGGCCAGGACCAGCAGAATGAAGGACAGCTTCATCCACCAGGCTGTCAGGAAGCTGAACTCCCTCCCGAACTTGCCCCCCTCCCCTCTTCTGCCCCAGGCACCACTGATCTATGAATCCCCCCCCCCCCCAGGTCCCACATCCCCAGGTCCTTCCACCCCCCACCCCCACTAATATACGATGACATCCACCAGTCACTCTGCAGCATTGGTCTGCTCACTACCTCATTCAGCATGGAACTAATGTCATTCCACTACCTCATCAGTCAGTTAAATAAAATAACTGCTTTTGAGCCATTTGTCAATTTAATTGTACTGAATAAGCAGTGGTGGACGAAGTACACAAATCAAGTACTTGAGAAAAATTACAGATACGTATAGTAAAATATTACTCCGGTAAAAGTGCTCCTTTTTCAATTTAACTTTTAACAATTTAAGTGAAAGTACAAAAATACTAAAAATGTTATGTACTTAAGTAAAAAAGTACTGAAAGATAGATGTTTGCAATTTTATATAGGCTACTTAATTAAATTTTATTTTAGCACAATTTTTTTTTTATAATCCTGCTGCTCAAAATACCTGGGATTTTTTCCAAAATAACCACTATATGGAGTCAAGATATATTTTTGTTGTTGATATGGACTACGTTGACGAGAGTAATGTTCACTGTGAAGCTTACACTTTGATGTACCTGAGAGAAAGCAGAACTGACCATCTGATTTTCACCAGTAAGGAAAAAGTATTTTAAAGTTTGTGGTTTTACAGAACATCACAGTTATATATGACATGATAATAAGGCCTGAAGTTAAGAAGAACATTTTAAGGAAAATGTAATTATTAGGGATGCACCGGTATCTGGTATCGGCCTCGATACCACATTTTCTAAAGTACTCATACTCGTTAAAGGGGTTAATCAAAGGTGCCGAGTGCCTGCCCTCAGGCCCCGCCCCGGCTGCAGCTCAGAGCGGGGAGAAGGCGAGGCGAGACAACATGTCAGCCGTGTGGAACTATTTCAAAGTGAAAGAAAGTGACAAAACAAATGCGGACTGCAAATTGTGCTCAGCGAAATTGTCCAGAGGAGGCTCAAAAGGTAGCGCATTTAACACAAGTAATTTAATCAAGCACCTAAAATCCCAACATTACAATGAGTACAAAGAGTTTACTCACTCTTTTAAACCAACACAACCCACGCTGCAGCAAACTCTTGCAAGACGAGAGAAAATGTCCAGAGACAATCCACGTGCTGTGAAAATAACACAGGCAATTATCGAGTACATTGCATTGAGTGACCAGCCACTCTCGGAGGTAGAAAATGTGGGATTCCTGCGTCTCCTCCATGTTTTGGAGCCCAGATATGATGTCCCAAGCCACCGCTACATGATTGACACAGAGCTGCCTAAACTACACGACTCTGTGAAAAAACATATCCACAGCCTACTGCAAGCCTCCTCTGCTTTTAGTTTCACCACAGATATTTGGACAAGCAGTGTTAGCCCCTTGTCGTTAATTAGCCTAACCTCCCAGTGGATAGACGAGAGTTTCATGCCGCAACGAGCCATATTACATGCGAAACAATTCCGCGGCTTGCACACCAGCCAGGTTATAGCGCATGTGTTTGAGGAAATGCTCCAGACATGGGGTATACCTAAAACATCAGTACATGTTGTGCTTCGTGACAATGCCAAAAACATGATTAAAGCCATGAATGACGCAGGGCTCCCAAGTCTGCCGTGTGTCGCGCACACGCTCCAACTGGCTGTTCACGAGGGCTTATTAGCACAGAGGAGCATAGCTGATGCTATAGCAGTGGGGTGGAAAATAGTTGGGCATTTTAAACATTCCGCCTTAGCCTACTCCCGCCTCGAGGACATTCAGGGACAGCTCAACCAGCCAATAAAGAGACTGCAGCAGGACGTACAGACACGATGGAACAGCACATATGACATGCTCCAGTCCCTCATTGAGAAAAAGCGAGTACTTGGGGTTGTTTGTGTCCGAGCATGAACTCCCTGGCTATCTCACCGCTCACCAATGGGCTCTTATGGAGAGGACTGTTGCCATCCTCGCCCCCTTTGAGGAACTAACTAAAAAAGTGAGCAGCTACGATGCACTAGCCTCTGATGTCATCCCAGCTGTGACTGTGCTAGTGAGACTTCTAAACAGAGAAACAGACGAGGAACACGGCGTCAAGACAATGAAAGCAACCTTACTGGAAGCTGTCAAGAAGCGCTTCAGTGACGTCGAGACCAATCCACTGTATTTCATCTCCACCATACTTGACCCAAGGTAAAGTCTGTGTGCTATTATGATAAACTACAGTACTAAATGTAAGATTAATTTCCATCTGAAATATTATATTTTTGTACTAAATACACAAAAAAAAAACACAAATACAAATGTATGCAATATATATATATATAATATAAAATATATTTCCCTCATTACTACCAGAAAGCCAAATGGCTGGCATTTATGACAGTGGTTTAGGGCAAACTAAAATCTGTCCTATTTTTCCACATATTAATACATTCATGAATTTTGTTCAGGTATAAAGATCGCTTCTTCTTCAACAACACTGCTCCGGAGGCCAAGCTGCACCTGAAGCAGGAGCTGCAGATGATGTCCAGAGCTGAGGCAGAGGAGATTCGGGCAAAAGCTGCAGAACCTCCTGCTAAACTGTTCCTCAAGGCCCAGGCTAGCACTAGCAGCAGTCTGGACACTGTATTTGAAGAAATCGCTAAGGAGCAGCCCCAGGCAGCACAGCCGCTGGCAGCAGGTGCTGCCATTGAGCTCGACAAATACCTCGGAGAGGCCCCAAGCCCTCGTGAAGACAGTCCTCTGAAGTACTGGGGTGTCAACAAAATTAGGTTCCCCACTTTGGCTAAAATGGCCCAGAAATACCTCTCAGCACCATGTAGCAGTGTGGAAAGTGAAAGGCTTTTTAGCTCAGTGTCACACATTATAGATGAAAACCGAAACAGTCTGACTGCTGATAATGCAGAAAAGCTACTTTTCTTAAAAAAAAAACCTGCCACTCACTTTTTCTAAATAGGCTCCATTAAGTGAGTCGTCTTAGACTTGATATTAATACCTACCTCAGTTGCACTATCTGCCGCAGTTCTATGTTGGTGGATGTTGTTAGTTCATTCAAATATTGTGCCATAAATGGCAAAGATGTTTTTTATTGCCCCTTGTGGTGTCCAAAGCGGCAGAGTTTACAACAAACTGAAAAAAATACTTGAGTTGCACTGTCACTGTTAATTTTTTTTATATATAATTATTTATTCTGTAATATTTTGCATACAACATGCTTTTCATTTTAAATAAATGTTCTTAATTCCAATTAATTTTTTGTTAAATTTATATGACTTAAGCTGTTACCTGTAAATTGAAATCATGTTTTTTTTTTTTATTAAGTACACTGTATCAGCGATTACTGAAATGCAAGTACTCGTACTCCAAAAAAGTGGTATTGGTGCATCCCTAATAATTATATTTTCATAATGATTTTTTCCCTCTCAAATCTTGTCTGTGGAGTAAAAACACCCCTGGCCAAATGGGGTGCATCTCTTCCCCTCTTTGATAATTACTGTAGTTACCATGTTCTGAACATCACATCCTTACTTTTGTCCCAAGATGTAATCTCTCTCTCTCTCGCTCTCTCTCTCTCTCTCTCTCTCTCTCTCTCTCTCTCTCTCTCTCTCTCTCTCTATATATATATATATATATATATATATATAGGTGGTTGAATTAAAATATTTGGCCATAATTTATAAAAATTACCTCAAGTTAGCACCAGCAAGCTTGTTAGCTAGACAGTTAGCATCAGATAACAATATTTACTTATTTTCAGTGTGGTTATGAATAAACATTCATACTGGTCTAGTTAATCCAAAACAATATAACGTTACTGTTGATAAACAATATAAAAACCGACATCACATAGGACATGGTAGCAATTTAATGAAACTGTTAATATTACGGCAGCGGGGAATTTGAACATGCACAAGTTATTTTATTTAACCTGTATTAGTTTAATGTTTTTTTTAACCTAAAACAGAGACGCTGATTGATGTGTCTGCATCGTCTGCACTGGAGCATTTCAGTGGGCTTAAACAGATCACTCTTTATAGCGGATTTAGTTCTCAAACAACTGACAATTTTGACCTACATATGATTTTCAGTTACAATAATTAATCCTAAATTTCGACATTAATAACTTTTAGCAACATCAGACGCACGCAAGAATTGACAATAAAGAAGAATTGACTTGACACATCTTGGGCTTGAATGGTTTTAAATTGCTAAGGCTTAACAACACATGCAAATGACAAACTTACAAATGACAAACTTCCAACTTGCTACACGTGCAAAAGTTAAAATCAATACTGTGGTCCCCTTGAATTGTCACCAGCTTTCTCCTCACTTGTGATAGCCCTGTTCCCATCACTAGAGTCTAGTCTGATCTAGCTCAGCTCAGTTCATTTCTTTGTTCTTTAATAGAAGTACATTCACCTGCCATCACACCACAGGATTTTGCATACTAGTACATTTAAAATCTATTGAAATGATTGAGACAAAGCATCTTAAGCAACTGAGATTTGCATCTGATTAAACTGAAATAAATGTGACCTGGGACTAACATTTAACAATGAAACATGTCAGTGAGGGCTGTCAGTTGTCCATGTCAATGTTTGTTGTTCTGTATTTTTGTTAATATACAAAACAATTTTTTACTGTTATTAGGAAGATCCTCTGGACCAAATCCAGTTTTATTGCTCAAAGGTTGAAGATCTTAAGGTCTCCAAGCCTTTTTTGGTGGATAGCGTGGAGAAGTGTGCTCTCCAGGCTGTTGCTGCAAAATGTCAGGTAAAGGCCTTTCACTTTGTTTTCACTGACAACATGAGTCAATTAGCATTATACATACATATTGTACCTTAGAACATTTTATAAAATGAGATTAGGTCTAAAACACAATCCAGTTTAAGGGTTTCTCCTTTTCGTTCTAGCAGAATTTAGTTTGAATTTAGCTTGAACCCTTACATGAATGTTTTATCAGTCACTAATATTTCAGGTCATTTCTGACAAAAGTTGTCAAACCTAGGAAATTGCAAATTATATTTAATATAGCCCTGTACTTACCAATGTTTACCTTTATTTTTATACTGTCCAGTCAAAGCAAAACATTTAAGGGTTAGTTCACCCAAACATGAACATTTTGTCATTACTTACTCACTTTCATGTCGTTCCAAACCCGTAATTAAGCTATTTCTGATGAAAACCGAGAGCCTTCTGAGCCTCCATAGACAACAAGGGAACTACTAAGATTAATGCACAGGAACGTAGTAAGGACATCATTAAAATGGTCCATGTGACATCAGCGGTTTAATCATAATTTCACAAAGCTACAAGAATAATTTTTGTTCGCATAAATCACAAATAATAACAACTTTATTCAACAATCTACATTACCCTATGGATGCATGCCCATCCTATGACCTGAATAAAGTCTGTAATGAAAATGTTGTCATAATTTTCTCAGCCTTACAAAATAGTTAGTTTCATTCCTTAATGCTGATTGGTCAATAGCTGTGTACATTTACCTCAGAATAACCATTCGGTGTCAATAAGCTCATCAGTCAGCTAAGAAGATAACATTTATAGTATGCATTGAGGAGGAGCCCAAACTGCACCCAAACTGCCAAGTGATGCTTATGGTCCATGATATTGGTACAGATAATGAACAATTCTCTCAAGTCATCGACAAGATGGATTAAAATGCTGATAAAGTCAAATGAAGATGAAACCGATAAACACGACAGTATGATTGAAATTTAAAAAGTTTAAAATAATAATAATAGTAATACTAAAATAAATAAAACACGTTTATTCTGTAGCACCTAAAAAAGTTATTTGGTGCTTACGTTTTTTTTTCCTGAGTATTCTGACTATTTACCAATACCGATTCAATCAGATACCAGCGCAGTTTTTTTTTTATCAATGTAGAATTTCTATTCTTCTCTGTGTTGACCTGATCACCACTCTTTTGTGTTAAATAAAATTTACTAATATAAACAGCTTAATTTTGGTGAAAAATAACAAAAGATATATAATCATTATCTATGACAAAAATACTACTATAAACTAGGTTAGTGGATAAATCAGCAGCAAAGTATACTCTAGATTCTAGATCACGGGTCCACAATAATTTTTTTAAATATAGTGAAATATTTTATTTACAAATAAAAGTCTAAAATCTGGTAACATTTTATACATTGCTCTCTGTATTGTTGTAAAATACATTAATGTAAAAACAAGTATATACATATTTATATAGAAATATAAAAGACGTTTCTTTTAAATGTATAGCACAGAAATGAAGGCAGCAACATAAGATAGATAGGACAGAATAAGAGAGACTGTTAATTATCTTTGATTGTGCAGAAAAGTATTATAATGCTTAATGCGCCAGAGCAGCACAGAGCGCTTATGCACATCCTGTGCACAGAATGATGAGCTTGAAACAACACAGAGTCACAGTGTGCAGCTGCGCAGTCCTCCGAGTCCACATAGAACAGTTAGTACAGCTCTGTGTTCATCTTCAGTTCTCTCTCAACAGCAGTTCAGTCAGTGTGCTGTTTGAGTAAATTACTCTGGGATATTTGCTAAATTCGAAACTACGGAGCTCGGCACATCACCTGTAGGAGAAAAAACAAACAATCCATGGCGACGGTTTTGCAATCCATCCCCTTAGTTTATAAAACGTACTCACAAATTCTTAAACTGTTCCCTCGGTTTAACAAATCGTGTCCACAGACTAATAAACCGCACCCACGAATTTCCAATCTTTACGCTCAGATTTTGTAAACCGTACCTTCGGTTTTTGAATCCATACCCACAAATCCATAATCCGTGCACACACTTTCGCAATCCGTTCCCTTGGATTTGTAAACTGTACTTACGGATTCATGTCGCAAGCTCCTATAGGTAGCTTACGTGTTATAATACTGTTTATTGAATATTATTATGTGGAATATGCCTTCAGCAAAGTGTCATAAGTGATTCTCTATCAATTTTAGTATGTGGCTGCATATACAATGATTTAATAAGAAATATCTGCATCAAAATCTTGTATAATTTATGATAATCTTAGCACTTGATTATTATTGTATAATAAACCTGACTCTTGAGTAATTTGTTCCTCTTTTGTAAAAAAAAAAACAACTTAATTTGTGGATTAATGCTTATTGGAGACGCGAACCGTTTCAAACGATTCAGTCCGATATGATGAACTGGTTCAACAGGTTCACTAAAAAAGAACTGGTTAAATCAAATGATTATTTCGCGAACCGGACATCACTAGTACAAAGGGAAGATATATTGATATGTAGTGTATTAAATTTGTGCGTTAGTTTATTAAGCCTTTTCTTTGAAAAGTTTTACACCTCAGTTACTGTGCGCTCTTGAAGAGAGTTTCATTGTTTTGATAATCACTGTAGTAACCAAATGCAACACACAATTTGATTGCTGAATGGAAAGAAGAATGTATGTAAACTTGAATTTAATGACTTAAATATTAATTTGCTCCAATGTCTATTGTGTAACCCTGCCCATCTTGTTCTCCGATAATTGTTTTCCTTGTTCGACCTGTTACCCCTTCATTACTCTCCTTATTTGGTTTCCAGTTTATTATCCTTATGTTTTCTATCCTGTGCTAGTCTTTAGAATATATGAACTCCTGAAGGATATTCAGTTATATTCTCTGAACATGTCATGTACTTATTTCTAGCCCCTGTATTTATGGTCCTTATAATAGTGTGTTCAAATTAGTTTTAAATGGTTCACTAGGTTCAAGGCACTAAAGTCCTCTCACACACAGTTAAATATATAATATTAGTATAATTTCCTATGATATCATTCTAGTTATTATATTTAATCAAGATTAATGAACATATTCCACATTATATCCATTTAGAAAATAATTAATCCATTGAGATGGAAATGGATATGGTGTAGAGTTTGCAGTGTTTGAGCAATATATTAATTTATTATCTGTATGGATTTCACATTATTCTGCCAAAGTTCTATGCCTTTTAAGAAGATGGATAGCATGAAAGCAGTTACTATATTTTTTTTTTAACAGGCTAAATCTGAGAAGCAACTTTTTGAGAGATTTGACAAACTCCGCATAAACTGGAAATTGAAACCGCTTATATCGACCATCATTCAGAAGTCCTGGCCAAGAGATGACAAAGGAACCTTTCTGAAGGATGAGGAAGTGGTTTTCAAACATCTTCTGGGCTGGACAGCAGCTAAGAATATCTTTCAGCTTCATGGTATTATAGGGATTCCCTCTGCATAGTCAAAGCAATCCTATGTTAAATCTCCTCCCTCTGATACAGAATTTATATATAATGTTTAAGCTTATGCAATTTTTTTTACTCTGTAGGTACTGATGAAAAACTGATTAGTCAGCTTTCTGAAGAAGCTAAAGATAAATTTACCATGGCAATATCATCATTCACAAATATTTTAAACCAACTTGTATCAGGGAAAATACAAATAAAGCTACTCAACCACATCCTGGAAAACAAGAGGGCATTCTTTGACTTACTTAATTTAGGTAAAATACTTTTACAAATAACATTTCTGCCTTTTACATACTGTAGTTTGAGGAGTAATGACCATACTGTTTTTTCCAGATTGTTTTTGTGACAATGAACAATTCAGAGACACCAATGCCATGAACAGGCTTCTTGACTGTAGACAAGAGGAGGTGAAGGCTATTTATCATGAGAATTCAGTGGTTGATGCTCTCATTAAAATGTGCCGCAATCTACAGATACATCCGAGGGGTATGCTTTCTTTTGAACAGCTGACAATAAAAGATTGCTTTTATACAGAGGTTTTAATATTACATTTTGATACTACACTTCTGTTGTACAGTTGATTTTGAAGGGCTGGAAAACAAACGCCGTGATGACATTGATGAGATGGACCTGAACAAGTTTGTGGATGTTCATTCATTAAATCAAATTCCCTCTGCAGTAAGAGTAGTCAACTACTTTGAGCTTGAAGATGATGTTCGATCTATGGCTGAGGTCCTAAACACATTCAAAGACAGCTACATCTTCGGAATGTGTTGGAAAAATGAGGCAACAAAGTTTGCTCAAGATTATGAAGCAGTTTCTTCAGAAGGCGATTCAGTTATCACACTCAAAATGCTTCACAGTGACATATTTACACCATGTTTCAATGCCTACAGAAACATATACACAGTGCTTAAAGATGGCAGTATCACTTTTGAAAATATTGATGTAACATTCAGAGACTACAAGGGAAAATATGAAGAACTGGAATCAGAAGTTGCAATCATATGCAGACTGGATCACAGTGATGTCCGAGGTTGGGTCAAGCAAAGAGTTTATCAGATTCAACAATACCATGAGCTTTATCTGGCAATACAGTCAGCTGAGGCAGTCATGATGGTCAAAGAGACGCTTCGCCTACAAGGAGACTTTCAAGTCTTGGAGAAGTTGCTTAATACTGTAAGTCATCATATTTTGCCATAATTAGTACATTTAAATTTTTATCATAGATAAAAAAGGAACATGATTAACACATAAGGCTGTCTTTCTTTCAGAGACACGTAGATTTTAAAAAGGAGCGTCTTGACAGCATTGATGATGAGTTAGTTCAGGCTAAAATTGTGCTTGTGGATATCACAGAACCCCGCAGACTGTGCCTTCAGGAGCTCAGTCGCAGAAAGGATTTTGTCACATGGGTAAAAAATGTTCTTAAAGGTAAAAGTGTGTTTGAACTGGTATTCACATTGAATGTGATTTAAGCATTTTTCCGCTCTTTTATAAGCAAAGTTATTCCTCTTTATCTCTTCAGAAATAAAAGAGTTGAAAGCCTTTGTGGATTTGGCTTCAATCTCTGCTGGAGAGAATGATATGGAAGTGGATCGTGTGGCCTGTTTTCATGATGCAGTTCTTGGTTACTCCTCAATGCTTCATGATTTAAAGCAAGATGCTGACTTCAAGCATTTTAAGGAGATGCTAAAGAAACTATGGAAGGCACTTGACAATGACCACAACCTTTCAAAGAAACTGGTGAAAGAATCTGCTTTAACAACCAGAAAATAAAGCAGGATTTCTTATTATTGTTCATCAACATTTTCTCTGATTTCAGAGTGACTCTGCAAGACACTTAGAATGGTTCAAAACAGTCAAGGACAGCCATGGGTCAGTGGAAACTTCATCTTTGTCTCTGGCTTCAGCTATCAACATAAACGGTGTCTACGTTATTAGTGCACAAAATCAAAAGGTTTGTAATTACTGCATTACTTCCACTGATGAAGCACAATTTTGTGCTGTTAAATCAATTCATCGTAATTAATTCCTCCTAGATAATAAGTGTTTTCTACATATATGTGTATTGTGTATACTTAAGTTACAAAGAAATACACACACATACTGACGTGTGTGTATACATTATAATACAACATATATACTGATATAGCAAAGAGCAAAATCAATATATTTATATTAATGCTAAAATATTTATTTTTCCTGATAGGTATTTACACTGCAATTCAGTTTTTATAGGCAATGTTATGAGATTAGTGTTTTACATTTATTTTTGAAAAATACAGAAATCAGAAATATATATTTTTTTTTTAAACAAATAAAAATGAAATACCTGTAAGAGGTGGCAAACCTTTAAGGTCCCATGATGTGGATTATTTTCTTTTTTTAATGGTTCCTGAGGTGTACTTTTATATTGTTAGTATGATTGTTACATAAAAAATTTAGAAATAAAAGGCTAAAATTTCTAGCCACCTCGGGACCTAGGACAGGCAAAGGGAACTAGTATCAATTAAAAAAAAACTCATAAAGTGAAATTTTCATGTCATGGGACCTTTAAAAAGTGTGTGACGGAATCATTAATTCACTGATTTGTTCAAACTCTAGTATTCTGCTTTGTTTGAAATTATTGTAGTTGGTAAAACTAAAAATATATTTAAAAATATTAAATTAATATAAATGATTTATTGATCTTTACATGAAGATTCAATTGCAGTCAAGATAGTCAAGAAAATAGCACTTTTACTGATGTAATATTGCTTACCTATATCGTATAAGATAACTTAAAATAATCATATAGAGGAAATTCATATCTTAAATATAATTTAGAGATTTATTTGTGCACGTTTTTCCCCCAGCGTTATAACAGATCACCAACTTTTGTGTTGAGTACATGTATGCCCTGGCCATGTAGAGGCATTTAGGGTGTACTCACACTGCCAGTGTGAACCGTGCCCGAGTGCGTTTGACCACCAAAGCGTGGTTCGTTAGACTAGTGTGAGTGCTCTACGAATCGTGCCCGGGCGCGGCTCGATTAGCCGGCCCTGGCCCGCTTGGAAGAGGTGGGCCAGGGCACGGTTCAGTTGGACTCGGGCGCGGTTCGCATGCAGTGTGAGCGCTAACCGTGCCGGATTATAATTTGAAGAGGTCTAAAACTTGAGACAAAAAGAGAAGAATCATGAAATGGCATAATGTGATGATTAACTTCATAAGGGTATGATTTCATTTAATAAACAACAAAACAAAGTCAAAACGTGGCGCAGGTGTTTTGATATGAAATTATCTCTGAAGGGAACCACCTGCCCTCAGAAAAGTTTTGATGGTAATTTAATTTCATCTTGCCTACGTGTAAAGTCTGATAATTGTAATGTTAATGAGCACAGTTCTGTCAGGGAAAGAAAAACACGGGATCCACTTGCAAATGAAACAAGGTGTTTATTAAATGCACATGAGAACAAACAAGGCCAGATGGAAGGTAGAAGTCTCTGGTTGGCAGTTCTTCCTTGGCAGCGCAGGGACACTGGGCAGATTCCTTGAAGATAGGAATAATCTCCAGTACGCCGGAGGAAGTTTGAGGTGGACCGTCACCGGACTAAGGATCTTGGCGACGGTTAATGGGCCAATGAATTTGGGAGCAAGCTTTCTACAAATGGAGCAGTGAGGAATATCGGTAGATGAAAGACACATTTTTTGACCAATGGCGTAGACGGAAAGCTTCGACCGGTGGCGATCAACCTGGGCCTTGGTGCGCAACCCCACCTGGAGGAGAGTCACCCTAGGTGTTCTCCAGACAACTAGCGCAGACCGAGCAGTCAATAAAAAACAGCGAGTGTCACAAGCCATAGATTGCCACCAGAACCGTTGCTTAATAAAAAAAAATAGTATGATTTACTCCTGGATGACAAGCCACCTTGGAACAATGACACCATCAAACAACGTTGGACCGTAAACTCTCTGGCACGAATAATCTACCCGGTGGACACCCGGGCGGAGGCACTACCACATGTAAAGCTGTGCGGACCTTCGATTTGATCTCCCAAGTTAGCATTGAAACCCCACACCTCTGTGAAAACGATTGACTCAAGAGATACCGGGCGTTCAGATTGGTAAAAAATACGGGATAAGGTGTCCGGTTTGATGTTCTTAGAACAAGGACAGTAAGAAATGGAAAAATCAAATCGACCAAAAAAAACTACCCACCGAGCCTGCCTAGAGTTAAGTCATCTAGCAGATCTGTTGTATTCAGGATTCTTGTGGTCGGTCCAAACAATGAAAGGTACCCCCAAGCCCTTCAACCAATGACGCCACTCTTCCAATGCTAACTTGACTGCCAACAACTCTCTATTACCAATGTAGTAATTGCGTTCAGGGGGAGACAAACAAATGAGAAAAATAAGCGCATGGGTAAACCTTGCCATCCGCAGAGGAACGCTGGGAGAGAACCGGGCCTACCCCCAACCTCTGATGCATCGACCTCCACCACAAACTGATGAGAGGAATCAGGGTCGGAAAGAATGGGGGATGAAACAAAGCAGTCCTTGAGTTTAGTAAATGCAGCCTCAGCTGCACTAGACCACCTGAAGGTCGTAATGGTCGATGTCAAGGCAGTCAGAGGTGCAGCTAGTTGGCTGTAATTGTGAATAAAATGCTGGATAAAATGCTGGTTAAAATTGACAAAGCCCAGAAACCTCTGTAGGGTCTTGCGGGAATCTGAATCTTGCCGGGATCCATGTGCATCCCCTTGGATGACACAATAAATCCTAGAAAGGGGACAGACTGTGCACGAAAAATGCATTTCTCCGCCTTGACGAAAAGCCTATTCTCTAACAGCCTCTGAAGCACTCGTCTGACGTGCTGAACATGTTCCTGGAGAGACAAAGAAAATATCAATATGTCATCCAGGTAAACATAAAAATTAATCTCAGTCTAGTGCCTGGAAGACCGCGGGGGAGTTGGACCGGCCAAAAGGCATGACCAAGTATTCAAAGTGCCCCCTGGGGGTGTTAAAAGCTGTCTTACACTCATCTCTCTCCCTGACGCGGACCATAGGCATAGGATAGGCGTTAAAAAGATCCAAATTTTGTGAATAAGGAGGCTCCCTGCAGTCTCTCGAAAGATATCAACAGCAAGGGATAAGTGTTCCTTACTATGATGTTGTTCAGCCCTCGATAGTCAATACAAGGACGCAGGGTACTATCCTTCTTACCCACAAAGAAGAATCCCGCCCCTGCAGGAGAAGAGGAAGGACAGATGAGTTTGGCTGCTAGAGAATCAGAAATATATTACTCCATGGCCTCCCTCTCTGGAGCGGAAAGTGAGTATAGCCCGCTCTTAGGCAGAGACGTATCTGGCAATAACTCTTAGGCACAGTCATAGGGACGATGCGGAGGAAGAGAAGCAGCCGGGACTTACTGAATCCTTCAGGTCGAAGTGCTCCTCGGGCACATTAGACAGGTCCGTCTGCTTCTCCTGCAACACAGAACAAGAGACAGAAGAACAAGCAGAGACCAAACAAGACGCATAACAGTTTTCACTCCAGTACATGATCGTGTTTTGCTGCCAGTTTATGTGAGGGTTATGTAGTGTGAGCCAGGGGTGCCCCAAAACCACTGGAACACCAGCAGAGTCAATGAGGAGGAACTGAATTTCCTCCATGTGGTTGCCAGATGTGACAAGACTCACCGGTCCGTTTGAGTGTGTGATCGAGGACAGGAGTTGACCACCCAGAGTGTTGACCGTAATGGGATACTTAATGGGAATGAGGGGGGTCCCGAGTCTGCGGGCCAGGCTTTGATCCATGAAGCTTCCCTTTGCCCCAGAGTCCACCAAGGCGTTGCACTGATGGTGAGAGGTGGCCCACTGCAGTCTGAGCAGGAGGAGCGTCGATTCTCGGGAGGATTCACAAAAGGAAATGCCACCCATCAGGAACCTCCCTGCTACTGACTGGCTCTGATTTTTACAAGGCTCTTTACCGCAAAATGACCTGCTGCTCCACAATATAAGCACAGTCCCTGCGTTCTTCTATGCTCCTTCTCTTCCCAGGAGAGGCGAGCTCTGCCCACCTGCATGGGTTCGGAATCGAGTGAGGTACTGGCCGCATCGCATGGAGGGGTGGTGGAACGAGCCTCCATCACTGGAACCCGGTCTCTCGGTCTCAGACAATCTCGACGCTGCAGCCATGCGTCCACTCAAATGGCCAGGTCAGTCAACCCATCCAATGTTGTAGGTAAGTCCAGAGTGTATATCTCGTTCTGGATACGGTCAGCCAACCCATGCAGAAAGATGTCCCACTGTGCCTCGTTGTTCCAGCTGCACTCCGCTTCCAGCGTCCGGAACTCGATGGAGTAAGCTGCCACCGACATGTTGTGCTGCCATAGATCTGCCAACACCCTGGCTGCCTCTCTGCCAGACACAGCATGATCAAACACCTTCCTAAGTTCATTACTGAAGGTTTGGAACGAGTCCAGACACCGATGTCACTGCTCCATACTGCTGTTCCCCACAGCGCCGCTCGTCCTGACAGCAGCGTAATGACAAGTGCCACCTTGGATTCGTAAGTAGGAAATGATGATGGCTGCAGATTCAAGAACAGTGAACACTGAGTCAAAAATGCAAGACAACTCGACCGGTTGCCATGATCTGTTCATCCTGACGTTCAAACCGAATGTCGTTCCTCTTTAATATCTCTCGTACTTAGGTTACATTCGCTGGATCCATGAGGGTCAGATTGTTATGTCAGGGACAGAAACACTGGGTCCAGTTGGGAATGAAACAAGGTGTTTATTAAATGCAAAAGAGAACAAACAAGGCCACATGGCAGGTAGAAGTCTCTGGTCGGCAGTTCTTCCTTGGCAGCGCAGGGACTGCAGTGGGCAGAATCCTTGAAGACAGGAACCGAAAACAGGAAGCTACAATGGCGACACGCCAACTCGAGCAAACAATCCCAGGCACTAGCACTAGCGGCAGGAAGTCCAAACAAACTGGAACAGGAGGACTCTGCACGGAGCGAGACAAACAGAGAACCAGTAACAACGATCTGACAAAGGACAAGACAAACACAGGACTATAAGTAGACCCACAGAATAAGAAGCACCTGTCACTATCCGAGTCATTATCTGGTTTGGCTCGGTGTTCATCTTCAGTTCTCTCTTCACAGCAGTTCAGTCAGTGTACTGTTCGAGTAAAATGAGTTACTCCGGGATATTGGTTTGTTTGAACTCAGAGGGAGCGTCGGCCACATTAAAAAAAGTTACCAGCTTAAGTAATTTGTGGATTAATGGGTATTGGAGACGCGAACAGTTTAAAACCATAACGTTCGATTTGGTGAACTGTTTCATAATGATCCGATTACATCTAATGATTCATTCGCGAACCGGATATGACAAACTGCTTAGTTTTGAACTGTCTTACAACAGACACGGAAGAGAAGACAATACTGAATAAAGTTGTAGTTTTCGCTATTTTTGGACCAAAATGTATTTTCAATGCTTCAGAAAATTCTAACTGACCCTTTGATGTAACATGGACTACTTTGATGATGTTTTTCTTACCTTTCTATTTTTCAGAGTGTGAAATATAAATTCTCACAGAATGTAGCCTATTCATAACCAATATATTGAACCATCTCTTTGTTTTTCTAAATCCCAAACAGAGAAATCAGTAAAATATCCATCTATGAACATGTTTTATAGGCTATTTTAGATTTGGGAAATACACCAGAATAACACCAGAGTTTTGGGAGACATTATATTGTGTAGACTTTGTGATTTGCAATGCACAAACAAGAAGCAACAATATCTGCAGAGAAGGTTTGGCCATTCTCAAAACGTTAGTTTTGTGTTAAGGTATCTCTCCATTACAGACCATTCTGAAAGAAGAATTTATGCAAATGCGTATAAAAATGCTTTAAAAACTTTAACAGAGATGTCTAGAGGGTATTTAACAGGTCCGCCCCATATAAGATTTTTATTTACTAGTTTTCCATTTGTCAATATTCAACTAATCAGAGGTTTCTATAAAATTTACATCTATACTCCATAATAAACCTTAATATAGTCCATGCTCAAGCACATGCATTAAGTTTGCCACAAAGCACAGGCAGAAGTAGCCCAATGATTGTGAAAGAGACATTTTAATAATTTTTTAACAAACAAATGCCAGAAGAAATTCACAGTGCTGACTCTCTCCACATGGACACACCTTTAAAGAAAAATGCAACCTTCACAGATTACATAATGCTTTTGTCTTGAATTCATTTGTTTAAAAGACATTTCAAGCTTTCTGTAGATATATTTCTCATGTATGTGAGGCACCCCAATTTTAAGTTAATTAATTATCAAGAAAAAAATTCAAGTGATCGAGATGGCTCCTCCATGTAATTAATAATTAATAATAATAATTTATTACATTTATATAGCGTTTTTCTAGGCACTCTAAATGCGACGGCAGGCATATTGCGCCAGAACGCTCACCACACACCAGCTTACTGGTGGAGAGGAGACAGAGTGATGAAGCCAATCAGCAGATATGGGGATTGTTAGGAGGCCATGATGGTCAGAGGCCAATGGGCGAATTTAGTCAGGATGCAGAGGTCACACCTCCACTCTTTTCGAAAGACATCCTGGGATTTTTAATGACCACAGAGAGTCAGGACTTCGGTTTAATGTCTCATCCGAAAGACGGTGCTTGTTGACAGTGTAGTGTCCCCATCACTACACTGGGGCGCTAGGACCCACACAGACCACAGGGTGAGCACCCCCTGCTGGCCTCACTAGCACCTCTTCCAGCAGCAACCTAGTTTTCTCAGGAGGTCTCCCATCCAGGTACTGACCAGGCTCAGCCCTTCTTAGCTTCAGTGGGATGATATGGCTGCCGGCTGGTCGGCTGCCAGATGAAATTTACAGTGCTGACTCTCTCCACATGGACGCACCTTTAAAGAAAAATGCAACCTTCACAGATTACATAAGAATACATACATACATTAATGCATGCGCACTAATAATTTTAGCACAAACACTTGACTGCAGCCGTCAAATGTAACACATCAGTGAGGCAAAGTTGACGGATATTTGCGAAAATGTGGTTTGATGCGCTTGTTTGATAACTTGCGATTAAAGCACCACTCAGCGTTCAAAAGCTGCAAATGTGGCGGGGGCACGTGCGGCGGTAGAAACTACATTTTGGTTGGCCACCTACTGTATGCATCGTGAATGCACTGGTGAGAAGTGAGACACGGAGACTCAGAGGACAGAACAAAACAAAACACTGGTTACGAATTAGATGTACAAAACAAGTATTTGTAAAGAAAAATATTGGAGGATTTCTGTATAAGCCAAAAAAGACTCTTAAAACGGCATTCCCGGTTGAAGCTCTATTAATTTGTCAACATGTTTGATCAAGTCTTTGAACTAAATCAACTCAAAAGAGTGATTCATTTGCGAATGGGTCATTGTTCATACCCTAGAAGAAAAAAAAAACAGACAGAGTTTAATAGTAAAAATCTAATAGCATACTGCAGCTACATAAAAATGTCAGATATTGAATAAGGAAGGACTGCATGACATGTTGAAATGCATCCTATTTTATTAGCAAATTATTAAATGTAAATATTTTGTAAATCCATGTATTGAATTGGTTACCTTTTAATTCTATGATGCAATATTATTTTATAATAATATATCATATGATTCAATTAAAAAAATGCTTTTACATAAAATAATACATTATTACAATGCATATTTTTAGTTCTCTCAATTCTGTTTTAATACTATATTTGATGCAGATAATACTTTGGAAATATCAACCCTTGAATATTGCTCTTTTTCAGTTATGCTTGGAAAATATTCTGAAGTTACATATTATGGAAGAGCATGATGAGGGCTGTGAGACACGCATTTATACTTTTGAAGACCTCATAGAACTTCAAAATAAATTAATGCTAATATCGGGCAAAGGAGATCAGGGCCAGCGTGAAGTCAATCGATTTGCAGAGGTGACTTTACAGTTTTTATGTTTTTTATTCTGCTGTCTTTCACCTTGGTTGTTGTAATTATTACTGAACTTCTTTTCTGTTTCCAGGTCTTTGCCAGTGTACAGAGGTTGGCCTGTGCATTTATTGACTTGTTTGTTGCTGGAAATCCATTGTTCAGACTTTGGACGGCAACGGTCAACTGTAATAGTAAAGAAGCATGCATAATTATGGACCTCAATTTAGGAAGTGTTGTTAGTGTCATGATGGAAGGTGAAGTCACAGAACAGTTGCCAGAAGTCTGTCGGAAAATGGAGAGCTGTTTATGCTTCTGGAAGGCTTTTATGGATAAGCAGAGATCTCAGCATTATTATTTAAACTATTTTACTTCAGAACAGCTGGTCTACTTATGCAGTCAGCTCACCCAGAAAAACGGCACTGAATTGAAAGATCAAGTTCTTATAATGCTCTCCTTTATCAAACCTAATTGCTCCTTTTCAGATGTGACCCAAGCTTGGGACAGGCTTCAGTGTGAGGTTATCAAGAAGGACATTAGGCAAAATGATGACTTAGAATTTCAAACGTTTGCAGAAGTTCCCAGCATGATTAAACATGATTTGAATACTGATAATCCATGTGCATTGTTTGACAACTTGGCAAGTCAGTTGAGGCATGCTAATGGGTCAGAAAAGCTAGATGTGATTTGGAATGCTTACATGCGAGACATGAACAACTTCCTGCCAGATTGCCTTGATTTTAGAAGCCTTGGATATCTTCTTGAAATTTTAGCCAACAGCCCAAGTCAACATGAGAGTGATTCCAAACAGGATGAGAAAACAAGTAATATTCAGAGAAAACTGCCAAATGGAATGGCTACTGGAAAACCAAATCTGATTATCTGCCCTTTTGAAGAAATTCTAATAACATGTATTTCAATCTACATGAGAAGCATCAAAGAGCCTCTACCAACCTATGATGAAGTACTTCTCTGCAGTGGATCCACTCCATATGAAGAAGTGGAGCTTTTCCTCAGGCGTTGTCTCTCTGATGGCTATAGAGGAAATAAAATATACACAATGCTTTATGTGGACCAACTTACCTATGAAGTCAGCTACAAAGTGGAGCAGTTTTTTCACCAGCAAAATGCACAAAGCAGAAATGATTACAGACTGGTGTTGATCTGCAGCTCTAATAAGGAACATACGTACCTTCCCTCTGCTTTTAGTCAGTTTAGATCGCACTTGGTACCCCAAGAACCAATAATCAGTATTCAGAAATACCTTGTTAGGCATTTTACAGTCCCAGCTGACATATCCAGTGCTGCTGCTGTGTTCAAAAACAAACAGTTTGTGGGTGTTGTATTCTCTGAAAGGTCAGGAGTCGGTGAGTATAAATTTGACCAAATAAAAATAAATAAATGCATGAAAACTTAGTTTTCTGCGTATATGAATCGAAACATTTTTGCACTTCAATTTGTCAAATAAGTTAAATCTTTTGTGCGTTTTAGGGAAATCACTTTACATTAAACGAATGCATGAGAAATTAAAAAAGATCACCGATAAGCCTACACAGCTGAAGTGCATCCGGTTAACTGAGCCAAGAGTTGATGAAAATATCATCCTTAAGTCCTTGCTCAACAACTTCAAGAAACAGGAGCTTTCAGTTTATCATTTTGACATAACCACCATGGTAGCTACCTGTATTTAATTATTATTTTTTTATCAATTTGGTGAAGAAATAGAAATAATTTTTGTTGCCGTTTATTATTATTATTTTTTATACTTACAGGTGAAAACAGGACTTCATGAGTTCCTGTTTAGGCTGTTGATTCTTGGTTACCTCATAGACTCGGAAGGAAATATGTGGAAAAGGAATAATGAGCACTTGTATGTAATTGAGATACTAAGACCAGATTGCAGAACATCACAATATGACAGAAAAACTGTAAGTAAATATAAATTTGCTTAAACCATGTAGGATTATTTGCTTGCAAATTTCTTATGAATTTATTTGCCTTTTATGATAGGATGCTTTCATGGATGTGTTTCCAAGTGTTTACTGCCGTCCACCTAAAGAGGTCCTTGAGCTAGAAATGAGGATCCAGGAAGATCCGTCATTAGCGGAGGGTGATGATCCCCTCATGGATGACCAAGAGTTCCAAAGTGAGGCTTACCAGCGGCCTTATCAGTACCTGCAACGTTTCTACAATGGTGTTAATTTGGATACCTTCAGGTACCAAGGAGTTGAGGGCACTCATGTTGAATGTCTTCAGATGTTGTTTGTGTACTGCGGCATCGTAGACCCCTCTTGGGCGGAGTTGCGGAATTTTTCTTGGTTCCTAAACTTACAACTTAGGGATTGTGAGAGCTCCGTTTTCTGTGAAGTTTCTGTTATAGGTGACATTTTGTTGGGATTTAAACAATTTATTGTTGATTTCATGATTCTAATGGCAAAGGATTTTGCCACTCCTTCACTTAGCATCTCTGACCAGAGTCCAGGAAGACTGCAAAATGACCTTTCTTCTGCCAATGAAGAGGATCTGGCTCCCTTTAGGATAAGAAAACGATGGGAGTCGGAACCACATCCATATATTTTCTTCAATGATGACCATGAGTCAATGACATTCATTGGCTTTCATCTTCAGCCAAATGCTCAGAAAATGATTGATGCAATTGATCCATTAACAAAAAGAGTGATCAAGCAGAACATCATGACCAGAGAGCTCTATGAGGGCCTCAAACTACAGAGAGTTCCTTTTAATATAGATTTTGACCAGCTTCCACGACATGAGAAAATTGAGAGTCTTGCCAGAGTGTTGGGAATACAGTCTCCTACTGACCCAGATGAAACATATGAGCTTACCACAGACAACATGTTGAAAATTCTGGCAATTCACATGCGCTTCCGCTGCAGGATTCCTGTAATAATCATGGGTGAGACAGGATGTGGGAAGACCAGACTAATCAAATTTCTTTGTGAGATGCACAGAGGTGGAATTGCCACTGACAATATAAAATTAGTCAAGGTTCATGGGGGGACCAGTTCAGATATGATTTACACCAAAGTGAGAGAAGCAGAGGACATGGCGTTAAGAAACAAGCAGAACTATGGATTAGACTCTGTGTTGTTTTTTGATGAAGCAAACACAACAGAGGCCATTAGCAGCATTAAGGGAGTCCTCTGTGACAACACTGCTGAGGGAAAGGATTTGACAGATGACACTGGCTTGCAAATCATTGCTGCTTGCAACCCATACAGAAAACACACAGACATAATGATCAAGAGATTGGAGTCAGCTGGTTTGGGATACAGAATTCATGCTGAGGAAACGGATGAAAAACTTGGATCCATTCCACTTCGCCAGCTTGTGTACAGAGTGCATGCTTTACCACCTAGTATGATTCCACTAGTGTGGGACTTTGGACAACTTAGTGACCATACTGAGAAAATGTACATCAAGCAAATAGTTGAAAGGGTATTTCAAACCCATTCCATTGATTCAAACTGCATCACAACCATTACAGATGTTTTGTCAGCCTCACAGATGTATATGCGAACAAGACAGGATGAATGTAGTTTTGTGAGTCTGAGGGACGTAGAGCGTTGCATGGAAGTGTTTGGGTGGTTCTACATAAACCATGAAATGTTCCTCTCAGAGCTTGACAAGTTTGAGAGTGGAAAAACAAATGATAAACATCAGAGGGATACTGAAATAACAAACCCAATTCTATGGTCCTTAATTATGGCTATTGGTGTCTGTTACCATGCCTGCTTGGAGGATAAACAGAAATACAGAGAAAACATTTGCAGATACCTTCCAGAGGCCTACAGCCCAATGAAAGTGATGCAGGAGATCTCACTTATTCAGGATCTTTTCCTGAGTGGAGTTCCATTGGGTGAAACTATTGCCCGGAACAGTGCCTTAAAGGAAAATGTCTTCATGATGGTTATTTGCATTGAACTAAGAATACCTCTCTTTTTGGTTGGAAAACCTGGAAGCTCTAAGTCTTTGTCAAAAACTCTAGTTGCAGATGGCATGCAAGGCCAAGCTGCTCATTCGGATTTGTTTAAACGGCTAAAGCAAATTCATCTTGTTTCCTTCCAGTGCAGTCCTCACTCTACACCAGATGGTATCATCAGTACA
Organism: Carassius gibelio; assembly: GCF_023724105.1. NCBI lineage: Eukaryota > Metazoa > Chordata > Actinopteri > Cypriniformes > Cyprinidae > Carassius > Carassius gibelio. The sequence continues at coordinate 46,546,306 of NC_068398.1, forward strand.
TTCAAGCAGTCTGCCCGTTTTCAGAAAGACAAGAATCTGTCAGAGTATGTCTCAGTGGTAGTGCTAGATGAGATAGGCTTGGCGGAAGATTCCAAGAAAATGCCCCTGAAAACTTTACATCCATTGTTGGAAGAGGGATGCATAGATGACCAGCCAGAACCACACAAGAAGGTTGGATTCATCGGTATCTCAAACTGGGCTTTGGATCCAGCCAAGATGAATAGAGGGATATTTGTTTCACGTGGTGATCCTGATGAAAGGGAATTGATTGAGACTGCTGAAGGAATATGTTCCTCAGATCCCATGATCCTTGGGAGGGTAAGAAATGACTTTGAGCCATTTGCCAATTCTTACCTGCACATCTGTAATGAACAGGGCAGAGGTTTCTTTGGTTTGCGAGACTATTACAGTTTGATAAAAATGATATTTGCGGTTGCCAAAGTTTCAGAACAGAGGAACAAGCCTAGTGCAGAACAGATTGTGAAAGCTGTGCTGAGGAACTTCAGTGGCAAGGATAATGTGGATGCTGTTGCAGTTTTCACCAGCAGACTACATATCAAACCCAAACTTGAGGATATCAGTCCCTTTGAGCTTGTAAGAGAGAACATCACAGACATTGGTCAAGATGAGGAATGCAGATACCTGCTGGTTCTGACCAAAAACTATGCAGCCCTTCAAATTCTTCAGCATATGTTTTTTTCAGACCTGCGGCAACCAGAGATTATCTTTGGTTCAAGCTTTCCAAAAGACCAGGAGTATACTCAAATATGCCGCAATATTAACCGTGTGAAGATCTGTATGGAAACCGGTCAAACCGTTGTGCTTCTGAACTTGCAGAATTTGTATGAAAGCTTGTATGATGCTCTCAACCAATATTATGTTTGGCTCGGAGGTCAGAAATATGTGGATTTGGGGCTTGGAACTCACAGAGTCAAATGCAGAGTGCACAGAGATTTCAGGCTCATTGTCATTGAGGAGAAGGATGTTGTGTACAAGCAGTTTCCCATTCCACTGATCAACAGGCTGGAGAAACATTATCTTGACATCAATACCATACTCAAAAGTGAGCAAAAGGACCTTGCTGAGAAGCTGGAGCAGTGGGTTTCATGCTTCATTGAAGCTAAAAGCTATCACTCAATTGCTTCCCAAACATGCTGCTACTGTCCTGCTGATGCTTTCATTGGCTTCCACTCAGACACCTGTGCCTCTGTTGTCCTGCAAGTTACAGAGCAGCTCAAAGGGCAGATTTCAGATGATTCGAAGAGGATCTTAGATGAGGCTAAATTGATCCTATTGAACTGTGCTACACCAGATGCAGTGGTTAGGCTAGACTGCACTTCCTTCTCCAAAGTAGAAACTGAGAACTTGTCAAGGGTGTACTTTGAAGACCAGAAGCATAGCTCACTTGCTGACTTCATCCTTTCTCAAATACAGCAAGCAGGGCCTAGCCATGCCTTTTTCACAGAGGTAAACATATTGTATTTTAAAAATGTTGAGTATTTAACATTTCTATCTTTGCAAGTTGTGCACAAAATTGTTTCTTGCTATCTTTTTGTATCCTATAGGTAACTACATTCTCAAGGCTTCTGACCGCAACAGAAACTGAACAGCTACAGAACATAGTTCAAAACATTGAGCTCCTCTCACTACAGCAGTTTGATATGGAAACCTCATTTCTCAAGACAATCAGGTATTGTGCTTAAGACATCACTTCATATCACAACAACAAACGCATATTTTTTATTTATTTAATTACATTTTCTTTGTACAGGAATTATTTGGAAAACACCACTGGAGATAAGATACTTATCATTCAAACCAATTTTGATGAAAGCACCCAAAGTTTAAATTTCATTGCATCTGCAAAGTGAGTTAAATGTGTGTGGGGGGGAGGGGGTACTTGGGTTTTTACTTTTTGAGCAAAATGAACTTTGTGGCCAAATGTACTTTTACACTTCTTTATTTTTTAAATCCAATGAAATCAGCATTATTTTATATACTTCCAGATATTCTTGTCTCAATGAAATCAACAAATACAGGGAAGAGTCAAATGGAAAGATTTTTGTGTATTTCATCACTAAGCTACCCAGAATGGATGGTGGAACTTCCTATGTTGGATTTCATGGTGGTAAGAAAACTGATTATTTGAATCACTGACCAACATTATGTTTGTTTTAGACAAAATCTCAATAAATATTCATCTTTTTTAGGCCCTTGGATGTCAGTTCACATTGATGACCTGAGGACATCGAAAGACATTATTTCTGATATAAAAGCCTTGCAGTGTCTGACCATCAGCCAGTTGTTTGAAGATAAAGCAGAGAAAACAGATGAGCCTGAAGGTGATGTTGGGTTATTTTCAGAATATTGAAAGTTGTCTTTAAAGAAGTGATCAGTGTGCTCAAAATATTTAAAAAAAAATGTATTGATTGCAGATATGGAGGTTGAAGACATGCAAACAGAAGAAGGGAAGATGGAACCGGCAGACAATACTGTGGGTCACAACCTCAACAACAGCAATATATTTTAAGTATATTTTTGAACTGTCTTCACCCTGTTGAGTTTAATAAGCTTCAGAATATAGTTCTGTTTCTGATGCTCTATAGGGCTGGGAGAATGTTTTAGACACCAATGTGCTGGTTCGTAGCTGTGTTCAGAGTGCAGTTGGCATGCTAAGAGATCAGACAGAGGCAGGCAACCGCAGCACCAAGAGAGTAGAGATTCTTCTAATGCTCTTGGATGACAATGAGAGTCCACAAGGTGAGACTTATCCCTCTTTCTGTTAGTTTTTTTTTAATAGACTTTATTTGCCAAATTGCATGTGGTCACTGAAATGTATATATTTATTTCACTCAGCTGAATTTATCAAAGCTTTAAAGAAACGGCTTCATTCTCTATTGATGGCTGTCGATGAAAGCACAATCTCTGCCAAGAGCTGGGTCTTCAAGGAAGCACTAAATACTGATGCATTGCAAGAGGGGGGGACTTTTAGGTAAGTGAATGAGAGAAGGTGTAAAGTTCATAAAGGTCTTGAATTGTATCTTTGTGAAACTATAAGCTATACTTAAAACAACTCTACTTGTTCATTTATGTATTTTAGACATGCTCTTTGGAGACGAGTTCAAGCAGTAGTAACTCCATTTTTGGCACAAATTGTTTCAATTATTGACCGTGACTGCAACCTAGACCTCTTGCTGGACAGAAACTCTGATGAAGCCTTGAGGAAATTGTGGCTGGACATTTTTGGAGATGTCGAGTTACTGAATGTTGCTTACACAAGCCTAGACAACAGGTGAGTAATTTATTTGATATAAAGATATATTGTGTAAGCCTTTGGGCCCAAACATGCTTCTAGCTACAAGATTGATTTTTGATCATTCCACAATGTGTCGGACAGCAGTTCACAATGCAATGTATAAATCTGCAGCAGAGCTAAATAGCATTTACTTTCAGTACAGTCGCTGTCATTTTAAAGCAGTAGTTGAAAACAGAATTCTTCTGAGCAAGTTAGTTAAAGTCAGCTTCTTTATAGCTAGCTACCTAAATGATAACATTAACAACATAAGACAAAATGTTTGAACACATTCAAAGCAAGAAAACATTTTAAACATGTAAACATGACTGAACACTGTCAATGTGCATTGTACATTTCTTGGCTTTAAAGTAATGTTGTTGTAACTAAAAAAAGAAACATTTGGTCTTTAACAGCTCAGAGAAGACAATCTTGGTTCAGAACTACATTGGAGTTGACAGCAATGAGGGTTGCACCATGCCTTTCAGCTGGAGAATTAAAGATTACCTAGAGGAACTCTGGGTACATGCTTTTCAGCAAGAAGGTATATTGACTTAATTGTTATCCTTGCTGTTTGTTGTTGTTGTTGTTTCAGCAATCACACTTACATCAGTGTGGATTCTCTCTTTAGAGCAGGTTTTTTTTTTTTTTTTTTTTTTTTTTTACAGTTCTAGGGAAAACAAACAATATATCTCAATGCTTTTCTTCAACAGGACACTCTCTAGATCAATTTGAAGAGTTTTTATGGAAGATCCCCTTGGGCAGGTACATCTCCGAAGCAACCCAAGAGATGCAGAAGGAGTTTTTCCACAGGTATCTCCAGGATTTCATCTCCATGACCATGAAGGTAACATCAGTGGTGAATCTCAAGGTGAGGGTCAGTCTCTTCCAGAGATAGATTTCTATACATCATCTGCACATCCAAGGACATATACTTCTCGTTCTTGTGTTGATATGTTTGTATATCTGTTTTTAGCTCTTATGTGGAGCCCTTACCTGTGGTGTAAATGAGCTTAGAGGTAGTCAGGTAATCCATGAGAGAGAAGTCATTTCTCTGCCGTGGGTTCATGCTGCCTACCATCACTTCAAGAACCGAATACAGAACCTCTACAGGATGATCTGTATAGAGCCTCAGATTGCTCAGGGGCTTCTAGATAACACATATGCCAGAGAAGGAACAGAACTGGTAAGTGCTTTCATAATTTGTATTACATGGATTGGAATATGTATGTTTTACTTTGGTTACTTCTCTGACAGTCTTTTTGATTCTCAGGTGTTAGATGTGTACACTGCAGTGGCCTGTATTGAATGCCTGGAGTCCCAGTCTCTAGATGAAGATGGTCAAAGTCTGGCCTGGCTTAGACGGGTTAAAAAGCTACAGGTGCCAATTGAGCTGGTCTGCTGTGAGGAGAGTCGACGCCACTATGGAGAGAAAAGCAAACAGATTGTCACCCACATCCAGTGAGTTATTAGCTCTAAAATATATTGTCTTATGAGAAACGTACATGTTTGTACATGTTCTTTGTATGTTGTGTTACATTCCTACATGATAGCACCTACAGTTTGGGGATATAAGCCATTCTTCAGTCTGTTTGTGTTGGTATTGGCTTTATACCTCTTAAGATACTGTAAATCAGTGGTTATTGTCATTTTTGATTCGAGATTCCCCATTAACTGTAACCATTTTAATTTTAATAAGTTGATTTGACTATCCTTATAACTACCTAGAAATACACTTAAAAGCCCCATTCCTCTGTTAGAGAGCCAGTGCTTTAGATTGTATTGCACTGATATAATTATTTACAGTTCATTTAATGAAGAAGCAGGTCATCTAAATAAATTTTCTTTACTATAGACATGGCTGGCGTCGCATATACTCTCTGGCCTTGTTTGTGGAGCACATGCTACTGGGTGTCGAGGATGTGCATTCGAACCTCAGGCCACTGGTTCTTGAACACACTCGACGCTTAGCACAAGTGAGTCAGCTTTCAGTCCTTACTTGAAAATAGCTTCTTAAACAATTTCATTTCTGCTTATCAAAACTCATCTCTTCGCTGAAGGTCCTGGAGCAGGACTCAGACCTCAAAAACAAGCAACCGTTTGAGGCAGTGGTCACCATTCTCAAAGCTTGCAAAAATAAAGCGTCTCAGAGCATTTTTAGGTAAGTTTTTAAGTCAGGTTTTTAGGTAAAGGTTTGTTATTAATTATACTTACTGAAGGTTTCGTAAGAGGCTACTATTGAATACTGGTGATTTGTCCCCAGGTTTGGTAGTCAGCTTTGTCCAGTGTGCATGGGAGACCCACAGGACGCTTTGAGTCTGCCCTGTGACCACATTTACTGCATGACTTGTATCAAACAGTGGCTGGTGCCTGGCCAGATGCTCTGTCCTCTGTGTCGCTATGAAGTGCCTGATGACTTTGAGCTCAAGCCCTCTGACACAATACAGTAAATAGACTAATTGTCTGAACTGAACAGTTTTGCTTTGTCTCTGTTTGCCTCTGTTAGTCTAAAAGATTGTGTGCTTATTTTGGTCTTTAGGGGTCAAATCAGTCAAAATGCATTGTTCAGAAAACGATGCAATGCTTTCTTCATTGATCTGGTGTCCACTATGTGCTTCAAGGACAGCACTCCTCCCAGCATGGACATCATCCACCATCTGTTGTCCCTCCTGATGGTAGAGGCCCACTCGCTCCCTCAGATTAGAGGTATATGTCAGTCTGTACAGTATATGTGTGAAAGTCTAGAAAATGATTAGAATAGTTAAACGACCAGAACATTGTTCTTCATTCTCACAGGACAAGACTGCAAGTTCTTGACTAAGGCTCTTTCTCCCTTCGATGACTCTGTGGATAAAAATCCAGTGGTGCGTTCAGTGGTGCTGAAACTCCTGCTCAAGTACAGGTGAGTGCAGGGCTTTTAACAGCTCACAGCACACTCCTCTTACACATCCTAATAGTTTTTGTCTTATCCTTTTTTAGCTTTGATGACGTGAAGCACTATCTTCAGCAGCATCTGACAGAAGTTGAGCAAAGCAACATCATTCAGGAGACTGATAAGACTGAGCTTTATTCCTTGTACATAAATACTTTGGAGGTGTGTATATCAACTCATGTTCACTCTACAGTTACAAACGTCCTACTGCTTAATACATATATGTGACCCTGGACCACAAAAGCAGTCTTAAGTCTCTGCGGCATATTTGTAGCAATAGCCAAAAAAATATTGTATAGGTCAAAATTATACATTTTTCTTTTATGCCAAAAATTTTTAGGATATTAATAAAGATCATGTTCCATGAAGATATTTTGTAAATTTCCTACCGTAAATATATAAAAACTTAATTTTTGATTTGTAATATGTATTGCTAAGAATTCATTTGGACAATTTTAAGGGCGATTTTCTCACTATTTAGATTTTCTTAAACTGTTAGATTCCAGATTTTCAAATAGTTGTATTTGGGTCACATATAACCATAATTTAACAAGCAGAATAATACAGCATCATACATCAAGTCAGCTGTCACTTTATTTTGAAATTTTTAGGAATGTTACATTTTATAAATTCAGGTCCATAGGGGGTATATATCCTTTAGATTTTAGATCAGGCTGTATACATTTTGAAAAAGAATTTTGCAGCCATTAATTAAATTAGGTTAGTCCATAAATTAGGTTAGTCCATTTAGCTGCAACAGTGCCACATCCAGCTGCATGTCCCCTGACTGTAGTGTCTTACTGACAGTGTTCACAAATAAGGAATTCAAAGATTTGCAGGGAATTTGCTTTTTTAATTTTAGGGTCACACAGTCCTCTGCCACTTAAAGCAAAGCTTCTCTAATATCATTGTTTGATAGCATATTGATTTTAAACTCTCTACGTGACCTTGTTTCAGGACTTTCACTTTAAGTTAGGGATGTAACGATTCACTCAACTCACGATTCGATTCACGATTTTGATTTCGCAATTCGATTCAATTCATGATTTTAATTTTTAAACAAAATGATATTTAAGACAAATAATGAATTAAATTTGTCGTTTGATTGAGCGGATAAAATGCTGTACATTTCTTTGATTGAGATTATAATATAACTATAATATACTAATATAGCACTTGCATATTATTGCTCTTTTGCTCTTTTTAAAACAAGCCCCAAAACAAATAAAATAAATATCTTCATATAAACAAAATAAGGCTTTGTCTGCGTAACCACTGCATTTGAATTATGATCCAAACAAAGATGCTGCATACATGCAACATGAGCAGTTTTTAATCAAAATTAGATTGTATAATTAATAAATTTGGAAGCAAAAACAGAATGGTTTGACTTGAGTTTTGTGAAACTATACATAAAAATATCTGCATGAAACAGCAGACGAGCTGAATGAGATGCAGATTCACTCTCTGCCAGCAGGTGGCGCTTAAATAGTTTTTCATTGATTTCTTCTGTAAACGAAGCAGCACTGCACTTGAAGTTTAATGAAGTTTAATATGCATTATACAGAGGCAAGATGAAAAGAAAAAATACCATCTAAACTTTTCTAAAGACAGTAAGCTCCCCTCAGACATGCATTCATATAAACTCCTACACCTAAACAAACTCGTTTTAAATCGCAACATGAAAGAGGGATCATGCAAAACGTTCCATCAACAATTTATTTATTGATTTAAACATATGCCACAAATAATAATAATAATAATAACAGAAGTTTAGGGATAAGAGAAAACAAAGAAACATACAAACAGCTATAACAGAATTGACGCTACATGTGTAAGGAAAAACATATGAAAGAGACACTCCGGAGGAGTATTTCCCCAGAGAGTGCCTGCTCCAAACAACGCACAGCACTCTCATATATTCTAACTAAATATCAATTAACAATGAGAAAACCAATCAGGAACTCCCATGGTCAGCACCAATGGAATCAGGGGGAGGAGACTCAGGCTCGTCACACCTCCCACTCCAGAAGGAGGTTCTCCTAAAGAACCAAAAGAAAAAAAAAGAAAAAGAAAAATAGTACAAAGGCAAAACAACATTTTAAGTGCAAATGTACAATAAATATAATACTCATCTCCATAACTCCAACTCCATTTCACTCCCGGAATCCTGGGCCCTAGGACATCAGAGAGAAGAAAAAGACGAAAGGAGAAAAGAGAAAGAGGAACGTGAAAGAGAAGAAAGGAGAAAGAGAAGAAAAGATGCCAGACACTCTGGTACATCTTACATCTGCGAGAGAGCATCAGCAATGATGTTGTTCTTGCCACGTATGTTTAATCAGTAAGTGGAAAGGTTGTAAGATAAGGCTCAATCTCATAATTCTTTGATTCTTGCCGCGCATTCGATCAAAGAAAGTCAACAGATTATGGTCAGTATATACAGTAATAGGACCACAAACCACGCTCAAATAGACCTCAAAATGTTGAATGGCTAGAATAAGGGCTAATGCCTCTTTTTCCACTGTAGAATACACTTGCTGGTGACTGACTGGATGTTCGATTCCGTTACAATCCTCTTGTAAAAGAACAGCGCCAGCCCCATAAGCACTAGCATCAACTGCAAGTACAAAACGCTTCTCAAAAGTCTCTTTGGGCTTATCGGTCAGAGGGGCAACTACATTTGCAAAATTATGACAAAAACCCCTGTAGTAACCCACCATCCCGAGAAATCGTCATAACTCACGACGGGTAGCTGGCTTGGGAAAACTACAGATCACATTCACTTTAGCGTGAATCGGTTTCACACAACCCCGGCCAACCACCTTACCCAAATATGTCACAGTAGCCTTTCCAAATTCACACTTAGCAAGGTTTATAGTCAAGTTGGCTTTGGCTAAATGCACAAAAAGCTCTCTAATTTGATCGAGATGTTCAGACCAAGAAGAACTATACAGAACAACATCATCCAAGTAAGCCTCACAACCACTCATCCCGGACAACACGTGATTTACCAACCGTTGAAATGTAGCAGGAGCGTTTCGGACCCCAAAAGGCATAACCGTGTACTGAAGGAACCTGTCAGGTGTAACGAAAGCAGATAATTATTTAGCACGGGATGTCAATGGCACTTGCCAATAACCTTTCAGGAGGTCCAATTTGCTAACAAATTTCGCAGAGCCAACACGGTCAATGCAGTCATCGATCCTGGGTAGAGGGTAACAAACTGGTTTTGAGTGTTGAGTTTCCTGTAGTCAGTACAAAAATCGATACGAACTGTCAGGTTTACTCACTAAAATACATGGAGAACTCCAAGAACTAAAACTGGGTTCTGCTAAGTTATGATCAAGTAAATAATCCACCTCTTTCTGAAGTAATGGTGAGCCAAGTTGACAAGCACTTCAGGGTTATTCAGTCGCCCTTCCACTTCTCCTCGAGAAGGACCTTTCATTTACTCAAAGTGGTCATCCACCTCTACAGATGCTTCTGAAACACTTGAATCTGTAGTTTCAGCAATTTTTACAACATCAACAAACAAAGAAGGTACAGGAGTCACATAGGATTTAAGTAAGTTAACATGACAAACATGGATTTACTTTCGCAGATCGGGTGTATTTAATAAATAGTTGTTATTCGAAAGACTCTTCGCAATCGTATACGGTCCAGCAAACCGAGCCTGGAAAGGACTAGTCAAAACAGGTATCAACGCCAGTACTTGATCACCTACTTGAAAATTCCTGGCCTTGACTTTTCGATCAAACAACCTCTGCATTTTCCCCTGAGACTTAGCTAACTTTCGTAGAGCTATTGCTCTAGTTTCATAGAGTCGATAAGGGAAACTACTTACATAGTCTAAAACATTCTCAGGAGGGTCAAACTTAGTCCACTCATCTGCCAAGACAGCAATAGGGCCTCTAACAGTGTGTCCAAACACTAACTCATTAGGACTAAACCCTATGCTCTCTTGTACAACCTCACGAATAGCCAACAACATCCAAGGAAGTCCTTCCTCCCAGTCACAGTCAAGTTCGACACAATAAGACTTCAAAAGTGACTTAAGAGTCTGATGGAATCTTTCCAGACTTCCTTGACTTTGAGGGTGATCACTATAGCACTAATATGTTATGTTTAACTTCAAGTTGTTGCATGACCTTAGAGAAGTTTCAGACATAAAATTCGAACCCTGGTCAGACTGTATGGTTTTTGGAATACCAAAAATAGACATGAAACTTGTTAAAGCCTTTAAAATAGCTTTGCTGGTGATTGATCTCAGAGGAAAAGCTAGAGGGTAACGTGTAGTCTGGCACATTACAGTGAGTAAATAAGCATGCCCAGCTTTAGACCATGGTAAAGGACCAACGCAATCAATCGTCAAGTGTGAAAAGGAGTGGTAACTGCAGCAATAGGCTGTAAAGGAGCAACTGGAACTTTTTGAATTGACTTTTCCCAGACATTTCCCCCAGCTAAATCATTGCCCAGTATGAAAGTTACACCAGGGACAGGAAGCATAGCACGAACTCCAACTACCACATCACCTGACACGAGTTTGGAATTAAGATGACTGTGGTGTAGACGAACTTCGGTAAAGCCCATCTCAAGTCCTCTCACCAGCACCTTTGATCCCATAGCAGTACGTTCAGACAAGGGCAAAAGTCCTTCCATCAGAAAGGATTGCCCAGCACCAGTATCTCGAAGGATGTGTACAGGCACAGTCTCCTCAGAATTAGGCAAAGCCACAGTCCCTTCAGTGAGAAATGGTGCAAAATCAACATTATTTTTAACACTCTCCCTCTCAGTAACATCCACCCGTTCAATCTGCTGGTTAAATCGAGCAGGAATATGTTTCACATTTGATGTAGAAATTAAACCAACATGTTTAACCCCTTTCTCTTTCTTTTTAAGAGCAATACAATCAGAAATTTTATGTCCTGGCTTTTTACAATAAAAGCAAACCAGCTCACCTTTCGTACGTGTGACTGAGATATCAGCAAAATTTGACACAGCCTTCAGGTGTGCAACCACCTTTTTATTTGTAACAGTAACACTCAAACTTAGATCTGCTCAGATCATTTAAGTGACTAACAGAAAGCTGATGAGTAAGAACAAATTCGTCTGCCATGAGAGCAGCTTCTGACATTTTACTCACTTTATGCTCATTAAGATATATAGCAACAGCATTTGGAACACAGCTTTTGAACTCCTCTAAAAAATTAGCTCTCTAAGCTCTTCCTTGGTGGTTATTTTTACTGAGGTACACCAACGGTCAAACAAGTTCTCTTGCTCTCTAGCAAACTCAAGATATGTGCATTTTTTTAGCCTTAAAATGACTTCTAAATTTCTGGCGGTATGCTTCAGGTGCCAGCTCATAAGCATGAAAAATAGCAGACTTAACGATTTCATAATCACCACTTTGCTCCATAGTCAACGCTGAATAAACTTCTGTGCCCTCCCTATTAAAACACATTGCAGCAATAAGGTCCAAAACTCTTTTGGCCATCTCAAAGACTCTGCAACACGTTCAAAATGTTGGAAAAACTTCTCTACTTCTCCAAAAATGGCGGCACTAGTCTAATGTTTTTATAAACATCAAAAGCAGGTGCAGCCAACCTAGGTTCAACAGATGACACGTGAAGAGGAGTTCGAACTGTTTGGGCATTCAGCTCTAACTCAAGTCTTCTCAACTGAAAATCTCTTTCCTCCCTTTCAGATTGTAACTCCAATTTACGTAACTCCAGTGTCTGTTGCAACTCTAAATTATGCTGCAACTCTATTTTCTTATCTCAAAATTATTTTCTAACTCTTTTTCTTTCAGCGCACAAGCATCACGTTCAGCACAAAGTTTTTCTGCATCAACACATAAATGTTTCTCTTGCAACGACATGTCACTAAACTTCACATTTTGATCAGCAGCGTAAAAAGGAGAGGTTAAAGACTCTTCAGAATGAATAACTTGAGCTCTCACCTTAAAAACACCACGCTCAGAAAGTGCGTTTCTCACAGTTTTCATCAGCGTTTCTTTAAGCTTCTTATCATTACTCGTTACCTCCACTCCAAAACGCTCTGCAATCTGCAACAGCTCTTCCTTTGTACATCTCTCCAGAAAGATTTCAGAAGGAAGTTTGAAGAAATCCTCCATTACAGACGACATTTCTGCTTTAGGATATGGAGCAGAGAAACACAACAGCAAAATAGCAATACAAACGCACGTGAGATGCCGCTAAACTAGAGCAGTAGTAATACAAATCCCATCAGCCACTTCGCCCGGAATTGTCACACATACACGCTCCGGGTGCAAACCCCACTTAGTTATGAGATAAAAAATAACTTACCACAAGTCATTCCTCAAATTATCTTCATACTTCAACAGGCATCACAAGCACAGATGCAGAAAACAACAAAGTGTCACCCTTAATGAAAATGAGAGACTCCAGTTCCTAACTGAATTATGAAATTTCGGTTACTGAAAAGTAACAAGCTTGTAGCTAAGGTCAAACATTTCATTGACTCGTGATGTGAGCGTTTTAGACAGAAGCAATCATGAATATATATTGGTTTTTAATAATTGAACTAATAATACAGCAAACTACAAATTACACAGAGTAAATACGCGTATGACAATACAGACAGTAAACTTTGTACAAGACATAACAGAATCCAAATGAGGGAGCGAGAGAGAGAGAGAAAGGTGAGAGAATAGGCGCGATCACCGAATAATCGCTCAGTTATGCAAACTCACAGGCAGTAACCCTTGAAAGACAACAACAAATCAAATCACCTTGAAAAGGTAATAGACAAACTTTAAGCAGCATTTAAATCTCCATAGAGAATGATACTTGCATGTGGTCTCTTTTTGTGACTCGCCAGACCAGCGTGCGTGTGTGCGTGGTCCTTTGTAGCTGGGCGTGTTCTTTTGTGTCTTCCAGGGCTGCTGCAGAATCTCGCGATATTTGAATGGTCCAACAAAGTAACGTTTCAAAGTTTGTCTTCCTTGTGTGGAGAGGCGAATAGGAGAATAAACTTAGTAAGTAAAAGAAACGAAAACAACGGAGATGAAAGCTCCCGAAGGAGCCATGAGAACGGCTGTTCTCTCAGCCACTGTGCTGAGATCAGAGACGATAGAAGAGCGGAACAAGAGCAGGGACCAAGAGCAAGAGAAGGCGGAACTTCCTGGGTCAGTTCTACTTATGGAGTGACTGGTTCACGCCTCTGTTTGCGCGAACAACCAATGAACGTTCGCGATCTGAAGCGGGAAAAACATTCCTTTGTCTCTGGGGTAACACCCACTTCTAATAAGTTATGGCTTATCGGATTTCAGCAGTGATATTCTAGCAAGTTCGTAATTCCAGATCAATAAATTTTTCATTAAATAAGTGAGTTCGTCAAAGCATGAAGATTCCACAGATACCAAAAATGACACACATAACTGATAGAGACACAACGTTACATTCATATGCAGAATTACACACATTTAAAGTTTGATTAACACACAATAAAATTGTACATACTCAAATTTTTGATTATGGAAAACATCTAATGCACCAAAAAGGCAATATTCAATACATCTTAGTAACACAATGATGAAGGTAAAGAACGTTAAGAAAGGTTTGTGTGTGTGTGTGCTTATGTGTGTGTGTTGTGGAAGGTGTTTCGTTTCTCCTTTGAGGCTCGGCGCATATCTCTGGACCGTTTCAATAGGTGTAATAAAACTGTCACCCACGCCAGGATGTTGCCGACATCGCGGCGCCTCAAATGGTGAATTATGTTGGAAGATGTTGTAAAACGAAGATCTTTGTTTACTCATGTTCTGGTCTTTGAGTGCAGAATGTGTTAGAGTCAGGATTCATTAATATGGAACAGATAGCTGAAATACCATCCGCTCATTAGTGCTACACTAATATTGACAAATTTATCCAGTGATCCTCTCCATGATTTGTGAAATTCTTATTTTTCTCACCAGCCAACTCATGCATACGTCATCAGTGCTCATGTGCTCTGTGAGACTGAGATTTCTTCTTCCTCATTCAATGAGTAGATAAATGGAGTGATCACGCAGGGGAGCAAGCACACAGCATCGAAATTCAAAAATATAAAACATATATATATAAATAATGAGTTTTTAGGTTCATTTTCACGGGCACTTGATTATGCATGATAGAATTGAGAGACAGCTGTAATTTTATTTAGTTGATATTTTTGTAAAAAATTATACATAAACTACAGTATTGCTGGCCAGGAATGAGCTCCTGTGCATCTGCACATTTGGCATAGTTCTTGCAGTGGTTCTGCTATCTGGATTTTTGTTGCAGAAATGCAACTAATCAAAGGCTGGTTTGTACTGGTTAGTGCTGTCTTTTCTAATGAAGCTGGACATTTATCTTATGTATGAGCTATAATTTGTCAGTAACACTTTAAAGGACCTATTCTAACTTAAAACTAGTTGCTTATTTTCATGTATATTACTAGTACAGTATATTGGCTGTTTCTTAGTACTTATAAACCACATATTAATACCTTATTCTGCATGAGCATATTTTAGATCCCTTAATGCACATCATACTTAAACTTAACAACTACCTTACTAACTATAAATAAGCAGCTAACTAGGAATTTATTGAGGAAAAACTCCATCTCTGCACTTTCTGGGCTTTTCTAAGCCAATTTCATAAGATGCATCCTCGGATGCTTTTTAAGAAGTATTGGAGAAGCTACTGTGTTTGCTGAAAAATGTAATGTTTTTTTTTTTTTCACCATGCACATGAATTTACCTGTTTTTTTTTTTTTTTTTAATAATGATAAAACTTTAATTCATTTTTTAAGTTTGTCAGAGAAATACATATATGGGTGCAAATCATATTTTTCTACAAAACCCATTTCAAGCAACAGTTAGGTTAAAATATTTGTTGACTATGCAAACAATAAATTATATCCAGTATGTCCAAACATTTGACTGGGATTGCAAGTGTATGTTGTAATTACATTTTTTGTCCATAATCCTTACCAATTTTGTATAATTATTTGTTAGTTTTTTTTTTTTTTTTTGTTTTTTTTTTTTAGGTTTATGCTTAAAAATGTTAAGTGTTTTAAATGTTATGTTTTAAATGTTAAGAGAAAGTAAGTTCTAAATTAAATGTATGTTATAAATGTGTAGATATTTTTACTGGAAAACAACTAAATTAATTTTTTTACTGATTAATAAAATGTTAGTTGTGTTTTCAGTGTTTAATTCCTTAAGAAATGGTGTTGAATATATTTAAAGCTTGGTTAAAAGTACTGTATGTTTCTCCTGTGTCTGCAGGACTCAATGTATGATCGGACACAATGGCACTCTGTGATAGAGCAGCAGATCTGTTTGGAGGAGGAAACCCACTTTCTTCTAAGGTTCCTTCACCCTGATTCTGTGTCTGAACACACTGCATCTATAGAGCACCTGCAGCAGGTGGCCAGAGTTCGATTGTGCCTGGATATGGCTGCTGACCTGCGCTTTAACAGAGTGACTAGTGCTGGTAAATGTTTTAGGGTTTATTTTTACTAGCCAGGTGCTTGACCATGATTTTTTTGAAATTCATTAAAATGTTTTAATCAATCAATCAATAAATGCATATTAGATTAGCAGAGCTGAAAGTGCCATTGGATGAATAAATAATCAGTATTACAGAGTATTGCATATCAGCATGGATGTGATTTACCCATAGGCATGATGCGACGGTGTTTAAATGCAATATAATAAGTGTGATTCCATTTATACAACAGTTCGATGGGAAAACTAAGTAAATAACAACCGTGAAATGTAAAAAAAAAAAAAAAAAAACACATTTTGTCTCAAATCTCTCTCCCATTCTTCAGCTCAATCTCATCTTCACAATAAAACATTAGATTGAATGTGCGCTGAGGAAAGCAATATCTTTGTCGTACTATCCTTTCATCTGTTAAGGGTGATTTCCATTTGTTGACTCTGATTACAAGCTGTTGTTGAGTGTAAAAATAACTTCCTTGTTTACATCAGCATTTCAGTCTCTTTCAATATAAAAGTCTTTACTGCTGATTATCTTGTCTCCATCTAATGGCGTAACAATGTAAACAAAATCACCTTAACTTACACCATTTCTCAATGCCAAATACTATTATTAAATAATACCATTATTTATATAATATATTATTTGTTGAATACCAATATTTATTAAAGTTGCTAAGCAATGTAGTCAAAAGTACAAAGGAATGACAAGTAAATGCGTTTCCCACCATCATATGAAATATGACCTGGGCAAGTTCATAAATTCTACAAAGAACGACAAATGTTTATCACTTGGTATTATTTTTTTAAAACTGAAGCTGAGAAATAAGTGTATCATATTTTAATGTTTTCACTTGATATTGATCATGTTTTTCATGGTTTAGGTGCACAGGATGATCCTTCATCCGTTACCTCAGCATTTTTGAACAGTGTGGATGATCTATGCTGCCAGAGCAGTAATGACTGGTACAGGGTTTACCTCATCAGAAAGATCTGCAGCCTTCATGGGGTTGAATATGTCCAGAAACTTCTGCCACAGAAAGAGTTCAAGTGGCTCTTTCCTCAGGAGATTCTTGATATGGTGGGTTTTGGTTGATTTACTTCACAATGCTGATATGATTCATAAGTATTCATGTTTTAACTGCTAAACTTGTTTCTCTTAGAATCAAGATGACAACAAAATTGACCACTATGTAGCATGTGGACTGGACTACAAAACTATTAGAGATGCAGTAGGCAAAGCCATGATGGATTGCAACATGAATGAAATACAGAAAGCGATTGAGGTATTGATATACTTATTTACACACACATTATGTATGTCCCTAACATAGAGAGTGTAACAAGGCGACAGGGACAAGACACGTGTGGATCCATTTGATCAGAACCAGGCGAGGGTCAGACAATGGCAACAGACATATTGAGGGCAAGACACAAGAGCAATCCAATAAACAGCCGTAGGTCGATCAATGGCGAACATAATCCAAAGGGCTTGACAAGAGGGGTAATCCAATAAAATGAGCAATAGTCCGGGTGAGGTGCAAACACAATCCGAGATACACAGGCAGAAGATCAGAAAACAGGCAAGGCAAGACTTTGACTAGACTAAGGAAACCAGAACTAGAAACTTAAACAAGGACAGGAAACTGGATCCATAAAGTAGCTACGCTAAACAGCATAAATGCTTAAACAATACACGGCAGTTTGAACAGGATCTGAGTGGGTATTATATAATGTGTGTGATTGGTTTCATGGAGAATGTGTGATTAGTGAAATGGCTGTAGGAAATGTAGTACAGTGTGACGTGAAAGTCTGTTTAGTGAGAGAGTCATAAAAATGAAAGAGCAAACTATGGTGGTACTTGGGCGGAAGTCTATGAACCGGATTCATGACAGAGAGCCACATCTGTATGAATTGCATGAATTGAATGCATCTGTATGACTGTAGTGAGACTAGGTTTTGGAACAGAGCTATTGTGTCTGTGTGGACACTATAATGAAATGTTTTAATTAAATGTCATTTCTCTTCCTCACTCTGATAAATTGTTGATTTGCTTTTATATTTGTTTGAAGCATTGCAAAAGTACACCCATGAAGAAAGCTGTTTATCTGCTAATGACTTTGTTCAGAGAAGTCACCTTCCTGTACAGAAATGGAAACTCGGACCCTAAACCTGAGGTAAAAACACAAATATATGCTACACAACAAAACATTTGTGCTTTACGAATCTGAAGTACTGCAATATGGTTTTGGAAGTACAGTATGGCTTAATGTTTACAACAGGCTTCTTAGTAAAATGAAATGATTAAAGGGCTCATGTCAAATAGGGATGTTCTTGATATTTTCAAATAAAAAAACATTTATGCACTATAAAAACATATTTTAACATCTGGAACTCAAAACTTCCTTTTTATTCCAACAAGCATTTAATACACAGATGACACTGGGTTCACAGATTGCCTGTTGGGTGATCAGAATTACAGTGACAAAATGAGGAGTAAGCAAGATGCATACTATTATTCCTAAATGACAGAATAATGGGTGCTGGAGGAAAATGTGGTATGTCAGACCAAGTGCTGTTCATGGCTGTGTGTGTAGCACCTGTCACTCTACTGATTTTAAGATTTTTTTAAAATAAATGTGTGGAGTTTATTTTTTAAAAAGATCTGTGATCATTTCAGACTCATTGATTCATCAAAAGGTTTATTAAGGTTTGATCCCTTAAATTTCATGGTTGAACATCAATAATGCTGTATGTAAAAAAAAAAAAAATAATAATAAAAAAAATTAAGTTACCCATCCCACCGAACCTGGCTCTAACCTTACCTGCATCATACCTCAATATTAATCAACCAATAATCTTAACCATTCTACCAAACCTGGCCCTAAACTTCCCTGTATCACATCTCAATAATATCACTTTCCCCGTCAAACACCCGCCAGAATTTTACATTATTCATGAGGCAACACTTCCCCGCCAAACACAGAATTTTCAGAGTTTCTGCATTCTCACTGTTATATGGTAGGGGGTGCTGTAACGCATCTCCTGGATGAGTTCAGAGTGTGCTGACAGGCCAGGAAGATGCAGAACGAAGCAATATCATATGTAAGCATATGAAAAATGAGATCTTCAATACAAACTGCATATAAATGAAAACTGCCTAATGTTACCGAGTGAAATGTCAATCCAGAAATTGGTAAAGGCCTGTGCAAGCTCTGGGAGAACTGAGAAAGAGAAAGCCATCTACTGCATCTTTGCTTTCATAATAGTACTGAATAAGATCCAGATTTCCATTATTATGTTTTTTGAGCTTTTTGCTCAAAATATAGCTTTTTTAATGAACCTACCTACATTTAAGTGTTGTTAAAAAAATAAATAATAAAACAATGCTTGAAGCTAGAATAAAACAGATTTATTTATTTTTTTTTTTAATTAGTGGGTTATTTTGATGTATTGCATGTTCAGATAGTCATACAACTAAATATTCTGGGGGCCAAGAAATTTGAGTGAAAATTAGCAAAAGAAGTGGCTGACATCTTTTTTTTTTTTTTAAATGCTGGCAGGGAAAGAGTTAACCAACCCTTAAACTTACCCACATCACCTGATCATTCCCACCTTCAATACCCACAACTGAGGTGCCCTAAAGCAAGTCACCAAACCCCTAATTGCTGTATGAATATATATTAACCTAACAATAACCTGCATTATAGAATGTTTGTTAATGATCAATAATGTAAGGTATGTTAATATGTTACATTTTGGATAAATGTATATCCCTATGCCTGATATTCATGCTTTTTTTTTTTTTATAGCAACGGGCTGGCCTTGAAGATTTTATCAGAAGCACAGACATCTTTGTCAATGACGAAACAAAAGCATTTGCTGAAGGACTGGTGAATAATCATCTACATGCTCTGCGTGTACAGCCTCAGATGTCAGGCAGAGAGCTTCTTCTGGTGGAGGTTACAGTTCACATGGCTGCAGTTCTGTTGTGTGGAAATCTGCCTTTACTTGAGCCACTGCAGCAGCTGGCACTGTCCCCAAAAAACATGATGGTATGAACCCTTCACGTTATGACATCATGGAGTCACATGGTGACTAGAATGTTTATGAGTGTGATATTTCTGTCATGTTCTCCTTACAGACTTCATTCATTCCGACTATGCCAGATGACATGTTGGCTGTTGCCCAGCAGGCCATTGAAGACCAGATGGGCATGGTCCGGTGGTATAGTGAGTGGATTCTGTGTCATGCATTTGTCAAAATTATATACACGCCTGATCAGAAAGGCCACAAAAAATTATGTAATACAAGAAGCAGAACTTCATGATTGTGGTAATATAGGATAATATATTTTCAAAATGGTTTTCCAGGGTATTTACAAATAGTAAATAAATAAATAATTTTACTGTTATTTTGAGTGTCTTTTCAGTTGGGAAAATTAAGGCAAAAAGGAAAGTCATTTCAGAGGTGGAGCAAGATATATATATATTTTTAATGAATATAAGACAAACTGCATACATTAATAAAATAAAGCAAAACTTTATTTTAAGGGTCCAGAATTATGCATTAGTTAAGCATGAACAAACTAGTAATTACTGAATAACTTATCATATAGTAAGGGCATATTAGCTTGCCATTGAAGGATCTATATTCATTCGTTAAAAATAAGCAAAATCAAGCTAGCAATTAATGATTAACTGAATGTACAGTAAACATCTTTTAGCCATTATTTACGGCTTGGCAAACTATATATTATTTTTGTGTAGTAATGCACTTGTGTATATTTCAGTTTTTCACATCTATTAAGTTAACTGAACAATATGAAGCTAGTGATTGTTTAAGTGGTGCTAGTTTTACATTTACATTTAGTCATATAGTAGATGCTTGTATCCAAAGTGACTTACAAATGAGGACAATAAAAGGAATCAAAATTTACAAAAAGGCAATGCTGTGCTGAAACAGTGTATTAGGTGGCCTTAGCTACTTTGTACTTACATTTAAATTAAGTGCAATTATTGTGTACATGCATGTTTTTACATTGTACTTAGATTTTTAAAAATACCTATATGTAGTTACATCTTATTTAATTTGTGTAATTACATTTATAATTACACTGTTGACCCATCCCTTACACCTACCCATACCACCAAACCTGTCCCTAACCTGTGGCTGAGCTAGAAAGTCAAAACACATGATGTGTCCTGTTGATTGACTCTGCCAACGAATGGGAACGGCAGCGTAATCTGAAAGGAAGTGAGGTAATTGTATTTAAGGCATCTCCCAATATCCGCAGAAGTTTTTTTTTTCTTTTCTCTCTTCCCCTCTCTCTTTTTGACAAGGTGTCAAAGTGTACCAGTGCTGTAATTTTTTTTTTTGTTGGACAATTGTATGTTGTGTATATGAAAATATAATGGGATTTTGAACTAAAGCCCTCTGTAACGTGGAGTCAGAGACGTGCGGATCCAATTGAAGTATTTATTTATAGAGTGGTCAGACAGGCAGAATTCAGGAACAGCATCAAGTGTGTCAAGGGATATCCAGAAATCAGTAATAATACCATAATATAATAAAATAAAACTAAAACAGATAGGATAGAAAATAAAAGAAATAGAAAGCTAGTGTTAGATGCCTTTTTAAAGAAATCAAGCAATTTTTTAAATAATAAACTGAAAGTCTGAAGTAATGATGTAAAGGGGTGCAGATCCATTGGTGGTTTTGTAGTTTCTTTTCGGCTCATTAAAAATTAATCTTGCTGCTGCGTTCTGGATTAATTGTAAAGGTTTGATAGAACTGGGTGGAAGACCTGCCAAGAGGGCATTGCAATAGTCCAGCCTGGACAGAACAAGAGCTTGAACAAGGAGTTGTGCAGCATGTTCCCAAAGAAAGGGCCTGATCTTCTTGATGTTGAATAAAGTAAATCTGCAGGATCGGACAGTTTTAGCAATGTGGTCTGAGAAAGTCCGCTAATCATCATAACTCCAAGGTTTCTGGCTGGTTATGGTTATGAAGGAGTTATGGTTGATGTGTCTAACTTTATGGTGAAATTGCGATGAAACGATGGGTTTGCTGGAATCACAAGCAGTTCTGTCTTGGCAAGGTTGAGTTTTACAAATTGTTAAAACAGTGTAATAAAGACAATTTGACCCCCTGTTCCAAAGTGAAAGATAATTGTTGGACTTATTGAGTGGTATTCAAGTTTATTGACTAGAAAAAGTATTTTATATCATACAATATCTGTATAATTTAAATGTTAAATCCCTAAACCCAGTCCCAAACAAAAACAAAACCATTGTATAGAGAATATGAAAAGAATATATAAAACATAATGGACAGAAATGTGTAAGAAAATCTCAATGCTATATTGTTACTAAAATTGTTAAGATATTTTGAGCCGCTAACTCCAACCAAACAACTGTAATCACAATATTTAAAATGTAAAAAGCAGTACCTAAAGCCATTCAAATGATGATGTGTTGCAGTCGCGATATAATACTTTTATATGAGGTAAAGAGAAGAATGTAAGATATTAATCAACAAAAATTGTATCTCGCTTCGCTTTATTCCTTGAAGGTGGCAAGATGTGAGTTTCTCATTTCTCATTTAAACACAAAACATTTTTGAATTCATAACATAAGGTTTATACATTTATATCGCTGCTGAGAAAGGAGATGAAGATAGCCGAATAAAGGCTTGAATTTGGATCTGTTCATCGCAATCGTATGGATTCCAAAGATGCGGATTACAGCGAGCGAATTAAATTGATGTCGTATGTGAATTTATATTGTGTTTTGGTGTATTTTGTGGTTTTATTGTTAGTCACAGCATAGTACTATACTGAGAAAATGCCTCTTGTGTCCCATGGTGAACAAAACAAGTATTACAGGACAAATAATGGTTAAAGAATTATAGAAATGTTACTAATTTTAATGTTATAGTGTAGTCTTGTTGTATGTAATCCTTCAAAACGAGCATTCTCGTGAGATCATGTTGCAGATTAACTGATAAACAAACTTATAGCGTAAATGAGAATCTGGTCTTTAGAACGGGGTCAAATTTTCTTTTATTAAAATTGTATTAGCGGCAGTTTAGCCATAATTATTGTCTTATCTTGTCAATAGACTTAATTATCATTCAATAATTGTGATAATTAATTTGGATATAAATTTTACTTTGAAAACAAGGGGCAAATTGGCTTTATTGCAGTGTTTTAGCAATTTATAACTGCAAAACTAGCACTAATCAAACATTATTACTTAATATAACTTAATATATGGTGAATAACTGAAATATACACAAGTGCATTATTACACAAAAATAATTTATGGTTTTAAATTATATGGCTACGTTGCAAATAATGCCTAAAAGTATTTTACTGTACCTTCAGTTAATAATTAATTACTAGCTTATTTATTGCATGAATGTGGATCCTTCAAATTCTTAATAAATAGTAAATAATGGCTAATATTCCCTTATTATATGTTAATTATTAATTACAACTGAGTCTTGTTTAACTAATGCATAATTCTTTACCCTTAAAATAAAGTGTTACCTATTAATAATAATGAAGTAAAAAAAAAACTATTTGAAACCTTTTTGACTGAAGAAGTTTTGCTTGGTAATATCACACAGACCAATAGGGTTTGTAGGACTATCTGATATATAGACTTGTATGATTTTCTAATCAGATACAAAATATCCTAAAACTGATTTCAGCCAATAGAATTGCTCTGGCAAACAAGGGGGTGGAAGTTTGACAGATCCTTGACAAGTCGTTCTGTATTTGAACATTTCTTCATCCTGTTTTTAAATTAATTCTTAATGTCTTCTTTTGTCTTTAACAGCCTGCCCTAATGGTCATCCATGTATTGTTGATTTGGTAGGGTTATTTAATTTCTATGATTCAGCATACCTTTAACTACATACATTAAAAGTTGCAGACTATAGCAATTAGTTTCAAATTGTTATGGTTTTTGTCTTAAATTAAACTTTTATTCTCTTCATGCATCTGTCCAGTGTGGTCGGCCCATGGAGGTTGGCCGCTGTCTAGACTGTAATGCAGAAATAGGCGGCATAGACCACAAACCTGTTGATGGCTTCCAAACCATGCAGATACAGTGAGTTGCACCAAATGCTTGTTGTTATTAATGTATGTGTTTTTAATTAAGTTTAGTTTATTACCTGGCTGTATGAAATATTTGATTCTGATTGGTCATTCAGCATTTAACTTGTTCCTCTGTATGGATTTCTGGGAACACTTTACAATCAGGTTCAATCTGGAAACTTTAGTTATGTATTGGGTATCACAAGCTAATAATGAACAGGATTTTTTACAGCATTTATTAATAATGATTAATTGTACAGTATGTGGCCAACCAAAATTAGCTTTTTGCCACCGCGAGTGCCGCCGCTGCCACGTCTGCAAAGTGATGTGTTACATTTGACGGCTGCAGTCGGGGAAAATGAAAGAAAAACACTGTGGTTAAAATATTTAATATTCACAGATAAAAGTATTCACAGATGTGCGTTTCTTAGAATGAATTCAAGCAGGATAAATGTCAAACCTATGAGCCTGTGCTTATATTTTCTCTAAGCTACACAGTATTACACCATATTTTAGATGTGACATTTAATAGGTTTGCAGTATTATTTGTTTAATATGAATTATGTGTTATATTATCCTAAAGAAATGCTTTAGGATACTTTGCATCGGAGCAGTAAAATAGGTCTATTTTAGTGAGCTAGGCTACATGGATTAATATGCAAAATGTCAATATTCTCACATATTAGGCATATATTTTAATTTATATATTAAAATTCCTTTCATAAAACAACATGCATTTTTGTCATGCACATACTTTGTTATTCGTTACTTGTCCTTTATTTTGACAGATAACTTCTTGGGAAAAAGATATTTGTCTGTACACTAAGAAATTGTTGCGTGTTTTATAAATTTGTTCCTTTATTTTAGTAAAACGTGAGACACTGTATAATTTCGCTCCCATTATTTAGGCCTAATTAAAACAAGAAACAAATAATTTAAACCTGCACGATTTAGCTAAATCATTGAAACTCTAAAGAATGGACGGAATAATAAAACGTCCTCACTTTTAAACTCAAGTTCTCTCATTAATAATCAACAAAATGCACACGATGTAAAAAAGAGCTTTATTAATTGACAACTTCAGTGATTTTAAAGGGAGCCATATTTACTTGCTTTTCATATAATTTAAGTAAAGTAGAAATAAATAAAAAAATAAATTGTAGCCACATTTAAATGCAGGTGTGTATCA
The DNA here is from genome assembly GCF_023724105.1 of Carassius gibelio. NCBI lineage: Eukaryota > Metazoa > Chordata > Actinopteri > Cypriniformes > Cyprinidae > Carassius > Carassius gibelio. The sequence goes on from NC_068398.1 coordinate 46,571,331, forward strand.
TATTCCTTAAAATATCAGAGTGCAAGATTTGCATGGCGCACATGATGCTGAGTGTGACATGCAGCATTTATTCTTATTTGTCTACATATTTTATCTTCATTACAAATCTTGTTTGGTTTTATTTTGGATAATTGCATGTAAAAATGATTTACTTTGTAATGCATATGCAAAATTTGAATTATTATTAATATTCAAGTGTTTGTGTGAAAATTATTAATGCGCATTAATGACAGGGAGGCACCCTCTTGATCACTTGAATTTTTTCCTGATAATGAAATAACTTAAAATCGGGGTGTCTCACATACATGAGAAGTATATCTACAGAAAGCTTGAAATGTATTTTAAACGAACCAATTCAAAACGAAAGCATTATGTAATCTGTGAAGGTTGCATTTCTCTCTAATGGCGCGTCCATGTGGAGAGAGTCAGCACTGTGAATTTTATCTTGCAGCCGACAAGAAAACATTAGTTTATTAATAAATAATTAAAATGTCTCCTTTTTCACAATTATTGGCCTACTTCTGCCTGTGCTTTGTGGTAAACTTAATGCATGTGCTTGAGCACAGAATATATTAAGGCTCATTATCGATTATAGATGTAAATTTAATATAAACGTGCGATTAGTTGAATAATGACTTAAATGAACGACTAGGCTACTAGTAACTAGAAAAATCTTACGTGTGGGGCAGACCTATTAACTACCCTCTAAACATCTCTGTTAAAGTTTTTAAAGTATTTTATACACGTTTGCATAAATTATGCTTTCAAAACGGTCCATAATGGAGAGATACCTTAACATTGATTTTTCCTCTCAATCACAAAAATGAAAATTTAAATAAAATGATATTTTATGTTTTGAGAATGGCTCACCCTTTTCTGCAGATATTGTGCTTCTGTTTTGTTTATTGTAAATCACAGAAAGTCTACAAAATATATTTTCTCCCAAAAAAAGTGGTCTTTTTTGTCACGTTCATAACGCATGTGTATTTCCCAAATCTAAATATACTATAAAACATGTTCATAGACGGATACTTTACTGACGTCTGGACTATGTTTGGGATTTAAAAAAACATAAAGAGATGGTTCAATATATTGGTAATGAATAGGCTATATTCTGTGAGAATTTATATTTCCCACTCTAAAAAATATTGTTTGGATGCAACAAAATAAAATGAATGCAACAGTTTGCATCTTTTTTTTTTTAAGGCAACTTCTGAAATTCATTTATAATAACTAATAAACTATTTTTTTATAGCGTACAGATGTCAACATTTGAAGTGAATCAAAACCTTTCTTCAAAGTTGTCCTAAAACCAAAATGTGTTCTTGTCTTAGGACAACTTTTATGAACTTTTTTGATCCACTTCAAATGTTACTGTATATTCTTAGAAAATTGTTTTAAAACTAACAATTATAAAGTTGAATACTCAAATTATCAAGTTGTTCTAACTAAGCTGTTCTAACTATTTTTTTTTACGATTACGATTATTTGGGTAATCTGCCGGAAGCACAAAAAGACAAAGTGTGAGTTTATCTGTGCATCATGTAGGCCTGTTCATTCAGATAAGAAAAAAAATAAGATGTTCTTAAGAATATATTTGAGAACTTATTAAGAGTTTTTCAAGAATTACACTTAAGAACATTCTTACGTACTTCGTGGAATTTATCTTATTTCTTAAGAAGATTTTCATGAATCCGGCCCCAGGTTTTGACTGCGAATGTCACATCAGTAACGAATTGCCCAGTAATGAAACCAAAGATAATTAGACCTACATGATGTTTTGGGACAGTTTCTTATTACTGCAATATATTTTTACATTTGTATTGCCAAAACGACTGCAGCATTGCCGCGTACAATTAAAGCAGTGCAAAAAGGAAAATAGTAGCTACAAAGCAACATATACTTTAAAAACAAAAGTTTTTCTCTCTTTGGCAGATGCGTGTCTCTTTCACCAGTTTCTTTGTCTCTCTCTCAGAGGCGCCTCATCTTTCCAGAGAAAAAAAAAATTATATTATATTGTAATGTATGTAATACTCTGTATGCAGTTGCAAAAATGACAAAAGCCAAACCAAACGAGGCATGTGTCCTACTTTGCCTAAACCTGCTTTGCAAGTTTGAGACCCTCATAAGACACTGTCCATATGAAAGAGCTTCACACCTTTATTTCAACCCCCACAAGCAATACAGAACTACCCCCCCCCCCAAAAAAAAAAATTCTGTCTGTTTTTTGGCTGTGAGGAACGCTGTGTTGTCATGCTACTGGGTTGAAATATCCTGCCTGCACTCACAGCAGCCCTACTCTTATTATGTTATTATTTTCTCGCAGCCAGTATAATTTTTTTTTCTCACCAGGCCATAATAATAACAAATTCTCAATTGATAATTAATCATTATTTTTGCGAAAATCATTGTTATTTGTCAACGTAGGTGTTTGAGGAAGACTTTAAGACCAAGCGGAGTCCTCTGCCAGCTGCTCCTGCTTCACAGCGATTGAGACTCGCTCTAAATGCATCCGTCAGCAAGTTTTGATTTTTACAAAATCAGTTTGAGGCGAAAAAATTTTATGCGTACACTGTAGACTAAGACTATACCACGTTTTGAAATTAACTCACTGTACATTTTCAAATGGTTTTTAAGGTTGTTACAATTTTATATTATGTTATTGTTGTATACTTCGTCCTTTCATCTCCGTTTACAAACCAACATTTTACAATTACAGTCAGTTTGCAATCCGTCCCTTTGCGCCACCTGGCGGTAGTTTCGTGATTGATTTTAACACGCGACTGAATTGCAGTTAACGCCGCGTCACTGCGGTACACACGGCGGTATTACCCATTCTGGTTGTCCACCTACTGTAGCTTATTAATATAAAGATACTTTAATGCAAATTTGTAAAACTCGAAAAGAAAAAGGATTATTTACGTAGTTTAATCAAAATTATTATTATAGAATATATTTATTATATACAATTATTAAATGCATTGGTTAATGTATAGAACTTTATTGTAAATTGTTATTTAATGTCTTGACAAAACTTGTGAATTTCTGAGTTTTTTTTTTTTGGCTGACAATTTCCCTACAAAATGGTGCTGAATATCTGTTTCAGTGGTAATTGTTCATTCAGTTGTTTCATGATTTTGAGGCAATTGTTCCTCTTTGCAGAGCAGACCGTACTCAGTCTGGACACATTCTGGGTGATGCACAACGTCGTGACCAGCCTGACATGCAGGATACTAAGAATATGTCACCTGCTCCCTTTGCTCTTCTCAGACTGCTCACACACTTGTCCATGCTGCTGGGAGCTCAAAACAACACACAGGTATTACATTCTTTCTTGCCATTTATGGTTTGTAACATGCAGATGTGGAAACAGTACTAAAAAATATACTCAAGTAAAATTACCATTGCCTTCCAAAATATTTAGTGTAAGTTAGAGCTTCCAAAAAATAGTTGAGTATACTAATTAATATCCTAATAAAAAAATACATTGCCCCTGTTTGCTCCATGCAAAGAGGTGTTATTTCAGGGCATATAGTTTCCTAGTGGAGGCAGCTTCAGCATTCAGCATTGTCTCAAAACCTTGTTTTAGAGACCAGAGTTTATGACTTGGTCTTCCTCAGGGGGTGGTCAGTCAAGCACCATAACTGAGACAGAAGATCTTTCCAGATGAGATTCTCTTATGGAGTGCTGTTTAGGAGAGATAAAAGGTTAAAAAACCTCTGGCTTGGAGAAAGGATACTTTTTGAGGTTTAATCTCAAACTTGATGGTAGGGTAGGTGATTTTGGACCAGCCTCCTAGGATGATCAGTCTGCAAAGCCACGCCTCCTCCAAAACACATTAACGTACTCAGACAGACCAGAGACTAACCAGCGATGCAATGAGAGACTGAATGCGCAGAGGTTTGCAAATACATATTTTGACAGGCAGGTGGGACAGCCTATCGTAACGAGCGAGCATTTTATGGTCCTACACCTTCCACCTATAATATACATACATTAAAAAAAAAAAATTGTTAATTTTAACTTCTAATTCTATCGGGATGTGAAGAGACTTTTAACCAGAATAACAAAAAAATGTTCTTAACCAAATGACCTACCCTGCCTTTAAGCACTTAATGTGAGCGATGTAAAGGAAACATGTAAATTGGCAGAATGGGAATTGATTATTATATTAATTATTAGAGTGAGGAGGACTTCACTAAAGAATACAAGCTTAAAGATGACTAGACTTCTTTAAGACTTCTCGGTACCAGGATCGTCAAAAGATTTATGGTTCTCCACTGTTTACACATTGAGTTCCCATTCTTATTTCTCAATTTCTCATTTGTGTTGTTTTAAAAATAGCGCAAAATGCTTGGAAATCAAATACAAATCATATATTGTCTTAAATGTTTATTAGTTAATATTTCATGTGTAGAAAATTTCTCTGGGTTTGTTATGGATGGAAGTAAATGTGGAACTTTTAACTCTTTGGAATGCTTGATTTATTAGTAAAACTAATAAGACAGGGTCAACCGGGAACAGCCTGGCTGGTAAATATTTTTTTTTTTAATATATTAATACTATTTTTATATTAATACTCAAGTGTTGAATATTCAATTCAATATTATGTGTACAATGTCATCTTGGTATCACGGATTAACTTTCTCGTTTCATACAAACGCTGCTACTGCAATGCTGCTACAGTGTTTTGTATACGGTAATGGATAACTAACAAACTGTTAAGATTTTAAAACAGTTTTATCTTCATTCAATATCTTTTATCGCCTTATTTATGTGGTGAAATGTTGTGTAATAAGTGCTATGACTGCACCATATCCCTTAAATATTTGAATGCAAACCTTCCACAAAGAAAGCATTTGCTAGCAAGTGGCAAGTTCAAATTAGATTTAAACTCAGATCAATGTTTCAAATCGAATTATTTAATTTGTGGCAAGCAGGCATGTAATAAGCAGGATAATGTACATCCAGGCTTATCAGCAGCCCGATGCAAAGTCTGTTGTGTAAGACTGAAGTGCCTTATTCTGTTATAACAACCTGCTGGATGTACATCATCCCTTACATAAAAAGGGTCATATAATGCGATTACAAGTTTGCCTTTCTCTTTGGAGTGTTACAAGCTGTTTGTGCATAGATAAGATCTCTAAAGTTGCAAAGACTAAAGTCTCAAATCGAAAGATATTCTTTGAAAAAGTTAAGTAAGTGTCTACGTCACTGTGTGGTAAGATTTGCATAACACCGCCCAAATGTTCACTCAAAGGAAGAAGGCGTAACTTTTATTCTTGCTTTAGTATTGTTGCCGCCACTGCCATGTTGTGGAGACGCTGTGTGTTTTGTTGAGAAAGCGAAACTACTTTTTTTGGCCTTCAGAGGTTAAGTTGTATTTACAACACTGTTCCAGAACAGTTGTATGTGTGCAAAGCATTTAACGGAGGACTGTTTCCTGAACCTGCAAAGCCGACTGTTCTGACTCACAGTCTGAAAGTATTAGGGGTGTAACGGTATGCAAAAATCACGGTTCGGTACATACCTCGGTTTTAAAGTCACGGTTCGGTTCATTTTCAGTATAGTAAGGGAAAGAAATGCAAACATTAAACTGCAGGTTGTTTATTACTATAAACTTTTTTTTAACAATTTGTTTAAACTTTTTTTTTTAAATACTTTTTTAATAAAATATATATATATAATAAAAAAAGAATAAGAAATAAAATACTGCTGCAAAGTTCTCCACTAAATAAAATAACCTTAGTCTCAAACCAATATCTTATAATCAGATATAATTAAAAATATAATGAAAAAACTATGATTACAGTGCAGCATTACCAATCCCAGCTTGTAGGCCTGCTCATATTTAAAACATATAACTTTTCCAAAGTGTAAAGTGCAGCATCAACAGTTTCAGTTTTTAGAACTGCTCAAATTTCGTTATTGAGTTGGACCAATAGGAATTAAGAGCAAAGGTTTGTTTAAATGCCGATGGGAGCTGCGTCTGAATTACAATCGTTTTTTTCCTAGTTGTAGTGATGTTCACACTCGTGTGATGCCTTTTGAAAACCTTAGGCCGATGACACACTGGCATATTGCACCTGTCAAACATAGTCTATTTTGTTTGATATTGTTGTCGTGAAGACAAGAGCCTGATCTGTCGACGGCATCCCTCTATGTCACCTACAGTAGCAGCAGCACGCCAGCGCCACGTCAGGCTTTTTTGGAGTGTAAAGACACAGAAAATGCGAGGCAGCCATCACGCAACTGACACGCAGCAGAAACGCCGCGCTCACGCCACGCAGCCAGTGTGTCACCAGCCTTAGAATCAGCTGCAGGGCGGGATTTGCGCTGAACGCGGAGACTTCCGCCACTTAATATGTAATAATCACTAATTATGTCCCCACTTGATACAACAAATGCCTCGTTTATGATGGGTTTCATTGGTTTTGTCTGGTCATGCCGGGAGATGGCATCACAGTATGTTAAGGGGTGTAACATTTCCATCAAAGGCTTGCAGCATTAGACCAATAACAAAGCACTGGATAGCTGGACAATCAGAGCACAGCTCGCTTTTCAGAACGATGAGCCATGTAAAAATCGATGCATTTCAAATAGGCAGGACATAGAGGAGCAAAAATAATGTACATTATGTGGAAAATGTATTTTTTTAACCTTACACTGCATAAACACATTTAATTACACCAAATAATGTTCTTTTTAGCAACATCGGTAACACTTTATAATAACTGCACACTATTAATAATTAATTAAGCATTAGTAAACAGATAATTCATAATTTATAAAGCATTAATAGACAGTAATAATCAGTTTATAAATACAGATATAAATGCTTTTTTCTTGATTTAAAAGCATATCTATAATGTGTAATTTTATACTTTATTCATGATCAATTTATCATTTCTCAATGAAGTATAGCATTATTTACAAACCAGTTATTTAGGAGTTGCCAGTGATTCATAAGATCACAAGAAATGTAGTAAATTCAGGTAGTTATAAAGCATTTAGTAGTGGTCAGTTAACTATTTATGTGAGCTCATCTAAAGTGAGGACTAGTTATGCCTTGTAAAGCATTTATAAAGGATATTTAAAGGCTCAGTTATCTTCTAAACAAAAAACAGAAACAAACAACACAGTGAGACAGAACATAGAAATATTAACAGCCTTTAAATCTCATTTGTAAAAGCTTTACAAGGCATAAATAGTCCTCACTTTAGATGAGCTCACAAAAATAGTTAACTAACAACTACATGAATTAACCCTGAATTACAGTAGAAATAAATTTTAATAAACCATTTATTAACACTATGTAAATATTACTATATGTCTGAATAAAAAGATGTATGAATGCACATTTAAATAGTTTATTAATCATTTACTTACAATTTCTAAGTGATCTTATGAACCACTGACAACTCCTTAATAACTGGAGTGTAAATAATGCTATACTTAATTTGGAAATGATAAATTGATCATTAATAAAGTATGAAAAAACTATTATTAAATACATTATAGATATGCTCTTAAATCAGGTATAAAGCATTTATATCTGTATTTATAAACTGCTTATTAATGTCTATTAATGCTTTATAAATGATGAATTAACTGTTTCCTAATGCTTAACTAATGATTAATAGCATGCAGTTATTATAAAGTGTTACCGCAACATCATATGACCCCTTTAACTGCCTGGGGTCGGCAAAGGCACTGTGATGATTTTCTGCAGGTGTATCATATCCGTTTCCAGGGCAACGATGATCTGTTCATGGGACGCTCCTCACAATACAAATATATATATACATTTTCCAGCAGAAAATGCACTTGTACAGAAAATGCATTTGAAGCTCAAACAATGATCTGACTTAGCTCTGACAAGCTGTCAAATTGTTATGCATGAAACTACATAACAGCAGACAGGCTGAATGAGACCCAAATTAAAATTAAAGTCAACATAAAAATCACAAAAAATTGTTGTGGGGACTTAAGTTCTATGGATAAATTGATTGAATTTTAAGATGTGGGCTTTGCACCCAATAATGGAGGCAGATGTGGACTGGAGCCCTACACCAGAGAAAACACTATTCAGTGACACACTGATTAGACATTATGAGATGAAAATCTTTTTTTTTAATGAACACATGCACTAGTAGGGGTTTAACAGTTCTCAGGAAATAAAACATACTGTTTGCTACACATCTAGTTTTTATGTTGGTGATTTTTCTGTTGTATAGTACGGTTTTGCCAGTGAAATTTGGTGGGAGAAATTTCAACATTGGTTGATAATGCAGTTGTGTTGTACTGCGTTTTATTATGTATAATTTGTGAGTTTTTCCATCTTGCTGCTTTCAAACTGTTTACTTTTTTTATTATATCGAAAGTGCTGTCTATAAAATTTATATTTTGGCACAAAATGAAGAGCATATAACTATGTATATTTGTTCTTTAATTAACTAGCCCTGGGTGAAGCATAAAGATGCAGGTAAAATATATTTATAATAATTAAGAAGAAAAGTGAGAAACTTTTACTGTGCCTGCACAAATCAATTGTTCACCAAAAATCAATAACATATATTACAATTAGATTATAGATAGGACAGGGGTGTCCAAACTGTAAACTCTCCAGGACACCTGCCATCCAACATTGAGTTTGGACACCCCTGAGATCTGAGCAACTTTTACTATCTTCATTCTATGTTCTTGCATGTTCCTGTGCAGAGTGTCATGCAGATCATCAAGCCTGCTGTGCCAGATCCCAGGCCATTTCTGATGGCCCATCTTGTGAAAGACATGGAGCAGCTGAGCAGAGCTCTGGGTAAAGGAGTGGATGATACGATCAGTACTATCCATTTGACCATCCACAGTCTACTTGATCCCCATCAGGCCAGCCAGTGTAAGAGTTTCCAAAACTTAACTTACATTTCCACATGCAATATTGATCTCCTGCCACATAAATTCAAGAAATGTTACATTTTGTTATTATAAACAGGGCCTGCTCCTTATGATAAAAACCTTTCCTCTAAAGATGCAAGAAATGGATGGGAAAATGCCATGAATAATGATGTCATTACACATCAGCTGAAGGTGAACAACATTCTTTCTTTTAGTGTATTATGTATCCAGTATAACGTATCATGTTTGATTTTGCTTTTTTTTTTTTCATGTATTTCCATGATTTTACATTATGTCTGAAATGGATAGACAATTATTTACAATAAAAGGGGAAAAAAACTTTTTGATTATAAGGTAGTTCTACAGGATTTAGTGTAACTATTTGTGTGGATCTCTGTCCCTCCCTGACAGGCAAAAAGCAGAAATCCAATAAACGTGATCCAAGTAAACAGGCACAAGGGAGAGAATTTGATCAAATCTGATTCCGATTCTTAACAATTTCCAGTTTCTGATCCAAAATAATGAATCAAACATTTAGATATCAAAGATATTTATTTTTTGTCTATATTTTTGCAAAACATTTAGTAGCAGCTAAATACCATGAACAAAAATCAGTAAAACAGGAGAAGTAGGAATATAACAATTCACTCAACTCACAATAATATATGTTTACAATTTTGGTTTCACAATATGATTATTGTAACAAAATGTGATTTAAGACAAGCAAAAACAATAATCTGACTTTGCTCTCACAAGCTTTGTGAAACTGGTATGCATAAAACTACATAACAGCAGACAGGCTGAATGAGACCCAAATTTACTCTCTGACAGCAGTTGGCGCTTATGGAATAACAGTGATACTGAGTTAAAGAGCCACACCGATGGGAAATCAAAAATTACCTGTATTACAGTGTATGATGTAGCTGTCCATCAGTGTAAACAATGTGCAAAGTAATTAAACCAAAAAGTACACAATTTATAAAGTTATTGGCTTCTAAAGTAAGGAGTCGACTCTGAATCGCTGAAACGAGTCGTTATAGATTTCAAATCTTTTGCCCATCTCTATGTACGTCACTAGGAGCACTTTGCATAATAATCTCCGCCTACCGTCTTGAGAGAAACGAAACTCTGACCTGCCCCACCCCCCCCACACAGACGCTCTGGTTGGTGTGAGAGCATCATGTCGAGGAGACAGTGTGTTTTTAATTGTAAAGGCAAGTTTGTTTTATTTTCACTGCCAAAGAATGAAGATCAGAAGAACCAATGGCTAAAATTCACTTTTACCACAATATCAGAGCAGTACAACAAATCCCTTTTGTTGTGTTCACAACATTTCACTGATGACTGCTTTTCTAATCTCGGTGAGTACAGCGGGATTTTCAAAGCATTTGGCCATAAAAGATGGTTCATTACCAACTTTATTTAGACCAACGAGCATCTCCGAATCACAACGCGAAGTATGATTATGAAGTTATGTGTTTGTTTTCTCCCGAGCGTCTTATCAGTATGTGTGCTGTCTGCAGCTGCTGATCTTCATTTACAAACACGTCATTAAATTGAAGTGTAACTAAGAGAGACATGAGAGAGATATCTATAGAAAGCTTGACATGTCTACTTTAAAACTAAACAAGTGCTGGCGAAAACCGATATTCTGTGATAAAGTAATCCATATGAAAACAACGCGATGTCCGTTTTTCATGTCTCTCTTCGTTATATCTAATGTGACCACGCCCCCGCGGTGAACGCGCTATTCAGATTCAAACTGAAGCGCGCGGCTTGAATACACCCACACAGAAGAAAAAGCAGCGAGACTGTTCAAGTTTTTTATTTTACTGTTTGCTTCACGATGAGAGGAATAAGACATAATTCATCCCAAACAGATGCTAACGCATGGTTTACCGTGAAGTTGTGTGCGGAACAACCAATCAAAACTGTCTATGTCAGTTGACCAATCAGAACACAGTATGCTACGGAAAGGTGGGGTTTAAGGAAACTGAATCTTTTGAACAGCTTCGCACGAACCGTTTGGGGATCTCTGAGAATTGAGGTAATTTTAAAATGATATTTTGACAAAATGACAATGTTTTTTAACCTTGGATGGATTTAAACCTAATGTACAGGACTTATAAACAGTGATAGGAAGCTTAGAATTTTCTTCTTACTGGCTCTTTAAGGTTATAAACAGAAGAAAAAATGTGCATACAGGAATTAATAGTTTTTTTGTTTGTTTTTAGAAAATACAACACTACAATACAACACTACAATACACAACAACTCTAGAAAGTAAAATAAAGTAAAAATCCAATACAATATAGACAAAAAAAAACTTTAGCAGGCACATACATTCCCATATGTACACATATCTGCAAACATATTAATATTCATATATCAGCATTTAAAATTCTAACTGCAGTTGGCGAAAATGACATCTGATACACATTTGTAATTGCCAGAGGTTACCTAAAACGTTGCCTTGATGGCAGTAACTGAAACTGGCAGTGCAAAGTCTGTAATGAATCCTCTATAATAACTAAAGCTTTTTGTTTAACTTTAGCTGTATAAACATCATTTAATTAAGGACAATGGAAGCAATCAAAATCAACAAAAGAGCAATGATATGCAAGTGCTATATCAAGTCTCAGTTAGGTTAATCGCAGTACACATAGCAAGGGCTTTTAAATAATATAATAAATAAAAAGAAAACAGATAAAACAGAAAAAGAGCAAGCTACTGTTAGACGTCTTTTTTGCTTTTGTGAATAGTATAATAAATGAAAGGAAAACAGATAGAATGTATGTGTGTGTGTGTATATATATATATATATATATATATATATATATATATATATATATAAATAAAACAAGTAACAAATTAATAGAGTGTTAGTCTAAAAGGGACAAGTGTTTTCTTTTTTCTTTTTTTAAAAAAGGATAGAATTAGAATAGTGAGTGTTAAAGTTAGAGGGTCAAATAAAGATGGAAGAGATGTGTTTTAAGCTGATTCTTGAAGATGGCTAAGGACTCAGCTGCTCGGATTGAGTTGGGGAGGTCCTTCCACCAGAAGGGAACATTTAATTTAAAAGTCCGTAAAAGTGACTTTGTGCTTCTTTGGGATGATCAATCAAGTGACGTTCACTTGCAGAACGCAAGCTTCCAGAGGCACATAAGTCTGAAGTAACAAATTTAGGTAAATGGGTGCAGAGCCAGTGGTAGTTTTGTAGGCAATCATCAATGCCTTGAATTTTATGCGAGCAGCTATTGGAAGCCAGTGCAAATTGATAAACAGAGGTGTGACGTGTATTCTTTTTGGCTCATTAAAAATTAATCTTGCTGCCGCGTTCTGAATTAATTGTAAAGTTTTGATAGAATTGGCTGGAAGACCTGCCAAGAGAGCATTGCAATAGTCCAGCCTGGACAGAACAAGAGCTTGAACAAGGAGATGTGCAGCATGTTCCGAAAGAAAGGGCTTGATCTTCTTGATGTTAAATAAAGCAAATCTACAGGATCGGACAGTTTTATCAATGTGGTCTGAGAAAGTCAGCTGATCATCAATCATAACTCCAAGGCTTCTAGCTGTTTTTGAAGGAGTTATGGTTGATGTGCCTAACTTGATGGTGAAATTGTGATGGAACGATGGGTTTGCTGGAATCACAAGCAGTTCTGTCTTGGCAAGGTTGAGTTGAAGGTGATGGTCCATCATCCAGCAAGAAATGTCTGTTAGACAAGCTGAGATGCGAATAGCTACCGTCGGATCATCAGGATGGAATGAGAGGTAGAGTTGAGTGTCATCAGCATAGCAGTGGTATGAAAAGCCATGTAATATGTGTGTCTATATCTGAATTAAATAATCTTTTTTCTTTCTACAAAAAGTATAAGTTTATATATATATATATATATATATATATATATATATATATATATATATATATATATATATATATATATATATATATATATAATTCGTTTTAGTTTGTCGTTAATATGCTCTAGCTTCTTATATTTTTAATTCCTGTTCTTTTCTAAATACTGTTAATTGAAATGATTTGTTGTGGATAAACTAATAATTGTTTTTATAATGTTTTAAACATTTTACTTTAGACTAGTTACAGGCATTTTAGCCTTCATTATTTCGGAAGTAATAGGGCTAATAAAATGCGATGTGAGCCGTGACTTAAGTGTTTTTTTATTTTTTATAGTATCTTACATTTGGCCAAAATCTAGAGAAGATGATGCTGTATTGGCTGTGACTAAGCGTTAGATCTCTTAAAGAAAACACTATACTTTATTTTTATTGTATTATTATTATTATTATTATTATTATTATTATTATTATTAGGCAAATTATAGGCAAATAATATTTTTTATTTTTAAATAACGTTATTAACCGGTATTTCTTCCACCCGAACTGATTTCGGACCGGTAATAATATCAGAGGAACGCAGAACAGAAATGTTAAAATATCGATTCTGCTCGGAGTAAACCGATTGAATTGTTTTTCGTTTTCAAGCCCTGGTAACTATGAGGAATGATTACCTCACAATGGATGTGGGAATGCAGTTTTCCCTGTTGCTAGAGACTCAAGACCAGAGAGATTAAAGCACATTTGTGACAAAGACTCTGAACAAAGTGTGTCTGTAAATGTGTTTTTCCTCACATTCTAGAAACTCAGAACGTGAGAATGTGCCGCTGCAAGCATGTCATATTTGCCATACCTTTGACAGTTGGTGCTGATCTTTTTGCATCTTCAACATAAGATCGGTTTTTAAGATTGGCAAATTGAGAGATCAGCAGTTATAAGAAGCGATTAACTGCTTAATGATGATCAGAGCACCCTTATAGTTCAACTCCATTTCCAATTGTAGTTATTAATGAATGTAAAAGGATCTCTGTGATCTCTCTGTTTCACCTACAGTACTGCTGCTGCATCCGGAAGTCCTAAGGAATTTTTATTTAGGTCACAGGCCAAAACCTTAGCAATCAGTCTCTGGTTGTTGTTTAATTATTGGATAACATTGGACATTTGTTTGTTTTAGTCCACCTTCATGTAATTAATTAATGAAGTATATAGTCAGTTGGACTGCATGTATTAAAGTGAACAACAGCTTTTAACATCTTTTAATGCGTTTCCAGAGAGGCTTGGTTCACAGTATATGCTGCCTCTTTCAAACTTCATACATCTCTGCAAGTGCTGTCAGTGGACAGAAGACAGAAGTTTTTACCAATATGACATTTTAATTGACATTTTAGAAATATCAATATAAAGACAGATTAGAAAAAAAAAAAGATTAGATATTTTATCTGTTTACTTGCAGGACATGTGACCATTAAGTGTCATCAGAGAACTGTGAACATGCAAAAGTGTTGTTAAATTGTTTAAATATTAACCTAAAACCTCAAGGGGTACTTCAAGTAAATAGATTACATCCAAGAGGTTCAGCTGACAAAAAGTTTGTCAACCTCTGGATTACTGAAATGACTATCAGTTGAGGTTCTACTTTTCATTATTTTTCATTTTGATATATTTCTTTCTCTCAGGTTCTGGAGAAACAGCTAAAGGACGTGAATGAATTAATCAGGAAAGATGAGCGAGTGTCTTCTAATATAGTGATGAGGTTGACATTTGAGAAACCAGAGCTTTTCCTGCATTCTTTGCCCCAGAACTCCCTTATCCATAATTCATCCATCTGGAGCTGCAGGAGGAAGGTCTCGGTGTTGAGTCTGGCCCACATTGTGGAACAGAACAATGGCCGGGACACTTTACCTATACTCTGGAGGTTCCTTCAAAAGGTAAGATATTAATGTCAGTTTTATCTTAAGTTATTTGACTATAATAAAGCAGCATGGGGGAAAAATAAGATAAACAGGTGTAGAGGAATCTAAGAAAAATAGCAGAAAAGTGACTTTGTAATCCTAATTTATGTCCAAAAGAAAGCGTGTACAGATTAAACAAGTTAAACTGACTATACAGTTGAATTAACAAGAAAAATAATTACTCTCTTAAGTTGTCTTTTGAGAGATTTTTAGTTTGTAGTTTATTTACATCATAGTGCACAGTAATCGACATATAAATAACATATCCCTTACTCCTATAAAAGTGTGAATAATCATAAATTCCCCTCATTTTATCATGCTGATGCATCTTTGCTGCAGTGGTAACCAGTTACCCGTGTTACATTTGGAGTTATCTGCAGTTCAGGGGAGGGATTTTATATGACTCTACCATCATGGTGTGCTTGTTGGTTTGTTGTAAATTGTTTGTTAAATGTAACATAACTTGTAACATGTAATTGTGTAACTGATCTAACCAGTACACTGTTAATTTCAGGAAGCAGAGTTACGGCTAGTTAAGTTCCTTCCTGACATCTTGGTTCTCCAGAAGGATTTGGTAAAGAAGTTCCAGAACATGACAGACTTAACCTTCAAAACCATAGGAGATTTTCTGGATAACCATAAAGAAGGTACTGGACAATTGCTCATAGAGAATGAAGAAATAATTTGCCACGGCTAAATGTTGTCTTGGTGTAGGGGTGGACAGCTCTGGCCTTCTAGATTCAGTTTTCTGCAGAGTTCATTCCAGCCCTAATCAAACACACATGAACAAAATTATCAAGGTCAAAATAAAGAGTTTTAATTAGGCTGGAGATTGATCTCTGCGAGAAAGTGGATCTAAATGGGCAGCCTTGGCCAGCCCTATCTTAGGGTCCGTATGAGGATGTTCATGACTGATAGATGATAAATTGTTATGAATAATTTTAGCAAGCTTGTTTGTGGTTAATTTACCCATTTTAGTGCAAACGTCTTCAGCAATCCTGTGGGCATATGGCATTTCTCTATAAATAATTATTATTTTCATTGTAAACCCAGTAATAGTGTCAACTTTTCAACCAACAGCTTCACTAGCTTGGTATAAAAAGTGCATAAACATCTTCTTGTCAACATGGAACCAACTCAGGGCATCTCTGGCCACCGCAGGTAAACCAACCCCCTACATACTAACAATGTTTAAGACCACTATTAAATCATTTCTTTGGCAGATGAGCAAATTGTATTGTTTTCTGTTGATTAATTAATATTTTTGTATTAGGAGAGATAAAGCTGCCGGCTGAATACACTCAGAAGGATCTGAGTCTGGACGATGACCTGCAGGTGCTGCTGCCACAAAGACGTGGTCTGGGCCTGTGCTCCACTGCCCTTGTCAGCTACCTCATTGCCCTTCATAATGACCTTGTGTACACCATGGAAAAACACACCGAAGAGGAGTCTGGGTAAGGAGTTCAGATGTCCCCTGTCTAGTGCATCTGTTTTCTCAGAAGGGAGTTGGTCAATATGATAGCAAATCACACCAACAAATGTGCATAGTCAATGCTAATCTGGCTGAACTCATTCAGGGGGAAAAAGCAGTTACGTTCAAATTATTTCAGAGGTTCCTGGGGCATAAGGCATCTGCAGCCATGGTCACCCTGCCCAGTTTGCTTTATACGAAACCGCTTCAGCATTGGGCAATGAGATACTGGGTGACCATCACGCAGCAATATCACTGCACATTCAGCCCTTGATCGGATATTGCCTTTCTATGGGCCAGTGTGCCCTTAGAACAAGAGCCCAGGCATGTTGTTGTCACTATAGATGCCTCCAGTATGAGCTGGAGTGCCGCAAGCAATGGGCATGCAGCCTGGGGTTTCCTGGACAGATTTCCTGGAGTTTCTGGTGGTGCTAGCCCTCCACCAGTTTCACCAAGGTGGAGTATGCTTCTGTAGCATGTCTCAGCTCGCCTGCCATCTCCTCCATTGGGGTCAGACATGGCTCAGATCACTGCAGGCCGATCACAACACAGGAGATCTCAATTGTGCACCCAATGTGCTTTTACGACAGCCCACGCTCCTTAGATCAGGGGTCTCCGACCTTTTTTACACCACAGACCAGTTCATTTTCTCGTGGACCGGCTGGATGCGGTGGGTGGTACAGTAGGTGGACAGCCTAATTTGGCATTAACGCCACGAGTACCGCTGCCACGTTGCCGCGGAGGTTACTGTAATTCAGTCACGTGTTAAAATCATTCGCGAAACTACCGCCAGGTGGCGAAAAGGGAGGGATTGCGAAATGAATGTAATTGTAAAATTAGATAAATAAAGGTAAAACAGTAATTCAAACAGTAAGTAAAACAACAATAACATTATGATATAACATTGTAACATTTAAAAAAAAACATAAAAAAATGTACAATTTGTTAATTTCAAAATGTAGGATAGTCTTAGGCTACAGTCTACTAAACAAAAATTTAAAGACCTTTACACAAAGGATCATATGCATGCTATTTTTATTAAACAGTAAATAAATATAAGGCCTATATTATATATATATACATATATATATATATATATATATATATATATATATATATATAAGCTAAATGTTTTCTTTTCATTTTCATTTCGATTCATTCTTGGTTTAAAAAAATCTTCAGGTTCCATATGCAGAGCGAAATGGGAATGGTCCAGCATTTAGCAATAATAAGTATTAACTCTGCTCCTGGATGGGACGTGGAGGACTTCAGTGGTCTTCCTGCATCCGTTGTCGCTACTAACTCCCTCTACGAGACAGGCCTACACTCTGAGGTTGATTCTGTTCAATGAGTGATGTTCTTCTCCTAAAGAAGACCCCCAAAGAAGTCAAATCGGCATTGGGCTTTCCTTCCTGCAAGAAGTATTGGAGCGGAGGCCGTCCCTCACTGGACTGCAGAGGAACCTTTTGTCTCACTCGAGTCAGTCAAGCTGAAGATCCAGTCTCTTAAGACAGCGCTCCTAACCATGCTAACTTCCATTAAGAGGCTGGATCTCTAAGTGTTTTCGGTCAATGAAACGTGTCTAGGACAATTCGGGCTGGTCGACTGTCACGTTACCCCGGCCTGGGTATGTGCCCAAGGTTCCCACCACTCCCTTTCGGGACCAGGTGGTAAACTTGCAAGCACTGTCACCAGAGGAAGCAGACACGGCTTTAGGATTACTGTATCCCATCCATGCTCTGCACATTTATGCATCTATTGCTTCAGAGTCTCTGAGCAGCTCTGTGTCTGCTTTGGAAGACGGGGGAAGGCTGTCTCCAAGCAGAGGTTAGCTCACTGGATAGTGGATGCCATCGCCTTGGTGTACCAATTGCAAGGTGAGCCGTGCCCCTTCGGAATGACTGCTCACTTAGCTGGGAGTCTAGCTGTCAATGGCAGTTGGAGCATGGCTGATATTTGTAGAGCTGCAGGCTGGGCGACACTGTGCCAGATTCTACAGTCTCCGGGTTGAGCCAGTTTCTTCGTGCGTGCGTGGGTACAAACAGGTGAATGGCAGAAAGCATGCTTGGTGTCTCGTTGCTGTGCCATTCCCCCACACCAGGGGGGAACATTTTAGCTCTCCTGTAAGTTCTTCTGGCATCTTCTCAGCAGTCAGACTTGACGAAGGAGTCAGACGTTAGCCCCAGCACTTGTGTTAGCATACCTGGGACCGGTACTTCCTACTGGTGTATCTTGTCCATTCAATCCCTAGTAAGGTACAAAGAGATTATATGCCACCAGTAATACATTGGGTAGGTTATGATGTAGTGGTGACATTTGTATGTCACATAGGTCCTGTCAGCATTATGCATCACCAAATTGTCATAACGAGTTCAGTGCTGTCATCTATTTGCATGTATAACATGATAAGTAATTAACTGCACTTGAAGCTTTCAGTAAATTAAAAATGAAACACCCAAAACCATATATGGAATCACAATTAAGACAAACTATATGTTAATATGTGAATGTCTAATGAGGATGTGATGTCAGATGGTGTTGCGTGGTGACAATGACGTGTGCCATTAATACTATAACATGTTAAATGGGAACATGAAAGGAATATTCTAAAAGCAACTCATGTAAACACCTTAATCGTAATATTGTCTTATTCAGAAAAAGGTAAATAATTAGATTACTGATGTCAATGTAAACATAGTCATTGATGCTTGCATTGTGGTACCATCACAGAGAGGCACAAAATCACTTTCGAGAACATTTTTGTTCACTGATCCTGGCTGGTGTAATGATTTTCCCACCCTTATACGAAATGCTGAATCCCTGACAATTTTCAAGCAACAGCTGAAAACTCATCTCTTTCGACTACTTAAGTTAATCCTAAATGAAAAAAAGAAAGAAAGATGAATCGCTTGATGTATTCGCCAATTATAAGTCAATTTGGACAAAAGCATCTGCAAAATGAATAAATGTAAAGTGTCATTTGTTAACATTAGTTAATGTATTAACTAGCATGAACAAACAATGAACAATACATTTATTATTTTTTGTTAATTTTAATAAAAATACAACAGTTCATTGTTTGTTTATGGTAGTTCACAGAGCAAAATCAATATTGACTAAGATTAATAAATGCTGTAGTATAAAAAGTATTGTTCATTATTAGTTCATTTTAACTAATGTAGATAACTATTGTTAATTGGTGAACTTTATTGTAAAATTTTACCATGTTATGTTTAGTGAAATAAAAGCCTCCCAAAATAAAAGTTTCCCAAATTAAAAATACTCCAGTAAAGTGCAAATGCTTAAAAAATTAACTTTAGTACAGTAACAACAATACTTAGTTACTGTCCACCTCTGTATTTTTCTATATGTTATTTTTCTCTGTCCTGTTTCCATCAGTTACACAGTAAGCCCAGCTGACCTGACAGAGCTGCATGTGATCCATTACGAGTATGAGCGGGATCTGCTTCCACTGATACTGTCCAACTGCCAGTACAGCATGGAGTGCGGACAGGAAACACTGATGGAGTACGACCTGCCCAATATTCAGCAACAGATCGTCACCCGCTTTCTACAGGGCAAACCTTTCATAAACCTTAATGTATGTCACAACACCACAAGAACTGAAAATGCATGTTCGGAGTTAAAACAGACGTTTTTTAGGAGATCTTGAGGATTATAAAATACTTGGTTTAAGGGTAGTTTATAAAAAATATTTTTTGAAAAAGAAATGCATATATTTATGTAGTGTGAAGTCTAATCTTTGAGAAAATATAAAGGGTCACTAACTTTGTAAATTATTTCACTGCTTTTTATTTTCTTTTTTTTTTTACATTTGTATTAAACTAAACCATAAGTTTGTCCTATGGTTGTGACCGCAAAAATTAAGAAAAAAAAAATTGAGATAAAAACAAATCTGTGGTTCTTTTATGTCAAACCATAGGACATTACGTCATACTAAAGGACAGAAAGTCCTTACAAGAAAGGTAGTTATTAAATTATTTATATTTCATTTTGAACATGTCAAAGGAAAAAGAAAGTTTAATTTTGATAAAAAATAATTTTCATCAACAAAATTCAGTCTCTTAGTCAATCAGTTTGTTACTAAAACTTTTCTAGCCCCCCGCTGCATGTGTGGCACAGCTAAATATGATTGATGTTCAAACTATATTCATTAAGATGTGAATTAATTTTTTATATATAACTATATGGCTGCTCTTTTTAAGGCATCATTTTGATACTGTTTACTTTCTGCATCGCTCTCTTAGGATCTCCTCCATTCTGATGGATCCCTGTTAATTTTCTGTCTGTATTTCCATGTCCTCTCTCTTCCACTATTTTTTCTGCCTCAATTATTTCTCTCAAAAACAAAGCGTCACATTTTATACTTATTTTCATGACACTTTATAACAGTACAAGTTTTCTATAAAAACATCAGAAAATAGTTTAATGTAATTATTGCTTTTAAGAACACTGTTAATTATTAAAAAGAAGAATACAAATTAGTTATACAAATCTTATTTAATTATTTAAACTGCTTCTTAAAGAGACCTAGTCCTCTGATGTGACATCTGTGTCCTGTGGTGTGACAGTACAGGCGTCACACCGGATGACATTTTCTTTCACACCAAAGGACATTTTAGACTTTTACTATCAAATAATGACCTTGCTATTTCAAGCTAACCTGTCATTAGCAGTTTGCAAGACACATTTGCATAATCTTCGATGATTATGTAGTTTAACATGCAGTTTTTAATTTAAAATATAATTTAGGGGTGTCACACCAAAGTACAATAAAACATAACACTTTGGTAGTGGTTCCAAAAAAGTTAAATATTTGAACAATTTTGAGACCGAAATTTATCATGTGCACGTGTCGGGTTCAATAACATGATCATGAATGAGGTCCTTCAGATAAGTTTTCTCTGGAATTGGCCGATTTAAAATCAGGATATGATGTCACACCAGAGGATATGGTTTTCAGAGACAAAATGTATTAAGTTCTTACACTTACAAAAATATAAAAAATGATTGCCATTTATTAAAAAAGACACTTGTACAATTATGCTGGAGGTATTTATTAACATTTTTCTGCTTTTCTTTTTCATTTATAAAAGTTGTTATTTATTGAACCATGCTTGAGACAGTCACACCACAGGACAATTTTGAGATTTGGCTCCAAAATTTAAAAAAATCTGATAACACTGTCATACATAGACCTGTTATAAAAGCTGCAAAGACATTTTTAACCATTTACTGAATATTAAATAACAACAATATTAATTTAAAAAAAAAAAATTCTGTGAAAATATCAGGTCACGTCAACAACCCTTAATTATTTATCTTTTTTTTGTGTAGGGTATTCCAACAGTGGTGAACAGGCAGGACAGAATATATAATATCATATTAAAGGATGTGAAGGGCAAAGTTTCACAAGTAAGTTGTGTTATTCATTTTAACATAATACGTTTAATCACTAAGTTAATGTATTGGTTACAATTTTGTTGACACAGGTCCACAAAAAAGGCTTTAGTGTGAAAATGCTCTTAATGAAAATTTCTTTACATTGTTTAAATGCAACATAAAATTTTTTTATATTTAATTAAATCCATGTTTACAATGCGTAGATATATTTGTTAAATTTTTCAAGCCATACTGTGATTTTTGCATTCAAAGGAGCCACTGCAGGCTCTTGCAAAGCACAACCTGGTGAAGGAGCTGCAGTCCTACAGTGATGTGTGTGAGGCTCTGTCTACAGTCGAGCTGGCCCTGGGTTTCCTGGCCATGACCAGGGGAGAGCCATGGGTGCTGCTGGGTACTTTTTTGGAGGAGGTGCTACAGATGACTGACAACATGGCCCCACACATCTTCAAGGTTGGTCATGAACAAACACTTTCTTCATTATTTGTCCATGCAGATCAGGCCATTCCTCACTGGTATTAAGTCTGCCTTGAGACACAGATTTAAAAGCCAAACTACTTTTACCGTAATGTAAATGTTAAATGATAGAATTAAAGTAGTTCAGAAAAGTCATTCAGTAGTGTGAAATATAATGAACCCTTTATGTAAGTATTAGGGGTGTAACGGTACGTGTATTCGTACCGGACCATTTCGCTACAGGGCTTTCGGTACAGTGCACATGTGTACCGAATGACCCAATGCAATATTTTGATTGTGGAACATAGGTACATTTTCTTGTTTCCAAACAAACATATTAAGTAGCGAAAATCTCTGTGTTCAGTGCAAATCCCGCCCTGCAGCTGATTCTAAGGCCGGTGACACACTGGCTGCATGGAGTGAGCGTGGCGTGAGCGTGGCGTTTCTGAGTGTGTCATTTGCGTGACGGCTGCTTCACGTTTTCTGTGTCTTTACACACCAGAATCATGCCTGACGTGGCGCTGGCGTGCTGCTGCTACTCTGGGTGACATAGAGGGATGCCGCCGACAGACCAGGCTCTTGTCTTCACGACAACAACATCTATACTTCATGTTGAGCATAAATATAAAGCCTACTGATAAAGGACACCGTCAACAGTATTGACGGCAAAATAGACTATGTTTGACAGGTGCAATATGCCAGTGTGTCACTAGCCTAAGGTTTTCAAATGGCATCACGCGAGTGTGAACATCACGATCGGTGCAACGCAATAACGATATCCGAGCAGGTCTAAAAACTGAAACTGTTGATGCTGCACTTTACACTTTGGAAAAGTTATATATTTAAATATGAGCAGGCCTACAAGCTGGGATTGGTAATGCTGTACTGTAATCATAGTCTCAAACCAATATCATATAATAAAATATAATGAAAAATAGAAATAAATAACTGAGTATTTTATTTAGTCGAGAACTTTGCAGCAGTATTTTATTTCTTATTCTTTTATTTTATATATATTTTATTAAAAAATTATCTAAAAAAAAAAAGTTTAAACAAATTGTAAAAAAAAGTTTATAGTAATAAACAACCTGCAGTTTAATGTTTGCATTTCTTTCCCTTACTATACCGAAAATGAACCAAACCGTGACTTTAAAACCGAGGTACGTACCAAACCGTGATTTTTGCGTACCGTTACACCCCTAGTATGTATGTAGCATTTTTGTTTCCCCATTTACTTCAACAGCAAAAGAAGAAAAAGGAAAACATAATAGTAATAATTCCACAACTTTCCAAAAGCGGACAAATATAGAAAGGCTAACTAACTGACAACTCTGTGTGTGTGATGCTTTAGTGAATGAGTGCTAATTGTGTGTGCAGGCATTAAGCAGGTTCAGTCTGAAACACTGTGTGGCGCTGTGGCAGCTGCTCAGCTCTCTGAAATCAGAGACCCTGCTGTGTCTGAAGAGGGTGAGACAATCAACACACTTAGTATTCTGCTTTGTGCTTTAGTGAGATTGTATGTGATCGTGACTGTGTTCATCTGCTCTTTAGGATCCATTTAAGGACATCAGCGAAGAGTACAAACATCCTCTGCAGGAGGAACACAAGACAAAGCTCACTAGTTTTTTGACTAAGCCCAGCGCCGGGGCCGTCCTGTTGGAGATTCATGAAATTCTGCTTTTAGATCTGAAGAACCGAAAAGACACGCACACTTTCAGGCCTGACTGGGGGTAAGCAAAATTTCTGTTTTGAACACACCAATTAATGTGATTCATTCAGAACCCGCATCTGTCAAGTGTTCTACAAACCTCATTAGGGGAAGCTTGTTAATTGATTATTTTCTCTCTCGTTACTGGCTTGCTTTACATGTAGCCTACCAGCCTGCCTTTCTACTGCATCTGCAGCAGCACGTTTGTGATAAACCATTATCTAAGTGGGGTGAACAACTGACACACACGAGTCCATAGCATAACTTTTCAACCTTTATTTTTGCACAATCACAATCCGTAAAATTAATTAGCACCCAACCACACACATACTTTTTGAAAATTGTCTCCCCATTGCTTCCCATTACTGCCCCACCTACTTCCTTACCTAAATGCATAATCAAACTCAAGCATATATGTTGAACATCTGGGAATGTATCGTAACTGATTGATTTCTGTCTGTCCTCCAGTCTGAAAGAAACCGTTGTGTCCAACATGGAGCGTAAAGGCCTGGACGTTCCTCCTGAGCTGGACGAGTTCTTCCCTGAAGAGATTCTGCTCTCGCAGTGCGTCGACGCGTGGAAGTTCTCTGCTCTTCTCAGACAAGAGAGAAATCAAAGTTAGACGCTGGATGAAGTACTTCAGTGTTCCTACCCAAACACTCGGGAGTAGACAAGACTTGGCTTTGATATACAAATGATATACACATTTACAACAATTTCTCAGTACAGCATCATGTCTTGGAGAATTCACTTACTCCATTTATTTAGCACTGTATACTGTAATATTATACTCATGATCTATAGTACCTCTCTAGGATAGTTAGCAAGCATAGTACAACTAACTACAAAGTATAGAAAGTTGCTGACAATTGTTCAACCATTCTTTTTTTTATGTGTTTACTTGATGCATATAAACTCATATAAGTCCTGACTTGAGGACCTTTACAAATCACATGCCTCTTTCTCCACCTCTTCACTTTCTTGCTGTCTATTCCTATCTGTCATAATAGATTAAAGTAAAAAAAAAAAAAAAAAAATAAATAAATAAATAAAATGGAATAAAAGGAATGTCAAATATATATCATATAAAATCCCACATCTTAACACACATCTTAAATTTGTTTTTGATTAGTAATAATGTCATTGAATTACGTAGTGTAGATTAAAGGGTAATCATTTTTCAGGTGTTTTATCTTTAATTTTACAACAATTAGATATGATTTCTATCTATAATCAATTTTCTATGGATCAACATGTATGCTGAAACAGTGCTGCATGCAAAATGTTTTTTTTCCTGTGACTTGACTTGATTTGAATAAAATTTCTTAATGTTTACCTTCTCTTTAAATCTGGCATGTTGTGTTGTTTATTTTTGTTGTTACGGATGACAAGTATGAGGAGATATATGAAAAACGAAAATACTGAATATGGAAAATGTATTTTCTAATCCCCTTCGAAGCATTTGAAGATTTAAACTAAATCTATTTCCAGGTTTATTGGGAATACACACACACACAAACACACACACTACCAGGCAAACGTTTTGGAACAGTAAGATTTTATGTTTTTTAAATAAATTTCTGCTGCTCCAAAATACAGAAGCAGTAGAAATGTTGTCTTCAATTTGATTATAAATTAAAGTGTAATGTATTTCTGTGATGTGCAGCTGTATTTTCAGCATCATTCCTCCAGTCTTCAGTGATACATGATGAAACATTTTCTTTATTATATATTACTATTAAACCATCTCCATATAGCCAATCTAAATTATGTAATATTTAGCCTAACAACAAGCAACCTAGTCTGGTATTGACCTAAAATAGCATTGAGCAAGGTCAGAAATGACCCCAAGATGAATAAAAATGCCCCCAAAATGTAAGCTATTAATAGCCTCTATAAGAGTTTTTCTCTCTCTCTTTATAATATAATAGATATGAAATATCAGACAAACAAGAGTGCTACTTTCCAGAATGTCCCTCATGTGTTCCTATAACTCTCACATAACACACATTTAAACATTCACTGGTATGTTCTATAGTCTGGGTTTGTTAACAGAAGCCTGATCTTGCTGTCTTGTAAAAATGTATGTAAGAGGTGATGCTCCACACCAGATGGCTGCTTTTGTAGGCATTATGGCATATTCACACTATATGCATTTCAACTTTGATGAAATGTAATGTAATGAGAACTGACCCCTCCTTGGAAATTTACATGCCTCTCTCCACACTTCCAAAATCAAATGTCTGCTCTTTTCTTTTCTCAAACAAAGTAATAATTCCCTAGCAAGTTCACAAATCACACTTTTAATGACAAAACTTCGGACAGTCCATTTATACAGTATTGTTCAAAATAATAGCAGTACAATGTGACTAACCAGAATAATCAAGGTTTTTAGTATATTTTTTATTGCTACGTGGCAAACAAGTTACCAGTAGGTTCAGTAGATTGTCAGAAAACAAACAAGACCCAGCATTCATGATATGCACGCTCTTAAGGCTGTGCAATTGGGCAATTAGTTGAAAGGGGTGTGTTCAAAAAAATAGCAGTGTCTACCTTTGACTGTACAAACTCAAAACTATTTTGTACAAACATTTTTTTTTTCTGGGATTTAGCAATCCTGTGAATCACTAAACTAATATTTAGTTGTATGACCACAGTTTTTTAAAACTGCTTGACATCTGTGTGGCATGGAGTCAACCAACTTGTGGCACCTCTCAGCTGTTATTCCACTCCATGATTCTTTAACAACATTCCACAATTCATTCACATTTCTTGGTTTTGCTTCAGAAACAGCATTTTTGATATCACCCCACAAGTTCTCAATTGGATTAAGGTCTGGAGATTGGGCTGGCCACTCCATAACATTAATTTTGTTGGTTTGGAACCAAGACTTTGCCCGTTTACTAGTGTGTTTTGGGTCATTGTCTTGTTGAAACAACCATTTCAAGGGCATGTCCTCTTCAGCATAGGGCAACATGACCTCTTCAAGTATTTTAACATATGCAAACTGATCCATGATCCCTGGTATGCGATAAATAGACCCAACACCATAGTAGGAGAAACATGCCCATATCATGATGCTTGCAGCTCCATGCTTCACTGTCTTCACTGTGTACTGTGGCTTGAATTCAGAGTTTGGGGGTCGTCTCACAAACTGCCTGTGGCCCTTGGACCCAAAAAGAACAATTTTACTCTCATCAGTCCACAAAATGTTCCTCCATTTCTCTTTAGGCCAGTTGATGTGTTCTTTGGCAAATTGTAACCTCTTCTGCACATGCCTTTTTTTTAACAGAGGGACTTTGCGGGGGATTCTTGAAAATAGATTAGCTTCACACAGACGTCTTCTAACTGTCACAGTACTTACAGGTAACTCCAGACTGTCTTTGATCATCCTGGAGGTGATCATTGGCTGAGCCTTTGCCATTCTGGTTATTCTTCTATCCATTTTGATGGTTGTCTTCCGTTTTCTTCCACGTCTCTCTGGTTTTGCTCTCCATTTTAAGGCATTGGAGATCATTTTAGCTGAACAGCCTATCATTTTTTGCACCTCTTTAAAGGTTTTCCCCTCTCTAATCAACTTTTTAATCAAAGTACGCTGTTCTTCTGAACAATGTCTTGAACGACCCATTTTCCTCAGCTTTCAAATGCATGTTCAACAAGTGTTGGCTTCATCCTTAAATAGGGGTCACCTGATTCACACCTGTTTCTTCACAAAATTGATGACCTCAGTGATTGAATGCCACACTGCTATTTTTTTGAACACACCCCTTTCAACTAATTCAACTAATTGCCCAATTGCACAGCCTTAAGAGCGTGCATATCATGAATGCTGGGTCTCATTTGTTTTCTGAGAATCTACTGAACCTACTGGTAACTTGTTTGCCACGTAGCAATAAAAAAATATACGAAAAACCTTGATTATTCTGGTTAGTCACATTGTACTGCTATTATTTTGAACAATACTGTAAATAACATAATTAACTAAAGACACTAGAAGCAAATATTTCTGAGATATTTCTAACATTTCTAACAACAATCCACAGAAAGTTTAATGTTGGTTGGGGGTCCGATTCCCCGGGAACACACGATAGGTAAAATTTTATAGCCTGAATGCACTGTAAGTCGCTTTGGATAAAAGCGTCTGCTAAATGCATAAATTTAATTTAATTAAATTTTAATTTAATTTAATCCCTGGATCTTTTGGTTATTAAGGATTTAGAGAGGAACTGTAAAGAGGATGTGTGCATACCTGGTGACCAACTACAAAAAAAAAAAAAAGTCTTACCTCTCTGTGCTTGCCAAAAAGGGTTTCTGCACCAAGTACTAAGTCATGTTTTACTTGGGCATCAAAAACTTATTTCACTCACTAAAATGCAAATCAATTTATAACCTTTTTATAATTTTTTTTCTGGATTTTTGGGTTGTATTCTCTACAAATGAGAATCATGAGGTCAAAGGAACTGCCTGAAGAGCTCAGAGACAGAATTGTGGCAAGGCACAGATCTGGCCAAGGTTACAAAAACATTTCTGCTGCACTTAAGGTTCCTAATGGCACAGTGGCCTCTGTAATCCTTAAATGGAAGACATTTGGGATGACCAGAACCCTTCCTAGAGCTGGCCATCCGGCCAAACTGGGCTATCGGGGGAGAAGAGCCTCATTGAGAGAGGTAAATCCAAAGATCACTGTGGCTGAGCTCCAGAGATACAGTCGGGAGGTGGGAGAAAGTTGTAGAAAGTCAAACATCACTGCAGCCCTCCACCAGTCGGGGCATTATGACAGAGTGGCCCGACGGAAGCCTCTCCTCAGTGCAAGACATATGAAAGCCCCCGTAGAGTATGATAAAAAACACCTGAAGGATTCTCTGGTCTGATGAGACCTAGACAGAACTTTTTGGCCTTAATTCTAAGCGGTATGTGTGTAGAAAACCAGCCACTGCTCATCACCTGTCCAGTACAGTCCCAACAGTGAAGCATGGTGGCGGCAGCATCATGCCGTGGGGTGTTTTTCAGCTGCTGGGACATGATGTCTGGTTGCAATCGAGGGAAAGAAGAATGCGGCCAAGTACAGGGATATCCTGGACGGAAACCTTCTCCAGAGTGCTCAGGACCTTAGACTGGGCCGAAGGTTCAGCTAAAATATCGAAGGAGTGGCTTCACAACAACTCCGTGATTGTTCTTGAACGGCCCAGCCAGAGCCCTGACTTAAACCCAATTGAGCATCTCTGTAGAGACCTGAAAATGGCTGTCCACCAACGTTTACCATCCAGCCTGACAGAACTGGAGAGGATCTGCAAGGAGGAATGGCAGAGGATCCCCAAATCCAGGTGTGAAAAACTTGTAGCATCTTTCCCAAAAAGACCCATGTGTATTAGATCAAAAGAGTGCTTCTACTAAATACTGAGCAACTTAGGACCATGTGATATTTCAGTTTTTCTTTTTTAATAAATGTGCAAAAATGTCAACAATTCTGTGTTTTTCTGTCAATATGGGGTGCTGTGTGTACATTAATGAGGAAAAAATTAACTTGATTTTAGCAAATGGGTGCAATATAACAAAGAGTGAAAATTTTAAGGTGGTCTGAATACTTTCCGTACCCACTGTAAAAGGAAGAGTGTAAAGCACAAAATATTTGATTGATGATGACCTTTGACCCGAACCCCCCACGTGGTGTTCACCTTTTCCCTTGACCACATGTATGATTGTTCTCTTGAAGAAAAACACAGTTTGCATTTGAGGATACTCTGATCCTTCACCATTGATCTCCAGAGAATATGAAAAGGTCAAATTTGAGCAACAATGTGGGTGTTCAAGTTCAATGGTCACCAACAATCAAATACTTTTATGGTGCTACTCATGTCACTTTCCATGCATGTAGTGCTGAATGTGTTGTTCAGTGTTCAGTGCATTAAAATACCTGTTGGACGGTTTTGAACTTTTTACGAGATAATATTAAGGTTTCAATGGTTTTTGAAAAGATATCTCAAATGCAACATTAAAGCCCTTACATGCAAAACAGTGGACAACTAACATCTCTAAGTTGCATTATTTTCACTATGAAGTTTCAATATCTTTTTAGTTGGTGCTCACTTATCAAAAAGGAGTGTTTCAATGAGAGGATCAAAAACCGGATAGAAAATAATCTATTAATTTTTGTTTTTTTTGATTCCTTGCTAATGTTATAAAAGGACCTAAAAAAGCATTATAGTTAAATATTGCTTATTACTTATAAAGCCCTGATTGGTTTAGCACCTCAGTATTTGAATGAGCTCCTTTTACATTATACTCCTCTACGTCCGCTGCTTTCTCAAAACTCAGGCAATTTGATAATACCTAGAATATCAAAATCAACTGCGGGCGGCAGATCCTTTTCCTATTTGGCGCCTAAACTCTGGAATAACCTACCTAACATTGTTCGGGAGGCAGACACACTCTTGCAGTTTAAATCTAGATTAAAGACCCATCTCTTTAACCTGGCATACACATAACATACTAATATGCTTTTAATATCCAAATCCGTTAAAGGCTGCATTAATTAGGTAAACTGGAACCGGAAACCCTTCACATAACACCCGATGTACTTGCTACATCATTAGAAGAATGGCATCTACGCTAATATTTGTCTGTTTCTGTCTTGTTCCGAGGTCACCGTGGCCACCAGATCCAGTCTGTGTCCAGATCAGAGGGTCACTGCAGTCACCCGGATCCAGTACGTATCCAGACCAGATGGTGGATCAGCACCTAGAAAGGACCTCTACAGCCCTGAAAGACAGCAGAGACCAGGACAACTAGAGCCCCAGATACAGATCCCCTGTAAAGACCTTGTCTCAGAGGACCACCAGGACAAGACCACAGGAAACAGATGATTCTTCTGCACAATCTGACTTTGCTGCAGCCTGGAATTGAACTACTGGTTTCGTCTGGTCAGAGGAGAACTGGCCCCCCAACTGAGCCTGGTTTCTCCCAAGGTTTTTTTCTCCATTCTGTCACCGATGGAGTTTCGGTTCCTTGCCGCTGTCGCCTCTGGCTTGCTTAGTTGGGGTCACTTCATCTACAGCGATATCATTGACTTGATTGCAAATAAATGCACAGACACTATTTAACTGAACAGAGATGACATCACTGAATTCAATGATGAACTGCCTTTAACTATCATTTTGCATTATTTAGACACTGTTTTCCAAATGAATGTTGTTCAGTGCTCTGACGCAATGTATTTTGTTTAAAGCACTATATAAATAAAGGTGATTGATTGATTGATGAACAACATAACGTTCACACCAAATCTCTGACTCGCAGTAACCCATGCCAGTGGTCCCGCACTCCATGCCACACCACTTCACGCCACCGGTCCCAATCTCTGACTCAGAGCAACCCACGCCAGTAGTACCGCACTCCACGCCACTGGTCCAAATCTCCAACTCACAGCACCTTACGCCAGTGGTCCCGCACTCCACGCCAATGAACTGCAGGTGTGAGCTAAAAAATCTGGAAGGGCAACTGGCCGTTGAACAAAAGAGGAATGTGATGGTCAGTATAACTATGCCAGGACAATGCTAATACTGTTTTTTTCTGTTTCTGATGGTGAAAAATTTTTAAATTTCAAAATCGTTTCAGGGGTCTCGGTTAGTCAAGATTCGGGGTGCAGACCTTGAGGACTGTGTAAAAAATATGATGAAAAGGTAAATGATACCATTCTTTTGGTGCATTTCTCATATGACTCATGAATTCATTCACTCAGACACGCAGAAGAGCCAAACATGTTTAAATAACAGGATTCGATTAGTCGATTATTTGGTCGATACGTTCTGGCTCAACCAAAATTTTGATTGGTCAATTTTTTGCTGCATTCATTTCATCTGTTTTACCGTGTTCATTTCAAAAGTTCCGCATTCGCTTTATCAGTTTTGCCGCGTTCGTTTTTGGATTACCCAACCCACTGGAGAAGAGAGACCGATTGAGGAAAGTAGGCTACTAAAATGTTTACTGATTAATGCTGAATATTATTTATTTAATTGTGAGAGTGTTTCATTCACAGTCATATTTTTATTCTATTCACCAGTAGAAGTTTCCATGTTTCATTAACAGTTCTTGGTGTATTCACCATGGTAACCGTCGTATCCATATTAACCCCAAAATGCTACTTTATTTTCATTTTGTGTTTAATATTGTTAAATGCCTGTGGTGGCTCATACCACAGGGTTCATACGGGTGCTTGAAATCCTTGAAAGTGCTTGAATTTTGATGTGTTTTCAAGGTTTGAAAAGTGCTTGAATTTTGGATAAAATGCTTGAAAATGCTTGAATTTGTAACTGTATTTCTTTCACAAGAAATATCTTTCTGATGAAATAGTTCTTTATTTAATGGAGAAAAAAAATGAAGCCCTTCAGAATCAGATACAGATTGATTTGCGTTACGCTGGCCAGTGCAAAAGTAGTTTCATTTTGATTTCCGCGGTTGTTTGGATGAACCGTTTTTATTGGCCATGCGGTGGCAATAGCTGAACCATTTTAAACTTTGATTGCTGAGCTCCGCTTTGGTCCGAGTCGCGTGGCGCAATCCATTGAAATATATTGGTTTCATTTCATAGTGCAGCGTGGTCCGCATCCTAGCTGAAAGGGCCATTAGTGACAGAGTACTTGGTGTGATAATGTAATGTAAGTATTGCATGTCCGTTATGTTCATTTGTGGAATATGCAGTGAACATTGCCATTTGGAGAATGTTGCACTCCTGTTTGTCATTGTGCACGAAACTTCATGGCAATAAGTCATCAGAAATGTTGCTGACTTGTGCACGTCTTCAAGAGCCCTCTTAACGTTTAAAATGGTGTTTAATATTTGGCGTTTAAAATGGAAACGTCTTTAGACATGGAAATTATCAGCATTTATTTATAATTATGTAAACATTCTTAACAAATGTATTTAAATCCCTAATGCCGCCTTCACACTGGCAGTTGAAATCGTTCTAATCTCTCAGCCATTTTTGTTCTACTCACTTCCAAAGCTTTTCAACGGTGTAGTACGACATCCGCCTGGGGTGTATTGCATTTTACGGAGCTGATTTCAACTGCCGGTGTGAAGGCGGCATAACACCAGTTATTTTCTGCACACTATTTACAATTATATTAGAAGTGTTTAATGCAAGATACATATTGATAGTTCACAAATCTATTGCAATAAAATACAAAGCGATAACTCCTTCCATGGTGGAACATTCTTCTGTCCGGTCAACCACATCTCTCACAACATTCCAAATGAATACTTGACAGCAAAACACACTAACCCTTTCTCTTTCTCTCAACATGTAGTGGTGTAACTTTTGTTAAAACCAGTAACTTTGCACCTACTGTATTTCTACTGTATTACATATTGCTTATTGCTTCCTGAACTCTTTATATTTTGGATAAAATCACTTGCTAAATGACTAAATGTAAATATAAATGTAAACTCATTAGAACGCATTATAATTCTACATTTTGTGCAAATGCACCACACACATCAGATGTGAGGGTATAATTTGTAAATCAGACGAAATCCATAGATAATACTAATCTGAACAGTGCAATATTGGTGTAGAAATGTTGATGATGATTCAGGAAATGCACCAAGTGATGGTGAAAAACTGTAAGACATTCCTTTTCTGCTTGAAGGCTCAGCTGTTCTGGTCACTTATTTGTATTGTTCAATAATCTGAACAATTAATGATTACTGATATTACTTGGTTGTCTTTTTTCTTTTGTCAGATTCTTACCAACAGATTGATGGCAACAATGAACATGGATGGTTCAGGGGTGAAGAAGGCCTTTGGAAAAACACAGCTATGCCGTGTTATAATAGGTACTACATTACTTTTTTTATGATTAGACGATGTACTGTTGTATCTATCCAGTGTTACCCATTTTGCGGCAAACTTTTAACCATCACAGATGCACAGTGGCAATACTGTAGGGTTGTAACAATACATTTTGCAATTATTATGCTCAGTTTCTCAATAAATTATAGTCAAATGCTGCCACACCCAAAAGCCAGAGGGCACTCTCATGCATAAACTCAAAATATGCAGTTATCTACAAATTCAAAGACAATATTAAAAGCACAGGTTTTAAATGTGTGAATTATGTTATACCTATTGCCACCTTTAGTTAAGATGGGTAGTACTTGTCCAACTTTTCGTTTTTCGGATGAAAAATTAAACTGATGATATTGAAAAATTTGATAAATTTTTTTCTGTTTTCCTGCTGTTGCAGCTCACTTGAAAAGAATAGTGAGGAGGATCACTGAGCCACTAGATGGTTATCCATGCTTATTTAAAAAGTTAATTACTTTGTGGATTTACAGTACATGTACAAGTGATGCTTGCTGAAAAATGTATGCTGTATTTTAATGTCTTAAAATGAGTGCTAATTGTGGCTTTATGTTCATTAAAGTGCTGTACAGCAGTCGAAACCTTCTTCGTCAGAGGCCGTAATAAAAAAAATACATGGGCAGCTATCTCCGGTCTGCACCTGATAGATATGGGGGTATGGGACGGCAAAAGGGGAAATCGGCCATTGAGGTCTGTTCATACTCTGAATAAATAGAATGCACTTATTGTTTATCTACAATGTTTCTGTTTATTAATTTGTTTATCTACGAAACAAATTACAAAACTGGTTTTATTTTAATTTAACTTGCTCTTTGTTTTTAAAGGTATTGAGAGCTTTGATGTAAAAACCTGTAAGATGTCTGTCGTGATGACACAAAATGCAATTGTTCATCAATTAAGATTTATATCAGATTAAAATGTATATATACAATTCTGATAAAAACCAGTGGATTTAATAAAACATGTCTTGCATTTAATACTGTTTTATCATTATTCTTGTGGTCTAGAATAGGACATCAATGTGTTAAAAAAAAAAAAAAAAAGCTAATCAAATGAATGTCAAAACTTGACGTCAATTTAATGTCAAGTTTTGAAATTGATTTGATTTGCATTTTTGACCAATTCTTTGATTACTATGTTTGATGTCAATTTGATGTCTATTTGGCATCAATTGCCCGCTGGGTAGCTTAACTATTTGGTGTTTTAAACCGTGCAGGTGCTCGAGAGAGAGAGCCTAAGGAATCACCAAGAATCAAAAAAATATACTTTCAAACATACTGATAAACGAACGTTAAATATTAAAATACTGTATTTAAGACAGTTAGTTCATATATAGTCGGATGCAACGGTCATATTGTGTGTCCTGTGACAAATCTGCCGCATCTGTGCACAGAAGTTATCAGTCTAAGGCCGGTGACACACTGGCTGTGTGGCGTGAGGACCAGTGGAAAACCATAGCTTCCAAATTTTTGGACAAGTGGAAATTTCCAAACTGCTTGCGTGCAATAGATGGGAAGCACATTACCATCAAAGCACCTCCCAATTCTGGAAATCTGTTTTTTAATTATAAGAAGACATACTCCATTGTTCTTCTGGCACTTGTGGATGCAGACTACAGGTTCATCTACATCCAGGAGGGAGACTTTGGCCAGGCCAGTGAGAGTGAGGGGGGGGGGGGGGGTAAACGGATCTTCGCGGCTTGGCAGGGGCATGGAGGACAAAACATTGAATGTGCCCGAAGACAGCCCTTTACCAGGTTCAGGTGTGCAGGGTCCCATGCCCTATGTCATTGTTGGTGATGCGGCATTTCCGTTGAAAACCTACTTCATGAGGCCTTTCCCAGGATATTGTCTCCCAAGGTGGCGAGGAAATTTTAATTACAGACTATCTTCAGCCAGAATGGTTGTTGAGTGTGCCTTCGGCATCCTCACTGCGAGATGGAGAGAGCTGCTTTCGAGGCTGCAGATGGCACCACACTTTGTGGACACTGTCATTATGGCTTTGTGAATCCTGCACAACTTCCTCACCAACCCAGCGCAAAACCTGAGATGGCAGGATGAGGCAGAACATACAGGAGACACCTTGCCTACTATAAGGAACATGGGAGGGAACAGGGGCAGCAAGGATGCCTATGGAGTGCGATAAATTCAGTGCTTTCTTCAATTCTCTGTAAGGGAGCATGTGATCACATCACAACATTCATTCATTGTAGATAATTTAACAACTTGATTTTCTATTCCCGTATATAGTTTGTCATGTTTGTTTGTAATTAACATTTTCTGCATGGCTCCTCGATTAATGACAAATATCCTTCAACTAATATCCTTTTTATGTTCATAATTATAATAATAATCTTAAATTAAGATTGACATGGTGATCTCTAAAAAATGAGATGTGTATATTATCACAGTCAATAGGCCTAAAACCAGTTATTAATAATAAAAAAGCTCTGTTTGGTGACTTTTTTTCCTATGGTATGCACTCAAAAAAATGATTCAAGGCATTCTTAGGTATGACACATTTAAATAGTGTTCACTTTATTGAAATATAGCTAATTAGGAATAATACGTATATATATTTAATAAGTCTAACGTAAAGTGTATAAATAGTGTTATCTATTGATGCAGGCATTTCAATACAAATGGGGAGACAAAACTAAATCGCCCACATGCCATACCACGCTCTTTCGCATCAAACAACACTATAGGTGGCAATGTACATAAAAATTGGACCTTGCTAAGTTTGCTTCCTTTCATTATTGGGCACATATTGCCAGATGATGAGCAACCATCGTAAGACTAGTTGTAGCCCCTGTTCACACAGACGAAACCATTGCATATCTTGAGTCCAAGATTTTTGAACACAGACAGCACCATCTTGAACTCTTTCCTCATGTCAAGCTCCTACCAAAGCATCACTATTTAGAGCACTATCCGCAAATGATTCATTGCTTCGGACCTTTAATTGGACTGTGGACAATGAGATTTGAGGCTAAACACAGCTTCTTCAAGCAGGTTGCTCGTCATACTAATTGTTTTAAGAATATAGCTTGTTCGCTAGCTATTAAACACCAGTTCATGCTTGCCTATCACACACATTCCTGGAGTCTCAAGAAGTCATCTTTGGATGTAACTGATGTCTCAATTATGCCTGTTGATGTCCTTAATGAAAGCATAAGGTGCACACTGAAGCAAAGATACCCAAATGTGACTCAAGTTCATATGGCAGAAAAATGTGTCTTGCAGTGGTATACATTACACTGAGGGGATGCTTATTGTACATGG
This sequence comes from Carassius gibelio, assembly GCF_023724105.1. NCBI lineage: Eukaryota > Metazoa > Chordata > Actinopteri > Cypriniformes > Cyprinidae > Carassius > Carassius gibelio. The sequence goes on from NC_068398.1 coordinate 46,608,238, forward strand.
ATCTGTAGATGCACTGCCTACATTCAATGAAATCTTGAAACTGTGTATTCATAAAGAGAAGTTGTGCTTCCTTGTGAAACCTATATGTGCTTGGTACAGGGAACATTATAGAGGGTTTGAGATGATTTCCTTACCCACTACAGAGGTTGTCCTGATTGAGTTTAGTGACTTGGAAGACCCATAATTCCTTGTGGATTACATGGTTAGAGGTTGGCGTATGGTTTGCTTGAGAAGATTCATCATCATTAAAGGTTAGTATAATCCTTTCAGTCTAGTCTGCATTCTGGAGACCAATGTCTACCATATTTATTATGCTCTCTTTTGCTAACTCTCAGATTATATTTTAATTTCAAATGATAACAAAATATAATATATAATATAATTATAATTATTAAATATAAAAATATATTATATAATATAATTTGATAATTTCTTGTTCTTTTAAATTTTTCTCTTTTTTTTCTCCCTTCAAGACTAAAGGTGTTCCATTATGGTGGGTCCTTTTGCTCTGGGGATTATCTTTGGTGATGAGACTGACTCCAGGAAACTGTCCCTGATGTCTGGAATTCCAGATACTGTGGAAGAACTTCATGAATTTATAAAGACAGTCTTTCAGATAAATGAGGACTTCCAGTTACAATACATGGATGCTGACTTCAAAGAGTATATTAACTTAAAGGGATAGTTCACCCAAAAATGAAAATTCTGTCAGTAATTACTCACCCTCATGTTGATCCAACCATGTAAGTCTTTCGTTCACCTTCGGATCACAAATTAATATTTTTATGATTAAATATGAGCGCTGGAATACTCCTCCATGGCTTTAAGGGGGCCCAAACTTGTCCGTCCAGAAAGTCAGTGAAGAAAATGTTTAAATAGTCCATGCCACTACAGTGGCTCAACCGTACGTTTCCCAAGCAATGATAATACTTTTCATGCGAAAAAAACAAACAAAAGAACGACTTTATTCAACTATTCATTTTCTCCCTTGTAGGCCTCTGACGTTAGTTCACGAGAGCTCCATGTCACATGCGCGAGAACTAAACTGATGACGGTCTTCTACTACTACTTGTTACTGGCTGCTCACTCTTTAGGAGTATTACCACCACCTAGTGTTCAAGATGAAGTGCTGGCATAGCCAGAAGTGCTAAACTTTGTTTACAAGCAGGTGAACGCGCGCGCGGTGTAAGCTATTGAATTCGACATTGATCGTGCTTTTGGTCTCGCTCTAAGTAATTGTTTACGATGGTTAGAAAGTGTGCATTTCCTGGATGTCCGAATCGTGAAAAACTAACGGGTAAACGTAAAGGTGCCTTAATAATGCCACAAAATGAACGGCTTACCTTTCACCGTTTCCCATCAAATAATCTATGGCTGCTGGCTGTTCAACGGGATGTTAATTAACCGATTAATTTCATCAAGCACATGAAGTTGTGCAGTGGACATTTTTCTCCAGACGACTTCAAATCAGTTCAACAAAAAAGATTACTGAAATCAACAGCTGTGCCCAACTTGTTTATACAGATCAACAAGGTAAGTGGAAGCAGTATGTGGTAATTGTTAAAGTCATGAAACACTCATTTAGTTTTATCTTTATTTGTATTTGGCTATATATTAAATAAAAAAAACATAATACGTGATACAGTGAATTAAAGCAACACTGACTTGAAATGTTTTAGGAATCAAAGGATCCATCACAACTCAGTCAGGACCCCCAGTCAGCAGGTCCACTCCTTACATGTCTTCTTCCACAAGTAACTGATCAAAGTGAAAACACAGTTACAGAGGAAATATCGTCAGCTGTAAATTTATCTGGTGTTCCTCAGTTAAGCCAAATATAATTAATAGTTCTACGCAAATACCTGACTCCATTTCCTTCAAGACTTCTGTTGGTGTTATCAAGTCCTGAAAAATCTATACAGTGTTCAAAGCCACCTACATCAGGGATGTACTATGCCTTACCAGCAATAAAGTCCTATCAGTCAGTAAGTTAACTTTTAATTAATGTCCTTATTCTGTGGTTTTTAATAATAAAATCATAATTTTTATGAGGGACATAAAATGTACTTTATCATATATTTGTTACTATAGTCCTATGTTGTTGTTTTAATTTTGTTAAAAATATTATTATTATTTTATTTAGAATGAAGAAACATATGCTGAAAGTGAGAACATCAATGAAGACCTTAGTCTTGATGTCAGCATGCTTTCCCTGGATCCTACAACAGAAAAGGACCTAAGTTGTGTTCCTCTAAGTTCGACCTCAACATCAACTCCAACTACAGAAGAAGAAGCAAATTGTAGATTCAAAGATAAAAAATGGATCGTCAACGAGTCCAGTTTGATGGAGCTGTTTACCAGATGTCATCATTGTGGAGCATCAGTCACTGAAACTAAAAAAAACTACTTGTGGAAGCCTCAGACGTGTTGCTTGGGAATGTTCAAATGGTCATCAAGGAAAATGGAACTTGTGTGATGAAATTAGAGGCATGCCAGCTAACAACCTTCTTGTGGCAGCGTGTACACTTTTCACTGGGGCAACATATGCGAACATTGATAACTGGGCTTCATTACTCAACCTCCAAATACCAGAGAAAACCACCTTTTACGCTATCCAGTCCTCTTATTTAATCCAGGTTGTAGACATTATGTACAAAGAACAACAGGAGAAATTGCTGGAAGCCTTGCGGACACAAAACATTCTGCAAAAAGGAGATCATTTGTCAGGAGATGGGAGAAATGACAGGTAAGTTTAAATCTAAACTGCGTGTATAAGTAAAACAAGTTGCAAACTAGTTTATCCTCGTTAGCCATTTTAAAATTTAAATCATTATTGGTGGTGTTTTTTTTGCAGCCCTAACATCAAAAGTAAAAATGTTTGGTAAACCTTAAACCTAAATTACAAACAAAAGACAATATATTTTTATTAACATTTTTATTAAACAAGTATATCAGCAATACACAAAAATGCTACATGTAAATATTCAAAAAAAATAAAATAAATAAAAATAAATTAGTGTATTGACTTGCTTTTAATTTCTTTACATTATCATAAAAGCTTCTTCGGCATCCTTGAAACCAACATATATTCCCGAGGATGAGGGATATCTTTCCCGTATGGCTCGCACTACACAACCTTTCAATATCCATTCGAAAACCACGCGGTATGCCTCCAGTCTGTACTGACTGTAAACAGAAAAAAAAAGAATTAGAAAGTGTTTACACACATAAGGATATATGATAAAGAAAACACATTGTAAAAAGCTAGGCTGCACGTTTAATTATTCTACAGTCAAAACAAACCTATTTACTCCATAGATGAAGTTCCAGCCGGTCCTTCTGGCCTCGGACGTCTCTTCCAGTTCACTTTAGGCAAATTAAAAAACACTTCTAAAACACTTTGACTTAGCAGGGGCGGAAAACCGGGATCCTTGGTTATACAGGTAAATACACTTGTCCCATTGTCTGCGTTATCCAAACTTTCAAGCTGTGGTATGACAATGTCCCAATCAATGCAGCACATGCTCTCCTGTTCAGCTGGCATTGCCTGGCACTGACTACATTTACACCACCAGCTCTCCAATGCTCTCTGTCTTTCGGAAGCCTGAGACTGTGGTTGTGTTGCAGCGGCAGCGGCAGCCTCTTCCATCTTTTGCATTTCAATGTCTGTGTATTCAGGTTTGAATAAGTAAGGTTGGTTAAAAAAATTCAAGTCTTCATCTACGTCAAAATCTGCCGACATATTTACAAATAATGGTTTTAACTACTGCGCGCTCGTTCACCTGCTTGTAAACAAAGTTTAGCACTTCTGGCTATGCCAGCACTTCATCTTGAACACTAGGTGGCGGTAATACTCCTAAGGAGTGAGCAGCCAGTAACAAGTAGTAGTAGAAGAAGACCGTCGTCAGTTTAGTTCTCGCGCATGTGACATGGAGCTCTCGTGAACTAACGTCAGATACCTACAAGGGAGAAAATGAATAGTTGAATAAAGTCGTTCTTTTGTTGTTGTTTTTTTGCAAAAGTATTATCGTCGCTTGAGAAACGTACGGTTGAGCCACTGTAGTGGCATGGACTATTTAAACATTTTCTTCACTGACTTTCTGGACGGACAAGTTTGGGCCCCCTTAAAGCCATGGAGGAGTATTCCAGCGCTCATATTTAATCATAAAAATATTAATTTGTGATCCGAAGATGAACGAAAGACTTGCATGGTTGGATCAACATGAGGTTGAGTAATTACTGACAGAATTTTCATTTTTGGGTGAACTATCCCTTTAACTTCAGTTTCTGAAATTGAATTAATGTGCAATTTGAAAGGATATATTACCAGAGATTACGTTACCTTAGAAAACTATCTGAAGTCTGCCGTTAAAACCGTTGGTCATTTAAAAACGCCACAAGCAACACTGTTAATCAAAACAAAATGTGTAATTTCATTTCTATTAAATAATTATTTGACAACTATTTTGAAGAAATTTACAAATTGTAATGAAAATGTAAGAAATTAACTGAGAAATTTAAAAAGCTTACCGGGTTGAGCGGAGCTGGGCGGTATCAGTTGAAATCGGAATGACAGCTCATTAACTATGCATAGTTCCGGCAGTTCCTTCTCTCATTGGCTAGAATTAATCACCTGCTGAAGAGCTGACGTGAATTCAATGTATTATATTATTAAATATTACTTTTTCCTTTTTTTCCTTTCAGAAATATTTAATAAATAAACGATCGATCATGAATCGTATCCAATATATATATATATATATATATATATATATATATATATACTTTTTTTAAAGAAAAAGGTTATGTTTATATATTAAATATATTTTCTATATAAAATATAAGAATATAAATATAAAAATGTATATACGTGTGTGGTATAGACCCTTTTACAGTTGGTAAACAAGGTGACGTATTTGTGTGGGCGGGGCTTAGCTGGAGGCAGAAAGATTCCCCTCAACACTTGAACAAATGGTAGCTAGCGAGTTTTCTTAGCTTGTTTTTTTTTTTACAGTGGCTGGAGAAAATCTGAATTTATCTGCTTTATCTGATTATTTAAGGTCACTCACTGTCCGGGACCGCGATAATTATTTGAAAAAGTTAACTTTAACGGGCGGAACCAGATTGGTCGACCCGTACACAATCACTCATTGGATGGACGATCTGACAGGATTACCTCCGATTGAGTGGCCTGACATCTACACTTACCTGATAGAGAAACCGAGCGTGTAAAGTAAAGAGAAACTGAGGGCGTATAAATCCTTAGATTAAATAAAGAGTGACATTACAGTAAAATTATTATTAAGATGTAAATATTTTCTAGAAATAAAAATTCCGAAGACTGCAAATTAATTATAAACTTTCTGTATTTATTCTTTCTTACCATGTTCTTAAATTCCGGTCACAATCACAAAAATGTATATAAAATGTTATACGTCGATTCTGGCAACCAACAACACAACAAGACGACATTTTAAGCTCCTTGAGTAGCCGACTATGTGTTGGTTTGTATTAGCCGCCTCCAGTTTTCCGTTTGTTTTGCCTCCAGCTAGCGCCGTGACGTACCTGTGACGTCCGCGCAAAAGGGGTCTATAGTGAGATACATGTGTGAACAGTAGGTGTCGCATATATGCCAGTGGGCACAGATATGTCATGAAGAAGTGAAAGTAAACTGAGATTAAAGATAGTTGAAAGAACGCAGCTTGAGATCCTGAAGTTCATTACTGTGCAATACACAACATATTGGCGACAAGGATGGCCCTTATTGCCCTCTCTCCTCCTCCTGCTTTTTTGGAAACCCCTGGTGAGCCGACTATACCGTTTAATTCATGGATTCGCATGTTTGATAACTACGTGACTGTACTATCGGACGAGGATATTGCGGAAAAGAGGAAACGCGCTTTGCTTATCCATTGCTTGGGTACGGAGGGACAGAGGATTTTTTATACACTTACAGTGGCTGATGATGGTTATCAGACTGCGCTGACTGCCTTGCGAGCATTTTTTGTACAGAAAGTGAACGTGGTTGCTGAGAGAAATAAATTTCGTCAGCGCGCTCAGAGACTCGGCAAACCTATCGTGCAGTATGTGGCTGCGCTGCGTGAGTTGCTCGTGAACTGCGAATTTGGCACGCTCGCGGACGATATGATGAGGGATCAGATCGTAGAGAAGACATGCAGTCCGCGCATACGGGAACGGCTGCTTCTGGAAACGGACCTTACTCTGCAAAAGGCGAACACTATAGCGGGTTAAAATTGAGTCTGCAGTAGCTGAAACTAAAGCTATGGAGAGCACTGAAACTTCAGTTAATGCAGTGCACACTGGCTCACGTGATGGTGCAAAACAGCGGTGGAGACCGAGATCTGCTCCACGTAAATCCACATTTTCACATCAGATGCCTTCAAATGAATCACAGAAAAAAAGGATGCAAAAACATGCTTCCGCTGTGGCACTACAACACATTTAGCAAATTACTCTAAATGTCCAGCTAAACAATCAAAATGCAGACTTTGTGGGAAATTTGGACATTTTGCGAGAGTTTGTCGTAGTTCTGCATCCACCTGCAATGTCCAAGAAGTTGCTGTGCCTGAGTTAACGGTCTTAAGTGTTGAAATGCCTCTGTCTGTGAAACAGAAACACAATCTCACATGTACTGTTTCTTTGTACATTGAGGGTGCAAAATCAGTCGACATTGAACTGCTCGTAGATACTGGTTCAGCTGTTTCTATCCTCCCAGAGCATCTCTACCGTCAGTACTTCTCAGACATTTCACTTACTGTGCCTAATGATCATCTGGTGACATATATGAAAAAGACTATTTCAGTTGTGGGGTGTCTTGCTATTGCAGTTAGCTATCAGTGTCACTGTGCACATGCTTCATTCTACGTTGTACCTGGCGGATCACCATTACTTGGTATGGATCTCTTTAATGCTTTGCACCTTGAAATAAGGGATGGATCTGTTGACTCTTCTGCAGAGAACAGCCAAGTTGCTATTAACCTCACTGAGCCTTTGGGTGTGGCTGCTGGCTTTGTACACAAAGTTAATGTGCGTTCAGATGTGCCACCAGTTCAACAGAAATTGCGTAGACTGCCATTTGCAGTGAGAGATGCAGTCTCACAATTTGACAACTATTTTGTCAAATTGTTTTGTTTGACAATAGTTGGCTTTATTGTTTTACACGGGTCCCTTATGGGCTGGCCTCAGCACCTAGTGCATTTCAGAGGATGATGTCTCAAATTTTGGCGGGTCAGGATGGTGTGCAATGTTATCTAGATGACATCATTGTTTATGGGAATAATCCAGAGCTGCATGAGAAACGACTTCAATCTGTACTACAGCGGTTGCAAAACAGTGGGTTGAAGCTTAATGTAGAAAAGAGTCGCTTCAGGAAAACTGAGTTACCGTTCCTTGGCCATGTCATTTCTGAGTCAGGGTTGCATCCAAATCCAGATCATGTTCTAGCTATACAACAAGCTCCTCCTCCTCATTATGCACAGTCCTTGCGTTCTTTTCTTGGACTTGCCGGCCGGTATTCCAAATTTATTCCAAATTATGCAACATTGGTTGAACCTCTCCGTGCACTGCTCCGGAAGTCTATTGGCCTTTGCTGGACAGATGAGGCCCAGGAATATTTTAACCACCTGAAACATCTGATCACTACTAGCACAGCCCTTGCACTGTATGATCCTTCTTTACCAACAACAGTCACTACAGATGTGTCAGATTATGGTGTCGGTGCCGTGCTGACTCAGAGTCATGGAACTGATGAAAGAACAGTTGTGTTTGCATCTAAAACATTGTCGGATTGTGAAAGGAAGTACTCTACAACAGAAAAGGAGGCCTTGGCTTGTGTTTGGGCGACAGAAAAGTGGCGTACTTATCTCTGGGGTCGCCACTTTACTCTTTGCACTGACCACAGTCCCTTGTCTATGCTGCTTTCCACGAAGGGTCTTGGACGTGCAGGCATGAGGCTGGCTTGATGGTCTGCGCGCCTCTTGTGTTTTAATTACACAATGAAATACAAGCCTGGCCAAGACAATGTGACAGCAGATTGTTTGTCCAGACTTCCCCTTCCTGCTGCTGATTACAGCCAAGAGCAAGAGCTTGAGATGGTGGCAGTACTGTCTCCTGAGTTTGCAGCTGTTACTGTAGAGCAGCTTAAGGCAACGTGTGATGCTTGTCCTGTTCTTCAACAGGTAAAGGCTCGCATTGAAAAGGGGTGGCCTCGTAACATGAAAAGTTCAATTATCGCTCCTTATTACCGTATTCGGAATGAGTTGGCTGTGCATGATGGTTACGTAATTCGAGGCACACATCGGGTAATCATTCCAGAAGCCTTGCAATATAAGTTCATTCAGTTGGCTCATGCAACTCATCAAGGGATGGTGCGTACAAAGCAGAGGCTGAGAGACTTGTATTGGTGGCCTGGGATGGATTGTCAAGTGGAAAATGCTGTCAAATCCTGTTCCACCTGCCTCCAGCATGATAAAACGGCGAAAACTCATGTAGCTCCACTCTGTCCTGTGCCTACTCCAACAGCTGCTTGGGAAAAACTGGCTATTGATGTAGTTGGGCCCTTGAATAATGCTCCTCAAGGATGTCGCTATGCTATGACACTAATTGATTACTACAGTAAATGGCCAGAGATTGCGTTCGCACCTGATGTCACTTCTGCAACTGTTGTTAAGTTCCTGTCTGCTGCATTCAGTCGTGAGGGAAATCCTCTTGAGCTTGTAACTGATAATGGCTCAAAATTTGTTTCAGCTGAGGTTGAGGCATTCCTTGCAGACAGAGATATTAAGCATTACCGAAGCTCTGTCTATTACCCCCAAGCGAATGGGGAGATTGAACGCTTCAATAGAGTGTTCAAAGACTGTTTGCAGACTGCTAGCATTGAAGGTAAAGAGTGGAAATCTTTTGTGACAGATTTTCTACATACATACAGAGCAACTCCACATGCTGTGACAAAACTGTCACCTGCTGAGCTTTTGCATGGTCGACAAATTAAGACAAAACTGCATGTGAGTGGTCTTCCATGCATTGCTCCTCCAAAAGATCAACAGAATCTGAAACAAATCATCCAACAGTCACAAAACAAAATGAAAGAGTACACAGATCGGCGACGCGGTGCACAATCTCCAAACATTCAAGTTGGGACATTTGTGCGTATTAAGAAGCCTGGTATTACCAAGAAAGGACATTCCAAGTTTACTAAACCTTTAAAGGTTGTGGCTCAGAAAGGCTCAGCAACTTATCTACTTTCAGATGGAAAAGTTTGGAATGCTATGCACCTTGCTCCGACTGCATCCTGCGTCACCAGATCCAATACAGCTTCTTTAGCAGAAGACTCCTTCAAGCCTCTCGACGTATCTCATACACCCCAAATGTCAGTTTCTCCTTTTTGTGCCTCGCGTCCTTGTAGAGTGCGTCGGGCTCCAATATGGACCAAGGACTATGTTACATAAAGGGAAGTCCTTGATAACTAAACAGGGGAGGGGTATAGGAAATACTGGAAAAAAAATTGTTTATAGTTTAATAAGGTGTTTGTGACATATTGGCATATAGAAGAGTACTTGTTCATTTTCTAATAGAAGTCAGTAAAAACAATTGAGTAACAAAATTAGGTATTTTGTTATTATTCAGAACTGTTATTTTTCTAATGTTCTGTTCTTTTATTATTTTGGTTATTATCTAAGTTTCTTCTTCGGAAAAAAGGGAATATGTGGTATAGTGAGATACATGTGTGAACAGTAGGTGTCGCATATATGCCAGTGGGCACAGATATGTCATGAAGAAGTGAAAGTAAACTGAGAATAAAGATAGTTGAAAGCACGCAGCTTGAGATCCTGAAGTTCTTTACTGTGCAATACACAAAAACATGTAAATATAATGGCCTACAGTAAAAAAATATATAAATATATACTGTATGTGTGTGCATTTATATATACATATTTAAAATACAAACTACACATACATATATTATGTAAACAAAAAAAATATATATATTTTATATATATATACAATTAATGGCTATTAGTGTTGTCAAACAATTTTTTGTATACATAATATATTTACATTTATTATGTATATAAATACAAACATTTATTTATATATAAATATATTTAATATAAAAACATATTTTTTTTCTTAAATACATGCATGTGTGTATATTTATATATACACTTAACACACACATATATTATAAAAAATAAAATACCCTAGGTGCCCACAGAAAATGACCAAACTGCTATGGGCCCCACAGTAAGCTTGCCCACACGAAACCCCCTTGGTGCCCCCTGTGGGCAAAACTGATGTGTATTCTATAGTTGTTTTTACTGAAAAGAATAAGACTGTAAAATGGATTACACTTAAAGTGTCCAACAGACCATCATCAAAATATGTAAATTAATTTACATCTAATACAGCCTCAGGAAGACCTCCAGTGCAGGCCTCAACAAGCTGGCTTCACACAGGTAAAGACGAAAACATACGGTGGTCATTGCATCATTTCCCAGCACTTCTGGTCAGCACAACCTGAAGAGGGCAGCACTCAGAAGTTTTTACACCATATATTGTAGAATTAAAACACTTTATACTCAAATGTCAAGAAAGTTACTCGAATCAATGAACAGCACTAATAAAGCCCCATTCTTACAGATCATTAACTAAAAAAAGTTGGTTTAGGGTTTAGTTACTGTTGAATCTAAATTCTGATGTCTGCCACGTGTAAACTTGCTACGTGCTCAAAAGCACAAGACAGTCTGTCCCAAAGGCCTTAACTGTCTGACGTCTACAGCAACATAGAAATATAAATAGATAAGGCAGTAACTTTCCATCTAGTTCCACAAAACCTTTTAACGTTTATATTTTGAGCTTTATGATTCTGTTTGTCTGGGTTTTAGTTCCACATGTCTGCATCTTGAGTTATTTTTAATCCTTTTGGGTTTTGATAAGGGAGACAATACAGCCAATCTCCTGAGGTATTTGTAAGCCTGTATTCAACTGAGCAAAGTCCAAACATCAGTAATTATATGCGGACCTTCCAAAATGTGGAAGTGAAGCCAAGCCACGCAGCATATATGGATATTTTTGTATCGACCAGAGGCATATGACTGATGTTTTTATATCTATTTGAGACGTGGCTGCAGTTTACTCACAAGTCTTATTGTTTTGAAGGGCTATAAGAGAGACTCAATCCCCCTCCCTTTGGAGACCCAGTTCAGTCTAGTCTATACTAGCTGAACTTTGTTTCTCATCTTTACCTTCTCTTTGTATTCTGGCCTCACTGAATACTTTGAACTTCTTAAAGGTTTATTCACCTCAGATACTTTGAATATTAGTATTACTTTGACTTTTTGATATACAGGAATTCTTATATACTCTGTATTATTACTTTGAAAATATGTTTTAACAGTTTGATTACTTTTCAGATATTATAACCATTTTTACTATTCTTAGATGGTCAAAATCTATCATATATGGATTGCTTTTAAAACTATATTAATTTTGGATTTGTATTTTCTATATTTGAAGCTGATTGTGATACTTAATTAATCTGTTTGTGAGTGATTATCTGTTGTCTCACTTGTTATATTCTTTGAATAAATTTGCATACTAAAGTACCATCCCACCGTCTGACCCGGATTGAAGTAGTTTTTTGCATCAGTTACTCTTTAATGATCAACATGACGTACACACAAGCCGAACAACAGTGCTCTGTGGACTTCCTCTGTTGAGAAGACACCCCAAAAATTTTTAAAACATGCAAGGCAAGTCATTTTTTCTGAATATTTCTTAGGATTATATTTCAACATTTTATCACACTGGTAAGATAGCATTTGGTAATTGTGTTTCAACACTTTTTACCACCAGATTGAAGATGATTCAGAAGAGCCAGATATTGATTAATGCGTTGCCCTTTTGACAGTTGTCCGAGAAATCCCAGTCATTGCCCAGTCCAGAAAAGATTTCAATCATCCTTGAGAATGAAGTTGTCATAAACCTACAGAGACTCTCTGATGCTTTCCTTTTGATGTTTGGCTTAATCTATGCGTTGAAACTTTCATATCCAAAAGAGATGGCCAACACATTTGAGTTTAGTCAGAAGGTTCTTTTGGGTCTTGATGATGACAAACTTAAGCCAAGGGTGCTGGCTTTAAAGAATGACTTGCTGACTCATGCACAGTAATTTTATGCTGTGTGCCTGTGTTATGTTGTTTTCCTTGATATCAGGCATCTGTGCAAGATTTCAACAAATGTTCTTATAAAAAAAAAAAAAAAAAAATGCTGCTCTGCCTAAAATATACTAAAACAAAATAGCAATTTCTTCTGTTACAGTTAAAAGAAATTTGGAGACAGCAGATCAAGAAAGCTTAATCCTGTTTTGTATTAATTAACGTAGTATTTTTATTGATTTTCTTTGACCAGGTGTCCCTTTTTTTGTTGCAAAGAACTGTTGTCACGATTTTTGTTTGCATAATGCCGATTTCTTTAGGTAATAAGGCAATTTATTTTTAATAAGACAATTATTGCACAAAACAGTTTTAATGTCTCCTGTTTTATAATACATTTTTATACTTTGATTAATGATTTCAGATTTGTAATTTGTACTGTTAAGTTGTAAAATGTAGATATTTGAGTGCAGTAAACTTGAAAAAAAAAAAAAAACGAGGGAATCGGTTGCCAGAAAATATTTAATTAACATTACTACAATTTAAGTTACATGAATAATATAATTTAAATAACACTTAAACTAAGTTTAGATAAATAATAAAAAAAATATTTATATATAGTATATGAGGGATATTTTAATTAAGTGAAGTAATTTAAGTTGTCAGTACTCAACACTTTGAGTTGAACTAAAATAAAAAAACAAAACACTAAATATATATATTTTGATTTAAATGAATGTTTATAATTTACAGTTACTCAAAATAACTAGCTATATGCTTACTGATGATATTTAAGTTTGCAAATTTAGAGAAATAGCAGCAATCAGTTGTTTTTTGAGATTTTAGTAATTACCTTTTTAGTCTCTAACATGGATTAGAAACTGTGCAAGGAACAACATAAAATGAATGTAACCAAAAAAGAGAATATAACCTGGCTAAGTTGTACTATTTTCAAATGATAAACTTTTTAAGGCCTGCTTTTAACAATTAGCCTTAATATCAATGTGCTTTGATTTACAACCACAATAAAAATAAAATGCAAAATAAAACAAATTCCAAGTCTTGTAAAATCTTATTTAGCTGAAAAAACACATAGACAACTTAACAAACGTTGAAAATGTCAGATTTTACTATTTTATAAGAAATGTAAGCAAATTTTGAATTTAATGCCAGCAATACGTCTAAAATAAAAGCTGGGATGGATTAAAACAGAAGGCTGGAAAAGTTATGTTATGATAAAGAGAACTAAAGAAGAGATGAAGTCTCACTCTTTATACGTTCAGTTCTGTGTAGTTATAATGTTGCATCGTATGTTTGTCTGATTCAGAAAGAGAACTCCGGCTCTACCAGATGCTGGAAGAGATAAAGGGTCAAGTCAGGCCATTATGCAAAGAGAAAATGCAACTGAAGTTGTAAATGAGGCGTTTCAGGTTCCATGGAGCATGACAGGAGAAAAGATCTGGAGGATAGACTGTCAAACAGAGACACACCATGTTCTTTAGTTAATTCTAATGTTTTGTTACTTCACTTAAAATAATATTAACATATGAAGAGAGAGATCTAGATTTACTGCTGCTTAACATGAGTTTTGTTTCATAGACAAGATATCTTACCAGCTTGGGTGGAACATCTTCCAAAGACATTGTCCTAAGAATCATGAAGGAAATAATAGTAAAGTCAAGTCACTTTTATTTATATAGTGCTTTAAACAAAAAAGATTGCGTCAAAACAACTGAACAACACTCATTAGGAAAACAGTGTGTCAATAATACAAAATGACAGTTAAAGGCAATTCATCACTGAAGCAGTTCAATTCCAGGCTTCAGCAAAGTCAGACTGTGCAGAAGAATCATCTGTTTCCTGTGGTCTTGTCCTGGTGAGATAACTGCAGAATCACTGTACATTAGTTGTAATGTAAGTTGCGTCGCACAAAGGCTAAATATGTAGATTTGGTGCAGAGGAACCAGTTGAAAGTGAATTCGTTCCTGATCCAGCACTCGCTTTAACAGCAACAGCTCTTCTGGCAGGAGTCCAGCTGAAGCCAGCGGTTCCTGAGCCGCACGCAAGGCTGTCAATTACAGGCCAGCCATAGGAGCTGCTGCAGGTTTGCGTGACTAGAGCCCTGAACCAAAACACAAAGACATTGTGTTCAGTCAAACCCCCTTCACGCTAACTCAACGGCATTCCTGTCTCGCATTCCTGAGTCACATTTCTCTTTTCTTTCCTTCTGCTTTTCTGTGAAGGAGTGATGCACATTACATGCCATTCAATAGCTTGCAGCGTTCACAATAAACAGGAGAACAAACCCGTGCATAATGATTGCACAACAAATAAATAATAGGACTCTCAGAGTGTTATCATAGGACTAACATTATTTAAATAATGCACGGTATAAGACAAAAGCAAAGTATATCATAGTCTACTGAGGGCATATTATGTTCATATTACATACGTTCAATCCATTTGCATCTACTAATTAAAAAAAAACATGTATACACCTGAAATCATGTTATTGCCTGCTATTGATTTCTTCTTATTTCCTTGTTATTCTGGGGAAAAAAACAATATATTGCAAAATGGTAATTAAAAGAGCAGTTCTTTCTGAACATCTTTTCTCAAGAGGGATTTTTTTTACATCATCTTTGCAAGTATATTACATATCCCATTCTGGGATTTTTTTTTGTTAGTAACTTCAATAATATGATTGCAATTATTTATTTGAAGTGTTTATTGTAGTATAGCTATAGTATAGTTGTATTTCTGTATGAATACATTTTTTATTCTTTTTAGAAATTGTTAACAGCAAAATTTCACGGAAATTCAAGTCACCTTTATTTATATAGCACTTTAAACAAAATACATTGCGTCAAAGCAACTGAACAACATTCATTTGGAAAACAGTGTCAATAATACAAAATGATAAAGGCAGTTCATCATTGAATTCAGTGATGTCATCTCTATTCAGTTCAGTGTCTGTGCATTTATTTGCAATCAAGTCAATGATATTGCTGTAGATGAAGTGACCCCAACTAAGCAAGCCAGAGGCGACAGCGGCAAGGAACCAAAACTCCATCGATGACAGAATGGAGAAAAAAACCTTGGGAGAAACCAGGCTCAGTTGGGGGGCCAGTTCTCCTCTGACCCGACGAAACCAGTAGTTCAATTCCAGGCTGCAGCAAAGTCAGATTGTGCAGAAGAATCATCTGTTTCCTGTGGTCTTGTCCTGGTGCTCCTCTGAGACAAGGTCTTTACAGGGGATCTGTATCTGGGGCTCTAGTTGTCCTGGTCTCCGCTGTCTTTCAGGGATGTAGAGGTCCTTTCTAGGTGCTGATCCACCATCTGGTCTGGATACGTACTGGATCCGGGTGACTGCAGTGACCCTCTGATCTGGACACAGACTGGATCTCGTGGCTACGGTGACCTCGGAACAAGAGAGAAACAGACAAATATTAGCGTAGATGCCATTCTTCTAATGATGTAGAAAGTACATCGGGTGTTATGTGAAGTGTTTCCGGTTCCGGTTTACCTAATTAATCCTTTAACGGATTTGGATATTAAAAGCATATTAGTATGTTATGTGTATGCCAGGTTAAAGAGATGGGTCTTTAATCTAGATTTAAACTGCAAGAGTGTGTCTGCCTCCCGAACAATGTTAGGTAGGTTATTCCAGAGTTTAGGCGCCAAATAGGAAAAGGATCTGCCGCCCGCAGTTGATTTTGATATTCTAGGTATTATCAAATTGCTTGAGTTTTGAGAACGTAGCGGACGTAGAGGAGTATAATGTATAAGGAGCTCATTCAAATACTGAGGTGCTAAACCATTCAGGGCTTAGTAATACTATTAGTATTAATAGTACTAGTAATACTCTTAGTATTATTACTATAAGTAATAAGCAATATTTTAAAATCTATACGATGTTTGATAGGGAGCCAGTGCAGTGTTGACAGGACCGGGCTAATATGGTCATACTTCCTGGTTCTACTAAGAACTCTAGCTGCTGCATTTTGGACTAGCTGGAGTTTGTTTACTAAGATTGCAGAACAACCACCCAATAAAACATTACAATGTGGGAAGACTTGAAAGTCGTGACATTTGCCAAGTATGGTTACCCATACTCAGAATTGGTGCTCTGCATTTAACCCATCCAAGTGAACACACACCCGGAGCAGTGGGCAGCTATATATCCAGCAACCGGGGAGCAACTTGGAGTTCAGTGCCTTGCTCAAGGGCACATCAGTCATGGTATTGAGGGTAGAAGAGAGCACTGATCATTCACTCTCCCCACCTAAAACTCCTGCCAGCACCGAGACTCAAACCTGTGACCTTCGGGTAACTAGTTCAAGTTTCTTACCATTAAGGCCATAATTACCATTTCTGCTTGGTTTAAATCAATCATTAATAACCAATGAGTTGACCAACAATTACTAATAACTTTGAAATAGCAAAAGAGAAAACAACCCCTTACAGTCTCACATAATGTATCATTGAATAAAATACAATGCAAGCCACTGAAAGAATGCCAATTAATCCATTTATCATACTGAACTCTACAAAATACTCCTCAGATATGATCTGTCTACTAACCCTTTCTCTGTTTAATTTTCTTTAATTTCATGCTGACAAATGCATCCAAAAAACAAGGAGCAAAAGTGGTGGAAGCAGAGAAAAAAATAAACACCTGGCTGAAGTATAGTGGAGACCAAAATGGAGGAAGAAAAAAAAGAGCAACAGAATAAGGTACACAGGCTGATCAAATATGTTATTAATTATTATATATATTAATACATACGTTTTAAGTAATTTACATTTTGACAATTACTATATTTTGTCTTTAACACAGAAAAGCAGATGCCTCAAGCCAATTCCAGCAGCTGTGAAAGTGAATGTCTCTTCCAGTGATTGTTTTTTTCTTCCTCTGTCTAACCCCACCACTAGGTGTATTTAATTATTACTAGGCATACACTGCATTAAGATATATTAAAAAAATTTGCTACCCCAACATGATGAAAACTTTGTGAAGAAACCTTTTTTGTCTGTTTTGGGATGTGTAATTAAAATAGAACGACACATCTTGAATGTTTTAAAAAGTTGTTTGTCAGCTACTTCTCCTCCTTCGCTCAGTCTTTATCATCAGAGCCACACGCAATCTCTAATTCCCTTAAAAAAACTGCAATAAGTTAATTTCGTTACCAATAAATTTTTTTATAACCAATTCAGTTTGTCTGTTGTGCCGTTTCTTAATGCAATTTAAGTAATGAATAGGCCATGTCACAATCTTAAAATTTGAGTGTAAGGTAGGTAAAGCCTATTTATTTATAAGTTTGCAGATTTACTATTAATGTAGTTGGCAGATGGTTTAAATAGGCTATATTTTTAAATTTGTTAGGTCTGCTGGCTGTCCAATGACATGGTTGGCCCAATGTTGTTTTAGTGGTTTTTAATTTGGCAGAAGGTCTGCTGGCAATCCAATAACATGGCCAACCTGGGATAACCATTCTGTTTGCTACCTGGGAAAACCATTGAGGAGACAACGAAGGCTTTAGAAGAGGCTGCAAACAGCCTTTGTCTCCTTGGGTCATTACACATCCAGTGTTGGACTCTTGAAGACGGAGAGACAGTCGACCACACTGAAAAAAATTTTTCATTCAACCAATTAAAAAAATTTAGGGTAATGGTTCACATCTATATTTTATTACTTGTACCAATTAAAAATAAATAACTTGCTCTAAACAATATTTTCTCTGTCTATGAAAACTATTTAGTAAAACCTGATAGAAAGTATATTTTTCTTGTTGATGAAAGTAAATTAATTTAAATTATATTTTTGATCTAAACAAAAAGATATAGATTTAATTAAAACAAACTTTCTCATTTAAGAAATATTAGAATAATTTAGTTTTCTCAATCAAATATATAAAGATTCAATTAAACAATTGTTTTAAATTTAAGAAATATGTATTAGAAATATTTAACTTTATCCAATCCAACAGATATAGATTTAATTTATCTTAATAGAATAGTTAATAGAAATTTAGTTTTATACAAATAAAAACATTAATTTAATAAAACATGATTCCCATTAAGAAACATCATTAATAGCATCTGATACAAATCTAATCCAAAAAGACATCAATAATTTTCAATACATCATTTTATTAACATTTTACATATCCGTAACTTGCTACTAAAGTGTCAGATTTTTAACATTCTTCTGAGTTTGACATTTTCAGATTTTTTAAAACATTTTTTAACATTTAGTAGCTGGCAAACATTGACATTTTCTTAAATCTGTGGAATTCGACAAGCATTGAATTAGGATTTTTTTTTTTTTTCCCCATCAGAAATCTTTTTTTTTTTATGATGCAACAAATAATATCCACCGGCCAAAAAAAAAAAAAAAAAAAGTTGGAAACAGAACGCAAGTATGGAGTACACCGTCATAATACAATGTAAACTTAAATAAATTGGCAGCATTTAGAACAGCTGATTGCCAAGGCTTGACAGATTATACTACTAAAAATACTGAACCAACTGCCGAACCATAGCCAGCTACTCAAACACAAAATGAATTGCAGGGTAAACACTTGAAGGGATGTGTGGGAACCCTGAATTAAGATCAGGTGGCTGGTCGTCGCTTTTTTTGTTTAATACGCATGCGCAGGCATGCTCGAAATTGTACATTCATCCAAACAAATATTTTTCCGTTGAGCACTTAATGAAAAATATTTATATTCAACAATGTTTTGAACGAAAAAAATATTATTTGAAAAATGAAACAAATAATTGTAAACTAAATTGAAAGACAAATTATTAATTAGATGAGGTACTGCTTGAAAACTTTTTTTCAGTGCAGTGTGAAGCCAAATCTTACCTGCGGGGGCAACTTAAAGGGGTCATATGATGCTGTTAAAAACATTTTTGTATTTGGTGTAATTAAAGGGTTAGTTCACCCAGATGGCACATTTATGTAATTAATAACTTTGTTGTTTCAAACCCGTAAGACCTCAGTTTATCTTTGGAACACAGTTTAAGATATTTTAGATTTAGTCCAAGAGCTCTCAGTCCCTCCATTGAAACTGTGTGTACGGTATACTGTCCATGTCCAGAAAGGTAAGAAAAACATAATCAAAGTAGTCCATGTGACATCAGAGGGTCGGTTAGAATTTTTTTAAGCTACGAAAATACATTTTGGTCCAAAAATAGCAAAAATCACGACTTTATTCAGCATTGTCTTCTCTTCCATGTCTGTTGTGAGAGAGAGTTCAAAACAAAGCAGCTGGATATCTGGTTTGCGAACGAATCATTCAGTTCACCAAATCGAACTGAATCGTTTTAAACGGTTCTCATCTCTAATGCGCATTAATCCACAAATGACTTGTTAACTTTTTTAATGTGGCTGACACTCCCTCTGAGTTAAAACAAACCAATATCCCGGAGTAATTCATTTACTGAAACAGTACACTGACTGAACTGCTGTGAAGAGAGAACTGAAGATCAACACCGAGCCGAGCCAGATAACGAACAATAGACTGACTCGTTCACGAGTGAAGAACCGGTTGCATCGGTTTTCGGATCACCAGTAGTTCTTTCAGACAGTTCGATTCAATAAACCGGTTGAAGAAAACAGTTCACCGGTTCTTTTGCACTCAACGTGATGACGTCATTTGCGATGATTGCCCTTGATTCAAGCCTTCGGTTTACCCGCGCTCATAACATTAGCACAGAATCAGTTCAGAATCAATCACCAAAAGAATCAGTTCGGTTCAGACGCTCTGTGTGTCAGTCTGCTTCACGCTGAATCACACATGCGCAGTATCATCAGCTCCTCGGTTCACTCCTCTGTCTGCGTCTGACAGAAATGGTTCTTCACTCGTGAATGAGTCAATGTTTTGTTCATTATCTGGCTTGGCTCGGTGTTCATCTTCAGTTCTCTCTTCACAGTAGTTCAGTCAGTGTACTGTTTGAGTAAATGAATTACTCCGGGATATTGGGTTGTTTGAACTCAGAGGGAGTGTCAGCCACATTAAAAAAAGTTAACAGCTTAAGTCATTTGTGGATTAATGCGTATTAGAGATGCGAGTCGATTAAAACGATTCAGTTCGATTTGGTGAACTGAATGATTCGTTCGCGAACCGGATATCCAGACTGCATTGATTTGAACTCTCTCTCTCACAACCGACACGGAAGAGAAGACAATGCTGAATAAAGTCGTCGTTTTTGCTATTTTTGGACCAAAACGAGGAGAGAGGGAACCAATTGCAGGTAAGTCATTTATTAAAGGGTAATCCAAAGGGGTAAACAGTTCAGGCAGGGTCAAAACCAGAATATCCAAATCCAACAAGAAAACAAACAAGAAGACAAGGCAAGGCAAGAACTGACAGACATTAATTAACTTTCAACATTAAACAAGGACTCCGTAACACAGACTCAGTGAACTCTCTCTCACAACCGACACGGAAGAGAAGACAATGCTGAATAAAGTCATCGTTTTTGCTATTTTTGGACCAAAACGAGGAGAGAGGGAACCAATTGCAGGTAAGTCATTTATTAAAGGGTAATCCAAAGGGGTAAACAGTTCAGGCAGGGTCAAAACCAGAATATCCAAATCCAACAAGAAAACAAACAAGAAGACAAGGCAAGGCAAGAACTGACGGACATGAATTAACTTTCAACATTAATCAAGGACTCCATAACACAGACTCAGACAGACCGGGTATAAATACACAGAAGGATAATGAGGGAACAGGAGACAGGTGGAGAACAATCACTTACTCAACAAGGAGGAAGGTGACCAAATAAGGGAACAGGAAGTGAAGAGGTGACAGATACCGTGAGAAAGGGGGACATCTAGTGGAACCCCAGGGAACACAACCCAGACACTGTGACAATACCCCCCCTCTACGGTGCGGCTCCCAGACGCTCCACGTCAAGACACAACACAGAGACCAGGAGGGAGGCGGAAAGGTGGAGGCTCAGGGGGAGGGACCGAGGGCCAGAAAAGAAAAACATGGGGAACAGGTAACAGAATGTAAACACAAAACAGGGAGACCAGGAGGGAGGAGGACCGGAGGAGGTTCAGGGGGAGGGACGGAGGGCCAGACTCACTGAGGGGAACAGACAGAAACATAACAGAAACCAAGAAACATAAAACAGAAGTCCATGAAGGACATCATGTGGCGCCCACCAGGGCAGAGCAGAAGACCACCACAGCTGTGTGGTCAGGGTGGAAGCCTCCCAGGGCGGAGCAGAAGACCCCCACAACCGTGAGGTCAGGATGGAAGCCCCCCAGGGCGGAGCAAAAGACCACCACATCCTTGTGGTCGACGCCATAGTTCTCCAGGGCGGAGCGGAAAACCACCACAACCGTGTGGTCAGGGCGGAAGTCCCCCAGGGCGGAGCAGAAGACCACCACAGCCATGTGGTCAGGACCAGAGCCCCCCAAGGCGGAGCAGACCTCCGTGCGGCCGGACCAACGGAACTCTGGTAATCCCCTGGTGTCCTTACTGGACTCCAGAAGATTGGTGCTGGCCTGACACTGCTCATGAAGATCATTGGTGACTTGTATTTGTACATGAAGATCATTGGTGACTTGTATTTGCTCATGAAGATCAATGGTGACTTGCCTTTGTTCATGAAGATCACCGGTGACTTGCCTTTGTTCATGAAGATCACTGGTGACTTGCCTTTGTTCATGAAGATCACCGGTGACTTGCCTTTGTTCATGAAGATCACCGGTGACTTGACTCAATCCTTGAAAATCACCGGAGACTTGACTCAGTCCTTGAAAATCATCAGTGACTTGACTCAGTCCTTGAAAATCACCAGTGACTTGACTCAGTCCTTGAAAATCACCAATGACATCACCGGTGACTTGACTCAGTCCTTGAAAATCACCAATGACATCACCGGTGACTTGACTCAGTCCTTGAAAATCACCAGGGACTTGACTCAGTCCTTGAAAATCACCAGTGACTTGACTCAGTCCTTGAAAATCACCAGTGACTTGACTCAGTCCTTGAAAATCACCAGTGACTTGACTTGACTCTGAAAGGTCAACGGTTACCAGCCTAGTCTGTGGAAAGTCCATGGTACCTAGCCCTGGCTCTGGAAGGTCATCAGTGACTAGCCCTGACTCTGGAAGGTCATCAATGACTAGCCTCGACTCCGGAGAGTTCACTGGAACCTGACTCGACTCCGGAGCGTTCACTGGAACCTGACTCGACTCCGGAGCGTTCACTGGAACCTGACTCGACTCTGGAGGGTCAACTGGAACCTGACTCGACTCCGGAGAGTTCACTGGAACCTGACTCGACTCCAGAGAGTTCACTGGAACCTGACTCGACTCTGAAGAGTTCACTTGAACCTGACTCGATTCTGAAG
The DNA here is from genome assembly GCF_023724105.1 of Carassius gibelio. Classification (NCBI taxonomy): domain Eukaryota; kingdom Metazoa; phylum Chordata; class Actinopteri; order Cypriniformes; family Cyprinidae; genus Carassius; species Carassius gibelio. Next base: position 46,630,791 of record NC_068398.1, read on the forward strand.
AGTTCACTGGAACCTGATGCGACTCTAGAGGGTCAGCTGTGACTCTCATCCTGTGCAGCGGCACAGGGTAAGCAGCCATTTTTGGCCATGACTCTGGACAGGCGGCCATCTTTTAATGTGGTGCTGGGCTGGCAACCATCTTGTACTGTGGCGCTGGACCGGTGGCCAATTTGGGCATTGGCGCTGGGTTAGCGGCCATCTTGTGCTGTGGCGCTGGGCTGACAGCCATCCCGTGCTGTGGTGCTAGGCTGGCGGCCATCTTGGCCTGTGGCGCTAGGCTGCCAACCATCTTGGGTTGTGGTGCTGGACTGGCAGCCATCTTGTACTGTGGCACTGGACCGGTGGCCAATTTGGGCATTGGCGCTGGGTTAGCGGCCATCTTGTGCTGTGGCGCTGGACTGACGGCCATTTTGTGCTGTGGCGCTAGGCTGATGGCCATCTTGGGCTGTGGCACTGAACCGGTGGCCAATTTGGGCATTGGTGCTGGGCTGGCGGCCATCTTGACTAACAATGGCGGCCATCTTGACTAACTGGCCAACACCAGAGCCAGTGTCACGACTCATGATGCAAGGAAACGAGGAGAAAGGGAACCAACTGCAGGTAAGTCATTTATAAAAGGGTAATCCAAAGGGGTAAACAGTTCAGGCAGGGTCAAAACCAGAATATCCAAATCCAACAAGAAAACAAACAAGAAGACAAGGCAAGGCAAGAACTGACGGACATGAATTAACTTTCAACATTAAACTCCGTAACACAGACTCAGACAGACCGGGTATAAATACACAGAAGGATAATGAGGGAACAGGAGACAGGTGGGGAACAATCAATTACTCAACAAGGAGGAAGGTGACCAAATAAGGGAACAGGAAGTGAAGAGGTGACAGACACCGTGAGAAAGGGGGACATCTAGTGGAACCCCAGGGAACACAACCCAGACACTGTGTATTTTCGATGCTTCAAAATATTCTAACTGACCCTCTGATGTCACATGGACTACTTTGATGATGTTTTTCTTACCTTTCTGGACATGGACAGTAGACTGTACACACAGCTTCAATGGAGGGACTGAGAGCTCTCAGACTAAATCTAAAATATCTTAAACTGTGTTCCAAAGTTAAACGGAGGTCTTACGGGTTTGAAACAACATGAGGGTAAGTTATTAATTACATAAATTTGCTAACTCGGTGAACTAACCCTTTAAATGTGTTTATATAGGTTAAGGTAAAAAAACAACATTATTTTACTGATACTATACATTATTGTTTCACCTCTATGCCCCGCCTTCTGAAACGCATAAATTTTTCCAAGGCTCATCGCTCTGAAAAGCAAGGTATGCTGTGATTGGCCAGCTTTCCAGCACATTGTGATTGGCCGAATGCGTCAAGTGTGGGATGGAAATGTTGTGCCTCTTAACATATTGTGATGCGTTGTATGGGCGGAGCAACAAGACAAAAAAATAAAACCCTTTATAAAAGTGATATAAACATGATTTCCAGTGGTGTCTTTTTTTTTTTGGAAGGGAACAAACAAAGTAGTTTCGCTTTTTCAACAAAACTGCATCTCAGCCTTGAGTGAGCAGAGGCCGGCATGAGTGAGCAGCCTGACAATGGTGTGGCAGCTGTATTCTACAAAGGAGTGTACCTTGGTCTTGCAGCAACCACATGTGAGGACCCCGGGTATTGAGTATTAACTTTTATAAAAAATAAAAAAAATTCCAGGGTTCTAGACTAACTACTTTTTTGCACTGGTGTGCAAAACTGTTTTTCTTAGGTGAACCAGCACAAAAGTTAGGTGCACCCAAATTTTTTAACGCATCGCATTTAACACTACATTTTTACAAGTTAACTTTTTTTAAAACCACTGTCCATATAGGCAATATTGACTTTAGCCTAAATGATTAACTAACAATCTGGTCAACATAACATTTTTTATTTGATGCACAATTCTACAAGAAAGATAACTTACTGAAAAAGTGTTGGTGCTTAAAGTGCTTCACTGAGCTGAAAATTAAACTTAAAACATCTCAAGATAAATTAAATAAAAAGAAAATATAAATTAAGTGTTTTAAGGGCTTCAAACTGAACATCTCATGGCTAAATGTCTTATGGACCATCCTCCATTGCAGTTACATGCCCCTCGGATGGCCAACTCCTGTAGTTTGGCCTTCTTGATCTGTGGCCTTGGCTAAACCAACTGGACTCTCTCTAGCATTAAAATCTTCCAGACTTGACCCTCTGCACTGATTCTGATCAGATTCACTGTGTCTGAATGAAGAGATGCTAGTGTCCGATTTGAACAGCTAAACAGTCCCTAAACAGCTTTTACTTTCAGTTTTTTTATGTAATAGCAAAGTGATTATATTTTGTTTTGCCTTTTTATTAAGTTAATTTAGAAAAACGTTTGGGGCATTTTTTGTTTGTAATTTTTTTTTATTTGCTAAAAAGTTGTTTTTTTTTTTCTTAAAGAAACAACCAAGCCCCCAGCGGCATGCAGTGAGCCTAAGTTTGATCAGTTTAGCCTTCTCAAATCATCACGACTTGCCTAAAATAAAATCTCTAGATATAAAACAGTTCAAGCATATAACAATGTTGAAACGTAAGACCCAGATAAACTGAAACTCAGTGAAAACATGCCTCACAGATGATATGTATATCTGTAGAAAGCTTTACATTACTACTTAACGAAATAAAACAAAAACTATTTCATTATAATCAATCCGTAAAGATGGACTTGAAGTGAAGTGACATACAGCCAAGTATTCTGACTTGGAGCAGTGGGCATCTTGCTCAAGGGCACCTCAGTCATGGTAATGCCAGCCCGAGACTTAAACCCACATCCCTAGGATTAGGAGTCAAACTCTCTAACCACTAGGCCACGGTTTCTATCTAAAGGCGCATCTAATTAGGAAATGGTGAGTCAGGCTTGGCAACTTCAATCCTTGCTACACAGACTCAGAAAACACTAGTGCTAACTGCACGCAAAACACTAAACACTTTCGAGCCGCTCTTGACAGGCACGGTAGCATGGTCTCGTGTTGTTTCCACCCGCATGGCAATAATTTTTTAATCACTAATTGATGGATGTCTAAAATATAAAAGTAAGGATAAGTCTAAAACAGGCAGAAGGCCCAAACTATGACGTGAAAATTGGCCCAAAGCCCGGCTCGAGGGTGAAAAAAATCGGGGGCCATCGGGCTTGGACTGAAATGCAGGGATATACAGATATCTCTTTGGATTTGAGACTTTAGTCTTTGCAACTTTACAGATCTTCTTTATTCACCAAGAGCTTGTAACACTCCAAAGATAAAGGAAAATTTCAAATCGCATTACATGACCGCTTTAACCCTCAAAGACCGAGACAGCCGCCCGCGGCTAAAAATAACTGTTACTCTTTAATATTTAATAACTTTTGAACCACTAATCCAATCTGAATGCAAAAAGTGATGTAAAGCAGAGATTCTCCATGTTTCGAAGATATCCTATTTCTCTCATTTGGATATTCAGAGGCGCCGTAGTTCACGTGATTATGTCATTGCATTTTGCCAACATTGATTCGTCAGAAGAAACCAATGCTTTCGTTCCTCTGAGCCAAACAGAAATGATTGGTGATGCTTAGTCCCACCCCTGTGCCCAGATTGGTTCAAACTGTACCATATTAAACCAATTAATGGTCTTTTGAACTACAACTTAACATATTGCTTTGAAAACATGAACGAAAACAAAGTGAAAGTAAAGTCTCTCGTGAGTGCATGAATGCAAACACACAATAACACATTTGCATGAGAAAACTATCTTAAAAAGCACAAAAAACTTTGACATAAAACAAATCAAAAACAAGGATGAAACAGTGGCACATATCTGATAAAGCACTGGGATTTATGTCTTGGTTCGCTGGGCGATGTCCTGGTAAAATCTATTTTGATGCAGATTACAGCTAACAGATCAATCATTTATATTATGTATATTAAGTAATTATAATTATATAGTTCATAAAGATAGTTTGCACTATTTTTTCTGTTGCACTCTGAATATTTCTCACTCATTCTGTGTGTAGTTTGTGAATCATCTGCACTGTTTTTGCACTATAATGTTGAAGTTTTTCCATATGCTGCATAGTTTGTGTTTATTGTTCATATTCAGATAAAAAATATATTTCTCAAAAGAAGAAAACATTTTTTTTTTTTTGTTATCATATAACATTCTTTCCATTTTCTTTACTCATTAAAATGTTTTTGGACACATCTCTATTGTTAGTTAATGAAATAGGCCTGTTTTTCACTTAATATTCGATAACAAAATTCACTTGCGTCGATAACAATATTGTAATAAATGGCTATAACTTTCTTGGGGAATGCTATATGTAAACAACATTTTATTTGGAAGTGTAAAACATCCAGACACAACTTTCCAAACATATCCAAACTTAGGAGTTTCTGTTTGAGTACACAGTAAAAAACAAGCAATTGTTGCTTGCATTTTTCTTAAAATTCTGTAATTTCATTAATTCTTAGATAAAACTAAAGGAATGTTGTTCAGTGCTTTGACGCAATGTATTTTGTTTAAAGCACTATATAAATAAAGGTGACTTGATTTGACTTTGAAGGAATTCTGTTTAATGATACACAATAGAATTCTAATTTAAGTGTTGACACAATCAAAAACATGTTTTGCACCCACATGACAATGTGTGTTATGTCTTTAGCAAGCATTTACCTAAACGAAAAGTAATGAATGATTAGTAAATGTTTAAAAACATTTTAATGTGACCTTTTATGACCCTTTTTACAAGATGTCAAATAAGTCTGATGTCCCAGTGTGTATGTGAAGTTTTAGCTCAAAACACCCCACAAATGTTTTATAGGTTGTTAAAATTGCCACTTTTAGGGTATACAACTTTTTGCTATTTTGAAAACCTGTATCTTAACTGTAAATCATGTTTTTTTACAACCATTTTACTGTATACATTTTGCCATAGACATTGCCATATTCCGCTCATAAGGTTTTAATTTTATTTGGGCAGGTTTTACAATTTTTATTACAAAGTCTTACATTTTAAAATATTCTGCTTGAATGAACTGAAAGTTTAATTACATTTGTACGCATTAATTAATGATCTGTTAAGCATTATATGTTTCTTAATGATGTATTAATGATGCTATTACTTATTGTAAACCATCAAGTGGCAAATCTTTTCCATATGTAAATGTACTTACAGACTGTGAGTCAGAACAGCCAGCATTGTAGACTTCTCTACTGGGATCAGGAAACAGTCCTCCATCAAATGAGTTGGTCATGTCTGTATATTTGGGTTGAACTGTTATGGAACAGTGCTGTAAATACAACTCAACCACTCATTTCTAGTTGTGTCCTCTTTTGGAAGACCAAACAAAGCATTTTAGCTTTTATAATGAAACAGGGTCTCCACAACATGGCGCTGGTGGCAAAAGCGAGAACCAAAGGTTTTGCCTTCTTTCTTTGCGTGAACATTTGGACGGCGTTATGCAAATATTGCCATATCGTAGACGTGGGGGCTTGTTTAAATGAAGCTTTTAAAGAATATCTCTTTGGGTTTGAGATTTAAAGCTTTGCAATTTTAAATATCTTCATGCACCAAGAGCTTGTGACACTCTCCAAAGAGATAGGAACATTTGAAATCCCATCATATGACTCCTTTAATACACACAGATCACAAATTCCCAGAAGCTGATATGTGTGACAGGATATTGCAGGCCTCAGAGTTTGGGATTAAATAAAATATGTGACAATCTTGTTGTTGTTTTTAAAGTTTTGTTTGTTTTATCAGCCAGACCCTACTCAGGACTAATATTAATGTTTAAAAATGGTTATAAAATATTTTTTTTGTTTTTCAGTTGTTTCTTTGTTTTTAATATTATGAGACCAGTTTGTCAGCAGCTTCACCACAGAAGGCAGAAAACACATTTCTCACATTTCTATAAAGATACTTACTCGAGTGGTCTTACATTAAACTAAAACTAAAGGACATTAACAGTGCAACCCCTCCCCGACCCCTAACTTACCCTTACACCCCCTATCTTAACTGACAACCAGGTGTGTAGTTTGTTATGTACTCCATAGCCATTTATTGCCTCACTGCATGTCATCTGCAGTGTTTCTGTTCCATGATGCAAGGCTGCAGCTCAATTGAATTCCTGTTAAGTTATTGTCATGACTCTTATTTCAGACAGAGATTTTCAGTGTGGATATATTATATAGCAGTTTTCACCTCTTGAAGATATTGTCTTAATATATTATAACTTGTGTTTTGTAAGTAATTGTATTTAATCATATTTAAATTAAGTCATTTTCCCATTATAGAAGATATTATAGCACATTATGTGCTGCTATGATGCTTTCTTTATTTGAATGACTTAAATTTAACATTTGATTAAACTCAGTGAATATTTGACACAGACATGAGAAATATGTTCATTGAAAGCTTGAATTGTCTGTAAATATAAATATTTTGTTCTGTAATTTAAATCATAAATAATGATAATAATAAAACAAGAGGAAGTCTACAGTCATTACATCTTGAGTTAATAATATGAGGAGCTCTTTATGATGCTTTTCATTCACTGTCTGTCCGACTCAAAACATTATTAATGTTGAATTAAACCCTTTATCTTGTAAAGAAATTCACACGTGTGTATATATAGGCAGAACTTTATTTGTTTACAAAAGTAATTTCAGTCATTTAAGCACAAGTATTTTAAATCTATTTTTTTTTTAAGATTTTATGGGATTTTACAGTGAAACCCAAGGACCAGGAGTCAGAGATGAATTCAACTGAGGAAAAATTTACTGCAGAAAATAGTTTGTAGTTTCATCAGCAGAAATAAGCCTCAACACTCAAGTTCGAGTAGGCCAACTCTGCAAACATTCTCAATACAACAGCAATTATACTCTATAACAGCAATTATAGGTCATTAACTATGTCATTACATAGGTAAAAAGAATTCTAATTGGTTCAAATAGCAGAAAAAACAAGTAAAATCTTAACACGTGTACATAAAGTTAAAAGTTTATCTTCAAAGGTTATTTAGGTAAAAAGTGATTAACATTTGCACGGAACTTGTCGCTCCCAAACATATATCTGCCCCCCTTGTGTCAAGATCTTCACATGAATTCTCCTCCTGGGTGTTATCCTGAATCTCCCTGGACACCGGGTCAGTATAGACTGATACCAACACAAATACATAGAGACATCCTTATCTACTTCAAGATTAAGTAGCTAGGCTCTTACTCTTATCATATACTTTTCCCAAAACTCAGACAAAGAGTGCAGCTTCTCAGAGAGAGAAGATCGGACCATATTCAGATTTATTCCTTAACACAAAGACAGAACATTTCGGTTGTTTTCTGAGTACGTTGGTCACATAGATGAGAGGCTCTACTGCCATCTATGATATATACAGAAACCTTTAACATGAAATGAGTAAAAGGGAGTTAACAAGCTTCTCAAGAACAAGGAAAACACATTACAATAATATGGTTCATCTTAGTGGTGATTACTAGTATATGGTAGATCATTTTATTCAATCAACTAACAATCTACGAGTTTAAATACTGATTAATAATTTGATCAATAAAAATGTATATATTTTATGAACACCGTGATGGTTTCAGTATTCCACTCCTTCAAGATTAAGAGAAACAAAATCAGTCTTATTGAATCTTGTATTGGTAATGTAAAAAAAAAAAGGTCACTCATCCCATTAGTAATCATCATGGAATGATCAATGGTGCGGGGTTTTCATTACACAAATCCCCCAAGCTAACAAATGGATAGAGTTTATCATTAAAAGACTGACTGCTGTAAGAGTAGATATGAGACATGGACTCCATGTCAAAAAAGACGACGAGACCCTCCTTATAATCCACAAACACACCAACCCTCTGAGGCTTTTCCCTCATGGACAGAAAGACACGTGGAGACTCATAAGCCCAATATGTCTCATCTCTTTGACCGATTATCCAGTATCCATTCATAGGACACAAACTGGTTAATCCCTTCCTGTTGACAGATTCTCTGGTCACTCCTAAATCCCACTTAGTCTGTCCCTGCACTTGCACCTCATAGCAAAAACATCCTGAGGAAAAGCCATCCTTCCCAAGAACACCAAGATATTTATCAAACTTGTCATATTGTGCTTCATTTGCATCCATTCTTTCTTCTTGTGTTTTTCCATCTTGCATTTGTTTCCCATCTTGAGACACTATGAGACGTGGATGAGCCGTTACAGTATCCAGAATCACGTCCACTGTTGAAAATATTGAAAATTCTGCTTTTCAGATGTGTACATTATAAAAGGCAATTAACAGAAATCATGGTAACTTTAAAACATGATAATCAAAAATAAAAATACTTCCATTGAAGGGTTACTCCACCGCAAAATTCAAATTATGTCATTAACCCCTTACCAGTCACCTCCCATTTTCAGCATGGAGACAGAAATGACAAACCCAAACTAAGTTACCATCACTTACCCCCATGTCGTTTCAAACCTGTAAAAGCTTTGTTCATCATCGGAACAAAATTTAAGATATTTTGGATGAAAACATGGAGGCTTGAGACTGTCCCATAGACTGCCAAGTAAATAACAGTGTCAAGGTCCAGAAAAGTATGAAAATACATCGTCAGAATAGTCCATCTGCCATCAGTGATTCAACTGTAACACTATGAAGCAACGAGAATACTTTTTGTACACGAGGAAAACAACAGTCTATATTCAACATTTCCACTCCTCTGTGTCTTTCCAAATCAGCATAGCGCCATTTTGGAATGACATGGGGGTAAGTTATTAATGACATAATTGTCATTTTGGGATGGAGTATCCCTTTAGTTATAAGTACACGTAATGTTCAATGTACATTATATTATAGACAACATTCATTATGTTCACATACTATCTACTGCTGATTGACTAAATTGTTCTGATGGTTTTGATTGAGTTTTACATCATTTGAGGCCAATACTGAATCTCTCTTTTCTTTCAGAAATACTAGAAAAGGTAGTATCCTCACAACTATATTCCTTCTTAGAGAGAAATGGTATCTGTGAGGATTTTTCAGTCAGGATTTAGACAAAGCTTCGGTACATTACGGCACTTACATCTGTCTTACGAATAAACTGCAAATGCTCTAAAGATGCTGACTCGGACAGAAATGAGATATACAGCTCTCTGCATCAATCACGCTTTTTGGGAAAGTGAGTGAAACACACACAAACACATTTTTTTATCAAATAATACATCATTAATAGCGGTTCACTTCTGCAATTTGGTACGATTACGTTCACATCAGCAGCGAACCATACCAGAGTTCACTTGAATTGTACCCCAGACCACCCCTTTTAAACAGACTCAGGTACAGTTCACAGGTGCGCACTCGAGTTTGGAAGACCACATTCACATCATCCAAACGTACTGAACTCTGATGTAAATCGAGCCCAGGTGTGCACCAAAAGTGCTAGTGTGAAAGCACCTTTACTAGACCTTAGTGTTGCATTGAACACTATCGATCACAACATATTAGACTACAAAATTATGTTTGAATTATTGGAATTGCATTGGGATGGTTCAAACTTTACTTGTCAGTTTGTAGTAATTATTGAAGAGGTATCATTTCAATCACAAGTTCAGTATGAAAAATACCACAGCGCTCAGTACTTGAGTGAGCTCTTATCACATTATAGTACTTCACATTCACTGTGATCTCAAAATGCTGACCAGTTAATGATATCTAGAACATCGAAATCAACTGCAGGTGGTAGATACAGTGGAAATGAACTACTTTAATACTTGTTGAACTTTACACAGTTATTGAATGGAACTGAATAAGTACTGAACTGACCTCTGAACAATGAAACCATTTTTTAACAGTTGCTTTACAGAAGAAATTATCAATGCTTCCATCAATGAATGATTACTTTCCTGTTTATCACTGTAAATTTGTATAAAGTGCTATATAAATAAAGTTAGCTTGAACTGAGAATCTTTTCTTTGTGTCATGTTTCATTGTTGTCGCACCACCGTCTGTCCTGCAGAGGGAAAGAGAGAGCACAAGACCTTCCACAACTTCCTCCTGATTTCCTGTTCATTATTAGCTCAATGATATCATCTGTGCCTGGCTTGTTAGTGTGTGTGTGTGTGGGCATATATAAGACCTGCATTTATTTTTTGTCCTTGATCAGTCTTGAAGTTCTTTTGTTCAGACAGATCCTTTGGCCTATGTTTGGATTTCTTTGAGATACCTTTTACTCAGAACTTTGACCTGCTTATTTGGAAACTTTACTTTTTTTTTTGACCTTTTGCCTTGTGGATCTGTACCTTCTTCAGTCCTGCTTCTGATGTTAATTTTTATGTTTATTCAAGAAGGACACTAAGTAAAGACTGTTTGTTTTTCTCCAATCGTGCCTTGTGTGGTTCTTTGCAATTTGGGTATACTGCTCTGTGGTTAAGTGGCTAGAGTATTGGGCTACCAGCAACACATTTTCCGTTCTAGCCCCGGTCTTGACAATTGTTGGATCCCCAAATGTGTATTTTTTTTTTTTTTTTTTACTTTTTTGTTGTTTTTCATTTTTATCTTTTGGCCTTTTTGACAGACAACTAGAGAATGACAGGAAAGCACGTGCTAGAGATTTGGAAAAGGGACTGGCAAAGGACCAGATATTGATAGAAAAATTAATTTTTGACATGATGATGAATTTGGGAAATTACATTTTTTTTAAAATAAGTAATTATGTCATAAAAAAGATTTTTACTCACCAGAGTGTGTTCTTAAATGTGTGAACACTAAAAGCAAGATATATAAAAGGGGTTAACAACAGGTAAATAACAGAATTAAACTTTAGATCAGTAATGAGACCTGTAATCAGAAACTTTAATCACCACTTAAAGATCAACTAAATCCAGGAAGACTTTATACAGTTTACAATATAATGCATTGTATACCAGTGGTGTAGTCCTACAGAAAAAAGTGGTTTACTATTACCCAGTTGCCCCTCAACCCCCCGTCCCACTACAAAAAAAATGTTTTTGGTTTATTAGGATTTTAAATAGTAATTTAGTAATATCAATACAGTGCACTCTAAATTTGATCAATAGGTTATATTTCAAGTAGTCTTCAGCATGATTTCCAGGTTGTTCCAGCTCATCTATCGACACATTTTTACAGTTCTTTATCATTTCAACATGTTTCTTTGGAATTATATTCATTGTGAAAAGTGCTTTAGAGATACAGTACAGACCAAAAGTTTGGACACACCTTCTCATTCAATGAGTTTTCTTTATTTTCATGACTATGAAAATTGTAGATTCAGACTGAAGGCATCAAGGGCTATTTGACCAAGAAGGAGAGTGATGGGGTGCTGCTCCAGATGACCTGGCCTCCACAGTCACCGGACCTGAACACAATCGAGATGGTTTAGGGGTGAGCTGGACCGCAGACAGAAGGCAAAAGGGCAAACAAGAGCTAAGCATCTCTCGGGGAACTCCTTCAAGACTGTTGGAAGACCATTTCAGGTGACTACCTCTTGAAGCTCATCAAGAGAAAGCCAAGAGTGTGCAAAGCAGTAATCAAAGCAAAAGGTGGCTACTTTGAAGAACCTACAATATGACATATTTTCAGTTGTTTCACACTTTTTTGATATGTATATAATTCCATATATAATTCCACATGTGTTAATTTATAGTTTTGATGCCTTCAGTGTGAATCTACAATTTTCATAGTCATGAAAATAAAGAAAACTCTTTGAATGAGAAGATGTGTCCAAACTTTTGGTCCAGCCCTCAAGTTCCCCCATTAATGTTCTGCTGGGTATAGGGCCTTCAAGTGAAGTAAATAAATGCATAAAATAGAACAGAAACAAATAATGATAGATATTACTGAAATTCAAAGCACATACATTTTTGACACTAAAGCAATGATTTTGAGCTAGAATGCCAAAAAAACGTAGGCCTACTTCTAATGGATTCTGCCATCCTTTCCTCACCCTCATGTGATTGCAAACCTGTATGATTAAGTTTCCTCTGTGGAACACAAAAGAAGATATTTTGTAGAATATTACCAAACCATTTTGCTTTGATTTCTACTGTATGGACAAAAACGTCTTGAATTTCTCAAATGATCTTCTTTTTTATGTTCCACAGTAGAAAGAAATTCATACAGATATGGATAGACATGATGTAGAGTAAATGGTAATTTACATTTTTGGTCGAACTATCCTTTTAAGAACTTTATTATTTGTAAATAATGCTCACCTAATTTATAAAATACACTGATATTTGATCAGGCTCTTACAAAAGTAACATTTTACTTCTCTTGAAATTAATAAGAACTAAACATCTAAAGAGTTAAGTTCTTGTTTATAATTAGTATTCCTATTAGTAAGATGGTGGTCACTAGAAGTAAAACCATGGTATATTACTATGGTGCTGAATTGACATGCCTATGTAAGCCTGTTGGTGTTTTCCAGTTTACCTCTTCATGCAGTTAACATTATCGTGGATGTTTTCAGCCATTATCACTTCAGAACCTTTAATGTTAATTCACACATCTGTGTCACATCTGAATGGATGAAACGACTTGTGCTGTTTATCACTTTATATTGTGGCACAAATGCAGTGCTGTGCGGGAGACTCTGCTCTTGCGCGCAGCTGGCAGATGCATTGCACATGCACTCACACTTTTTGCAGTATTTGCAGTTTGGTGTAATTTAAAACCATGCTTAATCGTTTCGGCGATCGGCTCACAACTTGACCGGTTCACCGGTCATGAAATGTCCCAGTGCTCTCGATGGCATTTGAGCGGTGCTCTCTCGCTGCAGCGGACACTAAGTAGATGATGGATGGGGAAAGTTAGAATGACAGATGTGATCATGCGCCAATTACAACAAAGAATTACAGTTTCACAAAACTGTATGGTACACCATTAAAGGGGAAACTGTAGTATACATGATAGTAGATGACAGACTTGTGAAGCAACAAAACAAGTGGGTATACCGAGGGTATACACACAAATATTGATCCTTAGAAGTCCTAGTAGGCAAATGGCCCAGGGAAAAAATAAGCATACGGCAAAAACTTGCTTATGGCACTGACTACACCACTGTTGTATACATACAGTATATGAATGCACAGTGCATTCGTTCATTGTTTTTCAGAATAATTCACAAACAACAAATTAATATTTTAATAAATCCATATAAAACAAACTCACCTTGTGTTATAATCATCTTCTGCCTTCTGAGAAGTTCACGGTCTAAAGAAGATTCTGATAAAATGAGAAAATAATATAAAAATTGTATTATGTTTTATAACTGAAAAACAAGTTATAATAATTTGCATTTATATGTTAAAATCACAGAAGTTTTCATTTGCTAACTTAATAAATGAACATTATATAAACAAATGGTGATGAGACCCAAGATATGAACAAAAATAAATGAATACACGGATTCTGTTAATTTAAGGCTGAAAGAGATTTTAAATTCATAATGAACTAATAACTTAATGAGAAATTCACCATGTTGGATTCTTCTATTCTCATTCTCTAATTGTTTGTGTGCTGAAAAAAAGAGAAAAAACAGAATACAGACAAGAGAAAACTGAATTTAAATAACAAAAGCAGTAAATACATGTCAAAATTACAGAATGATATACACAAAAGTATGTGAAATTATTTCAAGACAAATTCACCATGTTGTATTTTCTTGTTCTCTTTCTGTAGTTGTTCATGTGCTTGAGAAAATTCAGAACAAAGAAAAGAAAAACAGATTTTAGACAGCAGAAGCATTACATTCAAATATAATTGTTCAATAATGACAAACTACAAACTGAACTAGATAAAAAACAAAACAAAATAAAGTTAATCAAGACAAACTTGAAGTTGGCTCGAGAAAGCCTGACCAGAAAGTGTTTTAAAAATGTAAAAAAAAATCTGACGGTTTTCAGCCTGAAATAATTTGAAGTAGCTTAAAGCTTGAATGTTTTAGATGACAGACAGACAGATAGATAAGAAATATTACTTAGAATGGGAGCTTACGAGTTCATATGACTTAGAAATATTGTCAAGGTATTCTGGATGGTTGCTAGGGTGTTGCTATGCGGTTGCTAGAGGACTCTGTGTGGTTGCTAATGTGATGCTATGTGGTTGCTAGGGTACTCTGGATAGTTGCTATGCAGTTGCTAGGGTACTCTGGGTGGTTGCTAGGCTGTTGCTATACGGTTGCTAGGAGATCTATGGCAGTTAGTCAGTGTGGCTATGCCATTGCTATGCTACTTAGGGTGGTTGCTAGAGTGTTGCTATTTGGTTGCTAGGATATTTGGGAAGCTAATCATGTGGTTGTTAAGTTACTTGTGTTAATTGCTAGGATGTAGTTATGTAATCGGTACATTATTTGTGGCGGTTGCTAGGGTGTGGATATGCAGCTGCTGGGGTACTTGGGGTGGCTGCTAGGGTGTTGCTTTGTCAAGTCAAAGTCACCTTTATTTATATAACGCTTTAAACAAAATACATTGCGTCAGAGCACTTAACAACATTCATTAGGAAAACAGTGTCTCAATAATGCAAAATGATAGTTAAAGGCAGTTCATCAATGAATTCAGTTATGTCATCTCTGTTCAGTTTAAACAGTGTCTGTGCATTTATTTGCAATCGAGTCAACGATATCGCTGTAGATGAAGTGACCACAACTAAGCAAGCCAGAGGCGACAGCGGCAAGGAACCGAAACTCAAACAGACTAATATTAGCGTAGATGCCATTCTTCTAATGATGTAGCAAGTACATAGGGTTTTATGTGAAGTGTTTCCGGTTCCAGTTTACCTAATTAATGCAGCCTAAAAATCCTTTAACGGATTTGGATATTAAAAGCATATTAGTATGTTATGTGTATGCCAGGTTAAAGAGATGGGTCTTTAATCTAGATTTAAACTGCAAGAGTGTGTCTGCCTCCTGAACAATGTTAGGTAGGTTTAAAAAATATATATTTTGATTCTGGTTTGCTCTTAGCAAAAATAAATAAGTAAAATCCTTCAAGTTCCATATGAGGAACGAAATGAGAACGGTCCAACGTTAAGACCGCAACAAAAAAATATAATTCTTATTAACTGCTATTGTTCTTGATTTTTCAAACTGTCTCCAATTATGCCTTAACTGTGTGAGAAAAAATTGAGTATGGTATATTTCAGCTGTTTTATGCGCTGGTGCCTCACGCGCACATATTCATTGTAAACAGCGCAGTTCAGCATGAGCAGCGGTCTACTGTGGCATATTTTTGCTCATTATAATATTTTTCTTGTCAATACTGAAACACACGTGAACCACAAAGTCTATTTTACCTAATAAATAATAGTTTAGCTGCAAATACGC
The DNA here is from genome assembly GCF_023724105.1 of Carassius gibelio. Taxonomy (NCBI): domain Eukaryota; kingdom Metazoa; phylum Chordata; class Actinopteri; order Cypriniformes; family Cyprinidae; genus Carassius; species Carassius gibelio. The sequence goes on from NC_068398.1 coordinate 46,646,181, forward strand.
AACATCACGAATATGGAACATTTGAATGTGTCCAGAATGAGCGAGTTGGGCGTGAGATCCACGCATTTCAACCCGTTCACACGCTCACACGCCACACCTTGTATTTCTCACGCAGAGACATTACGAGGACAACTATTTTTTAAACCGTGAAACAGGTAGCGGAATCATCAAGTGAGTTTCCCAAAGGCCCTGACACGCACCAGCTAATCAAATAAAAAAAATATATCTACCGACCAGCCAATCAGAAAATAGCATTGCTGTATCTGGGTAAGATTTTCATTTTCATTTTCATTTGTGCTTGTGCGCAAAACAGATTCAGACGCTCACTGAAGTATGTAACGTAACGGTTACAGAAGAGGACAGCGGCTGTCACATTTTAAATGATTTCTACAGACTGATAACGTGGAAGAAGAACATCCTGTGAGGTACAGTAAGTAATCTCACAATTGTGGGTAATATATGTGTCCAGACATATATGTGACCCCACCCGCCCAGTTTTTGTCCAACTTCATTGACTTGCCAAGACAATGACCGCGATTTTTAGTATATGAATTTTTGTATCAATATATGAATTTTACATTTTTTCAAAACAGTTTAAGGTATTTTTTGGTCTGATGGTTCTTATGACCTCGACACGCATGCAATTTTGGCCATCGTATGTGGTCGGCCGTAGCTTTTGCGCCTATTATTAGCCCACTATTATTATTATTTTTATAGCTAAAGTTACATGTTGAAGAGGATGCGGGGCTAATCTGACAGTTTTATATAAGAGATTTCTATAATAGGCCTATCCATAATCCTTGTATGGCAGTACCCATAATAAATGAATTATTTTTAGTTTTATCTTTCCTTTTATTTTGACTGCACAACATCCTGGTACCCATTTTGAAAACGTTTTGCCTAGGCTATTTCATAATATTTTATCCAATGTATAATATTGATTATTGCATTTGTCTATTTCAAAGATGTCAGGGAAGTGGCAAAGGAGCACTCTTTCATGCGAGGAGGAGACTGTGGAGAAGACAGTGGAGGAGGCAATTAGGGTGCCAGTAGAGGATGGGTCCATGGAAGAGACTGAGGACACCATAGAGGAAACAGTGGAGAACCCGCTGGAAACAGGGGGAAAGAGAGGGTTAAGTAGAGCAGCCCCCTATAGGTGTTCCTTTAAGAAAGAGTGGTCAACCCGATCACCATTCATCACAATGGGAACCACCAGCTCTTTTTACTGGTGCTTAGTCTGCAAACAAGAGAACTCCAGTGTCCCCTGCGCACACACACACACACAAATAAATGCTGAATTAAATAAATATTTTATTTGTAAGAATATGTGCCATTTATGAGATCAGACATGCGTCCCCATCAAACCCCTGCCTCCATCGCGGCCGCCGCCAAAATCTCACTCTGAACTCAGTTCAAAACTTGAGAACCCTGTACTGTATATCAATTTATTTTATTTACTTATTTATTTCGTGTTTATCCCAATTTTTTTCATTGCATATGAAAATTTAAGAATAAAAAAATCCTCCTACCCCCTAAAAATTCTCTTCACATTCACTTGTGCTCTCTTGCGCAATACCTTCCTTTCGCTTTGCTCAATTGTGGACGACGTAAAAGTGTTTGATATAAAGGTTGCTGTCCCATTTTATACATGAATTGTTAATTTAAAAAAAAAATCTAATTATTCTGTTAGTTTCATGGTAACATGCAATCAAGGTCTTCTGTTATATAGGCTATATTTAATATTCACTGTGGCATTTTCACCTGTTTAAACTTAAAATTATTTCTATAAGTTAAAGTAGCCAACCTTAAAAATTTGTTGTCATGACTTTTTCATCGTATTTTATTTTACAGTCTGATAACGAGCTGTATTCGTTTTCCTTTTTTTATTATTATTTTTGTTTTAGTTTATTGAAAATAAATTGGCTAAAATAGCAGACACATTTAAATTAAAACAACCACAAAAACATGACTAGTCTTGAGGGAAATAGAGGTTTTATTATTTTTATAAATTGCAGATCTCACGGACGGGCGTCTTAATATGATCGCACATTAGAAATGTTTGGTGAGATAAAATGTGCACGATACCATTAAGCAAATCTCTTCGCCATCGTCACTCTTTATTATTAAGCAGGAGTTTACGTACAGTTAATGCATGTGTGTGCGCCGGGCTCGTTGTGGTGTGTGACTGACAGACAGCCTCCTCGGCGCGCATTAGAGGTCTCGCAGATCTCACGGACAAACGTCTTAATATAATCGGTGAGATACGATGTGCACGATAACATTATTAAGCAAAAATACATAGTACATCATTTTTTTCCCCTTGTTCCAGTACCAAAAGCAGAACCGATAGCCTCAGATCTTACTGATATGGTCTTTCATAATTTAGCCCCGGGGAGTTTAATACCGGGTTCTGGTACACATCCCTACTTATACCTGACTTATATTTTTTCATCTCACAAACTCTGATTAAATTTTTAGCGTGTTTAAAAAAAAAAACCATGCAGCAAACAGAGAATAGGTGATGAATCCGTTAAAATGCAACTATAGATGGCTCATATATTTTTTCCTCTGACAAACGTAATTTATTTTTTAGCGTGTTTAAAGAAGACATGCAGCAAATGAAAATAGGGGATTAATCCGTTAAAATTTTATATTTCAGAGCAGAGTCTGGGCCTAATATGGGCTATCCAGTTTTTTTTTTATTTTATTTTTTTCATTGCATCTGAAAATGACTTGATCCGCCTCCCGCGATGCTCAGCTGTGGACGATTTAAAAATGTTTGATATAAAAGTTGCTGTGCCATTTTAAACAGGAATTGTTCATTTAAAAAAATCAACTTATAATGTTAGTTCTAATTATATTATTAACACAAGTTCAGACTATTTAACATGCACTGTGACATTTTATCCTTTTTTACTTATAAACTCCTTGAGAATTTAAAGTTAGTTTAATATTATTTAAATTCAAGTTTAAAAATAGGTTTTAACTGCTAAATACCAACAACCATACAGCATGTGAATAAATAAAATGGATACTTTTCATAACATTTCATTATTCATAAAATGCATAACGTTTCTGGTGTTTGGATTTGTACTCTCTCTCTCTCTGTCTCTCTTTCTCTCTATTTAACAGCATTAGCTCAATGAAATACGTCTTCCTTCAGGTAGAATGAATGTTTTCCTGTTTGCTAAATGTTGGACTTATGATCAATAAGTTGTATTGGCCTCAATCTGATTCAGTAAAGTCAAACCGCAGACCGTGAAGCTGCATCACTGAGTGCGAGTCCCGCGCACTGTGAGCATAGACAGTAAAATAAATGGACACAGCGACCCCATTGGAACTCAACTGAGACAAGTGAAGCCCATTTTTAGCTATTTTTAGCACTTCCGTTTCTGACGCACAGACTCAAACTAAGCTTGACGACGTCAGCAACCTGTCTGACAGATGTATCTTCTAGTAGCTGTGCGTGAAAACTGCCATCGTTAATCTTGCAGAGACGGCGAGCTTGAGCGGGGAGTTCTTTGGCGTGAGTGAGCAGGAGTAAGTATTCTGATTAATTATCTCCCTTGACTTTTTATACCTCCACTTCCCCCCGATAGCCTCATAGACAGTAAAAGATTGCCTGCGAGCTTCTCCTCCTGTCCATACAGTAATTTCTCTACTGTGCGACAGAGAGTCGCTGGTTATGACGCAATCGTTAGCCTATTTTTTTTTTTACAAAAACTGCTTCTACAGGAACATAAAGTAAGATACAAGGTAATGGAGCCTTTTATACATTTTTGTGTTTCTTTAGAATTGATTAATGGACAAATGGAGTCTTTAAACGCCTCAGATGTAAAGTTATTGACTGTCAAAGTGACGGCAAAATGAATGGGAGTCAATGGCATGCTAACGCAATTGAAGTTCTGTTACAAGATGGCGTCACGCGGCCGACTTCAACTTCCGGTCGACTTCCTTCCCGCCTGCATCCTTGGCGCTGTGAGGCTGGAACAGAGGATTCCGCTTGTTCTTAAAGCCTTCCGCAAACATCCACGATCACAAATAACAATGATTTTCGTAAAATAATTATTAATTATTAATTGATGATTTGTTATTATCATTATGGTCTTGTGAAAAAATATATATATATATACACAGATAAAAAGCTAAATGTTTTCATTTCATTTTCATTTCGGTTCATTCTTGGTTTAAAAAAAATTTTCAGGATCCATATGCAGAGCGAAATGGGAACGGTCCAGCATTTAGCAATAATTATTATTAAATATTATTATGATTTTTTTCAAACTACTAACACTTTGCATTTTTTAATTATGCCTTATGTTTGTCCAAGAATTGAGTATTTTCTGTTTCAGCTGTTTGATCGCGCTGGTGTCTCGTGCACATATTCACTGGAAACAGCAGTCGTTCACCAGACATTCAGCTTTAGCAGCGATCCACTTTACTACACATATTGTTAATTATGATTTTTTTCCATCGATACTGAAACACGCGTGTACAACAATGCCTATTTTACCTCAGAATAATACTTAAGCTTCAAATGGGCAAAATCACGAAGATGGAAATGGATTTCTCCCGAGTGAGAGAATGAGAAAGCCCAACCTTACCTTATGCTTAGCTTATTATTATTTTTTGTTTGTTTATAGCTAAGCATATATTATTATATACTGCAATTATATTTATTCATTAGAATTCTATATTTTTAATTCTTGTTTTGTTCTGATATATTTGTTAAATTTAAAGTATTTGTTGTAAAGTGAAGGGAATTAAATATATCCTGTTTGTACATGATAACATTATTAGGCCAGCCGTTATTATTTCTAAATGTAATAAAATGCAATTTATGCATGAATTATATAATATATATATATATAAAAAAACATGCAGCAAAGGAAAATAAGTGATTAATAGGCTACATTAAAATGAAACCTATACACGATTAATATATATTTTTTCTCACAAACTTAATTAAATTTTTAGCGTCATTAAAAATATATAAATAAAGAAAACATGCAGCAAATGAAAAAAGGCGATTAATCCGTTAAAATTTGTATTATATACTTCAGAGCAGAGCCTGCATGGGTCTAATCTAGGATATTTTTTTGTTTTGTTTTTTCCATTGCATCTGAAAATGACTTGTTCATCGCATTCACTTTGTGCGTTCTGGCGCAGATCCCCCCCTCGCGATGCTCAGCTGTGGATGATTTAAAAATATTTGAATAAAGGTTGCTGTCACATTTTAATACAGGAGTTTTTCATGTAAAAAAATCGAATTAACCCTTTAAAACCGCATGTATCATATTTGATACACGAGTTTCTAAGACATATATTGAATCAGTGAGAGCAATACTTTCTTTGAAAACCTGTTGTATCTATTTTGATACGTGTATTCTGCCATCTTGTGGAATTTCACTGTACTGCAGGCAGTAGAGGGGTGATTTTTTAGCTTTTCAAAATGGCGGCTGCGATTGGATCAAGCCAGACGTTTTCGACAGGAAAATAAAGTTTAATTTCAAGTTGTTAAGGTAAAAAATTATATTGGATTGCGTCTGATATAATTCATTTAACACTTTCTGAATTGAAATAATGCATAATTACTTAATAATTTAATCATTAAATTACAAGTCAATCGTGTTGGAAATTGTGTATCAAATTTGATACTGCAGGTATTAATGGTGCTTTATGTCTAAACAGTAATGTCAAATTGTAGCAATGTTATATACTTTATGACTACCACAATGCAAACACAAACAATATTGGGATGATTCAATTAATGGCAATTAATGACTGAAATGTCATATTAAAATATATATTGTGTTAAAAATGCACATATTAAATTTGAAACTGCAGGTATAAGGTTCTTTATCCCTGAATAGTCGTGTCACTTTTTTTTTTTTTATGTAATCTACAATATGCCTACCACAATGTCATCTTACAATACATTTAGGTTATTTTTACAGTAACAATTCCTCTAAAATTATAATCAATATGCTGGAATCATCAATTTTTTATGTGTATTTTTAGATGTCAAAAAGATTAAAGGAAGAAAAGAGAAAAAAAAAGCATCTTCAAAATGTAATCGACATAATAATGGATGGCAATTCAAGTGACCTAGAGCAGTTAGAGGAAGAGGAGGAGGAGGAGGAGGAGGATGATGAAGAATGGATTCCTCAGGCCATGCATGATAACGGAAGTTCAGACACCAGTGATGAAGATTATCAAGTCGAAAGTGTAGTCCAGAGCAGCATAGAAGTTGAGATCCCAACAACTGTCAAAAAGCAGTCGGTGAAGGATAATGCAAAAAATAAAGAATACAGATGGAGATAAAAACAATTTCAACCTCCATCTGTCGATTTCATTGCATCTGATGAGGAAGGGACAGAAGACAGGTGTAACTGGACTCCATACATGTATTTCAAACAGTTTGTCACTGATGAAATGCTACAGGAAACGGCAGAACAAACAAATATGTACAGCATACAAAAAGAGGGCAAGTCAGTAAACACAACTGCCAAAGAGATAGAGAAAGTTGCAAGCATTGCACCAACAATCACTTCTCACATGTGTACTGTAAGAAGTGTAAGGTGCATCTTTGCCTGAACAAAGACAGAAACTGCTTTCGTGACTACCACAAAGTGAAATAAAAGGACTTGAAAAAAGATCTATGTAAAAAAAAGAGAGAAAAACTGCCTAAAATGTTCTGTTTTCAAACTGTTAAAGGCATAATAGATTTTTTGTATCTAAAATCTGAACTGTTTTAAGCAAAATGTTCCCTAAAAGCCTGATGTATCAAATGTGATACAAAAAATATATCATAAACAAAATGAATTGGCAATTTTTTTATTATTTTGATTCAAGGCTTAATAAACATCTAATTTCCAAAAATATATAATTTTCTGCCATTTTTTTAATGTGTCAGGCTTTACAGGGTTATATTATTAACACAAGTTCATTTAGGCTATTTAACATGCACTGTGACATTTTACCATTTTAATTTATAAACTCCTTGATATTTTAAAGTTAGTTTAATAGTATTTAAATTCAAGTTTAAAATAGGTTTTTATAACATTTCATTATTCATAAAATGCATAACATTTCTGGTGTTTGGATTTGTACTTCAATATAATGAGCTCCAAGTTTAAGAATAGCCCTAAACTGGATCTCTCTCTCTCTCTCTCTCTCTCTCTCTCTCTCTGAGCGGATGTTGCGAGTGAGTGGACGGAGTTAGCGTGTGAGCAAGATTGCTGCAATATGACTGAGTGTTATTTCTTTTTCTACTTTCCTTTACTGTCTCTGCTTTAAAGTTTTGTTTATATTTTTGTTTGAAAAGAAAGCTAGGAAAGTTTAAGGAGTGGGCTTTAGGGTTGTGGAACGCTGTTAACCAGCGTTTTGCTGGTTGGCAATGGCAGGTCCACGCCAAACAAAGTTTGAGCAGCTTTCTCGAAGGCATGGGATAAAACTCGCGCCTGTGATGAACTGCTCTGTGGAGGACTGTAGCCTGGCTGTTGGTGAAATTGTTGGTTTTGACAGTATTATGTCGGCTTCACGAATGAACAGTGCTCATTTTTCTCGATACGATTGAGAAGGTGAACAGTGTAGTTCAGAGCAGTGTATTAATTCAGGACACTTTTACTCCAGTAATGCAGCTGGTCCAGCAAGCAAAATAGATAACACTGTAAAATGTGCCACCTTTCATTAAAGATGAGCTCTTGGTTAATGAATTGTCTAGACATGGAAAAATTGTGTCCCAAATGAAAAAGATTCCACTGGGTTGTAAGTCACCCTTGCTTAAACATGTTGTATGTTTCAGACGGCAATTACATATGATGTTAAAAGGCGATACGGATCAACTAAATTCAGAGTTGATGGCTTTGATTATATCGTATTTGCATCGTCTGATACTATGAGATGTCATGGCTGCGGGCTGGAGGTGCACGTTCGGCGTGCATGTCCTGAGAGAGAAAAATAAATATTAGACTCTGAGCCGGGCCTGAGTATCGAAACGGTTCGTGATAGTACTAGAGTAATAATTACTGATGATGATGATGGTAATGTTGTGGGGGGAAACAGAAAGTGAGAGGAAAGAAGCCGATACAGTGCTTACTGAGGTTGCAGGGGGGAATTCAGAGAAAGGGCAGGAAGAAACTAATACGGTGTTTACTTGATGGTGCGGGGGGAAATTCAGAGAGTGGGGAGAAAGAAACTGCTGTCACTGCAGAGTCTATTATGGAGGAGGAGATGGTGACTGACATTATTTGTGATGAAACGCTGTTTAAAATACTAAGAGGAAAAGGGCTAGAAAGAGTGCGTAAGCGGCTAAAATAAGCAGACTAACAAAAATGGAGTCTGGAAAACACTCTTACATTGAATGCAGTACAGTTGATGATTCTGACAGTGATGTAGTGGACAGTAACACGGGACGAAGTAGACGTAGTGATTACAACTTTGACAAAATAAAGTCATTTCTGCAAAGGACTAAAAATTTTTAAAATGTCCAGGTTGAAGTTTTTTTGCTGACCGCAGAATGTTTATCAACTCAGTGACAGTGCTAATGAGAGGTGAAGGTGGGGAACAGTTTACAGTGCAGGAGATCTATAGATTAAAGAAACTTGATTCCGAACTGAAATTATAATTACAAACTGAAGATGGCTTTGAAACCACATAGTCTATGTTTTTGTTTGGTTTGTGTCCCCTCATACTATTTTTTATAATGAGTGTGATGAAGGTGAGCTCTCTCAACCTGAATGGGGCCCGAGATATGCATAAAAGAGCATTGCTGTTCGAACTTATCAAACCAAAGAATATTGATGTGATGTTCGTTCAAGAAACGCACTGTTACTGTATTAATGAAATAGATTGGAAAAAAGAATGGGAGGGTGATGTGTTGTTTGCTCACATGAGCTCTACTAGAGGAGGGGTGGCTGTTCTCTTTGCTAAGAATTTTTTGTCACGGTTCATGAATTCACTCTCTCTCTCTCGTCTAGCGTGCTGTTGTGTGTGTGTGTCTGTGGGTGTGGTCACTGATCAGCGATGATCAGCAGCGCCAGCTGGTTTCAATTTTTTGTTCCTTATATAAGTTCAGTAACTTGTGTTTCATGTTGTCAGATCGTTGTTTCTCCCTGGTGTGCTCCCGTACCTGTTCCTGTGTCCTTAGTTCCTGCCTGAGTCTTCCTGTTATCGTAGTTTGTTCCTGGATCTTCACTCAGCACTGGATTACCGAGCACCGCCACGAGGATAACACACACACCGGGATTCAAGGGATCATCACTGGACCGAGCACCACCATCTGTTGTCCACCGAAGTCCCTGCGTCACCATTCAATCAGCCTTGTGTCCGCCCACCTGTGTTTCCTGTGATTCTTCGCATATATCTGACTCTTGTGCTGTTTGTCAATAAACATGCCTTGCTATTACATCCTGTCTCTGTCTTACGTAACAGCTCGAAGCATCGCTAGAATGGACACCCAGGAGGAGAACATCTCACTCACAGGGAGGGCGGTCCAAGCGGTCCAAGCGCTTGTGACACAGGTGTCCGAGCTCACCCAGCAGATACAACAGCTACGAGTCTCCACTGCGCCACCCACACCACTGACTCCAACCCCTCTTCCAGAGACGCAGCCGCGGCGAGAACCGAGACTGCCGACACCAGAAGGTTATTCAGGTGAACCAGAGTTTTGCAGAGCTTTTCTGACCCGATGTTCTATGCACTTTGTATTACAGCCTCAGACATTCAACCAAGAGCGATCCAAAGTGGCGTTTGTGCTGACGCTACTTTCCGGCAGGGCGGCTCTCTGGGGAACGGCGGTGTGGGAGAATCAAGACCCATGCTGCGCCTCGTTCCAGGCACTCTCCGAAGAAATGAGGAGGGTTTTCAATCGGGCAGTGGCGGGTAGGGAGGCGGCCAGACTACTCACCGATCTCCGCCAAGGTCACGGTTCGGTGTCAGAGTATTCCATCAAGTTCCGCATCCTGGCTGCAGAGTGCCGATGGAACAAGGAGGCGCAGTGGGACAGATTCCTGCATGGGTTGGCTGACCGTATTCAGAGGGAAATTTATATGCTGGACCTTCCCACTAGTCTCAATGGACTTATCGAATTAGCACTTTCGAGTGGATGCTCGGCCGAGCAGAATGGGCCGTTTCCAACAAGACCATCCAGTTCGTGGCATGGAGACCAGACGTCCGGAATTCCTGAATACGGTCAGTCCCTCTTACGATCCGGAGCCCATGCAGGTGGGTAGAGCTCGGCTTTCCTGGGAGGAGAAGGAACGGCGGAGATCCCAAAGTCTGTGCCTTTAACGCGGGAGGGCGGGGCATCCACTCATGCCCGTTAAAAGATCAAGCCCGGTAGTAACTATGAGGCTACTATCGGGTGGGATCTCCACCGGGAAGACCTCATCCTCACCATCATCATCTACTCTCCTTCCGGTAAGACTAAGGTGGGCAACCAACACTCATGACACCCAGGCCTTATTGGATTCAGGGGCGGAAGGTAATTTTATGGATTTAGAACTGGCTCACCACCTCAACATTCCTACCACCCCCCTCACGTACAAGATTTCTGTCAATGCTCTCAATGGACAACAGCTTCCAAACATTACACATGCTACTGAACCCATCACTCTCATCACGTCTGGCAACCACACTGAGACAATAACATTCCTCCTCATGAACTCACCTCATCTAGCACCCATCGTACTTGGTCATCCTTGGTTCACACAACACAATCCCAGAGTCGATTGGGGGAACAATTCTATCTCTATGTGGAGTAATACGTGTCATGAGTCATGTCTAGTGTCTGCGTGTTCGTCTGTACCTGTGTCTGTTTTCCAGGAGGAGGCAGTGAATTTATCTAACGTGCCCGAAGAGTACCAGGACCTGAGAGAAGTGTTCAGTAAGTCTCGTTCTGCTTCTCTTCCTCCACATTGTCCCTATGACTGTGCCATAGACTTAGTACCAGGTGAGTCTCCGCCTAAGGGCAAGTTATATTCAATTTCTGTTCCAGAGAGGGAGGCTATGGAGAAATATATTTCTGATTCTCTAGCATCCAAATTCATTAGACCTTCCTCATCTCCTGCGGGGGCGGGGTTCTTTTTTGTGGGGAAGAAGGATGGGTCTCTGTGACCGTGCATTGAGAGGGTTGAACAAAATCATGGTAAAGAATACTTATCCTTTGCCGTTGATGTCTTCAGTTTTCGAACGATTGCAGGGAGCACCCATCTTCACAAAATTGGATTTACGTAACGCTTATCATTTTGTTCACATAAGGAAGGGAGATGAATGGAAGAATTTAATTTAATACCCCCAGAGGGCACTTTGAATACTTGGTTACAATGACGATGACGTGCTGAGAGATATGGTTGATCAATTCATATATGTTTACCTGGATGACATATTGATCTTTTCCTCTTCTCTCCAGGAACACGTTCAGCACGTTAGACGAGTGCTTCAGAGGTTGCTAGAGAATGGGCTTTTTGTCAAGGCTAAGAAATGCGTTTTTCATGCACAGTCCGTCCCCTTTTTAGGGTACATCGTCTCGTCTGAGGGAGTGCGTATGGATCCTGACAAGGTTAAGGCTGTGATAGATTGGCCAAGTCCAGATTCCCATAAGGCCCTACAGAGGTTTCTGGGATTCGCCAATTTTTATCGACGTTTTATTCGTAACTTCTGCCAACTAGTCACTCCTCTGACCGCCTTGACCTCCCCCAGAACGACGTTCAGGTGGTCCGATACAGCGGAGGCTGTATTTGCCAAACTTAAGAGCCGCTTCATTTTGGCTCCCAGCCTCGTTGCCCCTGATCCATCACGTCAGTTCGTGGTGGAGGTCGACGCGTCAGAGGTGGGGGTAGGAACAGTTCTTTCCCAACGTTCTGCCACAGGCGATAAGATTCACCCTTGCGCGTTTTTTTTCTCATTGTTTATCACCTGCCGAACGTAATTATGACATTGGTAACAGAGTTGTTGGCAGTCAAGTTAGCACTGGAGGAATGGCGGTACTGGTTAGAAGGGTCAGGGGTACCCTTCATCGTTTGGACTGATCCCAAGAACCTAGAATACATTATAACTGCTAAAATACTCAACTCTAGGCAGGCTCGGTGGGCACTTTTTCGGTCATTTTGACTTCTCTTTCGTACCGCCCGGGTTCCAAAAACATCAAACCCGATTCTTTATCTCGTGTTTTTGACCATTCCAAACGCCCGTCCACTCCTGAGTGTATTTTACCTGAGACATTAGTGGCCTCCACTCTCAGATGGGAGGTCGAATCGAAGGTCATGAAGGCCTTAGAATGGGTAATGCCTCTGCCCAATTGCCCACCGAACCGGTCCATGTATCAAAGATCAAACCCGTGTTTTGGGCACCTATTAATCCGCCTGTCCCGGTTCCTCCCCCGCTGCGTCTCGTAGATGGGGAACCTACTTATTTGGTTAGTCGTATTCTGGACTTGAAAAGGAGGGGACGCGGATTTCAGTACCTGGTGGACTGGGAGGGTTACGGTCCGGAGGAGAGAAGTTGGGTTCCTGCTAGAGACATTCTGGATCACTCTCTGATCAATGATTACAATCGTCAGGTAAGTCCACCAGGGAACGCCAGGAGGTGTTCTTAGGGGAGGGGGTACTGTCACGGTTCATGAATTCTCTCTCTCTCTCTCTTGTCTAGCGTGCTGTTGTGTATGTGTGTGTGTGTGTGTGTCTGTGAGCGTGGTCACTGATCAGCGATGATCAGCAGCGCCAGCTGGTTTCAATTGTTTGTTCTTTATACTTCAGTAAGTTCAGTAATTTGTGTTTCATGTTGTCAGATCGTTGTTTCTCCCTGGTGTGCTCCCGTACCTGTTCCTGTGTCCTTAGTTCCTGCCTGAGTCTTCCTGTTATCGTCGTTTGTTCCTGGATCTTCACTCCAGGGATGAATGGACTCCTGGAGACCTGTGAGTTTTCTGTGTTCTGATCTTAAAGTTCTTTCTAAGACTTTAGCAAATAGACTGAGAAAGGTGATGGGGCAGGTCATTCATTTTGACCAGACGTATTGCGTGCTGGGCAGGTCAATTATTGATAATGTTAATCTCATACGAGATATTTTAAGTGTTTCAAGTCTTTTAGGGGTAAATTTAGGTTTTATATCTATTGATCAACAGAAAGCATTTGATAGAGTGGAGCACCAGTATTTATGGGATACCCTAAAAACATTTGGTTTTAGTTCTGATTTTATTGGTATGATAAAAGTGCTCTACCAAGACACTGAAAGTTTGCTGAAGATCAATGGTGGTTTGAGTGCCCCTTTTAAAGTAAGTAGGGGGATCAGACAGGGGTGTTCCCCTTTCTGGTATGCTTTACTCGTTAGTCATTGAACCAATGCTAAATAGACTAAGAACCATGATTAATGGTTTAATATTGCATAATGATGTTCAGCATCAAATTTCTGCTTATGCTGATGATATTATGGTCATGGTAAATGGACAAGAAGACATTAATAAGTTGGTTTCTGTTATTAATGATTTTGGAATAATTTCAGCTGCCAAAGTTAATTGGGAGCAGAGGGAAGCATTGGCTGTTGGGAAATGGGATGGAGAGCTACCAAAATTACCTAGTGGGATGATCTGAAAGAAAGATGGTTTTAAATATCTAGGTGTGTATTCTGGGGATTTAAATACCCAACAAAAGAATTGGGAAGGCGTTTTGGAAAAGATAGAAGGAAAATTACAAATGTGGAATTGGCTTAATTCACAATTGTCTTTTAGAGGGAGGGTTTTAATTGTCAATAACTTGGTTGCTTCAACACTATGGAATAAATTATCTTGTGTGGATCCGCCTGTTGGATTGCTGTACCGATTGCAGACAATCTTAGTGATTTTTTTTTTTGGGACAGTTTGCACTGGGATCCTCAGAGTATGCTCTTTCTTCCTAAAGAAGAGGGAGGACAAGGGCTAGTCCATTTACCAAGCAGGCATGCTACTTTTCGTCTACAGTTCATCCAGAAATTCTTGACTGGGCCTGTGGATCTGGTGTGGCGGAAGGTGGCAAATCTAATTTTGCACAGTGGATGGACTTAGACTGGATGCTGCCCTGTTTTTAATGGATGTGAAGCAATAATGACTGGCTGGACTGTCTCAATTTTACTGTGGACTTTTCAAAGTGTGGGGACTGTTCAATGTGTGCAGGATGGAAGAGACCAATTCTATTTACTGGTTATTACAAGAACCTCTTATTAAAGGAGCTCGTATGGACATTGTGCAGAGACTTTGTGCTACCAAATCTGTGACATTGAGACACATAATTGATGTGGCTGGACCCGAGCTGAGTGATATAGGGTGCTTTCACACCTGCCTCATTTAGTTCAGTTGAATCTGTTTGCACTGCAGTGCATTAGAACGTTGTTTTCAAGCCGCATCCGCGCTTCATCATCAAAATATATTGTTTGCATATTGTGGTGTATACAAACAATGTAATAGATTATGGCCAGGGACAAAACCAGCCCGCGCAGAAGTGTAGTCTCCGTGTTGTTTGCTGGCTTTTCCTGTTATGTTGCATATTGGTTCGTTTCAACTGGTATGGACCAAAGCAATCAGTGTGGTGTGAATAGGAACCAAAAAAGCGGAAAAATGCTACAATGTATAATTGTTTGCCCTTGGTTCGGACAAAATGAATTGAACTAAAGATGTGAAAGCACCCATAAATGCAGTGGTCAGTTTATTGGGTCAAATCAGCTCGCCACACATCGTTCATAGTGGAAATGTGGAAAACAAAGTTAACAAAGGAGGAATTGTCTATGATAAAAAAAAAATTAAAATTGGAAGAACAACTTTTGATTTTTCCAAAGCTTGGGATAACAACTGACCTAAAAGAATTATTTGGTCCTTTGCTGGATCTTAACGGACTACACAATTAGAACTGAATGAAGTAGGAGGGAAAGTCATGTATAAATGCCTTGTTAAAGTTTTAAATAAGGTAAAATTAAATGATAGGATTGATACAGTTTGGAGAGACAAATTTGGGTTGATAGAGGAAATTAAGCCATTGTGGAGGGTGTTGTACAAACCACAATTGATAAAACAATCTGGTGATTAACAATGGAGGATTTTACATGGGGCTGTGGCTGTTAATGCTTTTATTTCAGTCATTAATCCCAATGTTGATGATAAATGTGTGTTTTGTGGATTTAGGGAAACCATTTTTCATTGTTTCTTAGAATGTAAAAGACTCCATGCACTTTTTAACTTGTTGGATTTATTGTGTGGTAAATGTGGGGAAAAGTTTACATCAGAGATTTTTATTTTGGGGTCTGGGTACAATCAGAGGCAAAAGATCAAATGGCAATTGATTAATTTTGAAACATAGGTGTGGTCAAGAGATTACATCTTTATTTAAGGCTCTTGTTAAGTTAAGAATTGTTGTAGAGTTTAACCCTTAAGGCGCCAGGGTTTTTTGAAAAAAAAAATTTGACATCAAGATTTCAAAAGCTTGTGGCTTGAAAGGGCTTAAAGATAGAGATCTACTGTCAATTAGAAAAATGTTTGGCATGATCGAAAGTTAATGTGGGGTGTAAATATACTAATCTAATTAGCATATTATGACATCAGCAGGGGCGGCTATCTCGAATTTCATAATATTCAGGAAATATTAGATATTGAATTGATGTTTGAACATATTTGCATGTTTGTGTGTGTGTGTGTGTTTTTTATCCTCATTCCAAATTATCAGAAAAGAGCAAGCCAACAATAAAACAGGAGAAAGTACTAAATGATTACTATATTACTACACTATATAGTAGTAAAACACATGTGAACAGTAGCCTACTTTTTGATCAGTTAATCAGTAATATTCAGGAAATAATAGATATTGAATGGATGTTTGAATTTATTTGCAAGGTTTGTTTTGTATTTGATTGTTGTTGTTTTTTTTTGTCTTTTTATTCTCATTCCAAATTATCAGGAAAAAAAAGAGAAAAGTAGTACATTATTATTATATTACTGTGCCATAGTAAAATCCATGTGCCTATTTTTTGATCAGTTGACCAGCTATCTGCCCAATCAGGTATCTATGTGACACAGTTGGTAGTTCTTGAGAGTATAGTTCCTCTCATTGATTGCATGGCACAGTGCAGAGCGCACCTTCTCACAGACTGCACCTATACTGTCTGCCGGCCGCGCTTTAGAGCGTGCGCAATCAGCAACAGCTCTCCAATGGACACTATGACCACGTTCACCTCTGTCACCCGCATCCCCGTTGAGCAAAGGGTCGAAAGGATCGCTTGTTTGCGCTGCAAAGATGTACCGCGAGACGCGCAATCATTAGACGGCCGATCGTCATTTCCAAAAGGCAAATATTCCCCTTCAGAGTCAGAATCGGCGAACAACATTTGCAACACATCCTCGCGGTACAACTTTGTATTAGCCATCTGAAGATTTTCTCTCATAAATCTTACCATATACACTCATGCTATGAAATGAATAACTTCATCAATGACATTTCCTCGAACACTTTGAAAAGAAACAATGTATAATGTTGGTCTAGAATCAAAGTACTACATGTCTGCAATCTAGTGGAAGGGAATACACATGAGATATAACACCATATAAGGAACTACAGTCTATTTTTTTAAGGATGACGTCTATTTTGCGACTTTGGCGCTTAGAGGGATTATAAAGTATTATAAAGCATTGAATGATATAGAAACTTTTAAACTACAGTGGTGTTACAATTCAACTTTTTGTATGGTGATGGAGAAGGATTTAATTTTTGATCTGATTTGGATTTGATGTATGTTTTAATATTTATGCTGTTATAATTTAATAAAGTTTGTTTAAATCTCTCTCTCTATTTAACAGCATTAGCTCAATGAAATACGTCTTCCTTCAGTTAGAATGAATGTTTTCCTGCTTGCTAAATGTTGGGCTCATGATCAATAAGTTGTATTCGCCTCAATCTGATTCAGTAAAGTCAAACCGCAGACAGTGAAGCCTCGGAGACCCGCGCGCTGTGAGGCGGGAACAGAGGATTCTGCTTGGTCTTAAAGCCTTCCGCAAACCACGATCACAAATAACTATGGTTTTTGTAAAATAATTATTAATTACTGATTGATTTGTTATTATCATTATGGTCTTGTGAAAATAATAATATGGGCTGAGAGAATATAATGAATTCAAAGAGTAGTGCTGCTGAGTGCAGGCATGTTTCAGCCGAGTAACACAACGTTCCTCAGAGCCAAAACTCAGACCGAATTCAGTTCAGCTGGAGGGGGTTCCGCACTCAAGCACATGCATTAAGTTTGCCACAAAGTACATGCAGAAGTAGCCAAATAATTGTGAAAAATTAGACATTTTAATTATTTATTAATAAACAAATGTTTTCTTGTCTGCTGCAAGATGAAATTCACAGTGATGGCTCTCTCCCACAGAGAAATGCAACATTCACAGATTGTTGAATGTTGAATATTAATGCGCCCTGTCATTAATGCGAATTAATAATTTTTGCACAAATACTTGCATATAAATATTAATTCACATTTTGCATTACCACGAAAATTATTTTTTACATGCAATTATCCAAAATGAAACCAAACAAGATTTGTAATGAAGATAAAATAAATAAGAAAAAAAGCTGCACAGCTACCATCACACGTGCAGTGCAAATCTTGCACATATTTTACACACCTGCATTTAAATGCAGCTGCATTTTTTTTTTTTTTTCATTAAATCATATGAAAGCAAGTAGGGCTGGGTGATAAATGGATTTTATCAATTAACTCGAATGTGTAATTTACATCGGTTTGTTTGAATGAAAATCGGTTTTCTTTTTAACATCCACCGACGCACCACTCAGTTCTCCCGTAGTTCAGAGTGGCTCAACCCTCCCCCACGAGTCTGACAGAGACACGCAGCCGAGCAAAGGATGAGCGGAGCGGTGTGATTCTGACTGGAGCCTCCATCACGAGTACAATTCATGCCAACAGCCCGAAATATAACTGCATATTCGAGCGGGATGTTAAAGGCTATATGAGTTTGTCTGTTTCTTTTACTGATTATTTTCGGGTTAAAGCATTTAAACAGATAAAGCACATTCACATGCAATCGCTTTAGCAATAATGCATTCAAAATGTAATCTTACAGTGATACTACATTATCAGTAGGCTATCTGATTTTGAAATCTTGAAGAAATTAATCGATCTGTTTAGATAAAATAACTGACAAATTTTGTTTTCCTCACAAATTTGCACACCTGATGGGCTAGTATTACCAAAAAATAAATAATAATAAAGAATATATAATAAAAAATAAAAAATAAAAAAAAATAAAGGTCTTTCCAGCATTAAGGTAATAACATCATAGTTTTTTATCATCTTGTCTCAGTTATAAGTTTATAACTATATTAACACTTGTTTTGAAAAATTTCTTTGTCATTTGAATATTGATTTAAAAAACCATATAAATCAGATTTTTTTTAGGCCATATGCTATCACCCAGCACTTAAAACAAGTAAAGAAGGCTCCCTTTAAAATCACTTATGTTGTCAGTTAATGAAGCTCTTTTTTACATTGTGTGTTTTTTGTCAATTATAATGAGAGAACTTTAGTTTAATCCTGAGGACGTTTTATTAATCTGTCCATTCTTTAGAGTTTCAAAGATTTAATCATGCAGGTTTAATTTTATTCGTTTCTTGTTTTAGGCTAATTAGGCATAAATAATGGGGACGAAATTATACAGTGCTTCATGTTTAAACATGCAACAATTTCTTAATCAGTTTACCGACAAATTTATTTTCCCCAATAAGTTAAAGGACAGGTAACGTATAACAAAAATGCATGTTGTTTTATTAAAGGAAAAAATATATTTATATTGAAAATATAAATTAAAATATAGGCATAATATATGATATATTTTGCATATTAATCCATGAAGCCAACCCCCCTAAAATAGGCTACCACTTTTAATGCTAAGATGCAAAGTAAACCACAATTTCTTTTGAATAATATAACGCATAATTAATATTATATAAATAATACTGCACACCTTTTAAATTTGTCAAATCTAAAATATGGTTTAATACCATGTAGATTAGAGAAAATATAATCACAGGTTCAGGCTTGACATTTATCCTGCATGAATTCATTCTAAGAAATGCACATAACTTAATAAGTACCAAACTCTCGTCTGTGGATATTAAATATTAAATATTTTAACTACAGTGTTTTTCTTTTATTTTCCCTGACTGAAGCCATCAAATGTAACACATCAGTGAGGCAAAACTGACGTCTATTTGCGAAAATGTGCTTTGATGCGCTTATTTGATAACTTGTGGTTAAAGCGCCACTCAGTGGTCAAAGGCTGCAAATGGACTTTATACCGCCGCCACGGCGGTACGTGCGTCAGTAAAAAGGGCCTTTTGAATGTCTACTTAGTGTATTTCCCTGCATTTATCACATGTGAATCCCTCATCACCGACAGAAATAGATAAACTGTACATGTGGCAAGAGGTGCAAATAACAATAGCAGGAGAAGCCATTACTCACCATGCTTGATAAAAGATTCTTACCACAGTTGTTTGATGAACTTGTGAAAAACTGGAGTGAGAGGAGAGGAGAAAGAAAACGGCGATAGGCACAAATGGAAATGCTACTAACCAACTAATGAGTGCTAACACGATGCAGGTGCACTGCAATCATGGATTTAAAATAAAACTGAACGATCAAATTAATCAGATTGGATTGATAGATAATATCAGAAATATGGTGGGAATTTAGTTATATTTTATCACTTTAAACAACAGAGAGTGATAGTACGATGAAGATTCTAGAGAAAAACAAAGCTACACAGAGCTACGATCACAAAACAGCAGCAAGGCAAGCAGGAAGCTGGAATAACACTGTCCAACAGTGACACCCACAGGTTTAAATATGTCATGCCTTTTATGTTTTTCCATGTTTGTTTTTTGTCAATTATTTGTTAACTTCAGGTATGTCAAATATGTTGTCAATACCATTCAAATTAAGATACAGATGGTCTATCAGTATTTAGAAGATTACAGTTTTGCATACTTACTATATTAGGCTTTATTGATAATTCGACGGTAGCTGTTCGCATCTCAGCTTGTCTAACAGACATTTCTTGAGGCCAGTTGAGTGATTGGGAATGAGCGACACCCACTCGACTCACTGGTCTCGCATCCCACAGAGTTTATTATTAAAGTTTA
Organism: Carassius gibelio; assembly: GCF_023724105.1. Lineage (NCBI taxonomy): Eukaryota > Metazoa > Chordata > Actinopteri > Cypriniformes > Cyprinidae > Carassius > Carassius gibelio. The sequence continues at coordinate 46,666,355 of NC_068398.1, forward strand.
TAATGATCATAAAAGTGTAGATACCAGTTAAATTGCAAAATCAACAAGAGGAAGAATATACAATGATCATGAAACTATCTCAGGAGGGGTCATCGTTTGGTGAGTGGAATCCGATTCAGTTAACAAAGTCGATAAACAAATTGTTAGGCTAGGTTAAAAATGCAAAAGTATTAAGAAGTGGAGCGCTGCTGATTTTTTGTAGGAATAAAACGCAACAAGAGAAAGCCATAGAACTGAACAGAATGGATGGCAAGAGAATAAAGTGCATCTTGACTGGAAACAAGGCATTGATTCGAGGGGTTATCACAGGAATACCGATAAATGTCGCAGAAGACCAAATCAGAGACAATGTAACAGGGGCAAAAGTGCTGGATAAAACGCCTTAGAACAACCAGAAATGGGGAAAAGTGCAATAGCCTGTCTGTAATGATTAAGTTTGATGAAGCAAAACTTCCAAGTAAGATATATATAGGCTACATAAGCTATGAGGTCAGGCTGTACATCCCTCCCCAACTGAGATGTTTTAAGTGCCAAAGATACGGCCATGTAGCAGCAGTGTGTAAAGGTAAACATAGATGCGGTTGGTGTTCAGGCGAGCATGAGTATGGGGAATGCGGAGAAGGAGTAAAGCTGAAATGCTGTAACTGTGGAGGGGAGCACAGTTCACCGTACCGTGGATGTGAAGCCAGCAAGAGGGCAATGGAGGTGCAGCGAGTGAGATCGCTGCAAGGAATAACTTACGCAGAAGCTGTAAAGCTGCTTTTGTAAAGAAAGCAGATAGACCTCATGTAATATGTGTGCAAGAAACATGGTTAAAACCACAATTGGACTTTGTTTTTTAAGAGTGAAACAATTTTTTATCAGTCTAAGCCAATCAAATACCTTATAGGAAATTAAAAGCATGGTAAATAAAAAAATTATTTAAATACACACATATAATGTGTGTGTGTGTGTGTAAGAGAAAGTGAGAGAGAGAGAGAGAGAGAGAGAGCGAGAATGATCAAATAAGAAAAATTACAGATGTAAATTCAAAGTGAGAATTAGAATAGACCCTATACTTAAAATCACTCTTTTTTTCCTTCTTGTACAACCAACCAATCACAGTCTTCAAAAGATTGTGTCATACATAGCAATGGGGTCAACCCCGCCTCCTCACTAAGATGAAAGATTTTGTCTTTTCCTTACTCAGAGTTGCTCTCAGATCGATCCCGAATCGCTCTTAAGCTAAGACTCCTACGTAAAAGTTTTAAGCTAAATTAAGAGTTTTCTGAGAGGATTCTTAGAATCTTTATGAATACGGGCCCTGATATATTTTAGTTGGTGTGCAATGAATCTAAAATATATTAAAGTTTAATTTTTATCATTACATTATGGAAAATAATGAACTTTATCACAATATGCAATTTTTTTTAAAAGGACCTGTAGTGCAAGTAATACAGAATTGATTGAAATAGCAGGAATTAGTGCATGGGAAGTCAAAGGTAGGTCAACAGTGGGTAGTGATCACTACCCAATAATAACTAGGATTGGCATAGAGGTACACCAGGAAGAGAAAGTGAAAATACCAAGGTGGAAATTGGATAAAGCTGACTGGCAGACATTTAAAGAAGTTAGTGAGAGTAAGTGTGTGGAAATACTGAGTAGAGATATAACAGATGTGGAGGAAATGAATAGTGTAGTAGTTGCAACCATTATACAAGCAGCAGAAGAAACAATTCCAAAAAGTACAGGAAATAAACAGGGAAAAAGTGTGCCGTGGTGGGATGAGAGCTGTAGAATAGCAGTTAAAAGAAGAAATAAGGCATTTAGGCTGCTTAAAGCTCATCACTCACTGGAAACTTTAATTAGCTACAAAAAGGCACAAGCAGTAGTCAGGCAAACGTGTGTATTGGAGACAGTATTGCAATAAAATTGGAAGTGAAACTCAGTTGTCAGACATATGGAGAACAATCAGAAGAATGAGTGGATTAGGTAGAAAGGTTGAAATGCCAGTGTTATGTAGAAATAATAAGAATGCAGGTAGTAATGCAGAAAAAGCAGAGCTTTTGGTAGAAACTTTTGTGAAAATCCACAGTTCTGGAAATTTGTCCGCAATAGATAACCAGTATAGGAATCAGACATTGTTGGAAAATTAAAGACAGTAGATTTGCACCAGGAGGAGATATGGACCAGGCTTTAACTATGTTTGAATTAAAAAGGGCTATCCTAAATGCACGACTAACAACACCAGGGAAAGATGCTATATGTTATATCATGCTAGGGCATATGAGAGATGGATCACTGGAGGTAGTATTAAGGCTGATCAATATGTTATGGAATGAAGGTAGAATCCCACTTGAATGGAAACAGGCAGTGATAGTCCCAATACTCAAACCTGGTAAGAATGCTTTAGACCCGTCAAGTTACAGACCTATAGCGTTAACATCACAATTAGGGAAAGTCATGGAAAGGGTGGTAACAGATAGGTTAAGTTACTATATAGAAAGTAAGGGTCTCGTTTCAACATATCAGTCTGGATTTCGTAAGGGTAAGGGAACAATGTTTTGTGCTTAGAACCAGAAGTAAAGAAAGCACAAACTAATAAGGAAAATGTAATTGCTGTGTTTTTTGACGTCGAAAAAGCAAATGATATGCTGTGGAAGGATAGACTTCTTATAAAACTTGTCAAATTAGGAATAAAAGGTAAGTTATTTGGTTGGGTATTAGATTTCCTGGACAGAAGAACAATAGAAGTTAAGGTTGGTACAGAGTATTCAAGTAGGCATATATTGGAAAATGGTACCCCACAAGGTAGTGTGTGCAGCCCCATACTGTTTAATATTATGATAAATGACATTTTTGATCAGGTAAATGGAAATATAGGTAAGTCACTTTATGCAGACGATGGAGCACTCTGGGTTAGAGGTCGAAATGTAGAATATCTTAGAAAGAAAATGCAAAATGCAATAGAGAAAGTTGAACAATGGACTTCTAAATGGGGATTTAAACTCTCAATTCCAAAAACAAAAGTTATATGCTTCTCTAAGCCCCACAAAGTAGTGCCACTGAAATTGTATGGACAGGATTTGGAACAGGTTCTCTTTGATGAGAGGTTGACTTGGTGTCAGCATATTGATAAGGTCAGAAATAAATGTAAGAAGATCAACAACGTGTTGAGATGTCCATCAGAGCGAGACTGGGGAGCGAGTAGAGCTTCGCTAATAAACATCTATCAGGCTCTCATGAGAACTGCCTCTGACTATGGTTCTTTAGCGTATATGTCGGCATCGGAATCTAACCTTAAAAAGCTTGATGTGGAGCAGGCACAGGCACTTTGGATTTGTACTAGGGCATTTAAAACATCACCAGTAACCGCTTTACAGGTGGAGGCAGGAGAGATGCCGCTAAATATTAGGAGGGTCAGGTGATGTTGGCATATTGGGCTAATTTACAAGGACATAGTATGGTGCACCCCACAAAAACTGTTTTGCAAGAATGCGCAGAGCATAATGAAAGCAATTTATACAGTTTCGGATGGGTGGGGGATGCTAAGGCTCAAAATGCAGGTCTCAATCAGTTGCAAATAGGACCCACTGTGGCAATATCAAATATACCACCCTGGAAATTTATAAAACCATCTGTAAGTGTAAGCTTACAACAAATACTAAAAGAAAACTCAAAAATAATGCCGCAGTGGATAATAGTTCAAAACTATGTAGAGCAGTATCAGGAGGAATTATTCATTTTCACAGATGGATCAAAGAAGCCGGAAACAGGCCGTACTAGTGCAGCATTTTATATTCCTCGGTATGAAGTTGTAGTCAAAAAGAGGACTACAGACTACCTGTCAGTTTACACTGTGGAGTTGATAGCAATTTTACTGGCATTAGAGTGGGTGGGAAAAAATCATCAGAGTCAAGGTATTATTATAGCCTCAGACAGTTTATCAGCATTATTAAGCATTCAATCTGAGAGAGCGTCATGTAGGCAAGAACTCATTTATCGAATACTTCACTTGCTTCTCACACTTCATAATAAGGGAGCGGTTGTCTCCTTCCTGTGGGTTCCTGCTCATGTGGGGGTGGAAGGAAATGAAGTTGTGGATATGCTAGCAAAAAATTCTATAAAGCATGAAATAGTAGATGTACAAGTACCAATAAGCAGAGCAGAGGTCAAAACCATCATAAAGCAACATTCTCTTAATATATGGCAAGAATATTGGGACACAGCAGGTACAGGACGTCATCTACACAACATACAAAATCAAGTAGTAACAAGAATGAGGAAGGGCAGAAGCCCTAGGGAGGAGATGTTAGTCGCACGTCTTAGAATTGGTCACACTGGTTTAAATACAACATTGCACAGAATAGGAAAACATCACACTGGATTATGCACTGAGTGTAATGTGCAAGAGACAGCGAAGCATATACTGTTAGACTGCAAAAAATATGAAGAAGATAGAGCAGAATTAAAGGCACAGATGGATGAACAAAGCATGACACTTGAGCATTTATTAGGGAAAGCATCTGGGAGTATACACAATTTATTAATTTTGTTTTTGAAAAACACTGGGTTAATGAAAGAATTTAATAGGAAGGAATTTTCTTTTGTAAGGGTCTTATATAAGTTTTTACTTCTTTTTATTTAATAACTTCATTTTTCTTCACCTCTTTTTGATGTCATTCTGATACCCACACTCCAGTCTAGTAGGTTGCGGTAATGCACCTTTGAGATTAGTTGCCAACCGCCATTAAACCCAAAAGAAGAAGAAGAATAAGAGCAGAGGTGAGAGATGTCTCCAAAAGACTCGGCTCATATTTCTCTGTGTTTCCTTCCAGACAGCAGCAAGTGACTGCCAGCCCTTATAAGAAACGGACTTCACGGACACACACAGCACTGCACACTGAGTGAAAGAGAAAGAAAGAAGAAGGCCGAGCACTGAGCACCGGAAAAACCCCTCACATTGGCTACTTTCCCTTCACGGTTATCAATAAAAATCCACCTTCGGGGAGCTCACCTTGATCCGCGTGTCATGTACTTCTTCACCCCATTACAATACATACATACAAAAAAAGCAGCAAAGACTAATTTTCTGTTTTTTATGGATAAACATTGAAGACAGAAAACAGCAGGTAAATGCGGTCTCTAATGTTCACAGTCAGTAGCCTATAATGATCCACTTTGATTTATTTCTCAGCAGTATATGTTCTCCTAAAACAAAAACGACTGTTTTCAATTATATTTGCCAAGCCATCATGTATTTTGAAATAATCTTGTCTGTGTTTGTCCGAGAGAACTCTTTCATATTGAGAGATGCATGAATGCATTCCAGAGTGTGAGCATCCAACCCTATCTGAGGCTTTAAAACCATTGCAAATTATGTAATTTCTGTATGTATATCCATCAAGTGCCATTAAGTTGGGTCCATGCGACACGGATGTCAGTGAAACATGAAAAAGCTCACATGCACTCAATTAAACTTTGTGATATGTTCTTCTACTATTGTTCTGTTCAAGATTATTCTTTGTCAAGCCAACATAATAATAATAAAAATAATAATAAGAAGAAACTTAAATAATATATCAGGAAGTTTTTCAAGACATCTTAAGAAGTTTAAATAGTATTTCAGCAAGCTGGCTCCCTCAAGCCAAGCTTAATAACTACAAATTACAGGACATCAGATATACAAAAAGGTATGTGAACACACTATGTCTGTTAAATAAATGTTCTGTGGTTTTCTTATTGTCATCCTTTAGCTGATTGAATTCTGAAGAAAATTGAGAATAAAGACAAGAAAAAAAGGAATTCAGACAACAAAAACAAATACATTTTCTGATGTAGATGTAATAACTATAAATTACATTATTTAAGATATACACAGAGGTGGGGACAAGTCACACATGGTCGAGTCCAAGCAAGTCTCAAGTCACAGTTCAGATAAATCAAGCAAGTCAAGTCGAGTTCTAATAAGGTAATTTTTTAAAAGTTATTTTTGCACAGAAAAGAGGAACTTGTATACAATTATGATGTATCTTATTCATTATACATTTGGTACATATGAATCATACACATATCTGTGCTACATTAACCCTCTGAGGTCTAAGAGTATTTTTGGTGCCTGGAGAAGTTTTGTCATGCCTTGACATTTGTGCTTTTTTCAGTTGCTTATAAACATCTAAATGGCTCAAGTTTAATATCACTGTAATCAGCACAAACTGGGCTATAATAATATTTGAGCTGCATCTATGTACATTAGGTGTGACCCCGACTAAGGATTTTCGAATCTTGCTGATATTCGACTGATAGTTTCAGCAAGCTCATAAGCCACGTGTTCACACAAGACAGCAGGCAGTCAGCGAAAACCAAGCTGCGTGCAACAGCACAAGACAAAATAGAACAATATACTGTGTGCAGAATTATTAGGCAAATGAGTATTTTGACCACATCATCCTCTTTATGCATGTTGTCTTACTCCAAGCTGTATAGGCTCGAAAGCCTACTACCAATTAAGCATATTAGGTGATGTGCATCTCAGTAATGAGAAGGGGTGTGGTTTAATGACATCAACACCCTATATCAGGTGTGCATAATTATTAGGCAACTTCCTTTCCTTTGGCAAAATGGGTCAAAAGAAGGACTTGACAGGCTCCGAAAATTCAAAAATAGTGAGATATCTTGCAGAGGGATGCAGCACTCTTAAAATTGCCAAGCTTCTGAAGCGTGATCATCGAACAATCAATCGTTTCATTCAAAATAGCCAACAGGGTCGTAAGAAGCGTGTGGAAAAACCAAGGCGCAAAATAACTGCCCGTGAACTGAGAAAAGTCAAGCGTACAGCTGCCAAGATGCCACTTGCCACCAGTTTTGCCATATTTCAGAGCTGCAACATCACTGGAGTGCCCAAAAGCACAAGGTGTGCAATACTCAGAGACATGGCCAAGGTAAGAAAGGCTGAAAAACGACCACCACTGAATAAGACACACATGCTGAAACGTCAAGACTGGGCAAAGAAATATCTCAAGACTGATTTTTCTAAGGTTTTATGGACTGATGAAATGAGAGTGAGTCTTGATGGGCCCGTGGCTGGATCGGTAAAGGGCAGAGAGCTCCAGTCCGACTCAGACGCCAGCAAGGTGGAGGTGGAGTACTGGTTTGGGCTGCTATCATCAAAGATGAGCTTGTGGGGCCTTTTCGGGTTGAGGATGGAGTCAAGCTCAACTCCCAGTCCTACTGCCAGTTTCTGGAAGACACCTTCTTCAAGCAGTGGTACAGGAAGAAGTCTGCATCCTTCAAGAAAAACATGATTTTCATGCAGGACAATGCTCCATCACACGCGTCCAAGTACTCCACAGCGTGGCTGGCAAGAAAGGGTCTAAAAGAAGAAAAACTAATGACTTGGCCTCCTTGTTCACCTGATCTGAACCCCATAGAGAACCTGTGGTCCATCATGAAATGTGAGATTTACAAGGAGGGAAAACAGTACACCTCTCTGAACAGTGTCTGGGAGGCTGTGGTTGCTGCTGCACGCAATGTTGATGGTGAACAGATCAAAACACTGACAGAATCCATGGATGGCAGGCTTTTGAGTGTCCTTGCAAAGAAAGGTGGCTATATTGGTCACTGATTTGTTTTTGTTTTGTTTTTGAATGTCAGAAATGTATATTTGTGAATGTTGAGATGTTATATTGGTTTCACTGCTGAAAATAAATAATTGAAATGGGTATATATTTGTTTTTTGTTAAGTTGCCTAATAATTATGCCCAGTAATAGTCATCTGCACACACAGATATCCTCCTAAAATAGCTACAACTAAAAACATACTAAAAACTACTTCCAAAAATATTCAGCTTTGATATTAATGAGTTTTTGGAATCATTGAGAACATGGTTGTTGTTCAATAATAAAATTATTCCTCAAAAATACAACTTGCCTAATAATTCTGCACTCCCTGTAAAGCACGCAGCCGGTAACTCGAGCTGCGTGAAACAATACAAGACAACACTTGAGACCACACGCTACCACAACAAGGCAGAACATGGAGTGCGAGTGTCCGAGCCTCGACACGAACCCGAAACTCAGCAAGACATGAGTGCCGGGATCCGAACACCACGCTCCAACATGAAACAGGACACGCAGGCGAGAGTGCACGGTTCAAGCAGTCTTGAAACTAGGCGCTCACATGAAAACAATGACATGATGGGAGTGTCAGGGCTCTGTCACAAAACCATGAATAACACTATACTGAAGCGACAGAACCCTGACAAATTCAAAAAAATTTGCAATAGTGCAATTATAAAGTTAGCCTACATGACAGTAGTTATTAATGTTCTGCATTTCTGTTTTGAGCTGCACCCGCTGAAGATAACCAGTAGAGTGAGCATTTGATGGCAAGTGTTTAATCAATGGGATTTAACTCATAATTTCATGTACCTAGAATACACTTCGTTATTTATACAACATAACGTTGATATTAGGACTTATAAGCTATCTGCAAAGAAAGCCCAAATGCACATGAACAAATCTGCATGGCTCTAAATGAACTCATATTGTGGACACTTGTTCTTCACGAAACAATGTGCAGAAACACAGCAGCCAAAGTCTAAAAATTCAAAGCATTTATTATAATGGTCTTCTCATTCTAATAGTATCTACATAACAGTCCCAGTCATAGTTATTAATATTATGCATTGCAGTTTGACCTGCTCACGCTGAAGAGATATCACCGTAGTACTACAATGGAGCGCTTGACTCAAAAACAAATACATCATATATCAGGTAAATAATATGTCCACAATATATATATACAATGGCTGAAATGTTTTGAAATCACTTGTACCCTACCTGTTCTAAAAAAATCTAGTCTCTGCCTGTGTCAGTTTGAGTCTTGGTAAAGTTTTAAATCCCTGCTGCCAAGATGCTCCTCTGTTGGTCATGAATTATGGAAAGTGAAACAAATCTATAGGGGTGGTTGGATTTATTCACGCACTTTAAAATATTAATTTGAAGCTTCTTTCTTTTCAGATTCTTATTCACGGCTTTATCAATAATAGACTGTACATTAACTTATTGGGAGAAAACCGCAAGTTTTATGTGTAAATTAGACATTTGAGCACTCACATAAAGTCAGTGTGGCATAATCATAACAAAAATATTCGACTGTGAGACTGGTAGTCGAGTGAAACATTATAATCTCAATAACGTGTTCAGCACGTGGGCATGGTCGCATTAGAGAAAATGAAGGGAGACATGAAAAACGGACATCGCGTTTATGTTATGGATTACTTTATCAAAGAATATTTGTTTTCGGCAGCACTTGTTTAGTTTAAAAGTAGACATTCTAGCTTTCTATAGATATCTCTCTCTCTCTATAGATATTAGCATGAAGCAGACTGACACACAGTGCATCTGAACCAAACTGGTTCTTTTGGTAATTCATTCTAAACTGATTCTGTGCTAATGTTATGAGTGCGAGTAAACCAAAGGCTTGAATGAAGGGCAATCATCATCAATGACACCATTACGTTGAGCTCAATAGAACTGGTGAACTGTTTTTTTTCAACCGGTTTATTGTATCGAACTGTCCGAAAGAACTGGTTCATGGAAAAGAACCAAACTTCCCATGGTATAAGCGCAATTCTTTTTAGTTTTCACCTGCAGTCCACACAAACACAGTGCACACATTTAAGCATTTAACAGACATTATAGCCTACATGTAATATAGAGCGGCCTGCTCATTTTAAGATGCCCATCAACATTAAAATTCAGGCTACACCAATTCCCCAATACATCTATTTATGAGATGTATCAGTAATGATAATGGTCACATTTCTAATAAGAACAAGAACATATGCAACCAAGGCCAAATTATGACAAACATGAAAGATTAATTCATTAACGTACATAAGTAATTGTTAAAGATCTTAGTGAAACTGACAATAAAGAGATTGTAAGAGACTTTCTTACCTTTCCCTGTGGTTCTTGAAATGTCGAATGAAATTTGACATTGTCGTGTCAAATATACTTGGGTTGCATATTTCTTGGCAAGGTCCGGTTCAAAGTCCTTATAGCCTAATAAGTCTATTTGTGGAGCTCGACTACTGTCTGCCATGTTTGGCGCAGTTCGAGTTGTGCAGTGTTTAAAGCACAGACGCTGATTAGTGGTGCTAATGTCACTATTATTTATTTATTTATTTATTTTTATTGCTGGTTGTTTATTATACGTTAAAGTCATTGTTGAGTCTCCCACTTCAAGTTAAGTCAAGTCTTAATTAACTTGTTCTCAAGTCAAAGTCAAGTCCAGGCAAGTTCATACTTTAATCAAGCAAGTCGCAAGTCCTGAAAATTGTGAATCGAGTCAGACTCAAGTCAAGTTATGTGAATCGAGTCCCCCACCTCTGCATATACACAAAAGTATGTGAACAGTGTCAATGTCATGGAAACACCAGGCTCTTCCACTAATCAATGATTTGTGAAACTGATCCATTAACCGTCTGTAGATTCTTACCTGTCTGTGTCCTGAGTCTATCTATGTGTTACAGAAGAAAAGACCATACCATCATGAATAAAACAGATGTGGAACGATTCCAGGAGCTGGGGGATTCCCTTCAACGTGTGCTCACTCCTCCTATCACCATCGCACCGGCTTCCGAATTGGTTTCCCCACCAGTCTTTTCTTCAGATCTGTGCCTCCAGTCCCATGGTCAATCCGGCACTCTGCTCTGGTTCGGAGGATGATTGCAGCAGATTCCTGTTGCAGTGTTCACTTGTCCTGGAGATGCAAATGCAATGCTTCCCTACAGAGAGGGTTAAGATTTCCTTTATTCTGACTTTGTTAACAGGTTGAGCACTCCAATGGGCAGAATCTTTGTGGCAGCAAAATAGATCAGTCACCCAATCATTTAGTGCCTTTATTAACCACTTCCGTGAAGTGTTAGATCGACCAGTCCTGTAAGTGATTCAGTGGGTGAGAAATTATTTCAGTTGAAACAAGGAAAAAAATCCTCTGTGCAGGACTATGCCCTAAGTTTTCACACTCTCACAGCCTCAAGTGGTTGGAATAAGCATGCCATGTTGATGACCCTTCCTCTTCCCATTCCTCGACGTCCCTGTTCACACATAGGGGTCTGTTTTTGTTTTTCCTCACAGACTTACTGACACCCATTGGTAATGCTTGTATCCTTGTCACAGTGGATAGATTTTCGTAAGCCTGCTGGCTGGTACCCCTAAAAGGACTCCCAACTGCCACGGAAACAGCAAAGGTACTTTTTTTTTCGAAACTTTGGCATCCTCAAAGACATTGTGTCAGATAGAGGTCCCCAATTTATTTCCTGAGTTTGGAGATCTTTCTTCTTGCTCCTAGGTGTGACATTATTGCATCCAGTGTGTACTCTGCTATCAGCCCCCTCTGTTCCCTTGGTCTGGAGAACTAGCTGACATTCTTTCAGTCACGTATTGGTTCCAGGAGAGTCAGAGGGTCTTGGACTCAGCACACCATCTCCAGCATGCATTCAGACGTCCTAAACATCATGCAGATGTCTGGAGAGCCTCCACTCCCACATTCAAATGGCTCACACAAATGGCTAAGACAACATGAAGACCTATTAAAACTCAATTGCACATAAAATCATTAAAATATATTTAGCATGTTAAAACATGTGTCCTGTGTGACAGTGTCACAGGCTCTCCACAAGAGACATTCAACTCAGGCTTCCTTGCCAAAAGCTGAGTCCCAGATTCATTGGTCCCTTCCCCATCATCCGTCAAAATCAACCTGCTCACTTATGAACTCCAGCTCCCATCACAAAACCCCCTGCTCAAACCCTATCACTCAATTGTTTCTCTTGTCTCCACAGAGCCTGGTCCTGTTGACGAACCCCCTCTTCCTATGGTGCTGGAAGATGGAACTGTCTACTTTGTAAAAGAGATCTTGAGTTCCCGACATCAGGAAGGCAAACTGGAATACCTGGTTGATTGGGAAGGATACGGCCCTGAAGAAAGATCCTGGATTCCATGAGACGATATACTCAATCCCAATCTCCTGACAGAGTTCAATGTTTCCCATCCCAAAGATCCATTGCTACATGGTTGAGGTCACCATCCACGACATCAGGGTTTTCGGCCCTCAGGAGCAGGCCTTTGAGAGAGGGTTTCTGTCACAGAAACACCAGGCTCTTCCACTAATCAACAATCACTTGAGTTCTGATCACCAGCACCTGAACGTCATTCACTAATCACCAGCACCACAGTTCAAAAACGCATTGTCTGGTCTCCATTGTTGAAGGGACTCATTGCTCATGCTAACCTACATACCTGAATGATTATTCCAAGTCACCCGATCTCCTACATCTCCTCCTTGTGTTCCTGTGTTGATGTTTGTTCAACCATTATGTACTGACATCCTATTCCAACCACCAGCTCCTAAGGAAGCCTTCCACTATCCAACACTCTCCAAAACCTGGTACCAAGACAGGTCAGTCATCGGTATCCTTGCTCATCTCAGTAAAGAACCAATATTTGCCATTCATTACCTGCTTCTGCCTTTCACAAACATCTGCACAATAAACCCGTCTGTTGATTCTAACTTGTCTGTGTCCTGAGTCTGTCTAGTTGTTACAGTATGTTTATTAAATGTTTTGTGGATGAAAACGTCTTGGTTACGTATGTAACCCTCGTCCCCTGAAGGAGGGAACGGAGACATTACAAATGGGATCTTGCCCGAGAGCCTAATCACCTTCGAGTGGTACAAAACGATCCAATGGTACACAAAGTACCTTGGTCTGCAGAATTTGCATCACAAGCTCTGCCCCGCAGAGCGGGTATATAAGGAGCAGCGCGAGCAACTCGCATTCAAGTCTTAGCTGAGGAGCCAAGCCAGTGACCCAGCTGTTCAGCGAAATATTAATGTGGCAAGGGGATGTAACGTCTCTGTTCCCTCCTTCAGGGAACAAGGGTTACATACATAACCAAGACGTTCCCTTTCAGTCGGTCACGTTCGACGTCCACATCACAATCACAACATATGGAGGCACCTAGTCCCACACAGGGCTGACCAAAGGGCATGTACGCAAGTTCTGGACATCAACAGTGCTGGATGAACTCAGGGTTCTGACTGAGGAACTCACCTGAGGGGATTAGCGCACGAATCCACTCCGCGAAGTGGATTGGCGCAGCAAGTGGATTGACACAGAGCAGGTCCTTACTGGCCCAAATGGGCAAGTACCTGGGAGGACACGGGCTCTACATGGAGATAATAAAATCTTGCAAATGTTTTAGATGTCGCACAGCCCACAGCTCTACAGATGTCTGTTAGCGAGGCCCCATGCGCCAGCACCCAGGAGGAAGCTACACTCCTAGTTGAGTGAGCTCTCACCCCTAGGGGGCATGGTAGGTCTTGAGCCTGATAAGCCTGGACAATAGCATCCACTATCCAGTGGGATAACTTCTGCTTGTAGACAGCCCTTCCCTTCTGCTGGCCTCCGTAACAGACAAATAGCTGGTCTGAAATCCTAAGGCACTGAGTTCTGTCCACGTAGGTGCGGAGCGCACGTACTGGACAGAGCAGCACCAGGGCTGGGTCTGCCTTCTCCAGGGGCAGTGCTTGCAAGTTCACACCTGATCCCTAAAAGAAGTGGTGGGAACTTCAAGGTAACATGAGAGTTAGCCGGCCCGAATTCAAGGCACGCTTCGTCAACTGAAAATGCCTGCAGGTCCCTGACCCTCTTCACCGAAGCCAAAGCCATCAGGAGCGCAGTTTTCAAAGATAAAAACTATAGCTCTACTGAGAGCAAGGTTTTCATGTTTTTTACTTTCATGTCTCCATTCTGCGTCAACACAGACCGTTTCCTGGGGCATATGACGTCCGTGGCGGTGGTCATAGCGCTTGGGTTACTCAATATGAGACCGCTTCAGCACTGGCTTCATGACCCTGAAGGGGCTTCAGGGCCCTGAAGCGGTGCAGAGCAAGCTGTAATGCTGGCAACTCGAAGCAATTGACATGCCACTGAAGACGGGGTCCCAAACAGGACCCTGACGCAGCATGCCCGTTGCACATGGCACCCCAGCCCATGGCAGAGGCATCTGTTGACATAACAACATGTCTGGACACCGGTGCTAGAGGCACGCCAGCCTGTAGAAATGAGGGGTTCAACCACGGTGTGAAGTTTCAGCGGTTAGCCGGAGCTATGGTCATTCGGAGCATGCCCTGTTGCCATTCCCATCTCGGGGCTCAGGTCGTGAAGCCAGTGCTGAAGCGGTCTCATATGGAGTAACCCGAGCGGTATGACCGCTGCCGCGGATGCCATATGCCCCAGGAAACGGTCTGTGTAGAGGCAAAATGCACTTGGGCATTAGCATCTTTAACAGGAGTCTATGCAGAGCTCGGTTCAGGGCATGCAAGTCCAGGATTGGTCGTAACCCACCTGTCTTCTTGGGTCCTATAAAGTAAGGGCTGTAAAAGCCGGACTTCATGTTGGCTGGAGGGACCGGCTCTATCGCGCCCTTTGCCAGCAGGGTCCCACCATTGTCACCGGACACCGAACTGAATCGCATAGCCGAGCCTGAGCGTCCGGATGAGCCTGCGGGAAAACCTGGGAAGCTTTAGCCAGGCTCCCAGAAACCGAACCAGCAGAGTCAAGGGGATTACAGGCATACCCACAGTGTGGGAGCGCGGAGGAGTAGACAGCCCCGGCATGGGAGGGATAGCGTCTCCAAGTAGCAAAGAGGGCATGAGAAGGTGAAGCGTTCTTGAGCCGGCTTTGCATGGAAACTGGCAAGTGGAGAGGAGAACGAGAGCGGTGAGGAAGCACGGTGAGGAAACAGCTCTTTTAGTTAAGGTTTGGGTACCACTGGCCGCAGGGAACAAAGGATTCTCCCCGTCCCACCTCCGGGGGAAGGAGTGGTCCTGCTACCATATCCTGACGAGCTGACGTCTCCAACTCCGGGTCGCCCTTCTGTGGCCATCTCGTCACTGTGGCCGAGGTGAAGGCTGCTGCTGTGGCCGAGCGGGAGTAGAGGATGCCGCAGGGGGGTGCCCTCGGCGACAAGCAGGCTGAGGTGGCTGCCCCTGGTCTCCCAAGGACCCAAGCCCGCTTTGTGATGCGTCGATCGACATACGGTCCTCTTTGCGAGCCCCGAAATCTCATCCGGAAACTCACCCAGCTGCAGCGTATGTGAGGGGGGTTTGGCCTGAGGAGGTTGGCTCGTTGGGGAAGCCCACACAGTAACCCTCAGATCACACTGGCCACCAGCCGAAGTAGCCCTCTTACGAGAAGAGGAGCTAGAAAGGGGTGTGGCAGAGGGCACTCTATACCTTTTAAGGCAATCGAGTCTCGATCTCAATGCCGAGATGGTCATGTCCCCGTAATGAGAACATGAGCCATCCACGAACGCAGTCTCAGCATGCTGGAAGCCCAAACACGTGACAGCGATCATGGCCGTCACGAGCAGCGATGTATCGAAACCCAGAAACCCAGAAACACACAGGCAAAATGACATCTTTAAAAAGAAGCAAATCAACCCGTTACTCTTTTCTGAAAAGAAAAAAGCTCTTTCAGGGGTGTTGAAGCCTTCAGGGGAACACGGGAGCTGTCGCAGGAAACCCAGACAAACCACTGAATCGCGGCGTCACACCAACACAAGCTGACTAGTTTGTAAACACTCCGGTGAAAGCAGCAAGCGATGTGCTCGGCTCCAAAGCGAAAGCTTGAATGTGAGTTGCTCGCGCTGCTCTTTATATACCCACTCTGCGGGGCAGAGCTTGTGATGCAAATTCTGCAGACCAAGGTACTTTGTGTACCATTGGCTCATTTTGTACCACTCGAAGGTGATTGGGCTCTCGGGCGAGATCCCATTCGTAACGTCAACGTGACCAACTGAAAGGGAACAGATTTGACATTAATGCTGAATTACATTTTTTAATAAAGACAAATTTACCATCTTGTATCATCGTTTTCTCATTCTGCAATTGATTGTGTGCTAAAAAGAAAATATAGAATAAAAACAGAATTCAGAAAACAGAAAATGCATGTATAGTATGACTTCTGAGAATACAGTCAGTGTGTGTTAAAGGGGTGCTATTATACTTTTTCAACTTTAGTTATTCTGTAATGTTGCTGTTTGAGCATAAAAAAGATCTGTCCAAAGTCCAATTTAAAAGGAGATAATTTATTTAACAGATATCACTTTTCAAAAACTATAACGAATGACTCGTTTGGACTACAAAAAATATTTTCCGGGATTTGTGTTATCACAAAGATTGAAGAATGGGATGAGACCTGGTTGAGCTGCACTAGAGAAGACAACAAGTGTTATCACTATGTCTGAGGTGTGTTAGTGTTCCCAAGGCAGATTAATTTAGTGGTTACAATCATTCGGGTTTAAATCGCGCTCAAATTTATTTGATTTTGATGCAATATTTAAATTGAAGCTCGCAGAAGGCAGTTATGGTGAGAGGCAGGACATTTTCCCACCAGGTGCTGAACAACCTAGTATGAAAGCCTGTTCTAGTACACACCTAAAACAAAATCAAGACATTGTAAAACAGCATAATAGGACCCCTTTAAATGTTTTGTGGATGAAATACTTAAAGATAAATTCACCATCTTGTATTGCTGTCTTGGCATTCTCTAGTTGATTGTGTGCTGAAGATATTTCTGAATAAAAACACGAGAAAATAACATTAAATATATAGTATATACACATTGCCTTCAATAATGTTTGGGACAAATTAGTTTTCCCCTGTACTCCATATAATCAGTGAAGATGAGTGAGCCTGTACGTATGGCAGCCATACATACACACGGCTTCACAACAACACACACAGCAGCCAGTAAAACTGTTGTATTTGAGATGTTTGCATATGTTGTACAAATATCATACAAATATAAAGTTTATTCATGAAGGATGTTGTAATTGTACACTCTAATGCATAAATGCAAACATCTGACATCATATTTGTTCATGAGGGATAATGCATTGGTACGTTGTGTGATGTCAGTCTTATGTCATGATTTGTCATGTTGTATTAAGTTTTGCACAACATTCTCAGGTAAAAAAGGCTTAATTTACATTGTAACATTAAGTAATTTACACTAGCACATTAGATATCAGTAATGCAATGGTGCAATAAACTAAAGAAGGGATTAATATGTGGGTAAATTTAGAGGTAAATCTGCTTTAAGAAATATTGCATGTTCAGACAAGGCCAGAATGTGCATGCATTGAGAGACATGTTTAAATTAGTTGTTTAAAAACTGTGAAAACTGACACCTTGTTTTTTTTACACATACAAAAGAAACCTGTTCAAAATGAGTGCTGGCAAACAGTGCGTGTTAACACAGACAATCTTTTCGTGTTAAAAACTTTCCCCATCCACTTCCCACATCCACCTTCAATATTCAAAGTTGCTTAATGTTACTTGATGACACAGTGCAATAATTAGCATATTCATTGTGTCATCATATCACACGAGCCCTTTTTTTCCATTTCATCAAATGACCAATCGGCATCTTGTAAAAGGCAGTGTAAGTGATTTGTTTGAAAAACATCTTTTGAAAGTCTCTTCACATCCCAAAAGCAATCACTAGGTTAAGAGGCCTACATTTATTTATATTTAGTCTCATTATGTCACTAACCTGACTAATGTCTATAAGATTCACCTAAGGGAAACCTGCAGACATGCAAACATGTTTAAAGAAACATGACTATCGCAGAACTACCCTCAGGCTGCCATATTTTTATTACTTGAAATGCTTAAAATAAGAATTTTCACCTCTGTTTTTATGAACAAACACAACTATCAGTGTTCCTGCAATCACAAGGAGCACAGCTGCAAATGAAATCAGGATGACTGATGTCCTCCAAGAATGAAACATTTTACCTTCAAAACAAAACAGTAATTAAGCATATTGGGTAAGTACAGTTGATTTACAGTTCAGTTGTAAGTTGATTAAAGTATATCTTATGTTCAACTCTGAATGGTACAAAAACAGTTAAATGTACACTGCATCAAAAATACCACAAGAAGATGACAAAGAAGTACAGTAACAAAAGTGTCAGTACTTACTTGAGGTGATTATCAGTGACTCCAACATGTGATGCTTCAGTTTGACTCTGCAGTGAATCTTGCCGACACTCTGATGTACAGTAATGGTGTGTTTCACAGTGAATCTGTCTGTGTTTCTGTGTGTCTCTATAGTTTCTGAACTTAAACTGACTCCTTCACTGTCCAGCCACTCAAGTTCAGGTTCAGGATACCAACCTTCAGCTTCACACTGTAGATGAAGCCCTCCTGAATGATCAAACCCATCTGTAGTAATCACTGGAGGACTTCCAACAACTACAGATTCACATCAACAACATTCATTGAGTAAACATGTTTTATCTTGCTATAAACATGTTTATTGTGAATACAAGAGAAACAAATAAAACAACATAATATCCATCTTTTTCCTGAGTAACCGATGAGCGCTGCCATAATGGATTCTAACTTTCCTTTGAATGCTATCTGTTCTGATCTTCATCTACGTTTAAACGGTAAAAAAACGATGTAACCATATTTTCCTTTGACTTTAAGTCACACTTTTTTTCATAGTTTGGCTGGTCCTGCAACTTATAGTCAGGTGCGTCTTATTTACCAAAATTAATTTGACATGATCCAAGAGAAATGAACTAAGAGTTCACATTACCATCTACAGCCGCGAGGGGGCGCTCTATGTTGCTCAGTGCTCCTGTAGTCTTCACAGAAGACATATAGCGCCCTCTCGCGGCTGTAGACGGTAATGTTACCATGTTACCATATTTTTCACCTCATGTAATCTTTTTGATCATTAAAGAGTTACTCCACCGCAAAATAAAAATTTTGTCATTAATCATTTACCCCCATGTCATTCCAAACCCATAAAAGCTTTGTTTTCAGAACAAAATTTATCACAATTCATCATAAATCACTTACCCTCATGAGAAAGAAGAGTGTACGTCAACTGCATACTGCTCAGATTTGTCAAAATGGTGCTATGCTGATTTGGAGAGACACAGAGAAGAGTAATTGCTGAATAAAGTCATTATTTTGGTTTTCTTTGTATACAAAAAGTATTCTTGTCGCTTCATAATGTTAGCAAATGGTAGCAGATGGACTATTCTGACAATGCTTTTCATATCTTCCTGGACCTTGACACTGCTTCTTACTTGAAAGTCTATAGGACAATTTCATCCAAAACATCTTAAATTGTGTTCTGAAGACAAAACTTTTACAGGTTTGGAACAACATGGGGGTAAGTGATTAATGACAAAATTTTCATTTTGCAGTGTAGCATCCCTTTAAACTAAGACAGGTGTGTTACAAAACGAACTTTGCGACTCGGTAAAGTGATAAAACTATGGTGCCGTGTGCTTTTTAAAACCATATTGATGTTATATTATCAGCTTGGAAAATACATTATTTTGACTAGAGGGACCAGAGACAAGTAAAGCATTGTTCCAGAATGAGTCTTGCAAAACTTCAGTGTTCAGGAAAAAGGTGGATAGCAACCTACAGTAGGTGGACAACCAGAATGGGTAATACCGCCATGTGTACTGCCGCTGTAGGGCTGCGGCGTTAACTGCAAGTCAGTCGCGTGTTAAAATCAATCGCATAATACCGCCAGGTGGCGCAAAGGGACGGATTGTGAACTGAACGTAATTGTAAAATATTGGTTTGTAAATTGAGATGAAAGAATGAAATAAGACAACAACAACATTATAATATAACATTGTAAAAACCATTATAAAATGTACAGTGAGTTAATTTCTAATTGTGGGATAGTCATAGACTACAGTCTACACATTAAAAATAAAAAAACAACAACAGTAACACTCTATAAAGCCCATATTTATAATACATTATATAATGCATCATAATAAACTTTATAATATTTTGTATTCATCATCATGAATATTCTTAAGAACAGTTTTAATATATTATAATACTTATTTGTGGTTGTAGTTTTTAATATCATGATGATTTATAACACAATGAATATCCACTTTTACAATGGATTATATTTCTCATAGTTATAATGTATCATATAAGTCTCATATCTTCCCATCTTTCTGATGCTTCTTTACTTAAAGCAGTCAAATACCACTTATAAGTAGTAATAATAATAATAATAACATTTTTTAAACTCAAACAGCCATAAGATCAGATATCAGATCAGATGAATCTGTAATAAGACACATTTGCTTTGAACTACTTTTTGTTGTAATTTTAGTTTGATTATTTTGATGGTACCCTTTAGACAGCTGACTTAAATATATGCTAACACTTTATTTTAAAGTGACTATACTTCAGCTTATTTTACCATACTAGATTTTACCATTCTTGAGAATACTAAAACTCTAATGAGAGTTAGTTGGCATGAAGTTGGATAATTGCTTATAGTTGATTGATTAAATAAACAATGTCAAGATATACAGTCCATTATACTGTAAATGAAGTAGATTTAATATGGTGTTCATTGTGTGTTATAAATAGTCATACTCATACAAGGATTAAAAGCTTAAAAAAATGTTGAAAAAATGTTTTCATTTCGATAATTCTTGGTTAAAAAAAATCTTCAGGTTCCATTTGCAGAGTGAAATGAGAACGGTCCAGGATTTAGAAATAATTCTTATTAACTCTTATTAACTGTTATTATTCTTGTATAATATGGAAATGTTTGGATTTCTCCTCAGGGAGAGATGAAAGCCCAACCTTACCTTATGTTTCACTTTAAATTATTATACATCTATTTTTGTTTGTTTATAGCTAAGCCAAAAAAACAGCAAAACAAAAAGTGTGGGTTAACAAATTTACAATATATAACAGAGTCTGCGCATAATATCGAGCATCGCGTTAGTTCAGTCAGGTCATGTTAGTCACGCTTGCATCAGCTGACAGTCAGCCGTTCCTGACGTGTACCAATCCAGTCTTGACACCTATCACCAGCGGTCTATTTAAATTCCCATTATTCAGTGTCTCTCCATCGCATTGCTGCTTGCAATTAACTCCCTCCTCCAACCTCAACTCCACCAACTGAACCTGTAATCTGATCTAACTTTGTTCTTTCTTTACCGTCTCTACATACTCTATCACATTTTGTTTACAACTCATGTAAGTGTGAATTGTAATTATGTATGCTTATAATGGTTCTGTTCTGTACCCCAGGGGGTTTGTCTTGCTGCTCTCCCCGCTCTGTCCAAGCATGGCTGCATGGACAGGCGTGTGGAGTGTTGCCCAGAACATAACAATATCGCCAACACTAACTGTAAGCAATATAATTGTCATTAAGTATACTTGACGGAAATGGTCCTGATTGAACTAGGCTATGTTGTTAACTATTTACATGTTTCGTATAACTTTGTGCATGCAAATTCACTTTGTGCGCTCTGGTGCAGAACCTGCCACCTCCGTTGCTCAGCTGTGGACAATTTCAAAATGTTTGTTTTAAAGGTTGCTGTCCCATTTTATACAGGAATTGTTCATAAAAAAAAAAGAAATCTAGTATAAGAAAGGTTTTAGTTGTTTAAATTATTTCTATAAATTAATAATATGTTATCATGACTTTTTAATCATATAATTTTTTTACAAACTATTTACTTTTTTCTTTTTTTAATCTATTATTCACTTGCATATCTCCTACAACTGAGGGTTTTTTTTTAATAAAAGAATAAGGGACCAAATATTTGTAATGTAAAATTATATGGGCATGCAGTTAAAAAGTTATCATATTTGTTTTGCTTTCCCATTTATGAATGCTACAATCATTCTAAAAAAAAAAAAATTACCATTTATTTTACCATTTTATTTTACCATTATAGAATTTGGGTAGTAATTTAGGAGGTGAAAATACTGTGAAATTACAAATGGCATAAAATTTTAAAGCATAACCACTGAAGGTCTATGAAACGTTAGTCAATAAAGCATTTTATTTTTAAACAATGGCACTTATAGTTTTGAACTAAAATATTATTTCAACCATATAGCCTGTGAATAAATAAAATGCATACATTTCAATGAAAGAACACTTAGAGAGTGTAGGTTGCTTCTGGTGTTTGGTTTTGTACTTCAATATATTAAGGTCCAATTTTAAGAATAGCCTACACAATTTTTAACTCTCCATTTAACAGCATGAAATACGTCTTCCTTCAGGTAGAATTAATGTTTTCCTGCCTTGCTAAAAGTTGTATTAGCCTCAAACTGATTTTTTTACATCAAACCACGGACGGTGAAGCTGGGTCAGTTAGCATGATTTGCGCCTGTGTGAAGCTGGAGCAGCTGACGGAGGATTCCGCTTGGTCTTAAAGAGTGCCTCAAATGCCTACATTCTCAAATAACAATGATTTTCGCAAAAAATATGATTAATTATCAATTGATAATTTGTTATTATTATAGTCTAGTGAAAAAAATAATATGGGCTGCAAAATAATAATGAATATAAAGAGTAGCTATGGCTGCTGTAAGTGCAGGCATATTTCAACCCAGTAACATGACAAAACGGCGTTTCTCGCAGCCAAAAAACTGAATGAAACCAGTCCAGCTGGAGGGGATTGTTTTTTGGGTAATAGATCTGTATAACTTTTGGGGGATGAAAAATAAAGGTGTCTATCTCTTGCTCTTTCATATGGACAGTTTTTTTTTTTTTTTTTGCTTTACTTAAATTATATGAAAGCAAGTGAAGAAGGCTCCCTTTAAAATCACTGAAGTTGTCAATTAATGAAGCTCTTTTTTACATTGTGTGTATTTTGTTGATTATAATGAGAACTTGAGTTTAAACGTGAGGACGTTTTATTAATCAGTCCATTCTTTAGAGTTTCAATGATTTAACTAAATTGTGTAGGTTTACTTTATTTGTTTTTTGTTTTAATTAGGCCTAAATAATTGGAGCAAAATTATACGGTGCCTCATGTTTTACAAAAATTAAGAAGAAAATTTTATAAAATGCAACAATTTCTTAATCAGTGTATCTTTTTCCCAAGAAGTTATCTGTCAAAATAAAGGGCATGTAATGAATAACAAAGTAGTGCATGACAAAAATGCATGTTGTTTTATTAAAGGAATATTAAATATTAGTTAATAATATATAATATATTATATAATAATATATGCCTAATATGTGAGAATATTGACATTTTGTATAAAAAATCCATGCAGCTTAGCTCATTAAAATAGGCTACCACTTTCAATGCTCCGAAGCAAAGTAAATCACAATTTCTTTAGAATAATATAACATATAATTCATATTATATAAATAATACTGCACACCTATTAAATGTGTCAAATCTAATATATGGTGTGTAGCTTAGAGAAATGGATGGATGGATGGGTGGATGAATGGGTGGGTGGAATTCATTTTAAGAAACGCACATAATTCATAAGTAAGCTACTAACCTTTCATCTGTAAATATTATATATTTTGGGAACATTTTAGAATAGGTAAAACTTGTTAACTATTAACTATGACATTTCTCTCAATAAATTCTTAGTTTGCTGCATATTAATAGTTAGTAAGGTTTAGGTACTGGATAAGATTAGGGATGTAGAATAAGGTCAAGTAGAATAAGGCATTCATTTGTTCTTAATTAGCACTAATTCATGGCTAATATTCTAGTAGTATGCATGCTAGTAAGCAATTAATAAGTGTTACCTATTTTATAGTATTACCAATATTTTAACTACAGTGTTTTTCTTTACTACAGCCATCAAATTTAACACATCGGTGAGGCAAAGCTGACGGCTATTTGTGAAAATGTCCTTTGATGCACTTGTTTGATAACTTGTGGTTAAAGCGCCACTCAGTGGTCAAAAGCTGCAAATGTACTTTGCAGATGCGACGGCGGCACCACTCGCAGTGGCAGAACGATCTTTTGGATGGCCACCTACTGTAGATCCAAAGTGAGAGGTTAGCTTTCATTGGTTCACTCACGTTCAACCTTGACATCAACAGTGGTGTCATCATACCAGGACTTAGACATAATTAAACACTTATAAATTCCTTCATCGGAGACTTGGACTGTAGAGAGTTTGAGTGATGCGTTTCCTCTCTGTAGTTCTCGATGAATCAGTTCTGTTCTCCCTCTGTAGGACTGAATCTGCTCTATGTTTTTGAATTCATGATCCTCATAGAGATGCACTTGTGAGTCTTCTAGATCTGGTCTAAACCACTCAATTCTCATATCGACAACACTGATGTTGGGTTTGACTGCACAGGGCAGAATCACATCTTCACCAGCGACAGCAAATACATGACCTGTAAGTCCCACTACTGTATACTGCTCTGTAAAAGAAAAAAAGAGAGCATGAGGAAATGCATGTATTGAAATGTCCATGTTACTACTCTCACCTCTTACAAAAAAGATGGGGAAAAACATTCTTACAACCATCTACACCATATTACAAACTAATCATTAGAAAACTTCACAATTCATCAACAATAAATCACCAGTATTCATTGATTGTGATTTGATCTTAATCCTTGATCCTGAACCATTGTTGTTTGAAGTTTTGAAGAAAAAAAGAAGTAGTCTTTCATCTTTCCATTCATAGTCAATATTATCATGGTTTGTGCTTGTTTGACAAGGAGAGGCATGTCAAGTTTGCTTGAATGGAGCCCTGTACCAGGGGTGTTGCTACCAGGGGAAAAAGGGGGATAGAGTCCATTGAACCCAGAGGTTGAAAGGGGTCCAGTATCTTCCTGAACGTGATTTTGCAATTGCATCACAACACCAAGCAATGTGATTTTGAGGGGGGCAGATAGCAAAATCAGTGCAAGGGGCCCAGAATTTCTAGTGTCGCCACTGTCCTGGACATAACAAAAAAATATTAAGGCCATTAATTGAGATTTTGTTCCCATGACTTTTAGTTAAATTGTGGCTATGTTGTACTAATTTGTTCCCTAATAAAAAAAAACATAAATAGAAATTGGTGTATTGATTACTATTTTATTTCCACATATTTACTAAAAATGCTATGGTTAATCTATGGTTAGTAGCCATGGTTAATTTACAACCATTTACAAAGTGTGTTAATTGCTTTAGAATAGAGGGAGAAAACATTGAGATTTGAAACAAGCGATAGGCTGTCTAGCTCATGTCCCAAAGCACAACAGAGCAGGATTATCGAAAACATAATTAAACTTGGCTTGATTCAATTTCTGTTGCTTTCTTAGTTCTTTGTATTGGACTTTGTAGGCCTACTGTTTTTATTTTAATGCAGTTTTAAACAATGAATCAGGTAAAGCATATGTGCAAAATTAAATGACCCTGTCCTCTATAGGATTTGTGTCATCACCTGAGGTGTCATAATTTATTAACCCTGCAAAACTATATGATTTTCTGTCTACAAAAGGAAATATTTATTATAACCTTTATACATTACTGGACAGTTAGGAGTAGCTCCAAAAGGACGATATAGGAGCAATATCACATGAGTGGCAGTGCAATATGGCTGTATGACACAGCATGGCTATGATTTGGCTGTAGGCACAAAGCTGCAGGCCTTAAAAGTCATAAAAGTTGTTAGGCAATTCAATCAAAAGTTCAAGATATACTAATTATACAATTTATATAATATTGTTATTACAGCCAAAACTATACGCTCTGGAACAAATAATAGTTTATTGAGAACAAAGACTGCCCATTAGGTTTACCTAAAATTATTATATCTCATGTCTAACCACTACAGAGACAACAGAGTCAGCGGCAAATTCCAGAAGATCTGGCCAAGGTGAGGTGCTTTTGGTGTGTTCATGAGAACTGAATGGCCGCTAACGCCCTGGAGCTCAAAAAGTTAAACAAATTAATCAAATAGATGTTATCTTTATTAACAATGCACACCAGCTTTTCGCATCAGAGCCAAGCGACAAAATCGTTCTGCTAATACTAGTGTCTTCAAGTGTCTACAAGTTCAACGCACTCTTGGAAGCTTTCTGTGTTGGCATACAGCACTTCAGTGGTGATCATTCCTGTGTCGAGTGCGTTGTGCACTTCAGGCTGCACTACACCCTGCCGTGCTGCAAGTAGCCATCTCCCCTGTGCACCTAGCACTTAAAAGACCATTTCTCTGAAAGAGCCAATTTCTCTAAAAGAGCTCACATGGGTGCAACTTTGTAAAGACGACGGTTTATCTTTTTAAAGATTACCTTTCACCAGTGTATTTCTGGATGTGGTCAATATCTGGCTCCAGGTGATGGTCACGATCGCTGCCTCACATGTCTGGGCATTAAACGTGCTGAGGTGGCATTTGTGGATGAGGCATGTTCTCATTGTGGGGATATGACCATCTCTGAGCTCCAGACCAGGTTTCATTATGTCCAGGGGGCGGAGCTCCGTTGCTGCAATCTAGTGTTCATCCTGGCGGCTGTCAGGCGAGGACTACTTGCGGCAGTAGCAAGGGCGGTTTGAGGGTAGTGGCAAACCCCTCAGGGAACCAACCCTTGGGGGCCCACCTTTCCACTTCAGATCCAGTTGACTTGCCAAAGGAACATGTTGGGCCCTCTTCAAAGAACGTACCAGTGGTATCCTTCGGTGCTCTTCCCGAGGACCTGATGTCGATCACTGCATCGGACCGGAGAACAGGTCTACAGGCATGCTGTGGTTTACACAAATAACTGCATCACCGGCTTGGGGGCCACATACAAAAGGCACAGAATGTCGGGGTGTGAACCGGCCCCCAAATGCATCGGCATATTAATTGCCTAGAGTTGTTAGTGGTGCACCTTGCCTTTAACCATCTCAAAGTGCGCTTACGAGGTAAGCACGTACTAGTCCAATCACAGTGACCGTAGCATACCTCAGTCGACAAGGTAGTCAGGTAGGCTCCTGTCGCATGTTGCAACTTGCCTGTCACCTCCCCCTTTCGGAATGGAAGGTTCTGGGGTCACTTTGTGCTATTAACATTCTGGGTCTGCTCAACCATACAGCTGAAGAACTGTCATGAGTTACGCACCTGGGAGAATGTAGATTCCATCCCCAGATGATTCAGCTGATTTGAATAAGTTTCAGAGCCGCTCATATAGACCTGTTTGCCTTTCCAGAAACCTTTCACTGCCAGTAGTTCTACTCCCTGACTGAGGAAACACTCGGTACAGATGCACTGGCACACAGCTCTCACCTGATTACGGAGCAAAATTAATCTTAGAATACTGCAGGTCAGTGTAGGATTAATGATAACCAGGAGTTTTAAAATCTCTGTCAAAATTGTTGCAATAATCGCATAAGTCCCATATATCTGGCGAGGAAGTCCTAGAGATGTATAAATAGTTTTATACATGTTTGTGTATTGGCACGACTGTTCAATTAATTAGCCAACTTCATTCATAATGAGTAGTAATAGGCTAAATTGCAAATAGGTAGCCTAATTCTAATACTCACAATGACTATCCAGCATTAAATTTTTATATTTATGTAGCCTACACAATAATATTTTACATAGTAATCCTTTTGTTTTTAATATTTGGCATGTTTGTGTGATGTGCATCCCTGTGTGTAAAAAAAAAAGTCAACACGCACTGTGGACCCAACCACAAATGGGTGCAAATGCATTTGCTAATTAAACCACGTGGCGCTGGTCGGTAAAATGCGTCGGACTGAAACTAGCGAACACACTTGTGCTGTGCCTTGCATCGCATTTCACCGGGTGTATGATAAATAAATGTGTAAGTATTCTCTGATGAAGAAATCTGATTAGCAGCACAAATTAATAGCAGGGCAATGAGATCCCACTTACAGTGATATTAAAACTGGGCGATTAAGAAATTTTGCTACAGGATATTTAGTTTAAATGGTGATTACAAAAACTGCACAGAAACTGAGCACGGAGGGCAGTTGCAGTATAAACCAGGGAGGCTCCAACAGGCTGAAGCTCTCTTAAGTAATGGCCCAAGCTGGAATCCATGTCCTTGCTCAGCCACTCCAAACACAAATTGGGTAAAGTCAAACAAAGCCAAGGTGAACTCAACATCACAAAATAACTTAAATATGCTTGCAGAACATAAGGTGAACAGACATGGAAAACACAACACAGAATTTCCCCTGACAAGCAGGCCCAGGCCCCCTCAGCCAATAGTCCAAGCCTGTGGGGGAGGGGGTTTGGCTGCTTACTTTTAACACTTTACAACATCCTGTACAACAGTCTGAAACTGTCAAAGCGGATTACAAAAACAGCCAGCTCTGGGTCTACGGCAGACAACAGGACAGGCCACAAGGGAAGAAGGAACCTCCAGAACCTTCCCTCCTCCCACAATCTGCATCACATTGCAACGTACCACCCAAACGCCATGGCCTTCACCCGCACAATGACCATCTGACATCTTTGTAACTCAGCCCATAAAGCCTACAGAGAACACAGCACTGTATCCATAGAGACTGTTAAAATCCTGCCTATCTTAGCACATTACAGAACTGACTCTGGAGAGTACATGGGCCATCAACAGAGATTCTGAGGACATTAAAGGAACTGATCCTGACACCTGAGAGGGGCCTCACCCAGCTGAGGATATAATTCCTGACGAGTAAGCCTTTTATTATTACCTTCATGATTTAAAATGTTGCTCAGCTATAGCATATTTTATATCTACATTTGGACATCTCCAAACAGGCTTTACTAAAATCAGAGCAAAGCACATATTTAACTATATATTATGATATATAATGATGATATATAGCCTATATAATTATATAATACACATATAATGCTATAGGCCGATATATAAATAAATTTATATATATATATATATATATATATATATATATATATATATATATATATATATATATACTGTATATAGATATAATGCTATAGGCTGAGATATATATCTTATATCTCTTACAAAAATTAACCATGTTTTTTTTTGTTGTAATTAATTAATTTTATATTTTTTTACATTGTGGATTGTTTAGACTGTATTTTTCAAAATGGTGAAATTGTTTACCAACTTAGCTTGTTGGCGAATATCAGATGTGGTAAAAGTTTCAAAAGTGTTATAACCGGCTATTGGCGTTCGCTCACCATGTGCCTTTTCCAGGATCTGAGCAGCCCTCAGGTGCCACTACTGGTTGCCGGACTTGTGTGCATTGCAAAGTAAAGCAATGGTAAGAGACAGGACACTCCTTGGAAATGCTAGGCATGTGATGTGCACTTGTGTGTCCAGTTGAAAAGGAACTGTTTCCTGGAGTGGCACAAAGACATATAACTGTGCAATTCTGGGCACTACATGATAGAGTGGTCCCTTTTTTTTTTATCTTGCACTCTTCCCGTTTACAATTTTTTTTTTTTATGTTTCACTTTTCTTTTTTACCTTCTTTCTTTCTTTTTGCACAGTTTCACCTTGATTGTATCTTCTGTGTTTTTGCTAACTTCTAATGTTATTTTGTGTGATAGTTAAATAGTCTAAATAATAAACAAAAAATATATACATTTATTTAGTTCACACCCTCTCGCATATGACTTTTACCAACAAAAAGTGACATAGAAATTTTAAATCAATATATTGTTTTCTGTAAGTGAGTAAACAAGATGATTTTCACATAATTTAGAAAGAAAAATTCTAGGCTACAAGCTCCAGTTCTCAACAGTCACGGGAACCAATGTTCTGTATGTGTTTTATTGCCTTATTCAAGTGTTTTAACATTTTTAGTTTTTCACTAACCACGCATAACATTTTTTCTCTCAAAAACACAATCATGTACATACATGCATTTCACATATTATTATAGCCCAGTTTGTGCTGATTACAGTGATATTAGACTTTACCCATTTAGATATTTATAAGAAACTGAAAAAAGCACAAATGTCAGGGCATGACAAAACTTCTCCAGGCCCCCAAAATACCCTTAGACTCAAGAGGGTTAAGGCCTAAAGGTGTGCATTGAACATACAGTCATACATACATACCACCTTCACATTGATAAAAAGCTGCTGTATCACATTGACCCTTTGCTGAACTCAAGACAGGTCACCCAGACAGATTGTCAGGTCACCGAGGTCATGGAAAAATCTTACAGCCAACCATGAGAATACGGCATTAAGCCTCACACTCTCCAAAGCACACACCAAGCACACACCAGACCTGCCTTCGAAAGCAAGTGAAGTAGCTTCCCTATGAGGTCTTGTTGTCAAACATGATGACTGCCAAGGACACCTGCATTTTAACTTTAAGTAAAATAACCAAAGCTCAACCTGCTACTTCCTGGTTCTTGCATACCTTGCAACCCCCTGGGGAAGTCCTCACAAGTATCAACAGACAGTGTGGCCAAACCCTCAACCACACACCATCAAGGGAGTAGAGGGAAACCGGCCCCACTTTGAACCACACTCCCTTTTTTGAAGAGACATCCTGCACCTGCCAACAACTGCTAGTGCCAAAGCTGCTCTTCACAAGAGGCAATGATGCATAGCTAATGGAAACTATGTGGACTCACTCAAGACCACCTAACATCAAAATGCAATCTACGCCATGCCTGATTTACCCTCATTCCAAGGAGTTTCATCTGAGAACTGTATTCACCACTTACTGCCTTAGTACTGGTCTGTGGGTTAACAGCAAACCTCTCCCACAGCAACACTACAAGCTGGACTTCCAGTCATCAAATAACAAGTGACAGCCATCCTAATCGCCCTTGAAATCGCAACGGCTCACAAGAACTGCATCAGACAACTAATTTACACAGACTCAAATTATGCCAAGCTCATCTTCACACACCCCCTCCTTGGCTAGGAAAAAGACAAGTTTGCTACAATGAATAAAAAGCCAGTAAAGAACCTACACTTGTCCCAGGTGTACAACAACATCCCAAGCAAGCATGATCTGATCATCTACTTGAAGGTGTAATGATACTGAAACCAACTGAGTCCTGACATGCCCTTGCCAAAACAGTTGGATTGCATGGTGGGCTATGGTCTCAACCAAGAACCACCCACCCTCCAATGACATGACAGCCTTAATACGCAGGAGACCAACGTTCACCTCCATGGTACCCACTCTGGCACTAACCTAACGACTATCCACAGATGGCATTGCTTAAATGCAAACCTCTGAAACATCAATAGGGATTATTCTTCACCACCTCCCTAACCCCTCCAACCACTCTATCACTTCTGCTCAACTTGCTGCTACTCCAGCACTCAAACTACTGTACGATGTCAAACACATGCTGGGTGTGCTGAACAACATTCTATAAAATGTCCCTGATGACCAAAGCTTGTGGTGCCACAATGACAAAGGGGGGTAAAGGTAATCTAGGCCCAGAACGCACCATGTGCATTTAATTTTTAGCTATTTGTTAAACCTTCGTCAATTTAAACATTTGTTTACCCTTTAAATAAATATTTTCAATCATTCTTAGGGGTAAAACGGGGTAGTTGCTCCCAAAACCTTACTATTTGTCCAATCTAAGGATTGAGTGGATGGATGGAATTCTTACCCTAGGGGCCTGTATGTCCCACCAAAGTACTATTTGACCATCTCTCTACCAGGTACATGAGGGTCACTTGGCCTTGGGGCCCCATACCACAAACTCACTATCTGAAGTGAAGTGAAGTGAAGTGAAGTGACATTCAGCCAAGTATGGTGACCCATACTCAGAATTTGTGCTCTGCATTTAACCCATCCGAAATGCACACACACAGAGCAGTGAACACACACACACTGTGAACACACACCCGGAGCAGTGGGCAGCCATTTATGCTGCGGCGCCCGGGGAGCAGCTGGGGGTTCGATGCCTTGCTCAAGGGCACCTAAGTCGTGGTATTGAAGGTGGAGAGAGAACTGTTCGTGCACTACCCCCACCCACAATTCCGTCCGGCCCGAGACTAGAACCCACAACCTTTTGATTGGGAGTCCAACCCTCTAACCATTAGGCCATGACTTCCCCCTGTCCATGTCTTCCATCTGTCCATGTCACCGCTATTGTGCCAGAACAACTCCTTGACCTCCGCTGACCACCGCATATTGTCAGGGGCCCCTCTGGCGCACAGAAGCCGTACAAACACTTTCAGGGGTCAAAAAGCCAAAAAACGCTATAGGGTACATGGATAGGGTGCCATTTAATGGTCGTCAAGGGCCCCTTTAGCGGGCGGTAAAGTTTGGTGGCCCTACGACCTCGTTCTGGGGTCAAAAGGTAAAAAAAGTACTGCAAGTACTGTGCTTAAATGGGAAGCGGGGTGTCCCCTGTACCGGGACAATATGTCGTAGGGCTCTGAAGTTTGAGATTCTCACATCTCAGGGGCCCCTTGCTCGTGGCCCCGAAGGATGAAGCCATATGGCCTTCTGTACAAAAGCACTTCTCTTTAAGCGTAAAACCATTCAAAAGGTTGAATGGTTTTCAACCTTTTGAATGGTTTTACCATTCAAAAATCTTACAGCCAACCATGAGAATACGGCATTAAGCCTCACACTCTCCAAAGCACACACCAAGCACACACCAGACCTGCCTTCGAAAGCAAGTGAAGTAGCTTCCCTATGAGGTCTTGTTGTCAAACATGATGACTGCCAAGGACACCTGCATTTTAACTTTAAGTAAAATAACCAAAGCTCAACCTGCTACTTCCTGGTTCTTGCATACCTTGCAACCCCCTGGGGAAGTCCTCACAAGTATCAACAGACAGTGTGGCCAAACCCTCAACCACACACCATCAAGGGAGTAGAGGGAAACCGGCCCCACTTTGAACCACACTCCCTTTTTTGAAGAGACATCCTGCACCTGCCAACAACTGCTAGTGCCAAAGCTGCTCTTCACAAGAGGCAATGATGCATAGCTAATGGAAACTATGTGGACTCACTCAAGACCACCTAACATCAAAATGCAATCTACGCCATGCCTGATTTACCCTCATTCCAAGGAGTTTCATCTGAGAACTGTATTCACCACTTACTGCCTTAGTACTGGTCTGTGGGTTAACAGCAAACCTCTCCCACAGCAACACTACAAGCTGGACTTCCAGTCATCAAATAACAAGTGACAGCCATCCTAATCGCCCTTGAAATCGCAACGGCTCACAAGAACTGCATCAGACAACTAATTTACACAGACTCAAATTATGCCAAGCTCATCTTCACACACCCCCTCCTTGGCTAGGAAAAAGACAAGTTTGCTACAATGAATAAAAAGCCAGTAAAGAACCTACACTTGTCCCAGGTGTACAACAACATCCCAAGCAAGCATGATCTGATCATCTACTTGAAGGTGTAATGATACTGAAACCAACTGAGTCCTGACATGCCCTTGCCAAAACAGTTGGATTGCATGGTGGGCTATGGTCTCAACCAAGAACCACCCACCCTCCAATGACATGACAGCCTTAATACGCAGGAGACCAACGTTCACCTCCATGGTACCCACTCTGGCACTAACCTAACGACTATCCACAGATGGCATTGCTTAAATGCAAACCTCTGAAACATCAATAGGGATTATTCTTCACCACCTCCCTAACCCCTCCAACCACTCTATCACTTCTGCTCAACTTGCTGCTACTCCAGCACTCAAACTACTGTACGATGTCAAACACATGCTGGGTGTGCTGAACAACATTCTATAAAATGTCCCTGATGACCAAAGCTTGTGGTGCCACAATGACAAAGGGGGGTAAAGGTAATCTAGGCCCAGAACGCACCATGTGCATTTAATTTTTAGCTATTTGTTAAACCTTCGTCAATTTAAACATTTGTTTAAATTGATATTTAAATTGATATTTTAAATAAATATTTTCAATCATTCTTAGGGGTAAAACGGGGTAGTTGCTCCCAAAACCTTACTATTTGTCCAATCTAAGGATTGAGTGGATGGATGGAATTCTTACCCTAGGGGCCTGTATGTCCCACCAAAGTACTATTTGACCATCTCTCTACCAGGTACATGAGGGTCACTTGGCCTTGGGGCCCCATACCACAAACTCACTATCTGAAGTGAAGTGAAGTGAAGTGAAGTGACATTCAGCCAAGTATGGTGACCCATACTCAGAATTTGTGCTCTGCATTTAACCCATCCGAAATGCACACACACAGAGCAGTGAACACACACACACACACTGTGAACACACACCCGGAGCAGTGGGCAGCCATTTATGCTGCGGCGCCCGGGGAGCAGCTGGGGGTTCGATGCCTTGCTCAAGGGCACCTAAGTCGTGGTATTGAAGGTGGAGAGAGAACTGTTCGTGCACTACCCCCACCCACAATTCCGTCCGGCCCGAGACTAGAACCCACAACCTTTTGATTGGGAGTCCAACCCTCTAACCATTAGGCCATGACTTCCCCCTGTCCATGTCTTCCATCTGTCCATGTCACCGCTATTGTGCCAGAACAACTCCTTGACCTCCGCTGACCACCGCATATTGTCAGGGGCCCCTCTGGCGCACAGAAGCCGTACAAACACTTTCAGGGGTCAAAAAGCCAAAAAACGCTATAGGGTACATGGATAGGGTGCCATTTAATGGTCGTCAAGGGCCCCTTTAGCGGGCGGTAAAGTTTGGTGGCCCTACGACCTCGTTCTGGGGTCAAAAGGTAAAAAAAGTACTGCAAGTACTGTGCTTAAATGGGAAGCGGGGTGTCCCCTGTACCGGGACAATATGTCGTAGGGCTCTGAAGTTTGAGATTCTCACATCTCAGGGGCCCCTTGCTCGTGGCCCCGAAGGATGAAGCCATATGGCCTTCTGTACAAAAGCACTTCTCTTTAAGCGTAAAACCATTCAAAAGGCTCTGACTGTGTAAGTGACAAAAGCCGCATTTCCACTGGCTTAAAGAGGGCCAGGCGGGGCTTATAGCCTCGGGCCAGTAGCACCGAGGCCAGAACAGCGCAGGGTTTCCACAGTCGTTCCTGAAACTCTGCTGAGCGTCACTAAAACACACCCTTTTACACGTCTCTCAGGAACAACATCATGCAAACTCATCATTTCACCAACAAAGAAAAGTTATCAGAAAACTAAGAAATAAGTCACTGGAACTAGCGCGATCACAAAATGAACACTATAAAAGCGGTAGTTTGTTTGTATGCTTTGTTAAATATTCAAATTCAAAAGCATCAATGTTTTACTATAGAATAAGTGATATATTGATCATAATTAGTTAATTTATCAGGACTCAAAATTAAATCACACAGAAATACATTTATTTGTATTGTATGTATTTATTTTAAACGCTTATAAAAAATAGCCTGCTTATTCAGTCGAGTCCGTTTCTGTTTATTTGTAGCCAAAGTAGCCTATATGTCACATTTAGAATGATTGATAATCTCTATATTTTTATAAAGGCTCCCAAACAAGAAAAAAAAAACTTTATTATATTTTTATGATAGGCAACGTGGAGCTAAACTCTCGAGACAAGACTTATGACAGACAATATAAGTCACTAAATGAATAAACGATGTAATAGAGAAAAAGAAGCTGACGTCTGATTTCTTCAAGCAGTCATATTTAGCGTACTATCTTTACTGTGGTAATGTTATAAATATTTCTGCCTTGTAAAATAATAATCCACATAGGATGAAATTATTTCAAACACACGCTGCCGACTGAAAGTGAGTTTTGAGCTCATCTTATTAAATAAAGTTTTTAATGCTGGTGTTATAACTGCTTTTTGTTATGATCCGCAGCGCTGACTCTATTTTTATAAAAGAGTGAGTTTTGAAAAAAGTCTTTAATGCTGAAGTTATATAGCTGTTATCTTTCTGAAATGATCCACGGTTGACACTCTCCAGACACGGAGAAACTCCGCCTTTGTTCAGAACCCCTCCTCTAGCCCCAGCTGGCCTGCTTTGGCATAAGGTTTTTGTCAGGCCAAAAAACCCTGGCCGTTGGCCCCAAGAAAGCCTTGGCGAGGCACGATGAAGCCCCGGAAGTGACAGTGGAAACGCGACTGGCCCTGGCATGCACTAGCACGCCCGGTTTAAGCTGGACAGTGAAACATGGCTAATGAGTACTTAGGGAGAGAATTTGTGCAGAAGTCCCCAAATTTTACCCTTGGCTATAGGGCCCAGCGCCTTTAGGGTGTTGCTCAGGTGGCCCCAGGTGCCACAGTTCCAAATTTCCAAACTTTCTGAATAAATCCCATTTGCCATTTATTTGACCGGGAGTTCGGCCTAGTGGTTTCGGCTTCGAAAGGGCCAATTGACTAGAGGGTGCCATTTGAATCTTGTCAAGGGTAAACCAAACAAAGATACATGGATGAATTACATATATTATAATCAACAAAGATTCATTAATTATACAGATGCATTATCACTATTAGGGGACCAAGTGCATGCAACAAGTAACAAGACATGGCAAAACAGAAAGGCTCTTAATTGGCTCTTGGGAGACAAGGGAATAGTTTGTGTTATGTTTGAAGATCAATGTTGTACTTGTCCCTGGGGGAGCTTTAAGTGAGGTTATGACTAAAATAAAAAAATTAAGAGCGGAAGTTACAACAAATGCCAGAAGAGATTTATTTGAAATTTGTAGCATGGGGAGCATGGTTTGCTAACCTGGGAATGTTTTTAGGAGTTGCAATATTAGTAGGAAGATTATTATTTTCCTGTATATTACCTACATTAAGAACATTAATCGGCAACACGGTTAAGCAAATGGAAGTGATGAAAGTTCCAAACAATCAACAAATGATCACAGAAAGGAGCCTGGAGAGGACTATTATGAAGGATGGCTTAGCAAACTAATCTTAAATGAGCAAACTTTTGATAGTTCTAGTGACTCTAATAAGGATGGTGAAGAGGTCTAAAGATGAAGCATACCCTGGGTAGCCTAACTTCTGCCCAATGGTGGCCTCCTACAATGCATAAGGTATCTGGGCTGAAGATCAACTATTATAATCTTGTGATATTCAATGTGTTGTGTTTTGTATTTATTTTTATGTCTTTTATACATAAATCTGACAACTCAGGCAAGTGCTGAACTAATTGCAAGCTCATGCTTATAGCATTGTTTTCTATTAAAAAAGGGTTAACGGGGACTGGTTCTTTTACTCCCTCCGAGGGAGATGTTTGGTCCTGTTGCTCCCCCAGAGTGAAATTACATAATCTGGTCACTGGTGATATTATAGTGTGACTTATTTAGTCACTAGATAGTGTTAACTAATAAGACTGATGAGACTGAGTGTGATTCATCAGATCAGTGGGAGACAACACTACAGAGACACACTTTTCCTAAGACACATTTTTTATGTAAATTAGAAAGGTTTGCACTTGGCTATGTATTATTAAATATTATTGCATAGCTCTCTGAAAAAAAAGGGGAAAAAAGATTGGTCTCTTGATGAATCAATAAATTGAAACATTCAGTGGTTAAATACTTATGAAAAAAAAACTTTATCCAAGAAATTATTGTATAACTAACAAAACTTCCTGTTTTGCGTTAAAGCGACTCTGAAAATATTAGCGCTTTGTCATCGGATCATAAAGATAAAAATAACCAATTTATATAATATTTAGTTACATTGTAATGGCTGAATATATACACATTTCTGCAGCTATTATTATGTTTAAATGAAAAAAAAAAACGAAAGGAGGCAGTGGTATTTGATATCCTTTTTAGTTTTATTGTAAATGTATGGTGAGGAAAATTGCATTCGCCAAGCGAGCTGATTGATGTTACCAAGTACACTGCTGTTTGCAGAATTACCGGAATTGCGTCTTCGCGGACATCACACTCCCGAGTCGAATGTGCAAAGTCTGAACTACCGAGGATGCACGTCCAAAATCAGCGTGCTTTGAATTGAGAAACACGCACAGACCTACATCACCAGACTATTGATGGAAACACAGAAAGCAACAGGTCTGGGGGGAAAAAGTTCCTGAGAAAAAAGTTAGGTGGAAACGCGGCACTAGATCAGCAAAGACATCATTACTGATGAAGCTGTTCGTCAAGGCCACAAACTCATTTAACCTGTCCAAAACCAAACGGCTTCTGAGTAAAAGGAAAACCTGTACCGTATGAACTATCGTCAACTTGCTGCGCGAGCGTCAACATGTCCTCCACAATTTCACCGATTTCTACAATTTTTCAAAACATTCCGCAAAATCGTCTATTAATATTTTTTTTTCCGGTCGATTGTGAGTGACATCACTTCCCAGTGCAAACACGCCCAATAAAATGGCCCCACCCCTGTCACTTGATTGACAGGTTTCCATGTAGACATCGTACATTCAAATGCAAAAGGAATTGCGATTCCATTTGAGTTTTGGCAGTCTACATGCACAGTGCAGAGAGAGTGAAAAAGCAAATGTGTTAATTAATATTGCTTTTTAAATATGACAGGCTCATGGCTCGTAAGACATGAGTATTGGATTTGCAAATGGACTTTGCTTTTCATGTTGAAATTTGGCACTCACTGTGCATTCACAAAAGCGAAAATGCAAACAGTAATGCACAATTTGCATTTGCGTTTGGATTATGTCACATTTTATGCGTCCACAAATTGAAAACCCAATTGCAAATACAATTTGCAATTCCTTTTGAATAATGTCCGGAATATTATTCCATTGGTGAGTGACCATGTAATAAGTTGGAATAATGTATAAAAGTATAAATAGCTTACTGTACATTATTCCTTGTATAATTATTATATCTTCATCACTCTTTTAAACATGAACACACACTTCATTTCTTTAAAACAAAGCTATTTGAAAGGAGTAAATCATTACCTGATCTTGAATCTGTAATTTCCCTAATGATCAGCAGCATAAACCAAATGAACTTCATCTCTGAATGACACGGATGCTAAAAGAAAAATATAAAAAGTAAAACCGTATTATAATCAGAAACTCACAAGATGGTGTGTTAACATCAATGTGTTTTGCTTCAGAATACTTGCACAATCACTTACCAAATACATTTCATACACACATCTACAATCACTTTCTGTTCCAGGAAAACTGGCTAAACTGGTATAAATGCACATTGTACTCTGTCACACATGCTCAAACAGATAAAAAAATATATACACACTACTAATTAACAGGCATTTTTTGATCATTTTAAGTCTTGCGTGTCGGAATAAATTGTGCTGATATGAGAATTCATAAGATCATAAAGATATCATTATCGACCTAGTTTTCCCTTATTCACCAAACAATATAAATGACAAAATTTAGAGCAAAAAATTGACATTTATTTATGATGATTTATGGTGATTGTTGAATTTACACACCGTTTGGATATCTGGATCCTCTAATTTACATCTCTAACATCCCAGAAGCCAGTAACAAATCAGTTGATTTTCCCTCATCTCTTAGATTGGGAGATGTCATCAGCGGTCTCAGAAATCCTTCGATGGTGTCCGTGCTAACTCAGTCAGTTCTGGACCGAAGTCTTTTTCAGGTTCAAGTTTTTATGTTATCTGATAGAATATCAGTTAAATGTCTAGAAACCCTCACTAGTTTATGTTCCATGGAATCATTAACTTAAATGAATTGTTTCACGTTTCATTTATCGATTATTTATACACTCTTGTTGATGAAGTAACTAAATCAGATCTTCAGCTGCTGAGATGAGTTCCCTCTTCTCCTCCAACTATTTCTTATTGATTTTCTTATTGTCTTCACTGTAATGACTCTACAGTCAGATCATCGAAAGCAATTTCCAGTTCACATATTTCATTCAGATTTCTTATGTGTAGGGATTCACCAGAAGTTTGAACATTACTGGTTGGACTTAAGCCAACATGATGATAAATAAAAAATGTGACATTTTAACTTTTGGACCTTATTTTATGATAATTGCAATGATAATGTTTTTATAGTGTCTTTGTAGAACAGAGCTTGGTAATTTAAAAAGAGCTAATTAAAATCTCTGTAATATTCTCCGCAAAAGATCTGTAATATTTTGATAGCAATAACTGCACTTTTACTTAACCTTTTTATGTTGGCTTATGATGGCTTGAGAAATAACATACATTTCATTTTCACTACCAAGCTTATCTAATATGTTTGATCGTGACCAGGTCAGGTAATGACTGTCTGCTGGTCAGACAGCAGTGTGAAAGATGCTCGAGACAGATGATGTATCTGACTGCAGTCTAACCAATTGCGGTTCAGAAATACATGGCCAAGTGGTTTAAATTAGTGTGCGTGTATTACTATGATTATGGTAATTTCAGGACCAACACAGACTCTGCATTCCAAACCGCATAGTTCCCTACTATTGTTGCATGTTCTCTGTGGTCTGTCTGGACTTTTATGTTGAAGTGTTTCCCATGCCTTGTTTTATAGTCTGTTTGTAGTCCATTTGCGTATTGATTCACTGTGATTAGGTTCCCCAGGTGTTCCCATTTACCATGCCCCCTTGTTATCTTGCATAGCATGTTCTCTTGTGTTTAAGTAGTGCTTGTGTTTCTTGTGCTTTGTCAGTTGATGTAATGTTATGGCATTGTTTTGCTCCTTGTCCGGCCCGTGTTTTGGTTTATTCTTTGACCTTGTTTTCACAACTCTACCTGCACTTAGATCCACATTCTCTGCCTGCTTACTTCGTTCCCCTCGCATAACAGAAAAACTGACCACAGCTATGGATCTAACACGTATGCGGCCCCTTTTCTTTACCATGGCGGGTGTTCCCTCAAGCACCACACCTGTAAGTTTTTGGACTTGGTGTACCATACACAATTTCCGGACAGTTTGCTCATGAAATCTTTTTGCACTGGACTTAATGAACCATTCAAATTGCAACTTTCCTGTGCTGGTCTTCAAGGGACATTTTGTGAGTATGTGGAGCTAGCCCTTTGACTCAGTAACTGTCACAAACCGAAGTGCATGGACTCTGGAGTGTGCATTTGAAGTGCAATTCCATCAGAGTGGAGTGTCAACGGCTGCCAAACTGAAGTTTTTGCAGATGTAAAGTGCGATTGTATCATGACGTAAGCTGTCCCAAAGTCAGAATGTGCCTGCATAGGCCATATTCCTCGGCTGATTGTGTCACCGCAACATGGCGAAGGCTGATGAAATTCGAAAGTGACTTTAAATGCCCCCTTAATTTCCCAGGAAAATGAAGTGTACATCTGAAAGACACTTTGCACCCTACCATTACCCAGAATCACTTGCGTGCATCCACTACGAGGATGTTTATTCTAAAGAACGAGGCAGGTGAGAGAGAAATTTAAGTATTGTTTTCATTTACTCAAATACTTACTCAAATACAAAAGCCAGGGTATTTTCATTTTTACATGAAGCACACAAACAATAAGACAACCACTATATAAGACAAAAGTGTCTACATTTGTTGTTTTTGTAGTGCTGTCATGTAAGCGATGTCTACAAATGTTTTAATCAAACTTTAGCAGTTCAGTATTTTGTATGCATGTCCTTCTGTGTCATATTTTCTTGAAAAGATTTAAAACCTGTCTTTTTATATATATATATATATACAGTATTGTTCAAAATAATAGCAGTACAATGTGACTAACCAGAATAATCAAGGTTTTTAGTATATTTTTTATTGCTACGTGGCAAACAAGTTACCAGTAGGTTCAGTAGATTGTCAGAAAACAAACAAGACCCAGCATTCATGATATGCACGCTCTTAAGTACGGTGGCCGAGAAGGGTCACAACATGTACAAACGCCACAACAACTACATTTTCAGAAAACACCTCCAAATTCAGAAAACACATACAAATGCCACAACAACTACATATTCAGAAAACACATACAAACGCCACAACAACTACATATTCAGAAAACAACTTCGTCGATTTCACATCACGTACGCTGCAAATATTCACAGCACGAGCAAATAGGGAAACGAACTGCAAACTGCGAAGACACAACGGAAATGTTTCCAGGGGGGGCCGTAATCAGTGACGGACCCGCATCCATCCGGTTGTCTTCGCGCTTCTGAATGTGCGCTTTTGTTGCTTATGGCTACAAGACGTAAGTGTTTCTCTTTTATTATGACAGACTTGTCGATGTGGTCTGATACCGTGTTTTCAACGTATTATCCCCATAACGTATTAGTCCACTGCCAACGCTGTTAGCTGGAAACTAGCTCGCTAGCTCGCTTCTGGTCACTAAATAGAAAGTGAAAGTGAAAGTGAAGTGACATTCAGCCAAGTATGGTGATCCATACTCAGAATTTGTGCTCTGCATTTAACCCATCCGAAATGCACACACACAGAGCAGTGAACACACACACACACTGTGAGCACACACCCGGAGCAGTGGGCAGCCATTTATGCTGCGGCGCCCGGGGAGCAGTTGGGGGTTCAATGCCTTGCTCAAGGGCACCTAAGTCGTGGTATTGAAGGTGGAGAGAGAACTGTACATGCACTCCCCCCACCCACAATTCCGTCCGGCCCGGGACTAGAACTCACAACCCTTCGATTGGGAGTCCTACCCTCTAACCATTAGGCCACGACTTCCCAACTAGATGCATTACTGGCGTTTGTACATTGTTGTCCTGATATCTGAACTATTTAGTTTTCAGATTGAAATGTTCTGTCCGTTTTG
This sequence comes from Carassius gibelio, assembly GCF_023724105.1. Classification (NCBI taxonomy): domain Eukaryota; kingdom Metazoa; phylum Chordata; class Actinopteri; order Cypriniformes; family Cyprinidae; genus Carassius; species Carassius gibelio. The sequence continues at coordinate 46,708,768 of NC_068398.1, forward strand.
TGCTGTGCAACTGGGGGACGCTCCCAAGTTTTGCCCGTCGTGTGGTATGAACGTGGGGTTCCTTACGGAGCGTCCATCCACGTCATCAAGCGTAGGCCATGGGCCTACAGGTAACATCCCCTTGTTGTTCTATTAACCCCCATCAGAGCATATTAGTTATTATAATGAATCTATCTCTCTCTCTGTGTGTGTGTGTCCATAACCATGAACCCTCAGAGGATGACCTAATACGTGCCTACTTCAGAAAGGACCACTCCAACGAGATTATTAGAGATTTTTTGGTGTCAAAGCATGGGATTGTAATGAGCCTGAAAACTCTAAAAAGAAGGCTGAAATGGTTAAACCTAAGTCGGAGAGCAAATTACACTCCACTGGAGACTGTGAATGCTGCCATCACTACTGAATTGAATGGCTCAGGACAGCTGTTGGGCTACAGGGCTATGTGGCAGACCCTGCGACAGAAGCATTCACTGACAGTAAAACGAGACAATGTCATGCAAGCCCTCAGATTATTAAATCCAACAGGAGTATCTCTCCGTCATAGGCGCAGATTTGTTAGGCGATCCTATTGCGCCGCAGGACCCAATCAGGTGTGGCACGTGGATGGCTATGACAAGCTCAAGCCCTTTGGGATTGCCATCAGTGGCTGCATCGATGGGTATTCAAGGCGGGTTATGTGGCTAAATAGTGGTAGCACCAACAACGACCCTGCAGTAATCGCTCAACATTACCTGCAGTGTGTTTCGAGCTATGGCCTTCCGGCTCGTCTTCGGACAGACTGTGGGACAGAAAATGGAGACATGGCTGCCATCCACTGTTCTTTAAGAGAGGACCACACCGATGAATTTGCGGGTTCTGTCAGCCACATGTATGGCACTTCAACTGCCAATCCAAGGATTGAAAGCTGGTGGTCCTTTTTCAGAAAACAGAGGTATGTTTTTAGATGTTATAGAGGGTGTGAAATAGAAGACTTACATATACACACACATACATATTTTTCAATACTGTTTGATATTTCTGTAATCTTTTCATAATGTTAGAATTTCATAATTCTATTATGCTGGGTTGGCACCATACAATGATGACTTTGAAAATGTAGGTTTATTTTTATGAGCGTCATTCATGGATTAGGCTGTGTACTGTTAATTTTGCAATAGTTATGACAAGTAAAAGGATTAGTGTGCGTGGTTGTTTCAAATTTGTTATAACGAGAAACAAGTGTTGCTAGTCCAACATTCTGCTGGTGAATGCAGTGCAGAATGTTGTTTTCCAAGACGGTCACATAATTTTTAAAGTATTTGTGTTAGAAACATTTATACAAAACTGAAATCACGGTGTATACTTTAACTCCATTATTAGGACACAGTTCTGGATGGATTTATTCAGTGACCTGAGAGAGAGACACTACTTCAACGGCACCCATGAACACAAGTGCCTTTGTACGGTATGTGTTCCTGGGCATCTTTCAGAAAGAGCTTGATGAGCACCGAGAGCTTTGGAATAATCATACAATCAGGCCTGTCCGTCAGTCTCTCTGTCCATCTGGGAAACCGGAGACCATGTACCACCTGCCTCACAGGTTTGTTTGTAGCACCTGTATTGTCATTCAATAAATGTTTGGTTGTTTTCAATTTGAGATTTAAATATTATTCATAATGAGTTCACTGTTGTGTTTTTTGTGCGGCCTTAGGTTTGGTGGAAGGGATTGTGGATTCCCAGTGGATCCCCAAGTGTTACAGGAGTTCAAAGACCTTCTGCCACCCACAAACAGTTTGTGTGGAGATGCTAATCTCCAAGCATATTTTGCCAACTTGGAGAGACAGAGCCAGCTCGCTCCACCCATCAACTGGCCAGCTGCTGTTGACAACTACATTAGACTAAAGGAAATGGCTGGTCTTTGAGAGTGAGAGAGACAGACGTATAGCCAGTTTATTTTCTTTCAGACAGCATTGCCTCCAGTGTGGTGTACTGATATGTACACCTTTAATGTTTGACACATGGTTAAATTAAAAGCAAAGATATTAATCGATTGCAATGACTTTCCCTTACTTTTTAAACCATCACAATGTATGTTTTTGGTGTTAACCCAGTGTTGATTAATACGGTATGCTGAAGCTAAAGGTGACTTTCATGTTAGATCAGTAACATTTCATGACCAATTTATGCAACAACAAATAAACTTCATTCTGACGGCCCTTGCAAAATGTTTCAGAATAGACAAACTTACATTTTCTTATATAAATGATTTTATTTCTTTAAACTGTGACAGTACTGACAAACAGTAAAGTGCGAACAGTAAGAGCAAATCTGCCACAAAAAGTTTCCAAATAGAGAAACGTGCAACTTTTCTTATAAAAAAAAATTGGATTTCTGTAAACAATGTAAAAGTGCAAACAGTAAAGTGCAATGCAAACAGTAACAACAGTAATGCAAATTTGCCACGAATGTTAATTTCTGATTGACACCTCAATGAAGCCCAAATCCAGGGGCGTTCTTGATTCCATAATTCATGGCTTCCTCAAAGATTTCATATGAGGGTAAGATCGGGAGTTTTATTGTGTTAGCGCAGACATTAGCCTCAGGAAACCTTGCGTGTTTCTGGAATGTGAGTTGAGGCTGTGGTATTAATTTTGCTGCTGGGATTTCTTTCAGGCCTGTTGCAAACATTAGAATGTCCTGCAGAGACATCCCTGACCCGTCCTCTGTGGGGGTTGGGAGTAATGAAACATTAAGATTTATCATCCATTTGAGGACTTCACTTTAAACAACGTAAAGAAAATTATACCTTTTACAGCGATTAAGTAGTCCAGCCAGTAGCCAAGCACTCTCTCCTCCTCATGCCGATTTGAGCTACCAGTTGGGCTCAATTGTGGACGGAACAGTGACTCTACAATCTCGGCTGTCAGGTCTTCCGCTCTGTAACACATGTAGGGCAGGAAAATGGAGGGATGCTGTTCCAGAGCGTTGAAAAAGTTGAGGGTAGCCAGGCCATCCTTGAACCTATAACCGGGTTGGGTTATTAGTGCTATTGCCAGTAGGACTCACTTTTGACTTAACTATTTGATAGACACTCATTTAAGTTTCATTCAAATTCTCGTTTGAATACTTACAAAGTAGTCAATGTGACCTACCTCTGGAAGGAAACATGGTTGCGGTAGGTGAAGTACCACTGGATGTAACCATCCACAACTTTTTCCTTATCCCCCAGTGTCCTCAGGCATCGATAGCATCCTGCTGTCTGAAGCATGCTGGAGTGCTTATCTGCAAGTTCTACGAGTTCCTCCAATGTTCTAGCATTCTTAATCTAGAGTAAAATAAAAACATTGAATAGACAAAATTACATTATACATGTCACAAAGGATGAGACTATAGAATATTTTAAATTTCTCTTTGACAGGAGTCAAAGTGTATTGTTTGGAATTTAAACTGTACATATTCGTGACAAAGCATGGAAGTCACTGGCTTTATTCCAGTATCACACTGGCTTTTCAAGCTACTGGGGTGTCCATATTGTTGATTGTTCATCAAAATAAAAAAATATATATTTCTCTTGAATATGCTTAGAAACACATAATTACCTCAAGGAGAACATTCCTGACTTCAGTATCAGGTATATCCTCAATTGGGGCCTCAATGCTCTTCACTTTACCAACCAGGTACTGGTAGAAGCTTGGGGAAAAGCATCGAGGCCCTGGCCCACCATGTACAATAGAGACCGCAACCATTCTTCCAACCTGGAAATACTCATCACCTTCTGCAGCTAACAATGGCAATGTTCCACGGTTAGTTCAAATTGATTTATAATACTGTCAAAAAAAGTGACAAAAAGCAAATTACCTTTGCTATCAAATGACAGGTATTTGCCATCATCCTTGCCTTCAAAAAATCTACTGGTTTTAATGGCGTCCATCAAGAGTGTAAGAAATTCCCGCGTAGGCCCTCCTGTGTCCACAGCCTCCTCTGTTTGCCCGATGTCATCTGTGAATTTGACCAAAAGGCTACAGGTGGGGTCAAATGAGGAACGTTTGAATCCCCTCAGAGCACCATCCCAGACATTAGCACGGTTTATATTAAACCTGCTACAGCTCATTGTGTTAATGTTGAATGACAGATTTGACAGAATGTCTGCAGCCGTCAGTCCAATATCGGTGTCTCTGCAACACAAGAAAGAAAAACATTAACACTGCCTTTTATGCAGATAATTAAAATATAAATCTTTTATTGACCCATTACAGTGAGAACACCATGAGAGTGTGATTAAATGTGATGGGCATAAGCATGAAGCACACATTGCAAGCTTTCTATAATTTCTGCCAGATTTTTTTTTTCTGTTAAGGGGTAAGTAAAAAAATAAATACAATGTAAATATTTACTTTAATAATTGTATGGCAACAGAAACAAGGTAAATAAATGCCCAATGTAGCTTGAACTATTTAATATGTCATTAGAGAGAAAGAAGAAAAAAGGTTGACAGCATTATTTCTATCAAAGTACCTGTCTTCCTCCTGAAAGTTCTCTACGTCCTCAACATCAGAGCAACTGCTGTCAATGACAACTGGGGCATAGATCTTGGTATATGTGCTGTGGATTAAAGGAACAATGAAATACTAAAACAAGATGGTTGTGAAATTGCAGTAAAAAAGGTGTTTTACTTGGTACTGTAATCCATTACATTCAGCAGTCGATAGAGCCAAAAGTATTACTGCAATGAAGAGAACAATTTTAATCCATTGTGACTTACTTGTAGGAGTCACATGATGTGTTGTTTTTTGGTTCTGCTCCTGCTCCATTGGCCTGTTGATGAAAGTAGAGATAACACCAAACAAATGAACAATAATTACATCACCACATCATTAACATAAACTTAATAACATTACAGAATAATACATACTTGCCCATCAGATGGCCTAGACATTGTTGGTGGACATTGTTTTGGTAAACTAAAAAAAACAAATAATTTGAATCATTTTATTTAAATCATAGCATAAGTAATTGTTAATATGATTTAAAGAGCACAACATGCTCGATCTATTCCTTTTAGCAATAATAATAAATAAAGAATGCTGTGAAATATCTGGATATTTAAAAAAAAAAAAAAAAAAGCTAGCACAGGTCTCAAAATGGCGCGAGAAACTTACATTTTCAGTGGAAGCCTAGCAAATGCTTCATCATCAGATTCTGAAGATGAGTCATCTCCATGACCTTGGAAAAGAGAAAATGATGCATCGTTATTAGGCTAGGTATACGCAAAATATATAGCAATTTTTCAACCAGCTCAAATTAAATTAAGAACTCACTCAATAACCAACCATTAGCAATTATTATTATTATTTTACATACATGTACTTCGATACTTACTCAAATCCTGAAGGGGGCAGATGTACAGTACGATCCTCTGGTAAGCCTTTCCAATGGCCTCTTTATAATGTTCAAGGACAAAGGGTCTGTCTGTGCCTGGTATATTTTGTACCTGAGAGCCATCAGGATAGACCAGGACATATTCTCCATCGTACATTGTGTCTTGATTAAAATCTCGCTGTTTTTTTATAGCAGCTGGCAAAATTTGTTTTGATGACCACAGGGGTTCAACATTTAATGGCAAGGTTTTCCCCCTTATAGGTTTTAACCCATATTTTGTTCTGGTCATTATGCCAATCGATATCTACATAAATAAGAAAAAAAGAAGGAGGAAAAAAACATGTTTAAGACTGTGTGTAATAGTCACATTGTGACCTTAAACCTCCATATTTGCTTACCTTGACCGTAATGTTTGGTTTCTTTTTAGCCTTTGAAAAGGTCCTCCTCTCAGCCTCTTTAACTTCCCTGAACCTCATGAATTGAGCTGCTCTTCCTTGGATACTTGTCTCATTCACTAACACACACAGATTCATTATAGCTATGATTTGAGATTGGTTGATAAATTGTCGCCTTTCTGACAGCTAAAACCACGGGACGACAATTCAATGCAGCACAGTGGAATAGGAGCACAACAAGAAGATGTTACCTGTAGGCCCATGGCCTACGCTTGATGACGTGGATGGACGCTCCGTAAGGAACCCCACGTTCATACCACACGACGGGCAAAACTTGGGAGCGTCCCCCAGTTGCACAGCACAAAACGGACAGAACATTTCAATCTGAAAAATAAATAGTTCAGATATCAGGACAACAATGTACAAACGCCAGTAATGCATCTATTTAGTGACCAGAAGCGAGCTAGTTTCCAGCTAACAGCGTTGGCAGTGGACTAATACGTTATGGGGATAATACGTTGAAAACACGGTATCAGACCACATCGACAAGTCTGTCATAATAAAAGAGAAACACTTACGTCTTGTAGCCATAAGCAACAAAAGCGCACATTCAGAAGCGCGAAGACAACCGGATGGATGCGGGTCCGTCACTGATTATGGCCCCCCCTGGAAACATTTCCGTTGTGTCTTCGCAGTTTGCAGTTCGTTTCCCTATTTGCTCGTGCTGTGAATATTTGCAGCGTACGTGATGTGAAATCGACGAAGTTGTTTTCTGAATATGTAGTTGTTGTGGCGTTTGTATGTGTTTTCTGAATATGTAGTTGTTGTGGCATTTGTATGTGTTTTCTGAATTTGGAGGTGTTTTCTGAATATGTAGTTGTTGTGACGGCGTTTGCATGTGTTTTCTGAATTTGGAGGTGTTTTCTGAAAATGTAGTTGTTGTGGCGTTTGTACATGTTGTGACCCTTCTCGGCCACCGTACTTAAGGCTGTGCAATTGGGCAATTAGTTGAATTAGTTGAAAGGGGTGTGTTCAAAAAAATAGCAGTGTCTACCTTTGACTGTAGAAACTCAAAACTATTTTGTACAAACATTTTTTTTTTTTCTGGGATTTAGCAATCCTGTGAATCACTAAACTAATATTTAGTTGTATGACCACAGTTTTTTAAAACTGCTTGACATCTGTGTGGCATGGAGTCAACCAACTTGTGGCACCTCTCAGCTGTTATTCCACTCCATGATTCTTTAACAACATTCCACAATTCATTCACATTTCTTGGTTTTGCTTCAGAAACAGCATTTTTGATATCACCCCACAAGTTCTCAATTGGATTAAGGTCTGGAGATTGGGCTGGCCACTCCATAACATTAATTTTGTTGGTTTGGCAACATGGGGCAACATGACCTCTTCAAGTATTTTAACATATGCAAACTGATCCATGATCCCTGGTATGCGATAAATAGGCCCAACACCATAGTAGGAGAAACATGCCCATATCATGATGCTTGCACCTCCATGCTTCACTGTCTTCTGTTATGGTGTAAGGGTGTGTGGGTTTTTTGTTTTCTCTTGTGATTTCTTCTAGGTGATGGCGTAATGAACAACACCTGTTATAGATCGGGACGTATGAATAAAAGTGCCTCTGAGACGTGGGTCGAGGCACGTGGGAAGTGACATCATCCCATGCTGCCGCTTGATCGCGCGTTGTTTGTGGATCTGTCGTCAGAAATTAAATTGATGTGTTAGTTTTAAATGTAAACCCCTAGAATTATGTAATAAAAAATATTCTTCATTATACGTTTTTGGTTTGGTTTTCGTCGTTTTTGTTGCAGTTTTGAGCTGACCGTAACAAAATGGGGGCTCGTCCTTTTCTGTTTTTTTTAAGAGGAAAATATTATTATATTAATTTGCATTCGCATTCGCATAGAGGAGTTAAATCAGCTGTGCGTTTGTTTGGATTTGTGTTGTAAAGCAGTTAGTAATTGGAAACACCTGTTTTGCGTTATCAGCAGTTAAGCTGTTTGCACGCGAAGCTGCCGACAGATCTTTGTGTAGTTTGATGCTTTTGCCAGTTTGTGAGTTTTTGTTTTTTTCCCACTTTTAAAGGAAAAGGATATGGCGATGGGTGAGTAAACACTTTAACATTTGTTTGGAAACTGATTTATGCGGTTGAAGTGTTTTGCTCAAGCGTTTTTGTGTAGTCTGGTATCAGCAGTTGATAATTGTAAGTTCCACGAGGACTTTGTGAAAAGCGAAAGGTTAGGTGTTAGTTTACTTCTCACATTTGTGACTTTTCCTGGTTAGGCTGAAGCAACGCTTGCGTTGACCCTTTATTATTTTAGTTTGTTATTTTTGTGCTGACGCTGGGCTGAGGGCACTGCCGCAGATGTTGTCTCTCTTTGGTTTGTCCGAGAGAGGTCGGCGCTGACGGTATTGGAGTGCTTAAAGTCACTTAGCTCTTGGCTGAAGTACGAAGTCTAGGGTTGAGGTAGTATTGTTAGGTAGGTGGGAAACGTCACTAAATGTGAGAAGTTTGAGTTTGTAAATATTGTTTTTTTTTTTTTGTCTCACAATGAGTTTAGAATTGACGGAGTTTTTTGAACATCCTTCTGAGGAGAGCTTTAGTCAGCTTTCTAAAAAACAGCTATTAGAGGTCGCAGACAAGTTTAAAATTCCCCTTACCACTAAAGACAAAAGTCTAAAGGAAGGACTGGGGCTGATCATTAAGGCTGCTCTGGTAAAATTAGGCATTTTGACATGTGAATTAGGAAGCCCTTTACCTCTTATAGGTGATCAGGAACAGACTAAAAAGAAATTTCCTGAAGGGACCGTTACATCACTTACATTTGAACAACAGAAACAGTTGTTGCTCTTGGAGATGGAAAAAAATAAAATGAGTCAGGAAGTTGAATTGCGTAGGTTGGATGTGGAGGCTCAGAGGTTTGCTCTGATTAGAGAGGGTAGATTGGGAAACTACGGTTCAACTCCAAAAGCTTTTGATGTGGCTCGTGCTCTTAAATTGATGCCAAAATTCGATGATGATGATTTGGATACTTACTTTAATTTATTTGAGCGGTTGGCAGGTCTTATGGGGTGGGAGGATTCTGAGCAGACGCTTCTGTTACAATGTGTGTTTTATGGTAAAGCCCAAAGAGCGTATTCCACTCTTAATGTTAGGGACAGTCAGATTTATAGTAAAGTGAAAGAAACCGTGCTAAAAGCCTATGAGTTGGTTCCAGAGGCCTATAGGCAACGATTTCGAGCTTTAAGAAAAGGGGCACAACAAACATTTACTGAATTTGCAAGGGAGCTAAGGATTCAATTTGATCGTTGGCGCTCAGGCTCACAGGTAGAGGATTTTGATTCTCTTTGTGAGTTGTTGTTGTTGGAACAGTTTAGAAATACTTTGCCAGAAAATTTGTCTGTTTATTTAACAGAGCGAAACGTTCAGAGTGCAGAGGCTGCTGCTGTGTTAGCCGATGAATATGTGTTGACCCATAAAGATGTAAAAAGAGCTAATTGGCGTCGTCCAAATAGCTCTGTGGACAATGTTTCAGTGGAGGTTCCATCTTTGCCTGCTAATGTAAAAGCTGAGAAAAAGTTAAGAGCTTTTGGTGACAAGAGTGATCAGTGTGCTTATTGCTTAAATAAGGGACATTGGAAAAAAGATTGTCCAGCCCTTAAGGCAAAAATGAACCGTACTAAATCTGATCTAAAACCTGCTCTTGCTGCTTCCTCGGTTACTAAGGTAGTTGAGGGGGTTGATGTAAATACTGCTCAAGGTAATTTGGTGTTGTGTAGTGATGAAAAGTTGAGTTATGCTCCTTTTATTACTGATGGTTCTGTGTCTCTGGTTGGGAGTGATGAGAAAATTCCAGTTAAAATCCTTAGGGATACTGGTGCTTCAGAGACCTTTATTTTGGAGTCCGTATTACCATTTTCAGAGAGTTCCAGTACTGGGAGTGAGGTATTGATAAAAGGAATTGGTTTACAAGTGTTGTCTGTACCTTTGCACACTATGGTACTTGAATCTGAATTGATTACTGGTCAAGTTGTAGTAGGTGTGCGACCCTCTTTACCAGTGGAGGGCATTGCTGTAATCTTGGGAAATAATTTGGCTGGAGGTCGAGTATGGAGGGATGTACCACCCCCACCTATTGTAACAGATTCTCCTTCACTTGAACAGGTGGATGTTGATAAACAGTTTCCTGATGTGTTCGTAACGTGTGCTGTTACTCGGGCAATGAGTAAAATTGTTGTTGAAAATCAGGATAAGGAACCTAGACAGATTAGGGATAGAAGGAAAGTGTATCCTAATCTTTCTCTTCTTTTCCCTACAGTCTCTCGTCAGGAGTTGGTGGTGGCACAAAGGGAGGACCCCAGTCTGAAAGAAATGTTTTCTGAAGTGCTAGCTCCGGAAGAGGTAGAGAGTGCAATGAGTGGTTGTTTTGTTGAGGATGGTCTTCTGTTAAGAAAATGGCTATCTGGTAGGGAAGTACCCATAGGTGAGCCTTATGAACAGGTTGTTGTGCCAATGTCTCTTCGAGATACTGTGTTGCGTTGGGCACATGGAGATGTTGTGGGGCATCTTGGGGTTAATAAAACGTACAATCATTTGTTGCGTTATTTTTATTGGCCACAGTTAAAAAAAGATGTAAGGAGGTTTATTAAAACCTGTTCAACCTGTCAGCTTACGGGGAAGCCAAATCAGTGCCTTAAACCGGCACCGTTATATCCCATACCTGTAATTGATACACCGTTTCAACATCTGATTATAGACTGTGTGGGTCCATTATCTCCATCTAAGTCAGGAAGTGTATATCTTCTTACTGTAATGTGCCAGAACACTAGATATCCAGCTGCCTATCCGCTTCGTTCAATCACTACCCGTGCTATTGTTAAAGCTATGACACAGTTTATTTCTGTGTTTGGGATTCCAAGAGTTATTCAAAGTGACCAGGGATCCAATTTTACTTCGCATATGTTTAAGGAAGTGTTGCAGCAACTTGGTGTGAAGCAAAATCAGTCTAGTGCTTACCATCCACAAAGTCAAGGGGCTTTGGAACGCTTCCACCAAACTTTGAAGTCGTTGCTGCGGGCTTATTGTGTGGAGCTAAAGGGTGATTGGGAGGAGGGGTTGCCCTGGTTAATGTTGGCAGCTCGTGAGGTGGTTCAGGATAGTTTGGGTTTTAGTCCCAACCAGTTAGTCTTTGGTCATAAAGTGCGTGGACCATTGGCTTTACTTCATGATGGATTAAAGGAAGTATCTGACCCACCTCAGGGTTTGTTACAATATGTAGAGGGTTTCAGGCGTCGGTTATTTTTGGCTGGTCAAATGGCTAAAGAAAATTTGCTGAATAAGCAAAAGAAGATGAAGCGGTTGTTTGATAGGAACACAGAGTCTCGTGTGTTTTGTCCAGGTGACCAGGTGTTAGCTCTGTTGCCTCTTCCTACCTCTCCATTTTGTGCAAAGTTTTTGGGTCCCTATACAGTTGTACGTCAAGTTTCAGAGCAGAATTATTTGATTTCAACTCCTGAGCGGAAGCGACATTCACAGCTGTGCCATGTAAATTTGTTAAAACCTTTTTACTCTCGTTTTAGTGAGTCCGAGAGGGCTCCAGCTGCTGTGGCCATAGCATCTTCTGTGACTGAAATGGCTGAGGATGTTAAGGTACCCGAGGATGGTATTTTACAGCCTCGGCTTAACAATTCTGAAACCTTAAAGAAACTGGATGAGTTTGTTAAACACTTGCCTTTTAAGCAGAGAGATGAATTGTCTTCTTTAATTTCAGATTTTCCTATGTTATTTTCAGATTCTCCTTCGCGTACTAATGTGATAGAACATGATATAGATGTTGGTGACGCCAAGCCAATACGCCAGCATTTTTATCGGGTTTCTTTGGAAAAACAATGCCATCTTGAGTCTGAAATAAAATACATGATTGAGAATAACATCGCTAAACCTTCCTTTTCAAGTTGGGCATCACCTTGTTTATTGGTGGGAAAGCCAGATGGTACGTACCGATTCTGTACTGACTATCGGAAGCTTAACAATATTACAAAACCAGATTCGTTCCCTTTGCCCAGGATGGAAGATTGTGTAGATGCGGTTGGCTCTGCTCTGTATGTTAGTAAATTTGATTTACTCAAAGGATATTGGCAAGTGCCTTTAACCACTCGTGCACAGGAGATTGCTTCATTTATTACTCCTTCTGGACTATATTCTTATTCAGTAATGAGTTTTGGCCTTCGAAATGCACCAGCTACTTTCCAACGCTTAATGAACCGTGTAACTTCTGGTTTGGATGGATGTGCTGTTTACTTAGATGATGTGGTTGTGTATAGTGATTCATGGGAACAACACATTGTACGTATTCGAGCACTTTTTGAGCGATTAGCTGAAGCTAAGCTCACAGTCAACTTGGCCAAGTGTGAGTTGGCCAAGGCGACTGTGACTTATTTGGGGAAAGTAGTTGGGCAGGGAAATGTACGTCCTGTGCGAGCTAAGGTACTGGCAATAGATAATTTTCCGCCACCAAATACAAAACGAGAGCTTATGCGGTTTTTGGGAATGGTGGGCTATTACAGGAGTTTTTGTTCAAATTTTTCTTCAGTGGTAGCCCCCCTGACCGATTTATTGAAGAAGAGTGTGAAATTTGAGTGGTCCTTGCAATGTAAACAAGCATTTGACAATGTCAAACTGTTGCTTAGTACGGCACCTGTTTTGGCTGCGCCTCGGATTGGATACCCATTCCAGATTCAGGTTGATGCCAGTCAAGTTGGGGCCGGAGCTGTCTTATTACAAACTGATGAACATGGAATAGAAAGACCAGTTTGTTATTTCTCCAGGAAGTTTAAGGCTCACCAGTTGCATTATTCTACTATTGAAAAGGAGGCATTGGCATTGATCTGGGCTTTGCAGTTTTTTGAAGTTTATTTGACAAGTGGCACTTTTCCGATTGTGGTGTTTTCAGACCACAATCCACTTACCTTTTTACATTCTTTGCAGAGCCCAAATCAGCGCCTTATACGCTGGTCTCTTTTTCTGCAGCCTTATCCATTAGAGATTCGACACATAAGGGGTGTCGAGAATGTGTTGGCTGATGCCTTGTCTCGGGCTCCATGTGAGAATCTGGATACCCTGATTTAAAAACTTGTATGACTGTGACTGACTTGTTTTTGTAGGTGCCGAGAGTTGCCGTGGTTCCAGTTACAAGTGAGGCCATTTTGAGAACATCTGGTGCATTGTAACCCTTATTTTTTCTGATTTAATATAGGTCCTTTACAAGGATCCTCTATCTTAAAGGGGGAGGTGTTATGGTGTAAGGGTGTGTGGGTTTTTTGTTTTCTCTTGTGATTTCTTCTAGGTGATGGCGTAATGAACAACACCTGTTATAGATCGGGACGTATGAATAAAAGTGCCTCTGAGACGTGGGTCGAGGCACGTGGGAAGTGACATCATCCCATGCTGCCGCTTGATCGCGCGTTGTTTGTGGATCTGTCGTCAGAAATTAAATTGATGTGTTAGTTTTAAATGTAAACCCCTAGAATTATGTAATAAAAAATATTCTTCATTATACGTTTTTGGTTTGGTTTTCGTCGTTTTTGTTGCAGTTTTGAGCTGACCGTAACACTTCACTGTGTACTGTGGCTTGAATTCAGAGTTTGGGGGTCGTCTCACAAACTGCCTGTGGCCCTTGGACCCAAAAAGAACAATTTTACTCTCATCAGTCCACAAAATGTTCCTCCATTTCTCTTTAGGCCAGTTGATGTGTTCTTTGGCAAATTGTAACCTCTTCTGCACATTCCTTTTTTTTAACAGAGGGACTTTGCGGGGGATTCTTGAAAATAGATTAGCTTCACACAGACGTCTTCTAACTGTCACAGTACTTACAGGTAACTCCAGACTGTCTTTGATCATCCTGGAGGTGATCATTGGCTGAGCCTTTGCCATTCTGGTTATTCTTCTATCCATTTTGATGGTTGTCTTCCGTTTTCTTCCACGTCTCTCTGGTTTTGCTCTCCATTTTAAGGCATTGGAGATCATTTTAGCTGAACAGCCTATCATTTTTTGCACCTCTTTATAGGTTTTCCCCTCTCTAATCAACTTTTTAATCAAAGTTCGCTGTTCTTCTGAACAATGTCTTGAACGACCCATTTTCCTCAGCTTTCAAATGCATGTTCAACAAGTGTTGGCTTCATCCTTAAATAGGGGCCACCTGATTCACACCTGTTTCTTCACAAAATTGATGACCTCAGTGATTGAATGCCACACTGCTATTTTTTTGAACACACCCCTTTCAACTAATTCAACTAATTGCCCAATTGCACAGCCTTAAGAGCGTGCATATCATGAATGCTGGGTCTCATTTGTTTTCTGAGAATCTACTGAACCTACTGGTAACTTGTTTGCCACGTAGCAATAAAAAAATATACGAAAAACCTTGATTATTCTGGTTAGTCACATTGTACTGCTATTATTTTGAACAATACTGTATATATATATATATCTACATTTTCTCTTTTTTTGTTTTTTTTTTCTGGAGAAAATTTGCTTGCTGGAAAAAGACTTAAAAAATAAGTTAGCAATTTAATAGACACATTTTTTCTGAAATTCATTGTGCTGTTGTTGTTAACAGGCATGGTTTATAGGAGTGTAAGAAAATATCGATACACATCGCAATATTTTGTTTGGTGATACTGTATTGATTCTCAAAAACGGAATGTCTATATCTTAAAAAAAACTTTTGCATTTGGGGTGTTGCTAGCGTTGTATTCTCTGTGATTCCATGCGGAACATAAATACAAACTGAAATATCTCTGAAATCCAAGTTGAAAAGTTCTGAGAATGTTCATCATCTGTATTTATTTTGTTTTACAATGGTTTTGTTTTCTTTAGGAATCTTACAAGATCTTTATTTGCCATTGATATTAAGCAATTTTATTTTATTTTTGTTATTGAGTAAATTATTTTTTTTGCATATTCACACATGTAAATAATAGTAAATTTGTACTTATTTTATTTTTATTTTTTTTTTCATTTTGCCACTTCTCAGAATATCCTGCAGCACTGTCAGGGCCTCCCTGCTCAACTTAAACTGTTAAAAACATGATCAGTGCTGGTACATTCAGATTTATCCTGCAGTACAGGGGTCTAGTCTGATTTAGGGATAGAAGGAAAGGAGAAACTGTTTAGAGCTATGAAAATGTTACTAGTAGAAGAAACATTGAGGTACTTTAGAAAAATGGAAGCTTTAGCCTAAGTTCTGCCAGGAAGACTCAATCACTTCGTCATTAATTACCTTCATCATTATCCAATCACGTCTTTATACTCCTGTATAAAAGATCGTACTTACACATGTTTGAGTTCGCAGATGCCAACGCGACAACCGCAGATTCCGACGCGATTGTACTTGCTCAAGCTGTTGTGTTTATTCATCTACTTGCTGTAATTAAGTTCGTGCCCCGCAAACTATCTAGAGTTTGACGTTCCTCTAAGATGCACACGGGATCGTTGGCTTAGCTCCGTGTGGCGGCGATCATCTGCAGTCGTTTGTGTTGGATGATTTACAAGCTTTTCTCGGCAGAGGATGTGAACATTGGCGGAGTTCCGTGTGCTTCCAGGCCAGGGTTGCCAGGTTCTCAAAACCGCCAGTTACTACTATTTAATAAAAAAAAAAAAAAAATAATAATAATAATAATAGCCCAATCGCGTTCAAAAGGGATTTATCGGTAGAATTCACATTCTAGGGGCTATATATAACACTATTGGGGTCACCTCAAACCCAGGACAGAAAAGGCATACCACAAAAAAAAAAAAAAAAAAAAAAAATACGGTCTTGGCAACGCTGGTGCTTTCCGTTATGTCGCGTCAGTGCTGCTTGGGTCTCAACACCTGAAAAGACTTTGGTCTCAATCAACAAATATTCATCTGTACGCTCACGTGAACCTGCACGAATGAAGTCTCTCCGGACCAGCAGACAGAATTAAGGCTGCCAGTCTCTTCGGCATCTCGCCTCCATCACTTCACAAGTCTACAGCATTATAAGTATCATTTCGTTCTATGCACTTGCGGCGCCTGGGCATTAATATATTCTCTGCAAGGATTTATACTTACACGTTCAAATAAAGCACTGGGCGTTTCGTGCTTGTTTATCTAGCAGACTTGCACAGCATAATTAAGATGTTGATCATAGTGCATGCAATTTTCTGAATAACAACTTCGTAATGAGGCACTTTAAAGCTCATCATAAACGCTACAATCTTTATACTGATAAAGATTTTTCGCATTTCTTAAAAAAAAAAGCTCTGTCTAGCACACTTGAGATTCGCTGTTTTAATCCTATGCTTTAATATTTGTTTATTCAGTCTTTCATTTGCGTTATTCCTGAAAAGTTCATACTCTAATGGGATTCTATGGTTGCAGATGCAGGGAACCGCTGCTCTCACCTCATCTTTACATGGCTTACTCTTGGGCTAGTGAATTATGAACACCGGATCTACCAAGCTGATGCGTATATGGACCCTTCTTTTGAGTCGTAGGTAAGATTCGGCTCAATGCTCAGTCAGCAGGCATATATTACTCCACGTGACACGAGTTGCTGCTGACCTTATTTCAGAGTAGTGACATATCTCCAGTTTAAACCGAATATTAATTAGCAGGCATGGTTTGTTTGCACTCCTGGTCTCCGTCTCAAGGCGCGGTCACACTAGACTTAACATGCGAAATTATTTCGAACGCCACTGCGAATATGGGCGGGAGCAAGATAAAACAGTCTCCCCTCAATTTTCACAAGATGGATTATGTTTCTAGCACTGTGTCTTTTGCAACGGCGTCGAAAGCGTTTTATATTGTAACGTTACTCTGTATCTCTCTATAAATATATACACCCTAAGGGGAGGAGGGGGAGAAGAAAGAGAGAGAGAGAAAAAAAAAAAAAAAAAAAAAAAAAACCTTGTCATTCCAATGTATCACCTGTTCCCGTCGACACTACAAACCATGCAGCTTCTTTCTTTTATAAATCTTTTAATGTATTATAAAATAGGACGCTGCACAACAGCTAAAGTTATATAGCGCTTCCTTTTTGAATTTTTGTACAGAGAGGTCATGCAGCAATGTATCGCTCTTCTACTGGTCCACATCCTCACGTTATGCAAATTCCCTGGTCAGAGTTCACCAAACTTGAACTTTGGAACGCAGCGAAATGCAAAATTTTTCGCATAAGCTTGCGTTTCCGGTCCGACGCATTCGCATGCGTATGAATGGAAGTCAATGGAGAGAAAAGTGCAGTGTGACCGCCCATCACTCATAACTAACTAACGGCTGGAGGGGCGCGTTAAGTAGGTTCTGCTCATGCTGTCAAACTGACGTCATCAGAAAAATTATTCGTTACAGGGTGGAAATATTCAGAATTTGATAAGATTGCTAAGACAAACAATGTTTAATTGTTTACATCAAGATTAGCAATGTGTGCTAGTAAGCTTAAGTCACTTCGATTTATGCGTATTTTAAACTTAACCTCCGATACCTCAACTTAATATTATAAAAAAAAATAATAATAATAAAAAAATAATAATAAAAAAAAATAATAATAAATTGGGGAGTGACAGTTAAGGGGTAAGCTACAATCAAGGCTTGTTTATATTCGCGCATCTACTGGTGTTGGTTCATCACTCTTACTCGGCTGTCGCGGCTTTCACTTTACACTTTTAAACTTTCAGACAGCTGTGCCCTCAGCCAACCCGGATTCTTCAGTCTGCCCTCCGTTAGCAGACATAATACTAAACGAAGTGCTTACGTCAGCTGGAAATCACATTTCTAAGGCGTTGCTCCCTCTACAATCAAGCCTACACGTTTGCATGGTCCGCTTCTAATGTTTTTCCTTCCAATTTTTGCGTTCTTATTCTAATTTCAACCGTTGCTCCTTTCTTGTTTTTATAAAAAAATAAAAAATAAAAAAAATCGCAATCTTAATTTCTCTATTCGCAGACTCCTTGCCAGCATCTAATCCACGCTAAATTGTATAATCTAATTTTCAAGCCTTTTGGTTATTCAGTTCTATTACTACTTGAGGGGTTAGCTGAATCTTCCAACAAATTAAAGACAAATGTCTGCCTATTACCCTGCCCATATTGCAAAATTAATTACTTCCATCTGCTACGGCCTTCCTTCGAAGTACCTCATTCTTCTGGAGGCAGTGTTTATCTGCCTTCTACAGGTTATGCTTCCAGGGGAATTCACTTCAAACCAATCCATTTGATCCTGCTCGCGGCATTTCCTTCAGATCTATTATTCGGACCAAAAATTCTTCACACTCTCCTCAAGCACTCAAAACCGATGTGCAAGGTTCTGGTGTCACCTTAACAATTCTAAAATCAATAATCCTGTCCCTTCTCTGCATGGTGAAATTTCTTAAAAATCCGACCTAGAATTTCTAAAACGCACCAGCTCTATTTTTTCTAACGGAGCCCCCTTTCCAAGGCTGTTTAGAACTCGCTTAACCACTGTTCTCAAAGCTGCAGTCTATCTACTGGCCATTCATTCAGAATTGGGGCAGCTGAATGAGGGATCTCTACATCAGCTGTTAAGATCATGGGCAGATGGTCTTCCTAAGCATTTGAATCATACATCAGACCTGATTCAAAACCATTATTGAAGCTCAGCAAGCTCTCCTGTAACTAATCAGGTAAATTCATGCAATTACTGGTGGTGGTGTTACTATATCTGTATGGTCTATCAAGGCCTGTACATGTCTGGCCTTTGTGGCTATTTCTGTATGGTCTTTCGAGGCCTGTCTGTGTCTGCCTATAGTGGCTATTTCTGCACGGTCTATCGAGACCTGTCTGTGTCCGGCTATCATGGCTATTTTTCTGTATGGTCTATCAAGGCCTGTCCCATGTCTGCCTATTGTGGCTATCTGTGTCTGGCCTATCGTGGCTATTTCTGTACGGTCTATCGAGGCCTATCTGTGTCTGGCTATAATGGCTATTTCTGTACGGCCTATCGAGGCCTGTCCGTGTCTGCCTATCGTGGCTGTCTGTGTCTGGCCTATCGTGGCTATTTCTGTACGGCCTATCAAGGCCTGTCCGTGTCCGGCCATCATGGCTATTTTTCTGTACGGTCTATTGAGGCCTGTCCTGTGTCTGCCTATTGTGGCTATTTCTGTATGGCCTATTAAGGCCTGTCTGCGTCTGCCATTGTGGCTGTCTGCGTCTGGCCTATCGTGGCCATTTATGTACGGTCTATCGAGGCCTGTCTGCGTCTGCCTATCGTGGCTAATCATGGTCTATCGAGGCCTGTCTTGCGTCTGCCTATCGTGGCTGTCTGCGTCTGGCCTATTGTGGCTATTTATGTACGGTTTATCGAGGCCTGTCTGTGTGGCTATCATGGCTATTTATGTACGGTCTATCGAGGCCTGTCCGTGTCTGCCTATCGTGGCTGTCTGCGTCTGGCCTATTGTGGCTATTTCCGTTGGTCTATCGAGGCCTGTCCGTGTCTGGCTATCATGGCTATTTTTCTGTAAGGTCTATCAAGGCCTATCTGTGTCTGGCCATCATGGCTATTTCTGTACGGTCTATCGAGACCTGTCTGCGTCTGCCTATCGTGGCTGTCTGCGTCTGGCCTATCGTGGCTATTTCTGTTGGTCTATCGAGGCCTGTCTGTGTCTGGCTATCATGGCTATTTTTCTGTACGGTCTATCGAGGCTGTCTGTGTTCTGCCTATCATGGCTATTCTGTTTGGTCTATCGAGGCCTGTCTGCGTCTGCCTATCGTGGCTGTCTGCGTCTGGCCTATCGTGGCTATTTCTGTTGGTCTATCGGGGCCTGTCTGTGTCTGCCTATCGTGGCTGTCTGCGTCTGGCCTATCGTGGCTATTTATGTACGGTCTATTGGGGCCTGTCTGTGTCTGCCTATCGTGGCTGTCTGCGTCTGGCCTATCGGGCTATTTATGTTCGGCCAATTGGGGCCTGTCCGCGTTTGCCTATCGTGGCTATTTCTGTTGGTCTATCGAGGCCTGTCTGTGTCTGCCTATCGTGGCTATTTCTGTTGGTCTATCGAGGCCTGTCTGTGTCGGCCTATCGTGGCTATTTCTGTTGGTCTATCGAGGCCTGTCTGTGTCTGCCTATCGTGGCTATTTCTGTTGGTCTATCGAGGCCTGTCTGTGTCTGCCTATCGTGGCTATTTCTGTTGGTCTATCGAGGCCTGTTTGTGCCTGCCTATCGTGGCTGTCTGTGTCTGCCTATCATGGCTATTTCTGTTGGTCTATCGAGGCCTGTTTGTGCTGCCTATCGTGGCTGTCTGTGTCTGCCTATCGTTGCTGTCTGTGTCTGGCCTATTGCGGCTATTTCTGTAAAAAAACTTAAGTTTAATCTAACGTCATTTATACTGGTCATGCTAACTCTCCTTTCTATTTCTTCCAGGAACCTTAGGATTCACAACTGGTGGGTATACTTCATCTACTTTTTTGGGGGGGAAGGCTGGCCCCGTCTGGAGGTCTCATAATCCACCTAATTTTGGGGGTCTGCTGCGCCCCTGCCTTCGTCTTCAGGCAGGAAATGCAGATTCGCTACCCTCGGATTACGAACCATGGACGGGGCCTTCCGCCAAAGAAATTTATAATTGTGCTCGCTGAGCTGTCAAATGTATGCTTCGTACATTCCTCTATCTCCCGAGTCTTTCTGGTAGAAATGGAAGCTTTAGCCTAAGTTCTGCCAGGAAGACTCAATCACTTCGTCATTAATTACCTTCATCATTATCCAATCACGTCTTTATACTCCTGTATAAAAGATTGTACTTACACATGTTTGAGTTCGCAGATGCCAACGCGACAACAACCTCCACCCTCCCCACCACCACCAGGATGGTCCTGTCCTTACCTTCCAGGGGGGTCTGCTGCGCCCCTGCCTTCGTCTTCAGGCAGGAAATGCAGATTCGCTACCCTCGGATTACGAACCATGGACGGGGCCTTCCGCCAAAGAAATTTATAATTGTGCTCGCTGAGCTGTCAATAAATGTATGCTTCGTACATTCCTCTATCTCCCGAGTCTTTCTGGTAGAACTACTTTTAGTAACTACTTTTACCACATTGAGGAAAAAATACTAGTCATATTTAAAACCTCCGCTAAAGGGATAGTTTACCCAAAAATGAAAATTCCAAACCTGGAACAGCTTAAGGGTGCGTAAATGATTACAGAACTTTCGTTTTTTGGCTAAACTGTCATTTGAATACAATTAACTTGCATACCCTAATATACCTATGGTATTCAGAGTAAGTTAAGGTAGATACAGTATTTTTCTGAAAAAAATTATTAGTCAGGAGGATGGTTTTGCATTAACAGGCTTTGTGCTGCGTTCCAGATTGTATGTTCATATCATGGATTGTTTCAGGTGTGGATATATTAAATAACTTTAAATCTGCATATAGATCCAGCTTTCTTGCTTAGTTTTTCATAGGACATTACAGGTAAAACTAATATTCAGCAGTAGTATACAGTATTCAAGTATTGTTAAGCTATATCAAAGATTCATGGTTGACCCTGTCACTGAGTGTTTAGTGTTTTCATAATAAAAGTGAAAAGGTTATAGAAAATCCAAGTTCTATATAAGCAGGTGAATTGGTAATAGGTCAGGGTATCATAATTGAGTTTATACGGAGCATCCTGTCTTTGCCAGCCAAGATTTGATCATGGCTTTGTGCCAAATTTCATGAGCGAATTGTCAGACAAATCAAATCAAATGCAAAATCACAAAGAATTTAGGTCTTTCACCAGCCATCATACAAGATATTGGACTTGTAGCCCATAGGTCATGGGTTCGAGTGTCGCAACCAGCTGGGATAGTAGGTGGGGGGAGTGAATGACTAGTGCTCTCTTCCACCTTTTTCTCTTCCACCAGTTTTTTTTTTCTTTGTACTTTGTACAGTCAATGAAATAAAGGCCAAAGAGAATGAAAAAGTAACATAGTCCTGATTCTGTGGCAGCCCACAGAACCGAACGTTGAGAATGATAGTCATCTCTGTCTCTTCACCTTGGTGGTGGCATTTTTGCTCCACCATGGAATCTCTGCTGGACAGTGGCCCTCTGGGAACAGATCTGGAAACCCCTGGCCTAATGTCATGGTTCCTGCATTTTCCTGTTTCCTGTGTCAGTTGTTGTCATGTTGTAGTAGTTTTCTATTTCCTCAGATAACTCCAATGATTATTTCCAGTTGTTTCCTATTGTAATTCACTTGTGAGTATTTATAGCCTCCTTGTTCCTTTGTCTTATGTCTGTATCCTTTGTTGAGTTATTATTATTTAACCCAAGAAAACTTATCACAATGTACAAACCCAATTCCAAAAAAGTTGGGACACTGTACAAGTTGTGAGTAAAAAAGGAATGGAATAATTTACAAATCTCATAAACTTGTATTTTATTCACAATAGAATATAGATAACCTATCAAATGTTGAAAGTTAAACAATTTAAAATGTCAAGCCAAATGTTGGCTCATTTTGGATTTTGGAGAGCTACAAATTCCAAAAAGTTGGGACAGGTAGCAATAAGAGGTTGTAAAAGTTAAATGTACATATAAGGAGCAGCTGGAACGTGACCAATTTGCAATTTATTAGGTCAATTGGCAACATGATTGGGTATAAAAAGAACCTCTCGGTGTGGCAGTGTCTCTCAGAAAACAAGATAGGCAGAGGATCACCAATTTTCCCATTGCTGGGGCAAAAAATAGTGGAGCAATATCAGAAAGAGTTTCTCAGACAAAAATTGCAAACATTTTGAAGTTCTCACCATCTACAGTGCATAATATCATTCAGAGAACCTGGAACAATCTCTGTGCATAAGGGTCAAGGCTAGAAAACCATACTGAATGCCCGTGATCTTTGGGCCCTTAGATGGCACTGCATCACATACAGGAATGCTACTGTAATGGAAATCACAACATGGGCTCAGGAATACTTCCAGAAAACATTGTCTGTGAACACAATCCACTGTGTCATTCTATAGGTCAAAAAAGTATACATAACTAACTAAACATGATCCAGAAGTGCAGGCGTTTTCTCTGGGCCAAGCTCATTTAAAATCAACTGTGGCAAAGTGGAAAACTGTTCTGTGGTCAAATCAAAATTTGAAGTTCATTTTGGAAAACTGGGACGCCATGTCATCCGGACTAAAGAGGACAAGGACAACCCAAGTTATTTACCAGTGCTCAGTTCAGAAGCCTGCATCTCTGATGGTATGGGCTTGCATGAGTGCATGTGGCATGGGCAGCTTACACATCTGGAAAGGCACCATCAATGCTGAAAGGTATATCCAAGTTCTAGAACAACATATGATCCCATCCAGACGTCGTCTCTTTCAGAAAAGACCTTGCATTTTCAAACATGACAATGCCAGACCACATACTGCATCAATTACAACATCATGGCTGTGTAGAAGAAGGATCCGGGTACTGAAATGACCAGCCTGCAGTCCAGATCTTTCACCCATAGAAAACATTTAGCACATCATAAAGAGGAAGATGCGATAAAGAAGACCAAAGAAAGTTGAGAAAATAGAAGCCTGTATTAGACGTTTACAGACTGTTATAAAAAGAAGAGGGGATGCCACACAGTGGTCAACATGGCCTTGTCCCAACTTTTTTTAGATGTGTTGATGCCATGAAATTGAAAATCAACTTATTTTTCCGTTAAAATTATTTTTTTTTTCAGTTTAAACTAGTGGTGGGCCGTTATCGGCGTTAACCTGCTGCGTTAACGTGAGACTCTTATCGGGCCATAAAAAATATATCGCTGTTAGGCTCCAAATAGGAAAAGGATCTGCCATCCGTAGTTGATTTTGATATTCTAGGTATTATCAAATTGCCTGAGTTTTGAGAACGTAGTGGACGTAGAGGAGTATAATGTAAAAGGAGCTCATTCAAATACTGAGGTGCTAAACCATTCAGGGCTTTATAAGTAATAAGCAATATTTTAAAATCTATACGATGTTTGATAGGGAGCCAGTGCAGTGTTGACAGGACCGATCTAATATGGTCATACTTCCTGGTTCTAGTAAGAACTCTTGCTGCTGCATTTTGGACTAGCTGTAGAACAACAGAACATATGCAGAACAACCACCCAATAAAGCATTACAATAATCTAACCTTGAGGTCATAAATGCATGAATTAACATTTATGTTGGGGCAAAGGTAAGTTTAATTTTCTTTCCTTTAGATCCACCTGTCTTCTTCAGCAGTCTTTGGAGCTGATCAGCATGGTTGTCAAGTTGTGCAAAAAATGTTGTGACGAGGGGAACAGTGGTAATCCTCATAAATTCTGCTTCAACCTGTAAATAATGTCCACAAAAAACTGTTATTTGTGTATGATAAAATTTTTGTAAAAAGACATGTTGCTGTATTCTATAATTATTTCATACTGTCATTTGATGCATTATATAACATTGATTATGGATGTTTTTAAGAAGCAGTTTATACCTCAGGCACAGTGAACAGTCCTGGCCATCTGGTCTTGAACTCTGCAATCATGGGTTGGTCTCTGACTACCTCCTGTCTCCTATACGCAAAGGTCTTGGCCATCTTCTCCTTGATAACTGCATTGTTGTGTCTTTTTTGGACCTTCGCCTTCAAGGCTGTCGAGGGTCTCTCCAGCAGGATAGCCTTTCTGGGTTTTTTAATGTCATAGGCTGGCTGGCACTCATCTGCAGGTTTGTTCTTGAGGGAATTAATGATCATTTCTGGCACCCCAAATTTCTTAGCTTTGTCCTATAGTTGGCCATCTTGTACTTGAGGCTAATTTTCCATCCGTAGTAACCACTAGAGGATCCTTGTTCCCTCAAACATGGGTGAGCTTTGATTAAAGCTTCAGCAACAGATTCTATTTACAAATCTGAAGGATATGCCTTGAACCTAATTATTTGTGCAGCCAGATTTTCCAAGATGTCTGACTTCAGTTTGTGGCTGGGGTTTAGGAAAACTCTGCTTGACATGAAGGCCTGGTTAGCTCTTTGAAGTTGCATCTCCACATCATATGGAAACGTAGGTATTTGAAATTCTTTAGGCCACTGTGATCGAGCAGTCAATGAGTCAGGGGAGGAGAATATTATTGTGTCAGAGGACGAAGATGTGTCTTCACAACTCTGGTTCAAACAGCCTTGACTGACATCTGAAGCATCTGACAATGAGATTACTTTCACTGTACTCTTGTCTTGTATATCACTAATTTGATTAAGATTAACAAAGTTATTATCAAAGTCGCTGTCCATGTACTGGAGTCCAATGTCCCCCTCAATATCAAATTGACGTTTTTTCTCATTTGAACGATCCTCCACAGACTTCGGCATGCCCGATACTATGGGCAGCTTCTCAGCATTGTCGTCGGCAAAAACAATCCGCATTTTCACTGGTGCAGCCATCATGCAAGTACTTCAACCTTAAAAAAAATATGTAAAAAAATAACAGGAATTAAGCAATTGTGTGTATACAAGGATGAAAATTGGAAAGTCAGCAACTTGTTTGATAAAAACCTTAAACAAATCAAAGCAAACATGGGCCGTACTCACAAAAGGAAATTGTCTCCCCAGAATATGCCCTCCTAAATATCATTTGTGTTGTAACATTTTTAAGTAAAATTAGGACTTGACATCTCTTATTTCTAGAGACATGCAGTTAGATTAATTGGAGATTCTAAACAGTTAAGAAAATGAATGGATAACCTGTGAATACGGCCTCATGTTTTGAGCCATGCACCCAAGACAGAAGTCATCCACCAAGTGACAGATGTTAAAATGGAATGTGAAGCTAAGGTTGCTGTAGGATGGAAAAGATGTGCCCACATTAATAGCTTAAATTGCTTTTGTTAGCAGTGTTTGTTTCAGACTCACTGTAATTACAGCAATTCAATACAACTGCTTTGCCATGATGCTTGAAAGAGACTTTGAATGTTTATTTTGTTTATATTTGCTCTGAGATGTTATCTTGTGCATTTACTGTGGTCAAGTAGTGTCAAATGTGTTGAATACCATCTGCTATTCTTTCCACATTTCAGACTAAATATCAACAAAATTGAACTGTGATCAAACGCAACCAAATGCATGCTATACAGTGTGCACCAGTTCATTATACCTTTACAATAGACTTTCAGATCTTTCAGCCAGTGACACGAGGTTCATGCATGCACTGAAACAAGTCATTATAAAGACACATATGCACAAGTGAAGTTAGTGCTAGGTGCTCATGCTAGTGATAATTGTACCTTTAAGGGTTAGTAACAACAGCTGTTTAACAACACCTACTTTTGATATAAGGATATCTTTTAAATGTAACTAGTCGGAGTGGCCCAACGAAGTAGTCATGTAGTGGGTACATTTCTGGCAGGGCATCGTGTGGTATCAGGAACAAACCAAGCTGAGAACTTCTTGACAATGAAATGAACTGTATCCTGAAGTACACATATTCAAATTATCTGTCCAAATTCAGGCAGTCCATCAGTAATTTCACAGATGACTATCATTTCAGTTCTATAGCAGATCCCTTTGCAATCTGCACTTTTAGCCATGTTTACTTCTGTTATGTTTGGGTACATCTGCTGGATAGGCAATGATACCTCATCTTTTAGTCCCTCAAGAGGAACTCTTGATCCACCTGAAACTTTCAAAGCCAGGTTTACGTGGAGTTGATGAGTGTAAGTGATAGGCAATCATCAGCTGGTGTTTCTTTGCCAGTGTTAAAGCAACATTCTTGAAACACTTGGTATGAGGAGCAACATTTAAAAAAAAAAAGCTGTGTTTGCCCTCAAATCGCATGGTCCACAGGCAAACCAAAGGGCCAAAACACCGGATCATGTGAGGGTAGTGCTCCAAGATGTGATGTTTTGGCAAAAGTTTCTGATTAGGAAACGCTTCTTCGTATTTCTGACTGTGATCAGAAATTTTGCATTAAAGATATCCAATGGATTCTTCTGTATGCACCTGGGCAACTGAAAGTTCCACAATCTCTTTTAAATCCAAGATAATCTCCCACACTGATTCCCCTTCAGGTATAACATCTCCAATCATGAAAGGCAACAACCTTAAGAGAATCCAGTTTTTTAGCAGCATTGCCACCAATTGTGCTTTTGCTTTTAAATGACTGTGGCACAATATGGGGATGTTTTTTTTTTCTATCATCTCCGTTGTAGGGAAAACTGAGGATTACCTTATTTAGAGTATCGAAAGAAAAGTATTTTTTGGACATCAACACATCAAGACACAGTGCAAGTTCCATTGGAACTACACCCTCAAACAGATCATGGAGTATATCAGGAGGATATCCAGTTGTCACATCAAAATGAGAAAGATTCAGCACACCGCACACATGCCCTTTTTACACAGACACAAGGTTTTCCACTCTCCTTTGCACTTTTCACATGTTCATTGTGGCTTTCTTTAAATCTTAAACTAAAATCTCCTGACAGAACCTGCTTGGACTGAAAGTCACTGGTACTCCCTGTGCAAAATCGACACACATACTCTCCAGAAAAATTCTCTACAAAGCCTGCAAGACCATGGGTACCCAGGTTGTCTGCAACTACAGACTGTACTGTGCCTTTTTTCCAATCTGAGGGACAAATACTCCAATTTCCAATAGAACCAAATCATGCAAGACAGGTTCAAGAACTTTACCAAATCCAAAAGTCTTGATATGGCTACTTTTACACAGCAAAGCCAAATAGATGAATGACAAAGATGATTGCTGACCTGGGGGTAAGTTGCTTAAAATCCAGTATATAGCACAAAGATTGTGCTTCGTTCTAGAAGTTCCCAGAGGATTACAAACTTCAAAATCATCAATATAAAGAGTGACACAGAGTTTCAATTCCCCTTCAGATAGGAACTGATTTTGTTTAAAAAAACTCTCCATCTTGAAATAACTTATATTCTTTTGCAGTTTCATTTGAGTGAGCACTATAGTTTGCCAGTACATCATCAATGATACCATCTTTGCTAAGGAGCTGCTGCAATGACTGCAATAATGGTACATATTGGTAGTATGTTTCTGGTCATTATTCAAAACATACTCCACTGGTTCAACTACTTGGAACTTGTCTTTGAAGTAATATTCTGCTTAAAAGCAGAACTAAGTGGGCCCTGATCTCCTATACATTTGGTCAAGGGGTTAGAGGCACATGCTGCAGAGGCCAATTCCGCAATTTCTGCCTCATTAAGACTAAGATTATGCTTGGTACAAAAATCTGAAACTATGGCATGTAATGCCGGCAGAGAAGCAGAACTCATAAGAAAGTGCAAGTCCTGTAAAAGCCCATCTACTGCACTGCTGGGAACATGGAGTATGTGTTCAAGCTTAAGCAGCACTGCTGCTAATTTCTCCTCTATTATCTTATCTCTTTCTTCAATCTGAGAAGTAGAGAGCACTTCCAATTCTGCACCTACTTCATTTTCATCTGGAAGGCATAGGATTTCAGGACTGTCTCTTACTGTAACTATTCCAGGTTTAAAATTGCTGAGAGAATAAGCAGGGTGCTTTCAATTTTTATACGATTTAAATGTCCCACAAATGTTTTTCGTAAATGTACAATCTTTGAACATAAAGGAGATGGTTTCTTGGGTTTTAAGATGCACGTTTATGTGACAGAAATATTCCTTATCATTCCCAAGTTCAGCGAATGCACAAACTTGACATCTGAATGTAGCCGATGATGTACGCTGAGATGAGTCTCTGTTATGGACTCTACAGAGGTGTGATCTAAGTGCATTCCACGACTTGAATGTACATGCACAACTAGTATATGGGCAAGGATCTGGGTGCCTACACCCATATTGAGGATGTTTTAACCTATAATGTTTTAGTAACTGACATCTAGTTGAGGTCTTTGAACCGCAACGTTTACACTGCCACATTCAATATCTGCAACAAGCACACACACCACCAAAAAACAAAATAGTGATTTTAGTTCAAGGAAAAACTTGACTTGCAAATAATACAATTTAGAAGAGTTTTACAAGTAGCATACCATATGACTAAAAATAAATTAAAACATTTATATAATCTGTTAAAAACTGAAATTATCAATAGCAACTGATAAAAGTAAACAGAAACAAGCTACTAAGAACTTAGAAATGAAATGGTCACACAAGAAACAGTATTTACATTAGTAGATGTTGCAGATCTTACCTATTATGAGAAAAGCACCTTGGCAGGAACACAAAACACCTTTCATTAAGGACCTGAAAAATTGCAAAGGATAAAAACATAATTTGATAAAGATTGTGAAATTTAAAAAATCTGAACTGAAAAACTACAAACAAATAAAATAATAACACTTTGTAATTTTTTTTGAAAGTATAAAAAAAAAAAGTTTCAAAACCGTGTTAACCACTTAATTTTGACAGCATATTTTAGTTTAGTTTAGTCGGGTGGACACCTAGTGTAGCATTGTTTTTCAAATTAACAAGTATGTTAACTTAGTACGTTTCTTGAATATATCTGCAAACATAGTACTTTTATGCTTTAGTAGGGTCAAAAACGTACAAAAACTTAAATGCTACAGTCAGAAAAATTAAAAGATAACTTACACAGTTCAGGTATACATTTTGACATTGTGTAATTCTATTTATTAAATGTGTAGAATAATTTCCAAAACGTTACATATAGCATTATAAATTTTGCTTCCAGGCATTCAAGATAACAGAATAACTAGAATAACTTTTAAAATGGCGTTAACACGGAGTCTCTTACTGTAGTTATTCTGTGAGCGGGAATGGATAATGCATAGTGAGCGGAGTATTTTAGAACCCTTACAGTTGAGAGAACGTGCTTTCAATCCACTCTAGGATTTGATCACATCCCCCTTAGCAGGCTGAATACACCTCCACTTTTCAAATTTTTTATTAAGACATATATTACACTATTTGAGAAATGTAATCTTAATTACAGCCTTAAAAATTATGAAAAGTGAATATACCGGTAACGTTAAGACATTAAGGACAGACAGGACAGGAACCCTGCAATTGACGAAAAAAAAACGTCATAGACTAGCTCCAGTTAACGAAAATCCATCGTAGCGACGGAGAACTTTAATCCATTAACTCTCCTATTGCTTTTCTTTTTGCCCAAATAATAGAAATATGCAGTGGATCAACCTGCGCCATGTGGGTAAGCTAGCATGCTAACTTCATGTCTAAGACGCTAAAACTCTCTAAAACTAAAGCAGGCCAAAAATAAAGAAATATCTCTTATTAGAATAAAAAAAGATTGATAATGGTTAAAAAACAAATATCTCCCTACCTTTACCAGCTGTTGAAAATATATGACGTCCCTTTGTTAAACCCAATCGAAGAAATACTTTGGCACTGCAGGGCATCACGCAGGTGTGCTGTGCAGAGAATAAAATATCTTTGCGCATGTGTGGTCTGATGCTTCTTGCTCTTCTTCTTCTTTGGGGTTTCATAGCAGATGGCGTCGCACTATTCTGCCACCCTCTGGATGTAAGAATTTTTTACTTAACATAAATGGTTTGTGTTTAGACAACGCGTTAGGATTTTGTAGAGTTAAGTTGAGACATAATTACGTGGACCTTAATAGAAAAAAACATTTAAAGTCAACAAACACAATTATTATAAGTAAACTGAGTATACATATATTATGTCAAGGGCACAACCTTCCTTGTTCATTTTTTTGAGTGTACAGTAGCCAATACAAACATAACAGGGGATTTATCATTAACATCTGTTTCGCTGGATAATGTTATATGAAGCACCATTACTTCAAACGAGTTATACTTGAAGCCTGAAATCCTGAAAATGTTGTTATAAATTGAAGCAACACCTCCCCCTTTGCCTTTTAGATGCGGTTCATGTTTATAACAGTAATCTTGGGGGGTGGACTCATTTAAAATAATGTATTCATCAGGTTTTAGCCAGGTTTCTGTCAAACAGAGCACATCTAGATTATGATCAGTGATCATATTATTTACAAAAAGTGTTTTCGTAGAAAGGAATCTGATATTCAATAAGCCAAGCTTTATCATTTGTTTATCCGTATTGCATCTGTTTTTAATTTGTTGAACCTCAATTAAATTGTTAATCTAAACTTGGTTTGGACGATTTTTGTATTTTGTAGTTCGGGGAACAGACAGAGTCTCTATAGTGTGATATCTAGGTGAAAGAGTCTCTTTGTGCTGAGAATTAACTGACCTCTGTGACGTGAGGTAGCTAGCAAGACGGTCGGTTCAGCCAGTCTGTCTGCTTCCTGACCTGGGCCCCAGTTTATCAAGTATAAACACTAATAGTGTACTCACACTAGGCACGGTTGCTATGAACCGGGCCCGAGTACGATTGTCCCCCCTCCCCACTCCCCCTCTGGCCTGCACTCACATATAGGGTTTCAGCATTCGTGCCGGAGCACACTTACGTCATTATGGTGCGACGGTTTCGGGATAAACAGGAAGAGCGGCTCTCTTTTAACACAATGGAGTACACCCTCTGTTTTCTTTGTGGATAATTTTGTGTTGTTTGGTCCACAGCCTGTTGTTAAACAGATGTGTCGCCTTAGTGACGCGAAAATTTTCACGTAATCGTGGTGCTCGTATGAGGATGTTTGCAAGATGCAAGGACTTTGCAGTTGTTAGTTTTTATGCGTTTTGCACCTCTGCCGTAGACCAAGCGACCCTTTCCCTGCCATGTTGGTTTTGGAGCGTCGCAAAACCGTGATGCAAAGCGTCCTTTTCCGTGCTCCGGCACGGTTAGCGCTCACACTGCATGCAAACCGCGCCCAAGTCCAACTGAACCGTGCCCTGGCCCACCTCTTCCAAGCGGGCCAGGGCCGGCCAATCGAGCCGTGCCCGGGCACGATTCGGAGCACTCACACTCGTCAAACGAACCGCGCTTTGGTGGTCAAACGCACTCGGGCACGGTTCAAACTGGCAGTGTGAGTACACCCTAAGACTATTTGCCATATTTCTAGAGAGAAGAGTGGCACCACCCCAGGAGGGACGAAAACCATCTCTTTTCAACAGGTCAGGTCTGCCCCAAAAGCTCGTCCAATTGTCTATGAAACCTATGTTATTCTGTGGGCACCACTTAGACATCCAGCCATTGAGTGATGACAATGTGCTATGCATCTCGTCACCACGGTAAGCAGGGAGGGGACCAGAGCATATTACAGTGTCTGACATCGTGCTTGCAAGTTCACACACCTCTTTCATGTTATTTTTTGTGATCTCCAACTGGCGAAGTCGAACGTCATTAGCGCCGGCATGAATAAAAATCTTACTCTATTTACGTTTAGAATTAGCCAGTACTTTTAAATTTGCCAAGATGTCGGGCCATCAGGCTCCCGGTAAAAATTTTACTATGGTGGCTGGTGTCTCTATATTCACGTTCCGTACAATAGAATCACCAATAACTAAAGCACTTTCATCAGGTTTCTCAGTAGGTGCATCACTGAGTGGGGAGAATTTGTTTAATGCTTTGATTGGAACAGAAGAGCTGTGTTTTGACCCATGACTACGATGCCTCACTGTCACCCAGTTGCCCTGCTGCAGGGGCTCTGTTGCCGGAACCAAACAATGTACAGGAATCCCTGAGCTAGACGCATCCAAAGCTGTATCTAATCTAGAGCCCTAACATTCTTACTGTCCTCAATTAATGTTTAGATGTGTGTCTCTAATTCTGAAATCTTCTCTGTCAGACTATTTCCCTGCATTTATCACATGTGAATCCCTCATCTGCGACAGAGATAGATAAACTGTACATGTGGCAAGAGGTGCCAATAACAATAGCAGGAGAAGCCATTACTCACCGTGCTTGATGAAATATTCTTACTGCAGTTGTTTGATGTGAAAAACTGGAGCGAGAGAGAGGAGAGGAGAAAAGAAAACAGCGATAGGTTCAAATGAAAACGCTAATGACAAGCTAATGAGTGCTAACGCAATGCAGGTGTAATGCACTCATGGAAATAAAATAAAAGTAAACGATCAAAATTAATCTTATAAGATTGATCAATAATATCAGAAATATGGTGTGAGTTAAGTTATATTTTATCACTTTAAAAAAACAGAGAATGATAGTAAGATAAAGGGCTATGATCAGCTACAGCAAGGCCACCAAGCAGGAAGCAGAGAAAACGCTGTCCAACAGTGAAACCCGCAGTCAGGGAGGGGGATCTACAACCTCTAGGAGGAGATGATTCGACTCTTCGACCGATCAGCCTATGGTGAGGAGGCTTCTCGTCTGCTTGCCACACTCCGCCAGGGCAGGCGCTCCATGTCAGACTTTTCAATCGAGTTCTGAACCTTAGCTACCACCAACGGCTGGAATCAACCTGCGTTGGTCACCCACTTCTTGGAGGGCCTGACTCCTGAAGTGAGGGACGAAGTCCTCATCCACAAGATCCACACTCGGCTCGACGACCTCGTCGACCTAGCCATTCGTGTGGAGAGGTGATTCGAACCAACGGCGCCGAGCTCACTGCCTTGACGACCCTCTCTTTTCCTCGCCCCTTGCCAACTCCATTCCCCCCACCATGGCCCAGGACGCAGAGCCGCTGCAGCTGGGAGGCCTTCGGATCTCGTCTAAAGAGCGCAACAGGAGAATTTCGAATCGTCTCTGCATGGACTGTACAAGCTCCAAGCATTTTGTTTCACATGTCCGGTAAAAGCCAGTGCTCGTCAGTAGGTGGAGGGTTACTGGCGAGCGTTACCACCAAGATCATCCCATCAAGTTCCTGCACTACCCTTCCGGTGCAACTCCATTGGGCGGGGTCGTCAGTCTTCTGCTCTGCCCTGATCGACTGGTGCAGAGGGAAACTTTGTGGATGAGGAATGGGTGCTTCAGCAAGGTTTTCCTCTCATACAATTAAGAGACTCCACTCCTTTTTTTGCCCTTGATAGCAACTCCCTACCTAGAGTACAGAAGGAGACTAGGTTACACTTTATTTCGACAGTCCACTTAAGACATTCTACTGACTATAAGTAACTTTGTAACTACATGTCAACTACATATCAACTAAATCTCAGGAATTTGCAACTACATGTCTACTAACTCTCAGAGTAGACTGTTAGGGTAGGTTTAGGGTTAGTGTTAGGCATAGGTTTAGGCTTAGTATAAGTTGACAATAAGTTGACAAAGAAAGTATTAGAAGATATTAAGCAGACAGTCTACTAATACTCTACTAACTGCTAGTTGACATGTAGTTGCAAAGTTACTTACTGCTAGTAGAGTGTCTAAAGTGGACTATCAAAATAAAGTGTTACCGGAGACTATTCCATTGATTCTTACCATTTCCGGTAACCACAGAGAGACAATATCCTTTTTTATTTTTCGTTCTCCTTTCACTCCAGTTGTTCTGGGCCATCCTTGGCTTAAGCTCCATAACCCTCACATTGATTGGGCTAAGGGATCTATCTTGTCTTGGAAAGTGTCATGTCATGTTGAGTGTTTAGTCTCTGCTGTTTCCCCCGTGTCTTCTGTTTCGGAGATTCAGGAGGAGGCAGGTGATTTGTCTGGTGTACCAGAGGAGTTGCGAGGGGTTTTCAGTTGTTCCCGAGCCATGTCTCTTCCCCCTCACCGCCCGTATGATTGCGCTATCAATCTTCGCCCTGGTACCACGCTCCCATGGGGAAGGCTCTACTCCCTAGGAGGCGTTGGAGAATTATTTATCTGAATCCCTTAGAGCCGGCACCATCGTTCTGTCCTCATCTCCAGCCGGCGCTGGGGTTTTTTTTGTCAAGAAAAAGGACGGCTCTTTGCGCCCCTGCATTGATTATCGGGGCCTGAATGACATCACTATTAAGAATCGCTATCCCTTACCACGTATGTCCTCGGCCTTCGAAGTCCTGCAGGGTGCAAAGGTTTTTATCAAACTCGACCTCCGTAACGCTTATCATTTCATGCGTATTAAAGAGGGGGACGAATGTAAGACCGCTTTTAACATGCCCCTCGGACACTTTGAATACAGGGTTCTTTCCTTCGGCTTGGTTAATGCCCCCGCCTTCTTTCAGGCTCTTATCAATGACGTTCTTCGGGATATGCTCAACTTATTCATCTTTGTCTCGATAACATATTGGTTTTCTCCCCCTCTCTCCAGATTCATGTTAAACAGGTTCGCGGCGTCCTCCAACGCTTGCTTGAGAATTGACTTTTTGTCAAGTCAGAGAAATGCTCCAAAAAATGATCATAAATACGAGTTTCCTAGTCGGAAATTGGACACAAATGACCTCTTAAGTCATATTTACAACTGGGAAACTTGGAGATACCCAAGTTTCTGGGTTAGGTGGGCCATAAACTTGAAACAGAGCGGAGGGGAGAAACATAGCTAGCTGTAGTACTGTAAAAAAAAAAAAAAATCCACTACATCTACATTTTTCTCTTGCCGTTACAACCATGTATGCTAATGTATATAAATAAGCATTTGAATACAGTGAAATTTGCTGAATTGACAGAAAGGCTTATTAACAATATTTCTCCTAGAAATAGATGAATGAATTCATGAACTGACTGTGCTCCATAATTCATTTTATTTCTGACTACAAAGCACTTGAACATGACAAAATCATCATCACATTTACATTTAATATTTAATCATTTAGCAGATGCTTTTATCCAAAGTGACTTACAAATCAGAACAATCAGATCAACAAGAGAACAACAACAGTATACAAGTGCCATGACAAGTCTCATTTAGTTTAGTACAGAATGCATAGCCAGGGTTTTTTCTTAAATATGAAATACAAGAAAAGAAAGAAAAGTGTTAGTATTAGTTGGTTAAGTGCTGTCGAAAATTATGTGTCTTTTAGATGTTTATTGAAAACGAGTAAAGACTCAGCTGTACGAATTGAGATTTGGAGGTTATTCCACCAGCTGGGCACAGTCCATGAAAAGGAGTGATTTTGAACTTCTTTGGGATGGCACCACAAGACGTCGTTCACTTGCAGAGCGCAAACTTTTGGAGGGCACATAAGATTGAACTAGTGAGTTTAGGTATGTTGGTGCCGTGCCAGTAGTCATCTTGTATGCAAGCATCAGTACCTTTAATTTGATGCGAGCAGCTACTGGTAGCCATTGTAACCTGATGAGGAGAGGAGTAACATGAGCTTTTTTTTTCTCATTGAAGACAGCCCTCACTGCTGCATTCTGGATCAGTTGCAAAGGCTTGACAGTACATGAAGGAAGGCCCGCCAGGAGAGCATTACAATAGTCCAGTCTGGAGAGAACAAGAGCTTGGAAAATAAGTTGGGTGGCTTTGCTCTGACAAGAAGGGTCTAATCTTCCTAATGTTGTATGTGAAGCTTAACTGATGATCCATCACAACTCCTACATTTCTGGTTGTCTTAGAAGGAGTTATGGTTGACGAACCCAGCTTTATAGAGAAATTGTGATGAAACGATATGTTAGCTAGAACCACCAGGAGTTCTGTCTTAGTAAGGTTGAGCTGAAGGTGATGGTCATTCATCCAGCTAGAAATTTCACTCAGACAGGCTGAAATGCGAGCAGCAACCTTCAAGTCATCTGGTTGGAATGAGAAGTAGAGTTGGGTGTCATCAGTGTAGCAGTGATAAGAAAAGCCATGCTTCTGAATGAAAGATCCTAATGATGTATTGTAGATGGAGAAGAGAAGTGGTCCAAGTACTGAGCCTTGAGGAACCCAAGTAACAAGTTGGTGTGACATCACCCCTCCAAAACACGCTGAAGGATCTATTGGAGAGATAGGACTTAAACCACAGGAGTGCGGTTCTATAGATGCCCATCTTTCTGAGGGTGGACAGGAGAATCTGGTGATTAATGGTGTCGAAAGCAGCAGACAGGGCCAGTAAGATGAGTACTGAGGATTTTGAAACTGCTCTTGCCATTCGCAGGGCTTCAGGAACTGAGAGCAGGGCAGTCTCAGTTGAGTGGCTACTTTTGAAGCCAGATAGGTTGCTGTCCAGGAGGTTGTTCTGTACAAGGAACACTCAAGTGATTTTGCAATGAATGGAAGAAGGGATACCGGTCTGTAGTTTTCTAGAAGCGCTGTATTTAGAGATGGTTTCTTAAGAAGTGGGCTTACCCGAGCCTGCTTAAATGGTGAGGGAAATGTTCCAAAGTGAAGAGAGGAGCAGATAATGTGAGTAAGTGAAGGTATGACTGAAGAAGAGATCGCTTGAAAGAGGTGAGTAGGGATCGGATCAAGTGGACAAGTAGTAGGATGATTAGACAGGACAAGTTTGGAAACATCCATCTCTGAGAGTGGAGAGAAGGAGTAGAGAGAGTGTGCATTGGTCATTGTGAAGTTATCCTCAGTCTGCGATGTGGATAATTGGTCACTGATGGCTCTTGTCTTATTTGTGAAGAAAACTGCAAAGTGGTCAGCTGTAAGAGTCAATGGAGGAGGAGGTGGAAGCGGATTAACCCTCTGAAGTCGATTAACGCGTATACGCGTTATGAGTCATTTTCTCCTGATAACCCCGAAAAGAACTTAAATTACACTTTCAGTTTTGATTGTACGGATAAGAGCAATACATCAATCGAATCTGTAAAGGGTCTACTTTAATGTATACAGACATAAGAACATTTAGACACGCATCATTAAAATGAACTGTAACTCAGTGAATACTCAATGAAGAGAAGTGAGAAAGATATCTAAAGAAAGCCGGACATGTCTACTTTTAAACTAAACAAGTGCTGCTGAAAACAAATATTCTGTGATAAAGTAATCCATATGACAACAATGCGATGTCTGTTTTTCACGTTTCCCTTCTAATGTGACCACGCCCCCTTGCTGAATGTGCTATTCAGATTCTAATGTTTTACTGAATCACGCGTCTTGAATACACCCACACAACAGATGACAATGCAGCCAGACTGTTCTGCAAGTTTTTATTTTACTGTTTGCTTCGCGATGAAAGGAACAAGGCATAATTCACCCCAAAAAGATGTGATGTGGTTGAGGATTTGGATTTCCTCAGAAAAAAAGAATGAAACACTTTATTCAGCAGAGATCATAAACATGAGTAAGGGCCCTATCTTGCACCCAGCGCAATTGACTTTGTACACCGACGCATGTGTCATTCCTATTTTGCACCCACGCAAAGCGCGCTTTTCCCTCCACAGAAGCACGTCGCTAAACTAGTGAATGAACTTGCGCTCCCAGGGCGGTTCAGCGCAAAAAAAGGAGGCGTGTTCCGGCGCAAACAATCCCTGGTGCTATTTTGCTGTTCCATTAAACAATTGCGCCACTGACCAGAAAAAACCTAGTCTAAAGTCAGTGGCGCGTTGCGCATTGTTCATTATGCTATTTTAAGGGCGCATGCTTGACCATAATGTATAGCGTGCACAACGCGCATACACTTTCCTCATGTAATCTACACAGATGCATCAGTTATTTTTGCAAATCATAAATTGTTACACAAAAAAATATTAACACATAAGATGACGGAAATCATTGTGGTGTGCCACGAAGATGTGAAAAAATAGGCATAAATCTAAATTATTCAGGCTAATTGTAGTAATTAAGGATCAGACCTGTTGGCCAAATAGTGGCAAGACATATGTGTATATAAGGACATCTGACAAATTGTGGCTATTTCCTCCCACGCCTGTTTAACCGACGCTATTTTGGGTGGGTTTCTCCCATCCCCATACAACACAACTTCTCTGTCTTTCACTGCTCTTACAAGAACATCAGTCTCCTCGGCTGTGAACCGCTCCTGGCGTGCGCCTGGTAAATACGCCATAATAATAGCAATCCATAATGGAACTTGCGCACCTGCTTTTAAAGGGAATGTTGGATGACGTTCTGATTGGTTTATTTCACGTTACGCCCAAACCACACCTATGAATAATGAAGCTACTTCAGACCAACCCATTTTAGATTTGCGCCGGGCGCAAGAGCCATTTATCCCGCCGGGAAAATAGCAACAGCGCCGAGACCCGCCCACAAAGCTACTTGCGCTTCGCGCTTTGACACTTGCGTTTCAGATCGTTAAAATAGGGCCCTAGGTCTCTTTTTATTCATTTATATACTTGTACTAGTTGTTACATAACGTGTAAACATTTTACTAGTTAGACTTTTTCCAAACTATAATTCCCGACTAAATGTATAATCAAGTGAATCATTATGAAGTTTCTATAACAATATACAATACTATACCATTCAAAAGTAACAAATAAATATGTAACAAATGTAACAAACAATGCTGTTCTTTCAATTTATCCCCCCTAAAAAAAACCTGAAAAAATATTCTCAGCTCTTTTAAATGTTAATAATAATAATAATAATAACAATAATTTTTTTTTTTTTTGTAGAAAATAAGATTGTTAAAAGGATTTGTGAAGGATTGTGTGACTGGAGTAATGATGCAAACAATTCAGTTCGAACATCAGCTTTGATTGTTCTAATAAACTGCTTAACTGCTCCCCCAAGTGGATATTAAATTATGTTGTGGAATAATTCACTAGTTCACGCTTACATATAATTAGCTGAGGTATGGTATGCGTATTTGGCGTGCTGTCCGGGAAAGGGCTCCGAGCTCGGGAATTGCCCGAACCTAGAGTACCCCCCCTTCCCCGTATATTGTAAAGTGAACTTGAAGTGAGGAGATGGGGTGGAGGAGGGATGCTGATAAACCGTCAATGGATAGATAAAAGTCAGCGATATTTATACTGTGGGATTGATTACTTGATTGTGGTCCACCTGTGATGATTAGGCTAAATATCTAACGCGCTCCTCCCGAATCTTCATTGATAATTACATTTCACTAGTTCACGCTTACATATAATTAGCTGAGGTATTGTATGCGTATTTGGCGTGCTGTCCGGGGAAGGGCTCCGAGCTCGCGAATTGCCCGAACCTAGAGTACCCCCCAAAAAGGCAAATGTACAAGAGGACAGCCGCCAGTTTAAAGAATGCCCCCCCAAAAAAGCAGAGTACTGGCGGGGGCTGATTTGGTTTCTGAGAAGTCATCTCGTTGGCAGGCTGGAAGGGCCTACGTACTCCGGAGGGGAGCAACTTGGGAGTTGGGAGAGTAGGCCCTACCGGCTGCAGCTAGTGACCTACGTGGTTGTTGGCGCCCGGTCGGTAGGGCTCGGGCCGATGCTCAACTGGAGCTTTTTGGCGTTGGAACGGTGAGCCCTACCGGCCGATGAGGAGGAGCAGCGTGGTTGTGGTGCCCGACCGGGAGGACCCGAGTTGCCTCGACCGGAATAGGTCACGGTGTCGGCGTACGGGCCCTACTGGCTGATAGCCCCTGCTATTCAGTGGGTGAAGGGCCTAACGCTGACCGAGAGGGCCCATGAAGCCTCCGACAGGAGATTGAGACTCAGGATGACGGACGTCTGGGTCCTCTCGGTTTGACAGATAAAAAGCTTTTGGGCTAGCCGACAAGGAGGACTCTGGCAACATCCGAAGGGAGATCCCGACTCACGGCATCGGATGGATGAGACTCGCTTGCGGCTGGCAAGCATAGGCCCGTCCGGGAGACTCTCGCCAGACGTCTGAAGGGAGCACACGCGACAGACGGGTAAGCCTCGGCGGACGGGGAGGGTTGGAAAGGAAAACCCGACTGGGAGGACTCTCGCAGCATCCGATGGGGCCTCTAACTCAGAACATCGAATGGGTAAGCCTCGCCAGACGGGGTTAAAAGATCTGAGGGTAGCTTTTTTTTTTTTTTTACAGGATTTGGCGAGAGGACGAGCCTCGCCTACTGTCAAATGGAAAGGTAAGTTGCGTGGCCGAGAGACTGTTACCGACGTCCGAAGGGAGCACACACATCGAACGGGTAAGCCTCGCCGACCGTAGAGTGGAAACGTAAAGCAAGTCTGTCCATGAGGCTCTCGCCAGCGTCCGAAGGGAGCACTCACATCGAATGGGTAAGCCTCGCTGACCATAGAAAAGGAAAAGGTAAGGTTGTCTAACCGGGAGGCTCTCGCCAGCGTCCGAAGGGAGCACACGCATCGAACGGGTAAGCCTCTCCGGATGGCGGACAGAAAAGGTAACGATAGGTGGCCAGGAGGCTCTTGCCAGCGTCCGGCGGGGACAAAACTGGGTGAGCCTCGCAGGCCGTAGGATGGAAAAGGTACGTTTGTGTGGTCGTTAGGCTGTCGTCAGCGTTTTAAGGGAGTTTGCTACTCCCGGCAAGAGACGGGTTAGCCTTGGCGACCATAGGAAGGAAGGAGAGTTTATTGTGTGTTTGGTACTTGCATTTGAACAGCTTGCTTGTAGGTTTGTAACCTAAACCACGCGTTAAGGTCGTGGTTGGCTGGCCAGAAGGCTGTCGCCAGCGTCCGATGGGAGCACTCGCATCTGACGGGTAAGCCTCACTGGCCGAGGGTGGAAAAAGTCAGGTTGTCTAGCCGGGAGGCTCGGACCGACGTCCGATAGGAGCTTAGCTCCAGGAATCGAACGGGTAAACCTCTCTGGCTGAAGGACGGAAAGCTCCCGGATAGAACGGTTAAGCCTCGCTGGCCAAAGGACGGAAAAGGTAAGGTTGTCTAGCCGGGAAGCTCTCACCTACATTCAATGGGAGCCCTGACTCCGTGCATTGGATGGGTAAACCTCTCCGTAAGTAAGACAGAATGGCAAAGCAGGTAGCCGGGGGCTTTCACCTACGTCCGAAGGGAGTGTGAGCTCCTGGCAACGAACGGGTAAGCCTTGCTGGCCGCAGAATGGAAAAGGTGAGGTTGTCTGGCCGGGAGGCTCTCGTCAGCATCCGATGGGAGCTCAAGCTCTTGGCATCGAAGAGAGAAGCCTTGCCGTCCATAGGATTGAAAAAGGTAAGGTTATCTGGTCGGGAGGCTATGGCCAGCATCCGGTGTCTTTTTATTTATTTATTTATTTTCTATATTTATTTGTATTTTTATTTATTATATTTATTAAAATTTGCGACACCAGATGGGTAGTCTCTCCAGCCATCGGAGGGAAAATTGAGATTGTTTTATCTGCGAAGAGCCCGTTAGTGTTCGGCGAAAGCGTAACTTGCGGTATTGGATGGGTACATCTTGCCATCGGAGGGAAAATTAGTTTGGGCTGCAATGTACTCATTGGTGTTCGATAGGTAAATGTCGCTTTTTTTTCTTTTCTTTTTTTTGGTTAATCTGCCTTTTTTAATCGGGTAAGCTTCGCTGGTGGTCGGATGGAAAGTCCAAGATTGATTAAGTGGGAAAGCATCTGGCAGGATTTTAATACTTGCGATGTCAAACGAGTAAGCTTTGCTGATAGTTGAATGGAGAAGGCAAAGGGTGGTTCAACCGGGAGCCCTCTTGCAGCGCCTGGCAGGGAGTTCGATACTAAGGATGATTTATTTGTCTACGAGGGTAGACGCTGTGAGGCTTACTTGAATAATTGTTTAGCAAATCCAATGAGCTGCTTCCGATAAGGAGTCCGAAAAAATCTTGGTGCAGTCATAGTATCTGAAATTAAGCATGCAAAAATAAATTAAGATTTTTCCTGTGCCAGTGTACCCCAAATAGGTGCCATGTATCGGCGATGTGGTCATTGTCAGCACGTGAGATCGATGGTACATATCGACGATGTAATCGTGCATGGGTGGAGTAAGAGAAAGATTCTTTATACTGTCTGAGCTTACTATTTACCATTTGACCATGCAGGTGCACGAAAAGAGCCTATGGAATCACCAATAATCAAAAAAAATATACTTTCGGACGTACTGATACACTGGTATTAAGTATAAATACTATATTTAAATACTGCTAGTTCATGTAGTCGCCCCTACGATCATCTCGCTTGTCCAATGAATTTTTATTTATTTTTATTTTTTTTAAACCTACCTATTATTATAAAAAACGTTGGTTGGAGAATGGGCCTAATATCGTCTTGGCTATTG
Source organism: Carassius gibelio (assembly GCF_023724105.1). Taxonomy (NCBI): domain Eukaryota; kingdom Metazoa; phylum Chordata; class Actinopteri; order Cypriniformes; family Cyprinidae; genus Carassius; species Carassius gibelio. The sequence goes on from NC_068398.1 coordinate 46,751,324, forward strand.
TTGATACATGATGCTATCACCGCAACCTCGGATGCATGGCATGCCTTTAGGCGGAGGTGATGTGTGGTATTTTTTATTGTTATTTTTTTTTTTATATATATTTAGGTGTAGGAAAGGCTCCTGCGGGAGCAGACGCTGCTACAGCAGTGGGGAGAACGGGAAAGGCTCCTGCGGGAGCAGACACTGCTACGGCAGTGTGGAGGTACAGGAAAGGCTCCTGCGGGAGCAGACACTGCGCGGCAGTGGGGAGAACGGGAAAGGCTCCTGCGGGAGCAGACACTGCACGGCAGTGAGGAGGTATAGGAAGGGCTCCTGCGGGAGCAGACACTGCTGCGGCAGTGGGGAGAACGGGAAAGGCTCCTGCGGGAGCAGACACTGCTACGGCAGTGTGGAGGTACAGGAAAGGCTCCTGTGGGAGCAGACACTGCGCGGCAGTGAGGAGGTATAGGAAGGCTCCTGCGGGAGCAGACACTGCGCGGCAGTGAGGAGGTATAGGAAGGGCTCCTGCGGGAGCAGACACTGCTGCGGCAGTGGGGAGAACGGGAAAGGCTCCTGCGGGAGCAGACACTGCTGCAGCAGTGGGGAGATACGGGAAAGGCTCCTGCGGGAGCAGACACTGCTGCGGCAGTGGGGAGATACGGGAAAGGCTCCTGCGGGAGCAGACACTGCAGCGGCGGTGGGGAGATACAGGAAAGGCTCCTGCGGGAGCAGACACTGCAGCGGCGGTGGGGAGGTACAGGAAAGGCTCCTGCGGGAGCAGACACTGCAGCGGCGGTGGGGAGGTACAGGAAAGGCTCCTGCGGGAGCAGACACTGCTTCGACAGTGAGGAGGTACATGAAAGGCTACTTGCTTCGGCTTCTGTAGATGCTGGCTGTGGGAAGAGTAAAAAGTGTTAGTAATATTTGATGGGGCAAGCTAAAAATGGATGGGTAGCCTACTGTGTTACCAGCTTAGCAATTTGTTGCCTGATTTGACAATTCCTCAGGCCTTGTCCACCTTATTATGTTACTGTTGGAAAAGCATCTTTCCTCTCATTTGGCCTCTCGAAAAGAGCCTATGGAATCACCAATAATCAAAATAAATATACTTTCGGACGTACTGATACACTGGTATTAAGTATAAATACTATATTTAAATACTGCTAGTTCATGTAGTCACCCCTACGATCATCTCGCTTGTCCAATGAATTTTTTTTTTTTTTTTTTTTTTTTATAAACCTACGGGCTCACATCATCCTTTGAGAGCACGGGCGAGCGGGAAATGCAGTGCTGAGATGGGATAACGGAGCGGTTTGATAGCCGAATTAAGGTAGGCCGCCTAATGATTATTTTAAAAAACGTTGGTTGGAGAATGGGCCTAATATCGTCTTGGCTATTGTTGATACATGATGCTATCACTGCAACCTCGGATGCATGGCATGCCTTTAGGCGGAGGTGATGTGTGGTATTTTTTATTATTATTATTTTTTTTATATATATTTAGGTGAAGGAAAGGCTCCTGCGGGAGCAGACGCTGCTACAGCAGTGGGGAGAACGGGAAAGGCTCCTGCGGGAGCAGACACTGCTACGGCAGTGTGGAGGTACAGGAAAGGCTCCTGCGGGAGCAGACACTGCGCGGCAGTGAGGAGGTATAGGAAGGGCTCCTGCGGGAGCAGACACTGCTGCGGCAGTGGGGAGAACGGGAAAGGCTCCTGCGGGAGCAGACACTGCTACGGCAGTGTGGAGGTACAGGAAAGGCTTCTGTGGGAGCAGACACTGCGCGGCAGTGAGGAGGTGTAGGAAGGCTCCTGCGGGAGCAGACACTGCGCGGCAGTGAGGAGGTATAGGAAGGGCTCCTGCGGGAGCAGACACTGCTGCGGCAGTGGGGAGAACGGGAAAGGCTCCTGCGGGAGCAGACACTGCTGCGGCAGTGGGGAGATACGGGAAAGGCTCCTGCGGGAGCAGACACTGCTGCGGCAGTGGGGAGATACGGGAAAGGCTCCTGCGGGAGCAGACACTGCAGCGGCGGTGGGGAGATACAGGAAAGGCTCCTGCGGGAGCAGACACTGCAGCGGCGGTGGGGAGGTACAGGAAAGGCTCCTGCGGGAGCAGACACTGCAGCGGCGGTGGGGAGGTACAGGAAAGGCTCCTGCGGGAGCAGACACTGCTGCGGCAGTGAGGAGGTACATGAAAGGCTACTTGCTTCGGCTGCTGTAGATGCTGGCTGTGGGAAGAGTAAAAAGTGTTAGTAATATTTGATGGGGCAAGCTAAAAATGGATGGGTAGCCTACTGTGTTACCAGCTTAGCAATTTGTTGCCTGATTTGACAATTCCTCAGGCCTTGTCCACCTTATTATGTTCCTGTTGGAAAAGCATCTTTCCTCTCATTTGGCCTCCGGGCTCTTTAGACGGACTCCCGAGCGGATACGTTTGGAACGCTGTTTTCACATTGTATTATGGACTGTGGAAACAGAGGCTTTTGGAAACGATTGAGCATGTTTAGTCTTGTAAGCCGTTGTACCGAAAGACATGATTATAGCAGTAACGTTAACCCCTTACCAGACACCCCCCATTTTTGGCATGGAGGCAGAAATTATATACCCAAAATAAAGATGTTTCTGTTCATGATTCTTTCTGACTAGATCCATGATCAACATTTGTCCACGAGATAACACTTTGACGTTTACCGTTCAGGAATAGGAATAGTTTTCCTGACATGATGGAAAATTAATCACTGGAATTATGTTTTATCGAAATATTGGTCAAATATAAAAGCCAAAGTCTTTGGACTTCAATTGATGCACGGTTTATCCAGATCAAGTAAGAGAGTGATGTTTAACGTGCTGTGAAAATGAAACATAGACTGGGGCCATTGGCGATGCTTGCAGCAAATGGGTTAACAGCAGTTATGTGCTATTCGCTTCCAAGTGGTTTCTAAAGAGATTTACTTTCCGGTTTTTCCGTATTACAGTCCTTAAAAGGCGATGGTAATTTTACTCACGCTTGCTATCCTGCATCAAAACACGAGGGCAGATGCGTTTTAGAATAATTTTGAGTGATCACGCCAGTGAATGGTAAAATAGGTCCCTAAATGATTTGGTCCTACCAGAAGACTTGCATGGAAATGAAAATTTTAAATTAAATTAGGCATTTAGCAGGCGCTTTTATCCAGAGACTTAAGTTTTTTTTTTTTTTTTTTTTTTTTTTTTTTTTGAACTTATGTCTGTATCATTTCGGCGAGGTTTAAACGTGCGCGGTAAGGCGAATGTAACAATAATAATAATAATAATAATGCATTTTATTTGTAGGAACAAACGCCAAAAGCAATACAAGAATTCATTAAAGACAGACAGTCTTGAATAAATGTGACTTAATCAACTTTTTAAAATCGCCCAACATAGGTGCATATCTGACGTGCAGAAGAAGTACATTCCATAGCTTAGGGGCTTTATATGAAAAGGCTCTTTCCCCCATGGTCTTTAGCTCACATTATGGCTGGTCTTATAAATCCCCTGTGTAGCACTCTTCGTTGGTACGAAAATTGGGTCTGTGATAAGGTGACTGACGAAGCGAACCAGCATGCTGATAAACCGTCAATGGATAGAGGTAAGTCAGCGATATTTATACTGTGGGATTGATTACTTGATTGTGGTCCACCTGTGATGATTAGGCTAAGTATCTGACGCGCTCCTCCCGAATCTTCATTGATAATTACATTTAAGTATATTCTAAATGAACTACAAACATAAAATTATATAGATTTATTTTGTCCTCACATTCTTTCTTGTAACTCCTCCCTCTCAGTCACACAGCTTACTGAAAGGCTCATTATGCAGGCCTTTGCTTTCTCAGTTGTTAAACACAATGATATTCATGATAGTTGACGTCTACTCGCATATGAATTTTACCAACAAAAAGTGTCTTTTTTTTTTAATTTAAATCCATATATTGTTTTCTGTAAGTGACTAGGTGATTTTCACATAATTTAGTAAGAAAAATTCTAGGCTACTAGCTCCAGTTCTCAAAAGTCCCGAATGAAACAAACGCTACTTTCATGCATCTGATTATCAGATAAATCTTGTGCTCTTATTTCAAGGTCGTTGTTAATGCTGTGGTTAATTTTAACAGTTTCCTTCGTATATTCGGTTCATCCGCATTGTTTAAACACATTTATCATTCAATGGAACTGTGTGTATGATTTAGACACTAACATTTCTGCTCCGTCCATGCAATAAATACAGCTGTCGATGGCTCCGGTAACTCCGTCGGTAAGATGCAGAGAACCATTGACAAACTACAGAAAAGTAAAACTACTTTACGTTAGCATTACTGGCCATGAGTCCTATAGATCACAAGTCAGCTGCGTCAGAGACGAACGGAGCGTGAGCACAATCCTGTGACAGTCTCAGGCGGTAAACAGTGGAGCGCATGAAGGACAGATAAGAGGCACGAACACTGTTCAAGGTCCCCATTCATTAATTCGTGCATGTAGTAATTTAATGTGTATACATTTTGAAAGCATTGAATCGCTATAGAAATCGCGATTCATTAGATTCTTAGCATTTTGAATCGATTACTGTCCGAGATCAGCGATTCACGATTCAAAAATCATGTTTCAAGATCGATGCATATGAATCGACAGGGTTTGTAATCGATGCATCGAGAAAACGAGTGAATCGTTACACCCCTACCTCCACCACCATAAGGTTGCGATTCAAGGATAATTTTTTTGAAACATTTAATAAAAAAAAAATATATATATATTATTGTAGGTGGGGGGAGTGCATGTACAGTGCTCTCTCCACCTTCAATGCCCTTGAGCAAGGCACTGAACCCCCAACTGCTCCCAGGGTGCCGCAGCATAGCTCCGGGTGTGTGTTCACAGTGTGTGTGTGTTCACTGCTGTGTGTGTGTGTGCACTTTGGATGGGTTAAAAGCAGAGCACGAATACTTGGCTGAATTTCACTTTACTTTTAAATAATGTGTTTTTTTACTCTTTTTTTATTTGTATGTGCACAAAAAAAGTTTTTTGATGCATTTGATAAGCAAGAGTTAAGTACATTTTTAAATGAAATTTCATAATTAAATTAATTAAAAATGTTTAAATAATGTGTTATTTCACACTATTTTATTGTATGTGGACAAATTAAGTAATTATGAAATTTCATATAAAAATGTACTTAACTCTTGCTTATCAAATGCATCAAAACTCTTGTAGTTATCAATGTTAGAGCTGGTCTATTTGTAAAAGACTACATGTTTTGCTGTTCAGTGTGTTTGACTGGCGAACAATAGTTTAATTATGCAATCATCCCTCATAAGTCACTCAGAAACATTCCGTGACAAAAAACAAAACAAACAAAACTATGCTTCAGAAAAAAATGGGTGCTGAAAGAAAACTGCCACAGATGATGTAGATTATTGTATCTTATTTCATCTTTAACTTGAAACTTCCTTGAATACTTTGCTGTTTAGACAAGTTATTGTTCCTGAGAAGTCAAAGACAAAATAACAGGCTTTTCTGGTAACACTACTAATTTTGGAGGTCATGTGTGGTTGTCTATGCTTGTAAACACTATGTTTGTAAAAACTCATTCACTCACATACTTGAAACTCACTTACCCAGATCCTTGGTCTATGGTCTCCGTGTTGGTGATTATAAGTTTGGTGGTCTCAGCGTTCAGTAGTCTGGTGGTGTGAGCACCCCCCAGCCCAGTGCTCCAAGGTACAATGCTCTCAGCTCTGGTTGTCATAGGGGTTCTTCGCTGTCCTCTGTATTTCTTGTGCTCTGTCACAGAAGCGCTCCATGTCTGGTCCGTCATGACCACGGAGACCTTCTCTGTCTCTTCACCTTGGTGATGGCATTTTTGCTCCACCATGGAATCTATGCTGGACAGTGGCCCTCTGGGAACAGCTCTATTATCACTGTAACAAAAGATTCACTCATTACAACTGCCTTCAGTGGACATGTTACAATCCTGGGCAGAATCTGCGTGTTGAGAAATATAATATGAATATATTCACAGACACTATTGGTCAAAAGTTTGGAAAAAATTAATGATTTGGGATTATTTATTTATTTTAAATGAAATCATTCTATTATGCTGATAAAGTGTAAAAGGGATTCACAGTCTGAAGCTGCAAGAAAGTGTAAATAAATCTGTTTTAAGATTCAAATGATCTGTTGTGAAACTCTTCACACTGATGATGCTTTCACGTCCTATCAAAATTATCATAAATACAAGATTCCTAGTCAGAAATTGGACACAAACGACCTCTTAAGTCATATTTACAACTGGGAAACTTGGAGATAATTTTAATACCTGAGTTCCAGGGTTAGGTGGGACATAAACTTAAAACAGAGCAGAGGGGAGAAACATAGCTAGCTGTAGTACTGTAAAATTTTACTGCGGTTTTTTTTTCACTATATACCATGCATGTTAACATATATAAATAAGCATTTGAACACAGTGAAAATAGCATTTTGTTTGACTGAATTTGCTGAATTGTCAGAAAGGCTTTAACAATATTTCTCCAAGAAATAGACAAGAATGAACTCATGAACTGACTGTGTTCCATAATTTCTTTTATTTCTGAGTACAAAGCACTTGAACAGGACAAACTCGTCATTACAAGTTGGAAGTAGGAAATTTCTTCTAGCATGTGAAGGCAATGTAAGCTTCTGTTAACCTTTATCCACTCGAGTATAGCAAATATAAAAAAAAAGGCAAAAACAGCTAGATGGATTAAAGTTTCTGCTTGAAACATGAGAACATAGTTCTCAAATGAGTAAATGCTCAAAGTAGGAATCAGTGCTTTTCTTAAGAACGGTCTTTTAGTCTTTGGGCAACTTCTACTGTGTGATTACATGGATCATGTTTAAGAAAACCTAAGCAAATCATAGCGTTCAAAACAGTGTCCACAAGGAGGAAGGAGACATGCCTTTCATAAACCTGAATGTCGTACAATTGAAGAATGAAATGACTGCCTTGATATTCATTTTTTCAGGAACTTTGAACGTAGGTAGTATGCTAACTGCAGCAAGGATAAATTTGTTTAATAATTCTGACGCATCCTGCAGATACATGGTGGCACTGGGAGGCTTGCATCCTCTGAGGAGGTTATTAAGCAGACAGATCAGTTTGTCCCTGCTAGTCATCTGCTTCAGGGTGCCGAGCTGATTGCTCAAGAGACAAGTCTCTTCTTTAATTGAGGAGAAGCAGTGCACTATGGAAGCATATGGGTAGCATTATTCAATTTGGAATGTAATATACAAAATGACAATGCAATATGTAAAATGTCAATGCATTTCTGTATTTACATTTACATTTTCCAATACATTTGTGCAACGTATTGCCCCGTAAAATAAAAATAAATTACATAAATTAAATTAATAAATTACACTTGAATCCTCCTGAGTATTGAGTCTCTTGACCTTCTGTAAGCTCCGCCTTGTTCACGCATTGATTGACATGGCAGGAGGGGGCGGACACGTGATCGGCTCGGAATGCATTTTCAATGTGCACATTGAATTTTGCTACATTCATTGCGGGACACTGAATGATAATGCAATCATAAGTGTCTTGACTGTGAGTGTTAATGCATTTAAGAAAAATAGCATTTGAATGATAATTTTGCCACAGTTTTTGCTTGAACATTTTATACATATCTAATCATTTCTGTAATACATTTTCATTTTAATTTTGCAACTTATAAAGCGTTAAAATTAGTATTCATTTTACAGATTAAAACTAGTGTGTGAAATGGCAAATGAAAATTATGTAATTTATGTATTGTACACAAATGTATTGGAAAATGTAAATGTAAATACAGAAATGCATTGCCATTTTACATATTGCATTGTCATTTTGCATTTTACATTCCAAATTGAATAATATAATATGATAACTGATCATAATATAGATGTGCTCTGTTTGACAGAAACTTGGCTAAAACCTGATGATTACATTATTTTAAATGAGTCCACCCCCCAAGATTATTGTTATATACACGAGCCGCGTCTAAAAGGCAAAGGGGGAGGAGTTGCTTCAATTTATAACAACGTTTACAGGATTTCTCAGAGGGCAGGCTTCAAGTATAACTCGTTTGAAGTAATGGTGCTTCATATAACATTATCCAGAGAAACAAATGGTAATGATAAATCCCCTGTTATGTTTGTACTGGCTACTGTATACAGGACACCAGGGCACCATACAGACTTTATTAAAGAGTTTGGTGATTTTACATCCGAGTTAGTTCTGGCTGCAGATAAAGTCTTAATAGTTGGTGATTTTAATATCCATGTCGATAATGAAAAAGATGCATTGGGATCAGCATTTATAGACATTCTGAACTCTATTGGTGTTAGACAACATGTTTCAGGACCTACTCATTGTCGAAATCATACTCTAGATTTAATACTGTCACATGGAATTGATGTTGATAGTGTTGAAATTATTCAGCCAAGTGATGATATCTCAGATCATTATTTAGTTCTGTGTAAACTTCATATAGCCAAAATTGTAAATTCTACTTCTTGTTACAAGTATCGAAGAACCATCACTTCTACCACAAAAGACTGCTTTTTAAGTTATCTTCCTGATGTATCCGAATTCCTTAGCATATCCAAAACCTCAGAACAACTTGATGATGTAACAGAAACTATGGACTCTCTCTTTTCTAGCACTTTAAATACAGTTGCTCCTTTACGCTTAAGGAAGGTTAAGGAAAACAGTTTGACACCATGGTATAATGAGCATACTCGCACCCTAAAGAGAGCAGCCCGAAAAATGGAGCGCAGCTGGAGGAAAACAAAACTAGAGGTATTTCGTATTGCTTGGCGGGAAAGTAGCATATCCTATAGAAAAGCATTAAAAACTGCTAGATCTGATTACTTTTCTTCTCTTTTAGAAGAAAACAAACATTACCCCAGGTATTTATTCAATACAGTGGCTAAATTAACGAAAAATAAAGCCTCAACAAGTGTTGACATTTCCCAACACCACAACAGTAATGACTTTATGAACTACTTTACTTCTAAAATCGATACTATTAGGGATAAAATTGCATCCATTCAGCCGTCAGCTACAGTATCACATCAGACAGTGCACTATAGACCCCCTGAGGAACAGTTCCACTCATTCTCTACTATAGGAGAGGAAGAATTGTATAAACTTGTTAAATCATCTAAACCAACAACATGTATGTTAGACCCTATACCATCTAAGCTCCTAAAAGAGGTGCTTCCAGAAGTCATAGGTCCTCTTCTGACTATTATTAATTCCTCATTGTCATTAGGATATGTCCCCAAAACCTTCAAACTGGCTGTTATTAAGCCTCTCATAAAAAAGCCACAACTTGACCCCAGAGAACTTGTTAATTATAGACCAATCTCGAATCTCCCTTTTCTGTCCAAGATACTAGAAAAGGTGGTATCCTCACAATTATATTCCTTCTTAGAGAATAATGGTATATGTGAGGATTTCCAGTCAGGATTTAGACCGTATCATAGTACTGAGACTGCTCTCCTTAGAGTTACAAATGATCTGCTCTTATCATCTGATCGTGGGTGTATCTCTCTATTAGTTTTATTGGATCTTAGTGCTGCGTTTGACACAATTGACCACAACATTCTTTTGCATAGACTTGAACACTTTGTTGGCATCAGTGGAAGTGCATTAGCATGGTTTAAATCGTACTTATATGACCGCCATCAGTTCGTAGCAGTGAATGAAGATGTATCATATCGATCACAAGTGCAGTATGGAGTACCTCAAGGCTCAGTACTAGGGCCGCTACTCTTCACGCTTTATATGTTACCCTTGGGAGATATCATCAGGAAACATGGTGTTAGTTTTCACTGTTATGCTGATGATACGCAGCTCTATATTTCCTCGCAGCCTGGTGAAACACACCAATTTGAAAAACTAATGGAATGCATAGTCGATATAAAAAATTGGATGACGAGTAATTTCTTACTGCTAAATTCAGAAAAAACAGAGGTGTTAATCATAGGGCCTAAAAACTCTGCTTATAATAAACTATAACACTGTCTAAGACTTGATGGTTGCTCTGTCAATTCTTCGTCATCAGTTAGGAACCTAGGTGTGCTACTTGATCGTAATCTTTTCTTGGAAAGCCACGTTTCTAGCATTTGTAAAACTGCATTTTTCCATCTCAAAAATATATCTAAATTACGGCCTATGCTCTCAATGTCAAATGCAGAAATGTTAATCCATGCATTTATGACTTCAAGGTTAGACTATTGTAATGCTTTATTGGGTGGTTGTTCTGCACGCTTGGTAAACAAACTACAGCTAGTCCAAAATGCAGCAGCAAGAGTTCTTACTAGAACCAGGAAGTATGACCATATTAGCCCGTTCCTGTCCACACTGCACTGGCTCCCTATCAAACATCGTATAGATTTTAAAATATTGCTTATTACTTATAAGGCCCTGAATGGTTTAGCACCTCAGTATTTGAATGAGCTCCTTTTACATTATACTCCTCTACGTCTGCTACGTTCTCAAAACTCAGGCAATTTGATAATACCTAGAATATCAAAATCAACTGCGGGCGGCAGATCCTTTTCCTATTTGGCGCCTAAACTCTGGAATAACCTACCTAACATTGTTCGGGAGGCAGACACACTCTTGCAGTTTAAATCTAGATTAAAGACCCATCTCTTTAACCTGGCATACACATAACATACTAATATGCTTTTAATATCCAAATCTGTTAAAGGATTTTTAGGCTGCATTAATTAGGTAAACCGGAACCGAAAAACACTTCACATAACACCGTACTTTCTACATCATTAGAAGAATGGCATCTACGCTAATATTAGTCTGTTTCTCTCTTGTTCCGAGGTCACCGTAGCCACGAGATCCAGTCTGTGTCCAGATCAGAGGGTCACTGCAGTCACCCGGATCCAGGACGTATCCAGACCAGATGGTGGATCAGCACCTAGAAAGGACCTCTACTGCCCTGAAAGACAGCGGAGACCAGGACAACTAGAGCCCCAGATACAGATCCCCTGTAAAGACCTTGTCTCAGAGGAGCACCAGGACAAGACCACAGGAAACAGATGATTCTTCTGCACAATCTGACTTTGCTGCAGCCTGGAATTGAACTACTGGTTTTCGTCTGGTCAGAGGAGAACTGGCCCCCCAACTGAGCCTGGTTTTTCCCAAGGTTTTTTTCTCCATTCTGTCACCGATGGAGTTTCGGTTCCTTGCCGCTGTCGCCTCTGGCTTGCTTAGTTGGGGTCACTTCATCTACAGCGATATCATTGACTTGATTGCAAATAAAAACAGACACTATTTCAACTGAACAGAGATGACATAACTGAATTCAATGATGAACTGCCTTTAACTATCATTTTGCATTATTGAGACACTGTTTTCCAAATGAATGTTGTTCAGTGCTTTGACGCAATGTATTTTGTTTAAAGCACAATATAAATAAAGGTGATTGATTGATTGATTAATGCTACCCATATGCTTCCATAGTGCACACCTCAATATATGGTGTCTATTTCTCCTCAGTGCCCTCAGGGTGTTGGTCTGTTAACCCAGCCACTTCTGGTCACAGCGGTCTCCAGCGAGTCCAGCTATCAGTGTCTACCCGGAAACCTGTTGCTCTGGGAGGCTCACAACTTCCAAGCAGGGTTATCAGAGCAGCCGGTTTGGTTGGTCCCTGCCAATCATCCATTTTATATCATAATACTCTATTGTAGTCAATGGCAATTTCATTTATTATTCAGTTATAGCGCCACCAAGAGCAACAATTCCACCAATTTTTTTCAAGTGTCCTTAGAGTGTGCTCATACATATGTGTGTCAAATTTGGTGAAAATATCTAATTTTGTTTTGAAGTTATAGACATTTTTATATGTGAGAAGAGAAAGATGACCGATGTCTGACTTTGTTAGCATTTTTTTGCTAATACTATCACATTTTTGGCAATTGGGAATCAGTGATTAGCTGGCATGTTACATTTTCAAATTTCCTACAGTGGTTTTGTGTTGATTGGAGTAATGGTTTCTAAGATATTTGTAAATGTTTTTTGAGGTTTAAAATGCAATGTTGCAAAAACCATAAGGAAAAACCTGGCAGTTTTGGTATCACTGGACTCGGCAAGGATTCTGGAGTCTAAAAAGGAGAAAACCGTGAAAGTTTGGCACAAAAGTGGTGAGCCATGATCAAATCTTCGCTGTCAAAGACAGGATGCTCTGTATAAACTCAATCATAATACCCTGAAGCAAGCAAACAAAGAACACCTAAACACAGTTAGGACAGGGTAATAGAAAGAGAGCTATAAAAACCATGAACAAATCTACCAAAATATGGGACATCTTAAACAATACAAAATTCTAAACATGAAACTTGACGCTAATACAAAACAAACACTGCATTACCATTCTTTAACCATTATTTTAAACATTTAATTAAAAAAAATTAAGTAACAATGTATTTCACATTATTTGATTGTATGTGGACAAATGAATTATGAAATTTCATATAAAAATTTACTCAACTCTTACTTTTCAAATGCATCAAAACTCTTGTAGTTATCAATGTAAGAGCTGGTCAATTTGTAAAAGTGTTCATGTTTTGCTGTTCAGCGTGTTGGACCGGCAAACAATAATTTAATTATACAATCATCTTTCATAAGTCACTCAGAAACATTTCCGTGACAAAAAAAACAAAACAAAAAAACTGCTTCAGGAAAAAACGTGATGAAAGAAAACTGCCACAGATGATGTAGATTACTGTATCTTATTTCATCTTTAACCTGAAACTTCCTTGAATACTTTGAATACAAGATATTGTTCCTGAGAAGTCAAAGACAATATAACAGGCTTTTCTTGTAACACTACTAATTTTGGAGGTAATAGGTGGTTGTCTATGCTTGTAAACACTATGTTTGTAAAAACATTCACTCACATACTTGAAACTCACTTACCCAGATCTTTGGTCTATGGTCTCCGTGTTGGTGATTATAAGTTTGGTGGTCTCAGCGTTCAGTAGTCTGGTGGTGTCAGCACCCCCCAGCCCAGTGCTCCAAGGTACAATGCTCTCAGCTCTGGTTGTCATAGAGATACTTCCGCTGTCCTCTGTGTTTCTTGTGCTGGCCCTTGGATTGCTCTGTCACAGAAGCGGTCCATGTCTGGTCCATCATGACCACGGAGACCTTCTCTGTCTCTTCACCTTGGTGGTGGCATTTTTGCGCCACCATGGAATCTCTGCAGGACAATGGCCCTCTGGGAACAGATCTGGAAACCCCTGGCCTAATGTCATGGTTCCTGCATTTTCCTGTTTCCTGTGTCAGTTGTTGTCATGTTGTAGTAGTTTTCTATTTCCTCAGATAACTCCAATGATTATTTCCAGGTGTTTTCTATTGTCATTCACTTGTTAATGTTTGTTGCTTATCACTGTAACAATATTCACTTGGGTGGTCAATTACAACTGCCTTCAGTGGACATGTTACAACCCTGGGCAGAATCTGTATGTTGAGAAATATAATATGAATATATTCACAGACACTATTGGTCAAAAGTTTGGAAAAAATTAATGATTTGGAATTATTTATTTATTTTAAATGAAATCATTCTATTATGCTGATAAAGTGTAAAAGGGATTCACAGTCTGAAGCTGCAAGAAAGTGTAAATAAATCTGTTTTAAGATTCAAATGATCTGTTGTGAAACTCTTCACACTGATGATGCTTTCACGTCCTATCAAAATTATCATAAATACAAGATTCCTAGTCAGAAATTGGACACAAACGACCTCTTAAGTCATATTTACAACTGGGAAACTTGGAGATAATTTTGATACCTGAGTTTCAGGGTTAGGTGGGACATAAACTTAAAACAGAGCAGACGGGAGAAACATAGCTAGCTGTAGTACTGTACACTACATCTACATTTCTTTCTATTGCCTTTATTACCATGTATGCTTACGTATATAAATAAGCATTTGAACACTTTGAAAAAAAGCATTTGTTTGACCTAATTTGCTGAATTGTCAGAAAGGCTTTAACAATATTTCCCCAAGAAATAGACAAGAATGAACTCATTAACTGACTGCTCCATAATTTCATTTATTTCTGAGTACAAAGCACTTGAACAGGACAAACTCGTCATTACAAGTTGGAAGTAGAAAAATTTCTGGTAGCATGGCAACGTAAGCTTCTTTTTTACAGTGACATTTATCCACTCAAGTATAGCAAATCAAAAAAAAGGCAAAAACAGCAAGATGGATTAAATTTTAGCTTGAAGAACATAGCCCTCAAATGAGTAAATGCTCAAAGTAGCAAAGTAGGAATCAGTGCTCTTCTTAAGAACGGTCTTTTAGTCTTTGGGCAACTTCTACTGTGTGATTACATGGATCATGTTTTAGAAAACCTAAGCAAATCATAGCGTTCAAAACAGTGTCCACAAGGAGAAGGGTTTGATTGATCCCTGCCGGTCATCTACTTCAGGGTGATGAACTGATTGTTCCAAATACACCAGAAGCCAGCCTTAAGAGACTGATTCTATAGTAGACCTCTTGGCAGCGTGTAAACATCTGCTAAAAGTAACCCAATAGGTCCTGCAGGTGGTGTGTCCCAGGAAGGCTCTGGTAGTGGAACTGGATTAAGCACTTGTGAGCAAGGGGGCCACAGAACATTGTTCCTACTCTCAAGTGGGCATCTGGCTTGTACATCTGATACCTTCCAAGGAAGGAGGGGGGGATTCATTAGTTAACTACTTTAGTTAACATGAACTAAGCATAAACGATACTCTACAGCAGTGGTGTCAAACTCATTTAAGGTTGAGGGCCGGATCAGAGAAAATGTCCCCTTGTGCGGGCCGAATTACCTTTTTGTTAAACTTCAGTTTGCTTACAAAACGGCAGGCCCCAAAACCACCAAAGCCTGTGGTCCCTGCTCATGCAAGAGCTCTTCGACCACTGGCTCAACGCCAGGGCCCAAACCCTCTATCTGCTGAAGGTGAACCAAAAACAATTGATAGCAGCTCTCAGTGATATGTGTCGGGTCCCCGCTATAATAACAGCAACATTCACAAATGCCTACTGAACAAGCGGGAACCCAGTGTGCCTGTAGCTTTCTCTATTTCAGTTTTATCACGTGATAGAAAGTCTAAGGCCATCTCAAGCCGAAGGGCAAACTCATCTAATCTGCGGCCTATTATGCATCAAACTAAGATTGATATAAAGACACCAAGCACTGCCATCAAGTTAGCACTTTTAAACATTCGCTCACTAAAAGGCCTATTATGCATCAAACTAAGATTGATGTAAAGACACAAAGCACTGCCATCAAGTTAGCACTTTTAAACATTCGCTCACTAAAAAATAAATCATTTCTAATCAATGACTTTATAACCACAAACAGTCTGGATTTTATGTTTCTAAACGAAACATGGCTTGAAGACAGCTGCAATGCAACAGTCCTTAATGAAGCAGCCCCTCCTAACTTCACTTACATGAGTGTTTGCAGGACTGTTAGAAGAGGTGGGGGTGTAGCTGCTCTATTTAAAGATGTCTATCAATGCAAGCAAATGTCATTTGGTCAGTACTTGTCTTTCGAATATCTAGGGATTGTGCTGAAAGGTGCTCCACGCATTCTGTTTATTATTATTTACAGGCCTCCAAAATACTCTCCAGCCTTTGTTGAAGAGGTTACAGAAATGTTATCAATGATTTCCTCAGAATTTGACTGTTTTGCTATTGCAGGGGATTTTAATATTCACATAGATAATTCAGAAAACAAAACTACAAAAGAAATGATAACGGTTCTAAACACATTTGACTTGACTCAGCATGTGCATGGACCCATACACAAAGGTGGACACACTCTGGATCTAATCATCAGTAGGGGTCTAAACATTTAATCCATTGTTATTAAGGACATAGCACTATCTGATCACTTCTGTATTTTCTTTGATATTTTGATGTCTGCTACAACTGAATCTAGATCGGTCTCTGTCAGAAGGAGATGCATTAACGAGAACACAAATGTACTATTTATGGAGGCTATATCTTTAACACCAAGAATTTCTGCAGACTGTTGATATTCTCCTTGATTCCTTCAACTCAAAAGTTAAGAATGTTATTGATGATATTGCTCCAATAATAGTCAGTAAGAAAACAAACAGACAGAAATCAGTTTGGAGAAGATCAACAGCAGTTCAGACTATGAAAAGACAATGCAGAAAAGCAGAGCGGATGTGGCGGAAGACAAAACTTGAAATTCACTATAGCATCTATAAAGACAGCCTTCATGCTTTTAATGTGAAACTAGCCACAGCTAGACAGAATTTCTTCTCAAACCTTATAAACAGTAACTTAAATAACACTCGTACTCTTTTTGCCACTGTTGAGAGACTGACAAACCCCCCAAGTCAGATTCCCAGTGAAATGCTATCAGAAAGCAAATGCAATGAGTTTGCATCCTTCTTTTCTGAGAAGATCATCAATATCAGGAAGGCGATTAGCACATCCTCAAGTAATGCAGAGGTCAGACAGATTAGACCGCAATATCAAAAAGATACTATGTCGATTTTTGAAGCAATTGACCAGGACAAAATTCTGGAAGACATAGTGCAGCACCTAAAATCGTCAAACAGCTATCTTGACACACTTCCCACATCTTTTTTCAAAAATGTGCTTAACTGCTTAGAAGCAGATCTTTTAGAAGTGGTGAATGCCTCACTTCTTTCTGGGACATTTCCAAACTCCTTAAAAACTGCAGTTGTTAAGCCCCTCCTGAAAAAGAGCAATCTTGATAACACCATTTTGAGCAATTATAGACCAATATCTAATCTTCCGTTTATAGGTAAAATTATAGAAAAGGTCGTTTTTAATCAGCTGAACAAATACTTAAACTCAAATGGATACCTGGACAATTTTCAATCTGGTTTTCGACCGCATCACAGCACAGAGACAGCACTCATTAAGATAATAAATGATATTCGCTTAAATTGTGACTCTGGCAAAATATCGGTGCCGGTATTGCTAGATCTCAGTGCTGCGTTTGACACTGTCGATCATAACATACTACTAGAGAGACTGGAAAACTGGGTCGGGCTTTCTGGGATGGTACTTAAATGGTTCAGGTCATACTTAGAAGGGAGAGGCTATTATGTGAGTATAGGAGAGCATAAGTCTAAGTGCACCACTCTTGTTTAGCCTGTATATGCTCCCACTAAGTCAAATAATGAGAAATAACCAAATTGCCTATCACAGCTATGCTGATGATACCCAGATTTACCTAGCCTTATCTCCAAATGACTACAGCCCAATTGACTCCCTCTGCCAATGCATTGATGAAATTAATAGTTGGATGTGCCAGAACTATCTTCAGTTAAACAAGGAAAAAACTGAAGTCATTGCATTTGGAAACAAAGATGAAGTGTTTAAGGTGAATGCATACCTTAAAGGGGGGGTGAAATGATATTTCATACATACTGAGTTTTTTACACTGTTAAATAGTTGGATTCCCATGCTAAACATGGACAAAGTTTCAAAAATTAAGTTGTACGTTTGAAGGAGTATTTTTGTTCCAAAAATACTCCTTCCGGTTTGTCACAAGTTTCGGAAAGTTTTTTTTGAGTATGGCTCTGTGTGACGTTAGATGGAGCGGAATTTCCTTATATGGGTCCTAAGGGCGTGTCTGCCGGAAGAGTGCGCGCTCCCGTATAGCAGAATAGAGAGAGGCTGAGCACAAACAATCACTGATTAGAGCGAGAGCGTCGCGAAATGTCACAAAAAGGAGTGTGTTTTTGGTTGCCAGGGCAAGACAACCCTGAACAGATTACCAAAGAAAAAACAGCATTAAGGGACCAGTGGATGGAGTTTATTTTTACAGAGCATCAACGGATTGTGTTGTGTTTGTTCCCTGCATTTCGAAGATGTTTGCTTTACAAACAAGGCCCAGTTTGACGACGGATTTGCGTATAGTTTATTTCTTAAGGATGATGCAATCCCAATGAAAAAGGGTCACGATCGTGTGTTGGAACCGCAGGCGGTGAGTAAAACTGCTTAAAATATCTCTGCCTCCTTGTTAGTGCGTCCGCCTCCCATCGAAAACCCGGGTTCGAGCCCCGCTTGGAGTGAGTCGTTGCTGCTGCTGCTCTCATTCAGTTTCAGCCTCGGGATCTGATTCTGGATCATAAATAAACGGCTGAATCTGACTGTTAGCCATGGTTTGTTTTGGATGATGGTTTTTTCCTAAAGGTAAAGTCACAGCTTCCACACGCTCTCAATGCAAAAGCCTACTGGCGCTCGTGATTCTTTAGCTCCGCCCACACGTCACGCCTCCAGTTGGTCTTGTTTTTCCGGGGAAAATCGGTACAGACTATCTTTCTCTTATGAATATAATAAAACTAAAGACTTTTTGGAGTTATGAAGGATGCAGTACTACTCTAAAGGTACTCAAGATTAACAGGATATTGAGTGAAAACGAGCATTTCACCCTCCCTTTAACTCTAGGGGTCAAACAACTAAAAATCAAGTCAGGAATCTTGGTGTGATTCTGGAGACCGATCTGAGTTTCAGTAGTCATGTCAAAGCAGTAACTAAATCAGCATACTATCATTTAAAAAACATTGCAAGAATTAGATGTTTTGTTACCAGTCAAGACTTGGAGAAACTTGTTCATGCCTTTATCACCAGCAGGGTGGACTATTGTAATTGGCTCCTCACCGGCCTTCCCAAAAAGACCATTAGACAGCTGCAGCTCATCCAGAACGCTGCTGCCAGGATTCTGACTAGAACCAAAAAATCTGAGCATATAACACCAGTCCTCAGGTCCTTACACTGGCTTCCAGTTACATTTAGGATTGATTTTAAACTACTTTTACTCGTATATAAGTCACTAAATGACCTAGGACCGAAATATATTTCAGATATGCTCACTGAATACAAGCCTAACAGACCACTCAGATCATTAGGATTAAGTTAGAAATACACACACAAATTCACACAAAACAAGGGGAGTCCGCCTTTAGTTACTATGCTGCCCGCAGTTGGAATCAGCTTCCAGAAGAGATCAGATGTGCTAAAACATTAGTCACATTTAAATCTAGACTTAAAACTCATCTGTTAAGCTGTGCATTTATTGAATGAGCACTGTGTAATGTCCGAACTGATTGCACTATATTTTCACTGTTTTTTTATTTTATTTTATGTAAAATCATTTTCTAACTGTTTTAAATTCATTTTAAATAAGTAAATTTTTTAATAATTTTAAAAGTTTTAAAATTGCTTGTTTTATTATTTCTCTTCATTATTATTTTACTTTCTTTTATGTAAAGCACTTTGAATTACCATTGTGTACGAAATGTGCTATATAAATAAACTTGCCTTGCCTACAATTACATTAATATTAACCATACAAACTACAATATAATTTACAAGAATGTATATATATATATATATATATATATATATATATATATATATATACACATAATAACCATAATATTAAATGATATTATCTTTTTTTTTGCAAGTGTAATGCTATAACTAATGCAAAGCTTATTGTAGCCCAGACAAAAACTGATATTGTTAGAATAAGCCATTAGCCAATGAGTTTTTAGCCAGTTACTGTTAGCTTATTATTTCCTATACTTGTCAGCAAATATACTAGGGGACACGGTGATAAGTTCAAACAAAAGCAGATTTTATTTTAACACAGGCAGTTACTAGAAAAAAAGGCAAAAATTTCAGTTGAGAGTAAAGAGAGCATGTTAGCTGGCCTTATCTGAGTGACAGACTCCATTTTCCTTTTGGGGGGTACCAGGGGAATGGCGGATTGTGGAGACAATGGAGCACTGGAGCTGAGGAGAATGGGGGCAGAACGCTGGAGCATACTGTGTAATGCTCAGTTTAGTTACTAAAATTCAAATGGGGTCTGACTTTTCTGTGTGAGAGTTAAAAGTACTAAAAGACTGACATAAACTAGAAATACAGTTAATAAGAATGGTCTACAGGTTCACACTTAAAGATTTTAAAAGGGTCATATGATGCGACTTAAATTTTTCCTTTATTTTTCGAGTGTTACGAGCTGTTGGTGCATAAAGAAGATCTGTAAAGTTGCAAAAACTAAAGTTTCAAATCCAAAGAGATATTCCTTATAAAAGTTAATAGCCAACCACAACCCCCTAAAATGTCTCGTTTTTGTCACACCCAGGGGCGGCTATGCTTTGACTAAGCCACACCCCTTCTCAACTTCCACCTCGAGGAGGTCCCCAAAGCCAACCCAATGGCCAAACAACACGAGAACAAGTAAGTGATAAAACAATCTTTATTTAAATATTTAAAAATAGCTTGGGGAATAGGGAAAGGGTAATTAAAACTAAACTCTGACTCGGCCCTCCAGATGGGCTATGGCCGGGAAGAGGTCAGGGAGCAAGGGGGCCACGGGGATCCGGGGCGTGGGACTCGGGGCCCGGCCAGAGTCTTAGGTATCCGTAGCGCCCTCCT
Organism: Carassius gibelio; assembly: GCF_023724105.1. NCBI lineage: Eukaryota > Metazoa > Chordata > Actinopteri > Cypriniformes > Cyprinidae > Carassius > Carassius gibelio. The sequence goes on from NC_068398.1 coordinate 46,771,796, forward strand.
TCTTCCTCCTCTTCGCTGAATACAACTCACGGTAAGTACTGGTTCACACAGTTCGTTCTCGGGGTGCTCACTCTCTTTCTCTTCCTCCACAGGCAACGGCTGGGACGCAAAGGCACAGTTAATTCGGCTTGGTTTTGCTCTCACCTCTTCGCTGATTGCAGCTCACAGTAAGTACTGGTTCACACAGTTCGTTCCTTGGGTGCTCACTCGCTTTCTCTTTCTCCACAGGCAGCGGCGTAAGTACAGGTTTCCTCGGTCTCTCCTCGTGTTACCCACTCTCTCTCCTTTTCTCTCCACAGGTATCAACTTGGGCACAATAGCACAGTTAGTTTGCTTTGAATGGCTCTCAGCTCTGGGCTGGACACAGCGTACTGTAAGTACAGGTTTCGCTCTATTTCTCCTCGCGTTATCCACTCTCTCTCCTCCTCTCTACAGGTATCAACTTGGACACAAAACACAGTTACTCTGCTTTGGATGGCTTTCACCTCTGGGCTGGACACAACGTACTGTAAGTACAGGGTTCGCTCTATTCCTCCTCGTGTTATTCACTCTCTCTCCTTTTCTCTCCACAGGTATCAACTTGGGCACAATAGCACAGTTAGTTTGCTTTGAATGGCTCTCACCTCTGGGCTGAGCACAGCGTACTGTAAGTACAGGTTTCCTCTGTTTCTCCTTGTGTTACTCACTCTCTCTTTCCTTTTCTCTCCACAGGTATCAGATTGGACACAAAGCACAGTTAGTTTGCTTTGAATAGCTCCCACCTCTGGGCTGAACACAGCGTACCGTGCTATCTCCGGAGATCTGAAGCACGCTCACAACATATACTGTACTGAACTAGGCTAGAACCAGCAGTCTCCTTGTCCTCCCGCGACGGAGTGCGTGAAGGCGGGGGTTTATCTGACAGGACACACGGCAATACACAGCAACCCACAGCAATATACAGCACCACGTCAAAATTATAGGTTTTCACAGCACGAAGACTCACCCACCACACTCAGTGTACGAAAAGGACACCCGTCTTCCTTCACTTCGCTTGGTTCGGATCTGGCGATGGAATATGCGGCCTAGCTAGTGATGTCGTCGTTGTGACTACTTCAATAAGTATTCCTTCGGCTCTCCCACCACGCTATATTAGGGGTAGGGCCGCCCTCCTCCTCCTGGGGAGATCTACACAACGCCAGGTCAATATACAGGGCACTTTCGGCTTGCTCTTAGTACTCACATCAATGCCGCTTCCAATCCCCTTTTTCACGTCGTCTCAATTCGCCGTATAATCCGTTCACTTCTCAACCTTTAAGGTTCGCGATGTCTTCACAATCATACAATTCCAGCCTGAGGGAGAGAGAGAGTTAGACAGCCACCAGCAGCGCACCAAGACGGGCACGACACCGTGCTTCACACACACCAGAAAGTGCTCCCAGACTGTGAAATAACTTGGCCTTAAGTACTGCCTTGTCCAGCGTATCCTCCAATCACCAACCGCTGTCCCTAACTAGGCACAGGTGCATCGAATTCCCTGATTTTCCCTCTTACGGCGCTACCGGAAGTTCCGGTGTTCTGTTTTTCCGGTCCGGGCGGAAACACTGGAATTTTGGTTCCGCCCCTAAAGATCGTCACCTTGTGACATCTTAACACCCCCCCCCCACATCTCTACATCACTATGTGGGATATATTTGCATAACGCCGCCCAAATATTCACATAAAAAAGGAGGCATAATGTTTATTCTCTCTGTTACTGCAACTGTGATGTTGTAGAGTCGGCTGTGTGTTTCGTTGAAATGAAACTTTGTTTGCCTTCAAGAGGACACAACTAGAAATCAGTGGTTAAGTTGTATTTCAGCACTGTTCCAGAACAGTCCAACCCAAATATTCCGATGTGTGCTTAGCATTTTATGGAGGATGAGGACTGTTTCCTGAACCAGTAGCCTGCATTTTATTTCCAGTCTTCAAGTACTTTTTCAGAAGTTAGTTCTGTGGCTAGTAAGTCAACCCTCTACATAAATCACTGGTATATGTGACTATGATGTCTAATATTAGCCAATGGCTAATACATTCTCTGATTTTACTCGCCAGTGTGTTAGTTGGAGGCTTTAGCACAGATATTTTCACTCGCGAACACTGACTTTCCGTCAGATGATCTGTGCTTCTTTTTCCTCAATGGATCCGCAACGCACCTGTAAATTGTAGCCTACCATAAACTCTAGTGTTAAGGCGCACAAATCGCCGTCACTTTCTCTCACACTCACATACAGAAAGCGATAGAGAGGGGGGGGTTGACGTGCTACATTTAAACAATATTATTTTCTGAATTTTCTTGTCAAAATAACGGCGTTCCTATGGAAGACTTCAACTATTAAGAACAGCTGGGTTTTCCGGTAGTGGGTGGAGTTAATGCGCGAACGACAATCTCATTGGCTGGCGTGCACTTATTATCATCCATGTTTTGATTTCAGCAAATCAGTTCGAGCGAACACACAAAACCTGCTTAATATTTATGAATCCAGCAGCTCATTTATCATTAGTAATCCTTAGTGTGTGTTATAGTTTTTATTAGTAGGAATCGTATCATTATTAATATCTTATCAGGAGTGTGTAAGGTATTTTTTCCCAATTGTTTTTTTTTCTACAGAAACACTGAATGACTGAAAAGCACCACCACCAGTCCAGTTAAAATGTTCAGTTAAAACGACTAATAAGCATTCAAAAATGGTTATCAAGTTTACTTCTAATTATTAAAGTTCTATTAAATGATACTTGATTATTATAAAGCTTTACTGACTGGTGAGTAAACTAAAATAATTATCAGCCAATGGCGATTCAATTGCCAAGGTGTCCGTAGAGGGTTGTTATTTGTTATGTAGAAACAACATTGTATCACTACACATGTTTGACAGCTCTGGCTTGACGAGACGTGTAAAAACAATGTATTAAAAATGCTGTGTGTTCGTTTGTCGACGACGTAAAAGTTTGCGAGCTGAGACTTCTTTCAGTGATAGTGTTGAACAGGGGACTTTTCCCCATGTGTTCCCTCAACCACAAAAAAATAAACACACACACACACACACACACACACAAAAATACACATACAAATACTGGTGAATCATTTTCTTTGGAATTAAATACAACATTATTAATGTGTACGAAAACGGTTTAGAATGTCGTAAAAATGTTTCTGTGCATTAAAAAAGATGAGTGCAGTGTATCATCCAGTTGGGCTATGGAGCTGAGAGAATGAGCTGTTTTAGCAAGAGTCGGCTGTTTCAAAACCTATAAGCTGCCTAGATAGGCAGCATTTTTGAACATCACTGAAAGAGAAAATGTCAGTATTTTATTGAGACTTGAGATTAAATTAACTGCTTAAGTATTGTAGATCTTGTAGTATTAATTTTCACATGCAGTTACACATTGTCGGTTAAAAACAAGAAAGTGGCTGGTAAAAACATTGAGTGGCTGGTAGTTTTTGAAATCCACCAGCCACAGTGGCCGGTGGACAAAAAAGTTAATTTCCATTCCTGGAGTGTATGTTGAGGTCGGGTCTGTCTGATGTTTATCCTGTTCATGATGTTCGCTACTGGAAAGAACGTAGGTTTTTAATAAGTAGGGAAAGTTCCCAACATTTAAAAAAATAACCGTTTACATGCCTAGGGCGTTTGCATTGTAAAAATGTACAGAAATACTTCAGATTTATAAATGCTGGCCTGTTAGGTGATGTTTTCTCATTAAAACAATACAATTTACTATTAATTCAATAGAACATTTACGCACACTAGGGATTACCAATATGGCGGCGCGACGGCTTCACTTTAATGACGTCATGAACAATCCAGTTCTATATTATAGATCAGTGATAGCAACCCCACCGCCCTTGCCAGCACACCTTGGGGTACTAATAAAACTATAGGTAGATGGACAGTTCCTCGAAACCCACCACCACTGGCCCAAGTCTCTGTCAAAAATAAAATATCTAAATCATGACTGGTAGAAAGTTTTTAAAATAAAAATTTTGTTGCACACAGACCAAGCATTTACTAGAGCCATATTCAGATGAGATTCAGGTAAGGAGGGCAGATCCATTTGAACAAAATCCAGTTGGTGAAGATTTGAATAGTTTATTCCTCTTTGGCGAATTCGTGATCGCGGAGGGGCAGAGCAGACTGACGAGCGAAAGAAGTCTGGGAAAATAGGCAGATGAAAAACATATCCACAATCCCATGAGCGTCGCGTCAAGTGAAGTCAATTGGCCAGACAGCTGGCCAATTGACGCAAAGCATGCAAATACTGACAGGTCAGCGGGCGCGAATTCATGGGCGCGAAAATTCCATCAGAATCTCTTTCTTCACGCTAGAAGTCTTATCTAAATCATCGTGGAAGTTGCAATAGAGGACTACTCACCCTGTTTTTCCTATCCGCATCCGATGGCTGCTACTGCTAGACTTGATCGTTCTTACAGGCACCTATGGCTTACCCTAGCTGATCTGGAAGATGTGGATCGTAGGACGCTCCTAAACGTTCCAGTTGCTCTCTCCGGCCTCTTTGGTGACGCCATGGAGTTGGTCATGGAGCGTTTCTCAGAGACGCAGAAAGCGCACCAAGACGATAAGCCACGTGATGCCCCGTCGCTCACTCCAGTCATCATCTGCGAGGTTTCGCTCTTCTGCACCTCGTCAGGCTCTAAGACCAGCTTAAACAGCCCACCGTGGCACCCCTCTCTGAACCGGACGCTCGTTTCGGCCGAAACCAGCAGTGGTAAGAGCCTGGGAGGAAACGTCAGGGTCAGTGGAGGACCCCGCACCGCGAGAGAGCCAGCGCGACATCCTTGGCCACCGAGCCTTCTCCCTGACGTCGGATAAAGTGGAATAATGAGTGCAGGGGAGGCCCCGCCCCCCAAGCACCATGTTCAAATGCATCATGTCCCCCATGTTCCTTCAGGCGACGATTACTGTGTGTGTTTAAATGCTGTTTGTGTGAGTTCCACAATAAAAGCATGTATACAATCAACAAAAAAGCTTTTTCTTTCTCTTACACTTGTAGCAGGGCGAAGTGTTACCCGTGTTGATTATTGGCCAGTGTCATGTGAAAACGTTGAGCCTATCAGCAGTCTGCTGTCACGATATAAAAAGAGGAAGTTTTTGTCACTTGGGATGCGTTGTCACCCGTACCGACCCTTTACAGAAGTTGGCATTTATGAATGGGAGAGTATCTGGAGTGCCGCCTCTGCGTTCTGCTGCTATGTGTAGGCTGCCCCTGGCTTTGAGCTCATCAATGAACAAACCATTGCATGTTATCTTCAGCGACTGTGCATAGTACCGTGTTATGAACATCTTCCGGTATGTATGAGAGCCATTCGTATGGTTTGCCTTTTTTTTCTCTTTGTTGTTTTATTAGTAATTGTTCTGTCTCATGTTCGACAGATTGAGTGACAGGATCAAGGGTTTCACCTCTATATTATGAGACAAGATGTGCGTCTGTTGACGTAACGCACTGCTGCCTTGCCTGGGCTTATTCCGGTCGCCTTTTTGTTGGAGTTAACTTTTTTTGTAGCGATCCTGGACGATCCCCTCACCGAAGAGTGAGAGGAAAGTAAGATTGTGGCTGTGTCTCGCTTGCCCTGCTTCTCGCTTGCCCTGTGTGTGTGCGGGTGATCGTGGCCTCGCTTGTTTTGTTTGTGAACTGTTTCCTTTTTGTTCTTTTTTCATTGTTTTTCTTTCTTTCCTAAGGAAAGTGTATGGAGGAGGGGTTTAGCTGATGTTTAACGGGGTTCACGTTGAGTGCTGTTTATTGTGTGACAATACCTAACCAGAGTGGGTGTGTGTGGGTATTAAGCGTGTTGTGTGTGTGTGAATTGAGGGTCACAGCAGGCCATCTCCCTCCCTTAAGCTTTCTTGGTTATTTGTCTTATGTTGTATTTTTTTTATTTATTGAAGTGCTGTAAAGTGTTTGTTTTTTTTTCCTTTCTTTTGACACGTGAATATTTAGCCCTTGATGGTAATGTATTGATTTTTACATTTTGTAATTGAATAAAGCTGATTCATCTTTTGTACTCCCAGGCCTATGTCTCTCTGCTCACCCATTTTTCGGTAACGAACCTGTGCGCCCCCTGCCTTGGGGCTGGTAGTTCCCGGTATATACCGGGTGGTGTAGTTGAGCGTTATATAATTGTTACAGTTCCTTCCAGTACCTGATCGCCACAATTGTTACAGTTCCTTCCAGTACCTGATCGCCACATTTGGCGTACTCGGCAGGGTCTCCATATTTTGGGTGAGCTTGTATTTTGAGAAGTGAGTCTGGGAGTACTTTTGAGGCAGTATATTTTCTGTTGATATTGTATGTTTGAAAAACATATATGTACATCCCCCCCCCCCTTTTTCTTTTTTTCTTTTCTGTTTATTTTCTAAAGGCAAGGCAGCGGTGTGTTATTTGTGAGTAAAATCTCCTCTGTGTTGACCGAGTGTTGAACGAGGGGATTGCGATAAAATTATTTCAACATTGAGGGAATTATATGGCTGTTCTCAGTCATATGTGGCTCTGCAGGAGGCATTTTTTTCTCATAAACAACGTGAGGGGGAGACCCTATTAGAGTTTTCATTAGCTTTGATGGGCCTTTGGAAGTCTGTTGAAGAAAAGTCCCCTTATGCTATGCCAAATTCAGAAACCCTTGTGCGTGAACAATTTGTAGAACATGTGATAGATAGCTCCTTGTCGTGAGCTGAAACAATTGGTACGTCGCTTACCCTCCTCCAGTTTTTTAGAGGTCCGTAGTGAGGCTCTTAGGTGGGAGAGGGAGGGGTTGCCGGGGGGTGATCGCCGTCGAGGCCAGTCGGTTCCTTTGGTTCCTGTTATGCAGTATGGGGTACAGGGGGGATCATCGTTAGATGCCCGTGGTGCCTCAATGGTTGAGCTAAGTGAGTTAAGGGATCTGTTGAAATCACAGCAAGCCCAATTAAATCAGCTCTCTAAAAGTGTGACTTGGCTCCAGATGATGGCTGAGTGTAGTCAAGCTCCTCGTGCACGTAGTCAATCTCCACACCCGCGGAATCACTCTTCTCGTGGCAATACCGTAATTTGTCGAAGGTGTCAGCGACCTGGCTATTTTGCCAGGGAGTGTGATGGGGAACGTGTTCCTCCTCACCCTCCATCTTCTCGTATGGTCCCTCCTTTGGCTGGAGGTGGGCAGCCTTTTTCACAGCAGTTGTCGGAAAACTAGCATCCGCCGGGCTGCAGAGTCACAGCTCGGTTGGGGTAGATGGTGGATCAAAGATTCTTCATGGTTCCCGTTCAGTATCTTCTTTAATGTCGTTGTATCCCCATTTGGTAGTTTGCATTGGTGGGGTTCAGGTGCCCTGCCTTATAGACACTGGCTCCATGGTTTCTACAATAACAGAGAGTTGTTTCTTACAAAATTTTGAACCATGGGGTCAGGATCGTCTTCAGTCATGCCAGTGGTTGCAACTTCATGCTGCCAACGGGTTGGACATCCCCTACATTGGTTATATGGAGTTGGATGTCGAACTCTGTGGCAGGTTAGTGCCAAAATGCGGGGTGTTGGTTGTCCGAGTCCCTCCTGGGGGCTTGTGTTCCCAGGCACCGGGAGTTCTGGGAATGAATGTTCTCAGCCGATGCTACCAGGAGCTCTTTGGGCAGCATGGCTCTTCTCTTTTTTAATCTCCTTCATTGGTTAAGGTACCCAGTATTGTAACAGAGGCAGTTCAGTATTGTCATAAGGTATGCTCCCTGTCTCATTCTACTCGTGCGGGGTCAGTTAGGGTACGCGGTCGTAGGGTGCAACGCATCCCAGGTGGCATGTTACGACTAGTTACGGCAACTTGTTCAGAGCAGTTCTTGCATGACACTGTGCTTTTTGAGCCCCCTGAATCTGGCCTGCCAGTGGTGAGTGTGGGAACCACTGACATTGTGCTTTACCCACGCACTCATTTAGGCACTCTAACTAGTGTTTATGTTGTCAGTTTACCATCAGGGGTTACGGAGGTTAAAACTATCTCTGCTACCGTTAACGTGCAGGTCTCCCACGAGTTGCCTACGGTTGAAGAGCAGATAAAGGCTACTGATTTGTCTGTGTTGTCACTGGAAGATCAAGAACGTGTTCAGGCTCTGCTCTGGCAGTACCAGTTGGTGTTTTCTGTACATGAGGGGGATTTGGGGTGTACTTCCCTGTTGTCTCATGAGATCCCACTGATGGATGATACCCCAGTTCACCAGCGGTACCGTCGAATACCTCCATCGGAGTATGAGGTGGTAAAGGCCCATATCAATATGTTGTTGGAGGCTAAGGTGATACGTGAGAGTTGTAGCCCTTACGCATCCCTTATAGTTCTTGTCAAGAAAAAGGACGGTAGCCTGCAGATGTGCGTATACTACCATCAGTTGAATGCGAGAACTAGAAAGGATGCGTTTCCTCTTCCTCGTATTGAGGAGTCATTAGATTCACTGACAGGGGCCCGTTGGTTTTCCACCATGGATTTAGCTAGCGGATACAATCAGGTCAGTGAACAAGACCGGCCTAAGACTACATTTTGTACGCCATTTGGCTTATTTGAATGGAATCGCATGCCTTTTGGCCTTTGCAATGCACCTAGTACGTTTCAGCGTCTAATGCAGCTTTTATTCGGTGATCAACAGTGTCAGTCATTGTTACTGTATCTGGATGACATTGTAATTTTTTCATTTTCAGTCGAACAACATCTGGAACGACTGGAGCTTGTCTTGAGTAGGTTGCAGCGCGATGGTCTTAAGGCAAAGTTAGAGAAATGCGCTTTTTTTCATTCGGAAGTCAAATATTTGGGTCATGTGATTTCAGCCGATGGTGTTTCCACAGACCCCAAGAAGATTGAGGCTGTGGCCCAGTGGCCACAACCTACTAGTGTGTCAGAGCTTCGTTCATTCTTGGGCTTTGCGAGTTATTACCGCCATGTTGTGGAAGGGTTTGCTAAATTGGGAGCCCCTCTACATCGGCTGGTTGCAGAGTTTGGTGGCACAAAGTCTCGGAAGAGAGCAGAGCCAGGTTTTGCAAGTGGCTGGACTACCCACGGTCAGAGAAGTTTTGAGAGTTTGAAGGATAAGCTCATTTCTGCTCCGGTGTTCTGTTATGCAGATTTTCCCCTCCCTTTTATTTTGGTGGTGGACGCTAGCCTGGGTGGGTTAGGTGCAGTCCTTTCCCAGGAGCAGGATGGCAAAGTAAGACCTGTGGCATATGCAAGTCGTGGCCTAAGACCCACAGAACGGAATACGTCAAACTATAGTTCTATGAAACTAGAGTTCTTGGCATTAAAGTGGGCCATGGCTGAGAAATTTAGAGAATATCTATTAGGCCATAAATGCGTGGTGTACACTGATAACAATCCTCTCAGCCATCTGACCTCAGCTAAAATGGGGGCTACAGAGCAGCGTTGGGCATCACAGCTAGCTTGCTTCGATTTTGAAGTTAAGTATCGGCCTTGGAGGTGTAATATGAATGCAGACGCCTTGTCTCATCAGAACCCACCCATACTGGAAGTGGCAGGCAGCCTGTTCCCAGGTACAGGGGTTCCTGCTTCGGTACGTCAGGCTGTTGCTGTACCATTGGCTCCTGTTGCTTGTCAGGCCGTGGTGACTTCCTTACCGGGTCAATCACTTGATCATATCAGGGGCTTACAAGAGGCTGACTGACCCAGTAATCTGTGAGATTCTGGGGTTTTGGACAAAGCAAGAGTTCCCTGGGCCTCTTGAGCGGCGGCAGCTTTCACAGGCTGCTCTAATTCTTCTTCCGCAGTGGGACCGCCAGGTGGAGAAGCAGGGAGTGATTTGTCGTCGCATTTTTCGTCCTGATGGTGGGGATGAGATTTTGCAAGTGGTTCTACCGTCTGTACTGCAGCGTGACATGTTGCAAGGGTTGCATCAAGAACATGGGCACCAGGGCATTGAACGCACTACTGAGTTAGTGCGTCAGCGGTGTTATTGCCCGGGGATGACAGCCAAGTTGGAACGATGGGTTCAGGAGTGTGAACGATGTCAAGTGGCCAAAGACACTGAACCGGCTGCCCGTAGTTTTATGGGACATTTGCTAGCATCCCGGCCAAATGAAATCTCGATTTCACGTTGCTTGAAGCCCTTTCGTTCAGGCTTGGAGAATGTTCTTGTAATGACGGATGTGTTTACAAAGTTCACTCTTGCTGTCCCCACTAGGGATCAACGGGCCGAGACTGTAGCGAATGTGTACGAATTCATTCTGACCAGGGACAAAACTTTAAATCCCTTTTGATCCAGCAACTGTGTAAGATTTATAGGGTTGAGAAGTCTCGCACTACACCATACCACCCAGCTTGTAATGGTCAGTGTGAGCGCTTCAATAGAACCTTGCATAACATTGCGCACCTTACCAGTTTCAAGAAAACGAGACTGGGTGTCATGTCTCCCTCAGGTGCTCTTTTCATATAATACCACTCCACACTAGGCCACAGGTGAGTCCCCACACTTCCTTACGTTTGGTCAGGAGCCGCGGCTCCCCATCGATTTCCTTTTGGGCAGAGTGTCAGAGCCAGTGGCAGGGGAGGTGCATGAGTGGATTATGGAGCACCAGACACGGTTACAAGTAGCCTTTGATGGGGCAAGAGATCGTTTAAAGGTAGCCGCCGATCGTCCGAAAACATCTTTTGATCTGAGTGGTCCATGACGCACCACTTGAGCAAGGGCAGCTGGTTTATCTCCGGGAATGTGGAAGGCAGGGCCGACACAAGATTCAGGACTTGTGGAGCTCTGTGGTGTATAGGGTGATGGAAGCGCCTAGGGTAGGTGGCTCGGTTTATACTATTGCACCGGTGGACGACGGGGGTAAGCTCAAGCGGGTTCACCGGTCATTGTTAAAAGTTCACGGGGTTCACGTTGAGTGCTGTTTATTGTGTGACCTTACCTAACCAGAGTGGGTGTGTGTGGGTATTAAGCGTGTTGTGTGTGTGTGTGAATTGAGGGTCACAGCAGGCCATCTTTTTTTTTTATTTATTGAAGTGCTGTAAAGTGTTTATTCTTTTTTGTTGTTCTTTTGACACGTGAATATTTATCCCTTGATGGTAATGTATTGATTTTAAAATTTTGTAATTGAATAAAGCTGCTTCATCTTTTGTACTCCCAGGCCTATGTCTCTCTGCTCACCCATTTTTCGGTAACGAACCTGTGCGCCCCCTGCCTTGGGGATGGTAGTTCCCGGTATATACCGGGTGGCGTAGTTAAGCGTTATATAATTGTTACAGTTCCTTCCAGAACCTGATGCCAATCGCCACACACTTGTAACAGTCAAACCTGTTAACATGTTTTTTTTTTCCGTTGTACCTCTACTACTCACCATGAGGGGGCAACAAGGAGTAATACTCTGATGTATAAAACTGGTGTAGAGAGTAGAAGTAGTAGTTTGGTAATGAAGGAATAAGCATGGCTTATGGCTCCAAACAATCATTGGTCCTGATTGGGAAACTTAGAGTTTCATGCTCAATCTGAAGTAAGCATTGTTTCTTTTATATCGACTTGAATGCTGACTGTTATTTATGTAGTTATATATAACTATTTAATGATTCTTTTTGTAGAAGGACTCCACATTCTGTGGGAGACATCTTCCTTTTTTACATGCCTGTCTGAAACCTTGTCTGAAACATGTCAATGAAGTGAATGTAGAGGCAATGTGAAATACTGCTGTGGATCCTGAAATCGGATTGTGCCACACTAGTGATTTTGAAGACTTGGGTTTACTGTGATTCGATATCAACACAAAAGTTTGCACGTGGAAATTGTGGGATGTACACCATGGACATGAGCTTTCGTGGACATTAATGGATTAGAGTGTGGTGAACGTACTTTCGGGATTATTGTCTTTGTCATTATCGTCGTTGTCAGCATCGTCATCATCATCAACGTCTTCATCACCGTCAACCAAAAACAGATAAGACATATTTATATGTTGTTGGTTTTTGAGGGTAAAAACATGTACGATTTCGGTGTGTCAATGAAAGGGTCTGAAAAGATAAAACAATATGCAAATGAATGAGAAGTATTTATTTATTGAATTCTTTTTATTACAGACTAGTGAAGATCGTATTGAAAAATAGTTAGTGGTTCCACCCTATAAAAACAGATTTATAACTAATACCATTGTGAGATCAAGGGAACGGTTATACACTTAACACTGTGTCACTCGCCCTGTCTCAGAGCAGTGCTGAGTCACAACCCATGATTATAATGGCCTCGCGAGGGCGCGAGAGTGACAACACCACAAAAACATGGTGTCACTGTCCCTGTTCAGATGCATCATGTACCCCATGTTACTATGGTCGACGATTGCTATGTCAGTTTAAATGCTGTTTCTGTGAGTTCCACAATAAAAGCATGTATACAATCAACAAAAGAGCTTTTCTTCCTCTTACATTTAACACTGTGTCACTCGCCCTGTCTCAGAGCAGTGCAGAGCCACAACTAGGGATGCACCGATCATGATTTTTCATGGGCGATTCCGATACCCATTTTTTACAAGCAAATTGGCCAATTCCGATACCGATTTCTGATTTTTTTCTTTTCTTATAAGCAACAAACAAGAAAGAAGGTAAGTGTGCATAAAGATATTTAATAGGCCAAACATGCTTTTGGCTATTGAAAACAGTAACTGTAACCATCTGAAATTAACGGCAGTAACTGCACAGTAAGTAGCCTACATTCAATACAAACATAGATGGTACAGACATCAGCATTTAGCTTTTGTTTTTGAATTGGGTTGAAACTACAGAGAACTAGCCTGAAATAAAAGATTATCTGTAACCATGTGAAATTAAAGGCAACAACTGCATAGTTCTACAGTCCAAACAACACAATCAACACACATTCAATAAGATGTTTCTTAATCAGCATTCAGTATTTGTTTTAGTTTTGAAATTTGGTTTTAAATAAAAAAAAAGGTCTTTACCAGTGAGACTAAATAAAATTATGCTATATAAATACATTTTCCAAAATGTTAAAATCAAATAATATTGTTGCGAATAAAACAAAGATGCAAAGTGTTTCATTCATCCAATTAAAATAAAAAATTAGGGTAATGATTCACATCTATATATTTTTTACTTGAGCCAATGAAAAATAAATAACTTATTGTCTCAAGTAAAAAAAAAATATAGATGTCAACCATTACCCTAAAATGTTTTAATTGGATGAATGAAACACTTTTTTGTGTTTGCTACAGCAGGTGATTTTTAAATCAAATTAAGTCTATGTAATTTTAAGGTAAAATAAAAATAATCATCCTAATGCAGAACTGACGCTTATTTCTGGCTTTTCAAACATGTATGCAAGTTCTAATAAAAAAAAAAAAACAACAACATTTCAGTTTTGTCACAGTTCAGTTTGTTTCGTTTTCATCCAACACATGAGAAGTTGAGCTGAACATCTCTTCAGGGTCTACTCGTATTCAGGGCGCGGAGCGGTACAGTATACGCTCGCGCAGCTTTAGGATGCAGGAAAGGGACTCTTATTTTGTGCGCCAGTACACTTCCTGCTATCTGTGCCTCAGACATGAAACTCTGCTATCTGTGAATATAACATGAAATGTTTTCTGTGTGCACCGGGGGTCTGAGAGTAATGCAATTTCGATTCCCTGTATGTATGTACTGTACGTGTGGAAGAATTGACAATAAAGCAGACTTGAACTTAAACTTGGAGATGTTGCTTGTTTAAAAAACAACTGGAAACTGCTACAAAATCAGTGTGCATGCACACACGTGCTTCAAGAATAAGTTACTTGCTATTAAGCACTTTGCAACTGACAAAATAGAGACTGGCAATACCTGGAAATTAATATTATAATAAAAAAAAAGAATAAATCAGTGATGATCCTAACATAAATACATGTAAAGAGTGTGTAAGAATAAAAATTAAGATTAATTTTCATTTATATACTTATTGAATTATGCTTTCCAGTGAATAGGGTTTCATCAGTGGATGAGAATAAGAGTGTATTCATCATTCCCTGTAACATCAGAACAGGATTCACACATTACTGATGATTTAAGATCAAACTGAGGCACTAATTAACAATAGTTTTGCCATCCAAGTTATCCAACAATTTTCTTTATCAAAATATCAACACTAGTAAAAGAGAAATTAAATCGGTTTAATTATTTAAAGTTTTGTAACTAATCTCATTAAATTACTTAACGAGTTTAAAGAAAACAGTGTTAACAAGCTGATGGACAGCATCTGATCGATAATAATGATTGAACATGTTTTTACACTCAATTTACAAAATCATCTAATCGATTTACAATGTGTAAACCTTCAACAAGTCAATCGTTTACTTGGATTATGTTAAACAAGTACACTTTAACCACGATGAACAAGGTTTATCCATAAGGTACTTACACTTCAAAACAGCCGCGTCCCGTTTTTTTTGTTATTTTCGAATATGGCGCCTCCTCTCCCGTGGACTCATGGGATAGTGTAGTATCCATCGTATGCATGATATGGAATTCGGGCGGAAGTAGTAGGCCATCCGGTTACATCTCGCCTACTGTTTTTCGAATACTAAGAATTCGGACATACTACTTGCTTCGCATACTGTTTTTCGCCTACTATATAGTATGGAAGTAAACTACTGAAACATTAGGGTCTCTTTGGATATGATATGACGATAGTTTTCTCAAAATAAGTAAAATGCTCATGAAGTGACTTAAAGCGAAGGGCGGACTGGGAAAAAAATTCAGGCGGAGAAATCTTACACTCATACACCAACAACATATTGTGAAACATGTACAACTATTTTTTTAATGGACCTGACATATAAAAGATTTAAATCTTTAGTTTGGGGACATGCAAAATAATTTAAAGTTCTCTCATCAACTGCACGTTTACTTCCATTTTTCTTTTCAATCTCTTTATTTTTTCATGATTCACACTTTTTATTCTCTCTTTCATATTAACAAATCAGTACACTTATTCTCCAAACAAAAATATATCCTCCCACCCCCTCCCATATTACCCACCCACACAACCAGTGTCAGTTCAAATGCATGAAGATTGCTATAATACATCTCTAAGAAAAGATAAAATAAAAAGATGAAATAAAAAGAATAATAATAATATACATACACACACATACATGATTAAATTAAGATAGCAATGTCAAAGAGTTTTTCACCGGATCCATTAAAGCAGCTCTAATATTGTGTCTCCCCAACATCATTCTATACCCTCAAGAAATGTCAGATATCTGCCCCACTTTATCCTATATACCTCATTTTTATCAAGTAACCTGTATGCCATTCCTTCATAAGCACAAACTTTGCCCAATTCTGTAACCCATTCTTGGAAAGAAGGCAACCTGGCATCCACCAACTCCTTATTATAATTTGTCTCCCAATCATAATACTTATCTGAATCCATTCAGTTGTCTCTACATCCGTGCTTAAAAAAGATGGGTCTCCAAGAACATATAAACCTTGACAAACTGGAAAACAATGTTCTGACACCTCTTGAATATAGCTATGGACCTTAGACCAAAATTCTTGTATTTTAGAACAGGCCCACAGAGCATGTATCAGGTCTCCGTCCTCCCTCTCACATCACCAACATTCCTTCAGACCAAGTCTAAATAACCTGCTCGGGGTCCAATAAAACGATTCAATATCTAAAAGTCGTACCCCCAAAAAATTCCTCGACATTACTCTACAATTTCTGCATATTTTAGTCCAGTCTAAATGAGATGTTCAAATCTTTGCTCCAGACTCTTTTAGTAGAAGAATGGAAACTATATCCTACTTTCTCCATTATCAATTTATAATATACTGATACCTCATGTCCCCTACCCCATGCTTCTAGAATTATAGATAAAATATTATCTTCTGGTGAACCTTGACTACTAAAACCAAAAGTCCCACATAACAAGTGTCTCAGCTGTAGGGAATCTCCAAAACTGTGTTATATTAAGTCCAAATGATTGGGTTAATTGGTTAAAGGATTTCAAAATGTTATTCTCATAAACGTCACCTAACTTCAAAATACCCTTTGCTAACCATTCCTTCCACAAAAAGGTTGATTTTCCAATGCATAATTTGGGGTTCATCCAGATACTTGAAGCTGTATTCTAAAAGGGGTTCAATTTAAAAATACTTGCTATTTTCTTCCACACTGTCTGGAGATGTGATATTATGGGATGAGACTTTACTTTTTGAGGTAATTTAGTGGATAAGCATTGTAGTGGTGGCAGCGGTAGCAGAATGGCTTGCTCAACGTTAAACCAAGGGGGAGCCCTCTCAGGTGGAAGGGACCAGTGAGCCAGATGTCTTAAACTGAAGGCGTAATAATAAAATATGAGTTTAGGAAGACCCAACCCCCCTCTATCAACCGGCTGTTGTAATTTGCTCATATTTAACCAGGGGCACTTCCCATTCCAAAGAAATGCCTTGGTTATCTTATCAAATTGTTTGAAATATTGCAGTGGAATTTCAACTGGGATTGATTGAAGTAAATAGTTAATTTTTGGAAGACAGAACACACTGGAACACATTCACCTTACCCCAAAGAGAGAGATTTAAAGATGACCATCTTCCAACATCATTGGAAACCCTTTGCACCATTGGGTCCAAATTCACTCTGACTAAATCCTTAAGTTTATGAGGGAAAAGAATACCAAGATACCGTATACCTTCTTTGGGCCACTGAAAGGGAGCAGGTTGAAAAAATGACACAGGGCAATAGGATGTCAAAGGAAGAGATTCCGATTTAGACCAGTTAACTTTATAACCTGATAATTTATAAAATGAATTTATAATTTCTATCAGACACGGCACAGACCTCTGAGGCTCTGAAACAAACAACAGTATGTCATCTGCATACAACATCAATTTGCGAACTGTTCCCCCCACAGAAACCCCCGGAAAATCTGTACTTGCTCTAATAGCTGCTGCAAGTGGTTCCAAGGCCAAACAAAACAACAGAGGTGATAATGGAGAACCTTGCCGGGTCCCTCTTGCCAATGTAAAATAAGAAGAGATCTGCCAATTATTCTGCACCGCTGCTTGGGTTACACTCAGTAGGGTCTTTATCCTTTTTTAGTATAGGTGTAATTAATGCTTGTGACATGGTGGGCGGTAACTCGCCTTTCTCCATTGCCTCATTATACCTCCCCAGTATAGCAATCAAAAAATTCTGCAGCAAAACCATCTGGCCCCGGAGACTTAGAAGAAGGAAGGGACCTGATTACCTCCACAATTTCATTCATTGTAATAGGGGAATCAAGTTCCAGCCTCTGGTCTCCAGTCTACTTAGGTAAATTCAATGAATTCAAAAAATCCTTTATTTCTCCAACCTATGCTTTACATGAAGATGTGTATAAATCCAAATAAAATTTTCATTAATATCTACTGGTTTTGTAACAATTATGCGTTTAGAAGACTGAACAGCAGGAATTAGCACAGACATTTCTCTCTGTTTAATATAGTTCGCCATAAGTTTGCCCGCTTTATCGCCAGATTAAAAATATTTCTGCCTCGCCCTAAAGAGTCCAAACTCCACCTTCTTAGAAAGTATTACATTATATTTATATTTCAATTGTGTTAAATGTCTCAAACCTTCCTGTGTTGTTTTCCCCATCATCTCTAATTCCCTCAGTTTGATTTCTTTTTCCAGATTAGCCAGATCTTTAATATTAAAATTTTTAACATATGCTGCATACTGAATAATATAATGTCACACTGTCTAGTCTCTGTTTCCCTGGGTGTCCACTAGTGGGCTCACTTCCCCTAAGGCACTTCACCGTAGGCACTAGAATTCCTCTAGTCTGGTCCTGTCCTCACAGTAATTGCACTCGTGTTAATTGCACCAGGTGCAGTCACTTGATTGTCATTAGCCTCCTTATAAATACCAGTCTTTCCCTGTTGTTTGTATGGAGTCCTTACCTTTCGTGTTATTCAGCCTGCTCGTCATCCGAGATTCCCCTTTGTCTTCTCATCTTCTGAGTTCCTTTCCTGTTCCCTTTGATTATTTGTTTGTTTAATTTTGGACTGTCTTTTTAGCTTTGACCTCTGCTTGTTTGACCTCGAATTGGATTACCCTATATATATATATATATATATATATATATATATATATATATATATATATATTAAATACCTGCAATTGGTTCTATTACTCTCTCCAGTGTCTCTCTGATACATTTTTCGTCACAGAAGGACTCCATCCACAACAGATCCAGCAGTATGTCTTTTCATGTCTCCTCCCCAACCAGCATGGTGGAGCAGAGGGCAAAATATTTTAAGTTAACCTCCTTCCGCCAAGAGGGCAATGATGTGGGTGCCATGGCACTGGTGTTCTGGTCCCTGGCCGAGGGCATGGGGTACAATGATGCGGCCCTTAAGGACTATTTTAATACTGGACTGGATGAAACGGTTCCTCAGAAGGAACTGGATCAATTGGACACATTCGGGTTCTGGGAGTTTGTGTGCTACTTGCAGCATCGGCTTCCGTGGGATGCCCCAACCACTCCTGTCTCTTCCGGTAGGATGGCCGCCAGCCCAGCGTCACAGCACAAGGTGGTCGTCAGTCCAGCGGCACTGCCCAAGATGGCCGCCAGCCCAGTGCCACAGCACAAGATGGCCGTCAGCCCAGCGTCACAACGCAAGATGGCCGCCAGCCCAGCGCCACCGCACAAGATGGCCTCCAGCTCATCGTCACTGCTCAAGATGGCCGAAAGCCCAGCGTCACTGCCCAAGATGGCTGCCGGTCCAACGGCACTGCCCAAGATGGTCGCCAGCTCATCACCACTGCTCAAGATGGCCACCGGAAAATCATCACTGCTCAAGATGGCCGCTGGTCCAATGCCACTGCACAAGGTGGCCGCCAGCCCAGAGCCACTGCAGAGGATGGCAGCTACAGTGGGTTTTCCTGAGTTGAGTCAGGTTCCCGTTGACTCTCCAGAGTGGAGTCAGGTTCCCGTTGACCCTCCAGAGTCGAGTCACGTTCCAGTTGATTCTTCAGAATCAAGTCAGATCCCTGTTGACCTTCCAGAGTCGAGCCAGGTGCCCATTGACTTTCCAGAGTTGAGTCAGGTGCTCGTGGACCCTCCAGAGTCGAGTCAGGTGCTCATGGACCCTCCAGAGTCAGGGTTAGTCATCGTTGACCTTCTAGAGTCGAGTCAATTTCCAGTTGACTATCCAGAGTCGAGTCAGGCTCCTGTTGACCATCCAGAGTTGAGTCATATTCCCGTTGACCCTCCAGAGTTGAGTCAGGTTCCCGTTGACCCTCCAGAGTCTAGTCATATTCCTGTTGACCCTCCAGAGTTGAGTCAGGTTCCGGTTGACCCTCCAGAGTCGAGTCATATTCCCGTTGACCCTCCAGAGTTGAGTCAGGTTCCAGTGGACCATCCAGAGTCAAGTCAGGTTCCTGTTGACCGTCCAGAGTCGAGTCACGTTCCAGTTGATCCTCCAGAATCAAGTCAGATTCCTGTTGACCTTCCAGAGTCGAGACAGGTGCCCGTTGACTTTCCAGAGTTGAGTCAGGTTCCGGTTGACCCTCCAGAGTCGAGTCAGGTGCTCATGGACCCTCCAGAGTCAGGGTTAGTCACCGTCAACCTTCCAGAGTCAGGGCTAGTCACCATCGACTTTCCAGAGTCAGGGTCAGTCACTGTTGACCTTTCAGAGTCAGAGTCAGTTCCTGTGGACCTTCCAGAGTTGAGTCAGGGGCTTGTAGACCCTCCTGAGTTAGGGTTAGTCACCTTTGACCTTCCAGAATCAGGGCTATTCACCGTTGACCTTCCAGAGTCAGGACTAGTCACCATTGGCCTTCCAGAGTCAGGGCTAGTTACCGTGCACCTTCCAGAGTCAAGGCTAGTCACTGTTGATCTTCAAGGACAGATTCAAGTCACTGGTGATCTTCAAGGACCAAGGCAAGTCACTGGTGATCTTCAAGGACAGAGTCAAGTCACTGGTGATCTTCAAGGACAGAGTCAAGTCACCGGGGTTCTTCATGGGAGAATTCAAGTCAACTATAATCTTCATGAGCAGAGTCAAGTCAGCACCGATCTTCTGGAATCCAGTATAAAATTCTTGTCTCTGTTTTACCATTTTATCTGGCCCACTGTCCCTCCCCCTAGTCCTCCGCCCCTCCACCTCCCACCTGGTCTCTTTGTCTGTTTGGTTTTCCCTTGGTTTCGGGTGGAGCATCTGGCAGCTGCTCCGTGGAGGAGGGGGTAATGTCACGCTGTCTAGTCTCTGTTTCCCTGGGTGTCCACTAGTGGGCTCACTTTCCCTTAGGCACTTCACCGTAGGCACTAGAATTCCTCTAGTCTGGTCCTGTCTTCAAAGTAATTGCACTCCTGTTAATTGCACCAGGTGCAGTGACTTGATGTTCGTTAGCCTCCTTATAAATACCATTCTTTCCCTGTTGTTTGTATGGAATCCTTAACTTTTGTGTTATTCAGCCTGCTCGTCATCCGAGATTCCCCTTTGTCTTCTCATCTTCCGAGTTCCTTTCCTCTTCCTTCCTTTGTTTATTTGTTTGTTTAATTTTGGACTGTCTTTTTGGCTTTGACCTCTGCTTGATTGACCTCAAATTGGATTACCCTATATATATAATAAATACCTGCAATTGGATCTATTACTCTCTCCTGTGTCTCTCTGATAAACGATTCGTCACATATAACCCCTTAACACTGCCTTCAATGCCTCCCAAAGAATTCCTACAGAGGGCGCATTAGCCGCATTTGTCTCCACGTATATTTTAATTTCCTTTCTCCTTAAAATCAGATCTCTGTAAAAGGGAAGTATTAAATCTCCATCTGTAAGTACGCTGCCTCTCCTGATGTGGAAACATTTCCATACATACCCACGCATGATCTGAAATAATGATGGAACCTATAGAGCAGATAGAAAAAGAGACAAGAGACTTTAATATCAAATAATAATCAAGTTTAGAGTACATCTGATGAGCAGCAGAATAAAATGTATATTCTCTCCCATCCGGATTCAGAAGCCTCCACAAGTCTACCAATCCGAAAACTTTGCAAATATTTAATTATTTAATACTAGCTTTTGACATATTATATTTATTCAAACTACTCCGATCCAGCACTAGGTTAAACATAAAATTCAGATCCCCACCTAGAACAATATCATACTGACCAGCTGCATATAACATTCCCTCCAGATTTTCAAAGAACGATGGATCATCCCTATTTGGTGCATAAACATTGGCCAGTATGATAGTCTTGAACAAGAACTAAGCGCATATTTCCCCACCCATTGTCAATAAATGTCCCATCAAACAAAAACTTGATGTCCATGACTCGCATGCAGGTCCCAGGCTACACACAGCTGTTACCCCCTCCATCACCGCAAAGTGCTGATCGACAGTCAGTATGCATACTACAATGAAGTATGCAATAGCCTAATCATCATCTAAAACAGATGTCTTAATGAACTAAAATCAAAGATAGTTATGAATGATCAGTCCAGTCAGTGCTCCAGCGCCGTTACATACTTCAAGGCTTCTTTTGAGCAAACGAAGCGTTTATATCCCTCGCTGGTCTCTATCCTTAGAGTTGCTGGAAACAGCAGTGCAAATTTCACTCCACGAGCATGAAGGATTTTTCGGTATTCTCTGAATTTGTTGAAGTTGCGTCGCCCTTGCAAAATCAGGAAAAACCTGTATCCGCCTTCCCTCAAAGTGGATCTCCACTTTCTCACGCGCTGCACGCAACACAGAATCACGATCCATTGATTTTAGAAATCTCACTAGTATAGGTCTAGGTCTGTCCTCAGAATTAGGTCGAGGGCCGAACACTCGGTGAGCCCATTCTATCTCGATCCGTTGCTCTTATGTGTCGACAAATGTAGAGATCAGCTCTCCCATGAACTTGATAATGTTTCCACTTTCCTTTCCCTCCGAAACGCCAATAAAGCGAAGGTTATTTCGTCGACTCTGGTTCTCCATGTCCTCCATTTTTTCTCTTAACTGGTCAAGATCACATTTAGTTGCAGGCGGGTTCGCCTGCCAATCCTTCTCCTTTTCCTTGAGGAATTTCACACCTTTCTCGACATCATCGATTCGCGTGATCAACACAGATAGCTTGCTTTCCACAGACGCTGTGGTTCGGCGAATCTCCTCAATGCCCCACATATCATCAGAGATTTTCTTCAACATTGCATAAATATTCGCTAGTGCCCCTTCGTTCTCTGAGCTTGGCTGCAGGGAGATATTCTCACTATCCTGAGGTAGTTTAGGCACATGTGATCTTAAATGCCTCTTAATGTCCCCAGCATTCACATTTTTCGGCTGTTTCGACATTTTGCTCATCCAACTTTAACGGAACATAAACTGCACCTAGTACTGACCGTCTTATAATAGTTTAGTAGGATAATTATCTCAACGCGGCACGGAGCTCAGCATTAAGCAGCCATCTTGCCTCCTTGCGTCACCTGACTCCCAATCTCTTTATTTTGACAGATCTCTCAAATGACTGTAATACTCAAGATTTAACAAAACTATACTTTCTAAATTGCCCACATCTACATATTGCCTAATACATCACTAGAAAAAGTACAGTAGTCATGTCTTTTTTTTTCACTAATGGATTACCATTTGTATTTATTTTTACTACAAATTCCATGGTTAAACTATGGTTTGTGTTGCAAAAATCATGGTTAATTTGTTGTTACCATGGTTTAACAATAGTAACCATTGTCTTTAAATATATAGTAAAATCATTATTCATTTTAATAAGAGTTGTGTTGTTGTCGTACCTAGCTCCCCCTAAACCTATAATAAAATATGATTATTTGTCTGCTAGATTACTACTATAACTTTAGATAATAATAAGGTCCTTTAAACAGTATTTTGAGTGATAATGAGCAATGGGCTGCTGCTGCTGCCGGTCATGAATATGGTCTATAAACTTCCGTTTACTCACCACCAGTGATATCCATGTTTTTTTGTTGAAGAAATTATAAAGGTTGTGCATTCTGTAGCAAAAAGGTGGCCAAAAATGAAAGATTAAGTGCATATTTGAATTAAATGTTTGGTCAGTAACCTAAACAAGGATTTGATCATCCTGTAAGTGTAACAGCAGCAATTACATGGAATTTGGCTCCCTTTGCAGGTATTTGTAATAGCATGTTATCTACATAAATTGTTTATTTTGTATTACATTTATATTACATTTACATTTATTCATTTAGCAGACGCTTTTATCCAAAGCGACTTACAGATGAAGACAGTGGAAGCAAAAACAAAAACAACAAAAAGAGCAATGATATATAAGTGCTATAACAAGTCTCAGTTAGGTTAACACAGTACACGTAGCATGGGCTTTTAAATAATAAAAAAAAAATAAAAAAATAAAAAGAAAACAGATAAAGATACAGAATTAAAAAAAAGAAATGAGCAAGCTAGTGTTAGAGATCTTTACACACACACACACACACACACACATACAATTGCATAATAAATGAAAAGAAAATAGAATACAAAAATATTAGAAAGGTAGTTAGATTTTTTAAAAGAATAGAATTAGAATGGTGAGTGTTAAAGTTAGAGGGTCAAATAAAGATGGAAGAGATGTGTTTTAAGCCGATTCTTGAAGATGGCTAAGGACTCAGCTGCTCGGATTGAGTTGAGCAGTTCATTCCACCAGAAGGGAACATTTAATTTAAAAGTCTGTAAAAGTGACTTTGTGCTTCTTTGGGATGGCACAATCAAGCGAAGTTCACTTGCAGAACGCAAGCTTCTAGAGGGCACATAAGTCTGAAGTAATAAATTTAGGTAAATGGGTGCAGAGCCAGTGGTAGTTTTGTAGGCAAACATCAATGCCTTGAATTTTATACGAGCAGCTATTGGAAGCCAGTGCAAATTGATAAACAGAGGTGTGACGTGTATTCTTTTTGGCTCATTAAAAATTAATCTTGCTGCCGCGTTCTGAATTAATTGTAAAGGTTTGATAGAATTATAATTATTATTGTATTAGCCTACATTATGTATTTTAACAGTGTTATTAACCAATCATTTATATGATGCATTTCAAGTAATTTTAAAGGCTATTGATGGCTTAGGTCTGTTTTTATAGCAACAAAAACAAAAACAAAATTACAGTATATTAACACTTATTTGTAAATGATTATTTGAAGTAACAAAACCATGGTTAATTTGCAGTAACCATGGCTACAAGAAAGATGATTGTTGGTGTTATTGTTAAAACCATGGGTCATTTTCGTAAGGGAACCTGAAAAAAAAAAAAAAAACTTTCACAAGAATGTGCCTGAAAGTGATAAACAGGCCTTGTTTTTACCTAAATTATTTATTTATTTTAATATATATTAAATATTGTATAAGGTGTGCATTGTAGCTGACACCTAAATGAACATTACAATTGTTTAATGACTGCATAAAATTTATCCTCAAATGCTATTGAGCTTCAAATTTGTATGTGAAAAAGTAGCATAATTCACGATTTACAGTTTATTTTAATAAATATCAAACATTCAATTCAATTGTGTCACGGCCGGAATACAGGAAACCACAGAGAGAGATCCAATTGCGGGTACGTCTTTTTCCAAAGAATAAACAATCCAGGCAGGGATCAATATCCAAAAATCCAAACATAAACGAACAAGGACATAAGGCAAAAGCACGACAAGAGACGGACATGAATTAACAAGGACTCCGTGACACATACTAAGACAGACCGGGTATAAATACACAGGGAGAGACAAACGCTAATGGGGAAATGACAGAGTGTAATGATTGATAACCAGTGACAGCTGGGTGCGATGATTTAGGAAGAGACATGAGGAATGTGGTTACTGAAGTGACAGACACCGTGGGGAAGGAGGACATCTAGTGGATACCCAGGGAACACAACCCAGACACTGTGACAAATTGTGCATTATAGCTGACACCAACATGAACAATTATAGTTGTTTTTATGACTGTATGTCATTCTCCTCAAATGCTAATGACATTAGAAAAGTGTATACCAATATGACGTTACTTTAGCCACGGTCCCTAAATTTGAGACTCTCGAACATCAAGACATATTTATACTATTTTTTTTTTTTACTTTCTTTGGTTTTCTTTTCTCTGCACCGGATTGCTAATGTCCTTTACCCGGGCATAGGTGTCCATCCATCAGTTATGAACATTCAGCCGCAAACATGAGGTGCGAGCGGTCGCGCATGTTGTTTTTTTTTGTTTGTTTGTTTTTGAGCAACTAGGATGGGGCCCTTCTGGGAGTTGGGAGTTGGTGCCCTACGCAGACTGCGTACTCTGCGTGTAGGGAGCGGCGGAACTTGCTGTGTCCCAAACCTAGGCTGCACCCGAAAACTGAAAAATGCTGCCTTCGGACGACGCAATCCAAGGTCTTGAGGCATCAAGGCACGTCCAAATTCAAAGTTAGCTTCACTTCCTGTCTCCTGAGATGCATTCATCTGGCCGATTTCTGAAGGCAGCATAGATGTATCCTTCGCTGCCTTTGATATCCCACAATCCTGTGCATTCCATTCCGTGAGAGTTAAGCCAAAAAATAAAGATGGCATCTGAAAGTTGCGGTCGGTGGTCAGTTTGTGTGTAAATGTACACAGCAAAAATATGTTGAGAGATTTGTCACCATGGGTGTTAAAATTATCACTTTCCCGGTGAACATAAATGTCCATCTTTGCTAGCGTTAAAACAACACTGACGAAAGTGTTTATTATTCAAACATTGCGTTAGTGTATAATTTAACACTCAAGGTGTTGAAAAATGAACACTCTTGAGTAGACAAATTTAACACTTCATGGTGATTAATCACACAACCTCAGTGTATTTGTTTTATGTTGATTTATAATGTAAATAATGTAAATACTTATTTTAAAATGATAATACAGATGACATTTAAAAAATAAACCTGTAAATATTTTTCCAAAAACCAAGTGACTATGAATTTATTTGAAAATAAAATTTTAATATCTTTTAATATTTCAAACATACAATTGAATAAAACAGCTCTGTTAATCTCCAATGCAATAACAACTTAATAATAAGTACAGCTCATCCGGTCACTTAACTGTCAAAAATAAATAAGTGTAAAAATAACGAGAAAATACAAAGATAGAAACACCATGTGCTCCTAACGTGCTCGACATTGAGTTTCATATAACTGCAATTATTCATCAACTCTATGTCTCTTATGACTCAAACATGAAATAAAACACTTTTAGTACACTTTTTGACCTTAAAGATAAATAAAATCATGCCTGACAACATTTTATTTCTGTTCGACCGGAGAGAGATTTTCCACCTACCATTCTCCTCAACAGCTTCATAAAACTGAAGAGAATATGGCCGACTTAACTCAATTGTTATCATACTCGCCTGTAGGTGTCCCCATATCCTTTACTTTCAGATGTACTTAACGC
Source organism: Carassius gibelio (assembly GCF_023724105.1). Taxonomy (NCBI): domain Eukaryota; kingdom Metazoa; phylum Chordata; class Actinopteri; order Cypriniformes; family Cyprinidae; genus Carassius; species Carassius gibelio. The sequence goes on from NC_068398.1 coordinate 46,798,201, forward strand.
ATTATATTCAATGAATCTCAGGATTATTTTACAACATGAACAAACATTTTGGCAAAAACATTACAATTTTATTTTACCTGTTACATTCTCCCCCACTGAATTTGCCAAAATGTGGTAAACAAAAACAAAACACAAACGAAACCAGTGTTTTTTTTTCTCTCTCTTCTGAAAACTCAGACAACTTTGAATTGCCATACTTAGCATTATTGCTTTTGATCAGTAACAACTGTTCATATAAAGAACTGACAGGAAGAAGTGCTGCGCATATCACCTTTCCTTGATCATGACCCAAATGAAGTGCCTCTTACATTTCATTTTAGCAATTCCTATTCCCACAAAGATTACCACAATACACTGAATTTAACACGTCATTACTTTAGACTAAGAATCGAAATAGACCATTTATTCAGTGTTTGCTTTCTGTTCTGAAACAAGGTATGTTGATTCATAGAAGAAATAAGGCGATGCACTGGTTTCAACAATCTTCCAAACTTTGATCTCTGACCTGGTAACTCAGTACCATCAATCGTACCCTCAACATCAGTGCCAGAATTACAAACATCCCTTTTGTCAGGACTACCCAGAAAGACCTGTCGGTCCGGAGAATCATTTCCAGAGACCACACTCTGCAATGGAACATTAACAACCCCATTTGAATCATGAGCATCACATAACTCAATCATCCGGGGATCACCCTCAGCCACAAGTGGGCCTTGACCATCAGGCATTGAATCATCAGAAGATACAGAACAATTATCAGACGCACCATCATCTACAGAAAATACACTCTCATCATCCGCTTTACCCACAGTGTCACTCAAAGGGAGGAAATTAACACACAAAAGAAGATTTCTGTGGACCACCTTTAGCTGACCAGACACAGGGTGCTTAATCTTGAAAATGTGAGTCTTAGGATCACAAACGACCACAGTATACACTACATTTTCCCACTTGTCTGAGAGTTTGTGCTTTCCGCGTTCACTCCTATTGGCTAATAGAACCCTGTCGCCAACTTCAATGTGCACACCTTTATTTTTGCGATTGTACATGTGTGCTTGATGAGACTGTTCTTTAGATGTGTTAGCCTCTGCAAAACAGCAAGAGCATCCCTCACATCTCTACTCAGAGACTCTATATACTTCGGAAGAGAGTTGTTCGAATCATTCCACAGTACACTCTTGAAAACAACATCAATTGGCAGTCTAGGGGTACGGCCAAACATTAGATAAAAGGGAGGAAACCCTGTAGTCTCGTGCACAGTGCAATTGTACACAAATGTTAAAGTATGTAGCATTCGAGGCCAATCTTGCTTTGGGCATGGTTCAAGGGCTCTGATCATGTTTCCCAATGTTCGATTAAATCTTTCTGTGATTCCGTTGCCCATAGGATGATATGGTGTTGTTCTCGTCTTCCTAACACCAGAAAATTCAAGCAAATGCCTGATGAGCTCACTACAGAAATTTGCCCCTTGATCGGAATGAATGCGCTCTGGGAAACCATAGTAACAGAAATAGTTGTCCCAGAGCTGCCTCGCTACTGACTTAGCTGACTGGTCTGGGCAGCGAAAAGCATGGGCCAGTTTGGTAAAATGGTCAGTGACCACTAAAACATCAACTGACCTATTCTGAGAATCCTCCGCTGTCCAGAAATCAATGCAGACTAACTCAAGAGGAGCAGAGGTCCTGATACTTTCCAATAGAGCTCGCCCCTCAGGCTCTGGTGTCTTTGCCAGCACACAACGACCACACACTTTCACATATTCACGAACATCACGTTCCATGTCTATCCAATAGAAGCGTCGACGAGACAAGTCAAGTGTCCTATACTGGCCTTGGTGTCCAGCCTCGTCGTGACATCCTCTGAGAACTTCAGCAGTCAGGGAAGAAGGTACCACGTACTGAAAACGTTTGTGACGCGTTATGGGATCTTTTGAAACACGATACAAGACACCATTGTTTAATAATAGCTTCTCCCACTGTTTCATAAGCTTATGCACAGCAGTGGGGTCACTCATGCGCTCACGTCTCGAAGGCCTACGTTTTCGGTCAACATAGTATATCACTTTCTGCAAATGTTCATCCTCGATCTGTTTGTCTCTCAGCTCTTGGAGTGAATAAGAGGGAAGGGCATCAAATACAACATCCGCGATCTGTTGGACAAGTCCAGCCAGAGAAGTGGCCCGTGTTCGTACGCTTTCATCCCAAGAAAGGTGATTAGAAAAGACAGCTGACACTTCAGCACTCTAAAAACTCCCGGGCACATCATCATCTGTATTGACTCCTGACTGCTCATAGGCATCTGCTGGGTCCTCTACACTGTCAATCACTTGCTGACTGGCGTTGGACAACCGGAAAACATCCTGGACAGCAGCAAAGGAATGATTTACTGACTCCGCTACCAACTTATCATAAGGTTCCCTTACTATGCGGTGACTAACATGATGGTCTGCAAAAGGCTGCCTACTCAAGGCGTCAGCTATGGAGTTCTTCGGCCCAGGAACATATTTGATGTCAAACTCGAAGGCAGCGAGTTTAGCCACCCATCTTTGTTCGCAGGCGTCGAGCCTAGGTTTGGTCAAGATATGTGTCAGGGGGTTGTTATCTGTCCAGGCTGTGAACCGATGTCCTTTTAGCCAGTGGCTAAATTTATCACATACGGCCCATTTGAGAGCAAGAAACTCAAGGCGGTGTGCTGGATATCTGGATTGCGCCCTAGAAAGTGACTTGCTCACAAATGCAATGGGTCGCGACCTGCTTTCTCCAGGACTCAGTTGCGAAAGCACGGCGCCCAATCCCTCAGACGAAGCGTCAGTAGCAAGAATAAAAGGTCTGGAAAAGTCAGGGTGTGCAAGGACAACATTGGACAGAAGGGCTTCCTTTAAAGCCAACAGAGCCGCCTCACAAGCTGGAGACCAGTCATCGGGAGTGAGTTTTCTGGACGCAGGAGCTCCTCCACGCCCAACACCTCTAGCTTTCTTAACTCCGCTAGTCAGAGCAAAAAGTGGTCATGCGAGGGACAAACAATTCTCGATGAAGCGCTGGTACCACATAATGAGACCAAGAAAAGACTGAATTTTCTTAACTGATGGAGTGACACCATCTGGACACATCAAATCCGCAGAAGTAATTTTAGTAATTGCCTCAACTTTTCCAGGGTCCGTAGATACACCTCCCTCTCTAATCAGATGACCGAGGAATTTCACTGAACGTCTTAAGAAGTGGCATTTCTTCGGCGACAGTTTCAAATTATGCTTTTTCAGCATTCCGAAAACAGTTTCAAGCCTCTGCAATGCAATTTCTTCAGTAGGTGCGAAGACCATTAAATCATCCAGGTAGCACAACAGTGACAGAAAATTCTGCTCACCAAAGATCCTAGTCATCATACGCATGAAGCTGGCGGGTGAATTACAGAGGCCTTGTGGGAGCCTATTGTATTCATGCAGTCCAACCGGTGTTGTGAACGCTGTATATTTTTTGTCATCCTCATGTAACGGGATGTTATAGAATCCCGAGGTCAAATCCATAGTGCTAAAGAACGAATTGCCACCCAGTGCTGCAAGACAGTCCTCCTGATGAGGTAGGGGGTGCGCATCTTTCACTGTTCGTGCATTAAGCCAGCGAAAATCAGTGCATATACGAAGATTGCCATCTTTTTTCCAGCACAGAACCAGAGGTGATGCGAATTCGCTGACTGACTTACGGATTATACCCCTTTCGTCCATTTCATTCAAAGCGACACGTAACTTCTGGTATTGTGAAGGGGGAACTCGTCTGTATGGTAAGCGAAAGGGCCTTTCGTCAAACAGACGGATCCTGTGCACAAAGTCCTTGACTTCACCACAATCAAGAGAATGTCTGGAAAAGATAGATTCATACTCGAGCATTAAGTCACACAGTTTCACCTTCCAGAATTCAGAAACTTCACAATTTTCCAGATCAAGAGTCTCCAATCCACACTTTCGCAGCCTGTCTGAAGAGTCAAGAGATATCTTGATTACTGTGATGGGAGTGTCCTTTCCTAGGGTCCTCCATGTAAATTACCCCCTGTTCCCATTGAGTTGTAAAACCACCCAGGCTTGGGACCTGAGGTAATGCAAATTCCAATTGTTAGTTTCTGTCTTCATCTCGGGGGATGTTTGTCTTGGTCTGAGGTATTTAAAGGATTGCAGCAAAAGGATCAGGGCGATTTCTGTAGCCAGAAAGCCCGTAGTGTGTTGTGTGTCTCTTCACTTCATACTATGTATTTTCTAAGGTCAGGTATGCATATTTTACTTTTAGATTCATCTTTGAGAATTTGATGTTTTGTATTGATATGATTTGATGTGTTTCAATTGCATATGTAATTGGCAAAATACATATCTACCTGACTGTTAATAAATTGTTACATTTTGATTCTATTCTGTCTTACTCTGTAATTATTGACTAGTAGATTACGTTGTATCCTTGTTAGCAACATGAGCACCCGAATGAATGAGTTAATATAAAAATAGAGTTAACTAGAATAATCAAATGTCAGAAGAATATTAATTAAAAAGGCATACAGCCAATTTGCATTTCAACCTAAATTCGAGGTCATACTAAAATGGAGTCAGATTAAATAATAAAATGGAGTCAGATTTGAGTTTAACCTAAAATGAATAACTCTGCGCGCTGAAAGACAGAACACGCAGGAAACCTTCATCCAGCACCGGATACCTTCCTTGGGCCGAGTGTCTGGACCTTACAAAGTGGTGACCCCGCCGACGTGATCTCCCTACTTATGCGAGTGACGTCTTTCCAGCGCTAATTTCAAATTGATTCTCTCTGAAGATATAAGGTTTGAGCTTCTTCCCTGTCTACAACTGCTGTGGTAAGTTCATTCCTTTTTCTTATTAGAAGTGTTGAGGGAAAGCTTTTTGCATTTCACATACAGACACATTTTTAGAACGGGTCGACATACCCATTGTTAGACCGGAGACGTAGAAATCCGGTGGGGGGAGAATTAACCGGGAAACATGGCTTTTCAGGGACAATACAGTGACAGTGTAGATCAGGAGATCATGGAAATTCAAGCATTACAAATAAAAGACACACTTCTTAGTTTAAATTATAAAGGATTCAATCTTAAATGGAAAAACAATGAAATTGTAGCTTGGTTTTTGGCCGAGGGCAAAAAATTGGCATCTAAATCGAAATATAAGAATATCCCAACTGCTATCGTCTACCTGCTTCGTAAAAATGACCTCGAGACAATAGCTGAAAACAAACGAACAATAACAAGCATCAAAGAAATTGAAAAAGGGCGCTCTGAAGAATTGCAAAAACTAAGAGCACAGGTCGAGGCATTTACATTCGAGAGACAAGGTTGGGCAAGACAGAGTGAGATGATGTCAAGAAAACTCGAAGAGCTTCAAAAGAAACTCCAAACCGGCAATAATTATATATCAGCTCTTGAAGACTGCTGTAATAATGCAGGCTTCCCAGTGGCAAGCGGCACTGCATGAAACCTTTGATTATGATAGAAACAGCGATAGTGACGATGATGATGTTGCCGCATTAGATTCTCAGAGAAACCGAGATCCCGTTCAGAGACACGGAGAACAAAATCAGCGAAGTCCGATTAAAACCAGAGCAAAATCCAGCGAAAAACCCTCCAAATCAGTTAAAATTGCTGTACTCAAAACCATAACAAATACAAACGATGAAATAACCATGATTAGCCGCCCATTAACATGAGAAGAGCTTACAACACACAAACAGGTCGTGGGAATGATGCCCAGAAGAGGGCCATTCCAACCCTATTGGGAGACACTGATGCTACAAGCCACAGTGTATAAATTGGAAACTAGGGATGTATGGCAAATCGCACTCTTAACCATTCCTGAAGAACTCCGATCTAAATTAACTCCTCAAATGAAATCTGGAGACATAATCAAGCGAAACAATAACGAAACTGACGAAAGTATCTTTGAACGATTAAAACAGGCATTGCTAGATATAAGGGGTCCAACAAGCGCAGATTGGAGCAGGATACTACAAATTAAGCAGGAAAGCAATGAACCGTTTGAAACATTCGCCGAACGTCTGTGGACGACATACAAAGAATATTCCGTTTTAGAAAATGCAAGCCGTGATCACGAACCATTGTTACAACTCATAAAGAACAATGCTGGCACTCCAGTCCAAAATGCTTTGTTAAACGGAGCAGATTCAGCCGAAAACACATTCAGAGCGATTGTAGATTGGGGTTCAAGGATAGAAAACAGATGGAAATCAAAGCCCCAAACCATTGCATCTGCACAGTGGATGACAGAAGGGAATTATTCTAAAAGCAATGGGGCTGAAAAGCATGTCCACTTCTTGGAGGAGGTGACTTGCTGTGATGAATCTAGAACTTTTAGTTCAGAGGAAGCCTGTGCCACTGCTCAAGATAGTGTGCCGATTTCAGTTCTTAAGGAGATGCAGCACCATAATAGCGCAGAGTCGTGGACCAGTGCGCAAGGTGTAAAGAAAGCATTAGAGATTCATGAAAATCCTCAAACTTCAGGAAAACACAGCAAACAAACCTGTGGCAAAGATAGCAGGTTTTGTTCTTCCTGTCAGAAAATAGGCCATACAGAGGAAAAATGCTGGTCACTGGGAAGGGGTAGACCTCCACCTTATTTTCTGAAACGTAGGATATCACTTTCTAAAAAAAAAAGATCAGGGGTTGACATGTAACAAGTCTACCTCTGGTAACACTCTTAGTGAGTTGACTGCATTGTTAATGCAAGGCCTTCAGCTACTGACTTCACTTACTAGTGGGTTAGCAGTTTAATAGCAATGAGTTTAATATGAAAACATCCAAATTTCAATAGTCCTGCTTGCATTTTCAAATTTATAATTGTGCTGAACATTGTGAGCATAGAAAACACATTATAGTTGTTTGTGCTACTAAATGTACACATAGCTTAGTTTAGTTTATTCTTTAAAAAACACATGACTGCTTTACTGTAAGTGTGTAAACACTTAGGTTTAAGGTTGTAGATGCTACATGCATTCTAGACCATGTGTCTTGTGTAAAATTGGAATAACTTTAATACTGGAATTGCATCGCAATTTCAAGTTGCATGTGTGTCTGTGTTGAATTTGTTTGTCTCCTGAGTGGTACACTCTGCTATTTTCTGTATAGCTGCAGTTAAACCATGTAGAGGAGCATAGAATAGCCATGTGGCCACAGAGTGATTTCATAAATGTCTTAATGAAAGTGAGAACTTAAACCTTGTGGCAGACTGATTTGCTTCACAGTGCCAAAAGGGAGGAAGTGTGATTTAATTTCAATAGTGTGGCACAAGCGATAGCAAACCAATTCATCCTTCACTGAGGAGCACCAACTAAAAATTTGATCTGATCAGAGAGAATGACTAACATTATTTGGAAATGGAAACTCTGAATTTGCAACTAATCTTGTAATAAAAACATCTTATGGAAGTATTTTGAGCCAGATCTCACCTCACACTCGCTCTTAGAGGCTATTACCTGTTACAGCAACAGGACCAAATTTACATAACAAATGTAAAACTTCCTTTCCTTTGTTTGGAGCATGACAGCATTTACACAAAGCCACAGTCGTATACAGCCACAAAAAACCATTTGATCTTTTAATCTTTTAAATTGACTTGAAAAAAAATGAGAGGGGGGTGTAAAATACAAGAAGTTTTTATGTGCCACAGAGATCTGCATGTGTGAACAACACCATAAAACAACAATTGTCAAACAGACAACACTGAAACAGGTGAACACATTTCTGCCCACAGATCTGACTGTAATGAGAGCAACAGCAACTAAAGCCATGGACATTGGTCCATTGGAATGCATGATCACATGGGCGATAAAAACACCAATTAATCTAGAAAATGTCCCCAGTAGAACTGGGGTCTCTAATGCTCATGACACAGCAGACTGTGAGGGCTCTACTGCAAAAGCAGCATCAGGTGTTACACACTCAGACTGCACTGAAACAGGAGCAGTGATTCAGATCTGACCAACCGAACTCCGTTTCATGTGACATCTGGATTAAAACTACAGTACATGAGGATGAATGTAGTTAAAATAATTCCACATGCCAGAACACTAAACTGATGAAAAGTTCAAAATTAACTGTGGTTCTCTTTGTATCTGTTTCTGTCTCAGGTTGACCACTGCAATTCTTTGGAGGACAGATACCAGGAGGGTGTCTTGTCCCCTCTGCACCAAGCCAGGACAACAGAATTGTTACATAACCTGAAATGCGGGAGATGAATGTGAAGACACTTGAAGGGGCCATTCACACCTCACAGGAGAACATCACCACACAAATATCTACATGGCCTACCGGATTAGAACCGGAACAAAATTTTTGCAACACAGATTGCTATAGATAAGACTCCATTCATCTCCCAGAAATGACCATAGAACACACATCTCACCCATTGCATCATCACCTCACCTAGACTATCCAGTCTGTACACTACAATCAGAAGACAATGATGGCTTAGATCACAAACGTGGTACTCCACTAAAGATCTATTGTCCATCATCACACTGACAGAACCACATAGCCTCACACACACAGGACAATAGAATTAATTACATTGCCAAAAGATATAAAATATCTACTATCTGCAACTGTCTAAAAAACTAGTGGAACAACACTGTAACACATTTGTACGACAAGTCACAGATCGATGGTGCAAATTTTTTAACACAGAGGCAGACAAGCCTTTGCGATTTAAAATTTTGAATCTTTCAGATTGTTATTGGGGTGGTTGACAAGCCAGAGGGCCCCTGGTTTCCCAACACATCACTAATGACAATAAACATTATTAAAATGATCAAATATGAAGTGCCTGCACTTCATCTCTATCAATCAATTATAAAATTAAACATTTTACCTAACCATCAACTGTGACTTAGCCTTTATATCTTTACATCAGATACCCATTCTCTCACACACACATACACACACACACACACACACACACACATACTGGTTTTTGTGGTTTAGCAGTACTCTGATGGCCAAACCAGTTGGATGGTGGTTTAAGGGGACACCCCTTTCCCGGTGTCCTACAGAGATGATAAAACTATCAAAAAATTTGTTTTACTCTGCAGAACACAAATATCACTTTGGATTTTCTTTACACACAATAGAATTGATAATATGACAATATGATATTTTGGTGGTACACAAGGACTGTCACGCCCCTCCTATAATGTTCCCGCCCATTACATAATTGGTATTTATAGGGTCCGATTGATTTATGAGGACACTCGTTTTACAATACACAAAACATGTCCATTCTCTGGATTACAGGGACCAATGTGTTTTACAGGTACGTGACCCCATACACAACACACAGACATGTCCCTATGCTGCATTACTAAGACTGAGGTGGTTAAAGAGTACAGGATCTTTAACACAATTCACAACATTACAGACACCAATGTGTTTTAGAAGTACTTTAATAATGACTTAAATTTGTGAAATAAAAATAAACATGTTGTCAAATTCGCCAATTAATTAAACGGGTAATCTTAAAAAAAAAAAAAAGGAATGCCACACAAAACAAACATCAAATAATTAAGTGTAATTCACCAAAAAAAAAAAAAAAAAAAAAACTATAAATCAAATCAAAAGGCAATCCTCATGTTGTAAGTACCTCACTAAACACACAGTGTACATGAGATTAACTCTCTGAGCACACAATACATGCTGCAGATGTGTAGAGAAACAGATTTATCTGTAAAGGAATGGTTTTCTTCCAGAATGAAAACTGTCATCATGTACTAACCCTCCACTTGATCCAGCCCTGCATCAGTTTCTTTCTTCTGTTGAACACAAAACAAGATCTGTTAGTTTATGAACAGTTGATGGGCACCGTTAACTTCTATAGTACGAAGAAAAAAAAAAATAATACTATGAAAGTCAATGATGCCCATTAACTTTTCAGATACTAACAGATCTTGTTTTGTGTTCAACAGAAGAAAGAAACTGATGCAGGTCTGGATCAAGTGGAGGGTTAGTACATGATGACAGTTTTCATTCTGGAAGTTAAATTCTCTTTAAGGGACAGGTCATCCAAAAATCAATGAGAAATTGACACAATTTTGTAATTTTTGACAAACTAACAGTCAACCTCGATTTCTACAAGGAGATATTCGTATGAATTGCTGGCATAACAGTATTGCACTATGGGAAATAAAAACAACAGCCAAAGTGCTAATGTTAATTGAATGGCATCAAGAACACACAAAATGTACTGTAACATCACTTGCTTTGGGTTTTCCTTTTTAAGCTAATTCCTCGATTTCTTACAAAATCCCTTATGTTCTGTGCACTGCGTCTCACCAAAACAGGATCCTCAGCAGATTTACACTGCTGGCATTCAGTCAGTGTGGCCAGTTTTCCTTTAGCTATGTGGCCCTTAAAATGTTTCATTACAGCTGTAACTTCAGCATTTGACCAGGACACCTTCTGCCCTCTCCGTGGGTTTTCAGTTTCTGCCTCACTCTCACTCTCTGTACAGAAGAATACATACTTTAGTGAGTTCTAACTCTACGAGAGCTCATGTGCTTTGCAACATTGATGGTGCCATTGCAATTTAAACCTCTGGTACCTTCAGGAAGTTCAGTGGTGCTCTCAATGGGCATCTTCTGAACACCTGCAGACAATCAGTCATTAAAAAAATAAAAAATAAATAAATAATATATATATATATTTTAGTAATATCCTGTTATAAATGCTGGACTAATATAATACAAGGTAACACTTTATAATAGGGAACACTATTAACTACAACTTTTCCCTCAAATTCCTAATTTTCTGCTTATTAAAAGTAAATAAGATAGTTGTTACATTAAGGTATTGGGTAGGATTAGGGATGTAGAATAAGGTCATGTAAAATAAGCTATTAATAAGTGCTTACTACTACTACCACCACCACTACTACTACTACTACTACTACTACTACTACTACGCACACTAATAAGAAACTACAGCGGTGTGAAAAAGTGTTGGTTCCTTATTTTTTTGCATGTTTATCACACTTTAATGTTTCGGATCATCAAACAAATGTAAATATAAGTCAAAGAAAACCAATGAACACAACATGCAGTTTTTAAATGAAGGTTTTTATTATTAAGGGAAAACAAAAACCAAAACTACATTACCCTGTGTGAAAAATGTTTGCCCCTACACCTAATAATCGGTTTGGCTACCCTTAGCAGCAACAACTGCAATCAAGTGTTTGCGATAACTTCCAATTAAATGTAAAGTCTGTTACAGCGCTGTGGATGAATTTTGGTCCACTCATCTAAGCAGAATTGTAATTCAGCCACATTGGAGGGTTTTCAAGCATGGACAACTTTTTAAAGTCACGCCACAGCATCTCAATAGGATTCAGGTCAGGACTTTGACCAGGCCACTCTTACATTTTGTTTTTCTTCAGCCATTCAGAGGTGGACTTGCTGGTGTGTTTTGGATCATTATCCTGCTGCAGAACCCAAGTTTGCTTGAGCTTGAGGTCACAACAGATGGCCAGATATTCTCCTTCAGGATTTTTTGGTAAACAGCAGATTTCTCCATTTATCACAGTAAGTTTTCCAGGTCCAGAAGCAGACTATGACACTACCACCACCATATACAGCAGCTAGAGTCCTTACGAGGTCAAGAAAATATGATCATATTACCCCAATTTTACAGTCTCTGCACTGGCTACCTATTAAGTTCCGTATCAGTTACAAATTATCATTACTTACCTATAAGGCCCTAAATGGTTTAGCTCCTGCGTACCTAACTAGCCTTCTACCACGCTACAACCCATCACGCACCCTAAGGACACAAAACGCTGGACTTTTGGTCGTTCCTAGGATAGCAAAGTCCACTAAAGGAGGTAGAGCTTTCTCACATTCGGCTCCCAAACTCTGGAATAGCCTTCCTGATAATGTCCGGGGTTCAGACACACTCTATGTTTAAATCTAGATTAAAAACATATTTTTCAATTAGCAATAATGCATCTCATAATTTGTGACTGCAGTTGTATCTGATCAAATTTAGCTCGGGTTAAACTAATTAATTGTACTTGGTTGGAACAGCAGCTATGCTAATGATGCCTCAATTTGTTTCTCTGTTTCTGCTGGATCTTCATCCTGTGGAAACTAGGATTTACACAAGCACCAGTCTGGATCCAGAACACCTGAGAAGAGATGATGCTGACACCTCAGAGGAACTCAGATGATGTTAACACTGAACCAACATACAGAACTAACAAATATTGCTGCTTACTATGCAATCACATTATAATTGCTGTTAATAGTTTTCATCGTCTGGTTGATTATGTCTGATTCCTGTCATATGCACATAAACTGACAGTCACCACTTATAAGCTACTACTAAATAGTGTAGAAACTTAATTTTATGTGAAGTTGCTTTGCAATGATTTGTATCGTAAAAAAACACTAATCAAATAAACTTTTTACTTTTTTTAGTTTGTGAAAAATGGCTCTCACTGTGGTTCATTGGAGTCCCAAAACTGTATAACCTTTTCCAGATTGATAGATCTCAATTACTTTCTTTATCATTTGTGTCTGCATATTTTTGAATGTCGACATGATGTCTAGTTTTTTGAGGATCTTTTGGTCTACTTCACTTTTTATCAGACAGGTCCTATTTAAGAGATTTCTTAACTGTGAAGAGGTGTGGCTGGAGAAACTGAACTCAGGTGTGATAAACCAGTTTCAAAGGTGGGGGGGGGCACTTCTGAACAAAGGGCAATGTAGTTTTGGATTTTGTTTTCCCTTAATAATAAAAACCTTCATTTAAAAACTGCATGTGTTTACTTTTAAATTTGTTACCTTTGACTAATATTTAAATTTGTTTGATAATCTGAAACATTAGTGTGACAAACATGCAAAAAAATAAGAAATCAGGAAGGGGGCCAACACTTTCAAACCACTGTAGTTTAGAGACCCTAAAATAAAGTGTTACCCAATATAATTTTTGACTTTGATGATTTAAAAATAAAAAAAACGTAGCTGACACATACCAGCATTACTGGAGTTTCCCGCAGCTCCAGCAAGAGCCTCATCATCAGATTCACTTTCTTCAGGATCACTGTCATCAGAATCAGTCATGTTGATCTCATCTTCAATGAAAAATAAAACTCAGAACATGAAAAACATCTGCATTCAGAAGTGAAATAACACAATCACACACCATTTATAAACCATTCCTAATGACAAAGAACACAAGACATATTTCAGAGATTACTTTTCTTAAACCTCCCTGTGAGTTTAAAAGACCCGCTGTGCTAAACATGCTAGGATGGACGTACCTTCAATCTCAATGTCATCAAGGGATTTGCCTTGAAGATTAGGAAGGCAGCCCTTTTCCATGGCTAACAGTAGCTTTGATATTTTAGCAAGCTGAGTAGTGGCTTCTGGCAGTCTGTAATAGTCACGGTGGACACGGATGTCATGCCCTAAGAAATCAGCAACCTGATCTAACTCGTTGTTTTTCAGGTTTAGGATTTGAGAGAGTGTAGCCACGTGCTTGCGAAGATGAGTGGATCTGAGAAATTCTGGATTTTGAGCTCCACATTCCCTTGCATATACCCTCAGAGAGTCCTGGCCTCTGTAGTAACTCTGGCAGTTTGGCCGAGCAAACAAGAAAGTATTAGTGTCTAGCACTCCACATGTACCTCTCCTGCTGACCAGTAGCATCAGGGCATCGACCATATCAGGAGAGAGAAGAACCGCAACCTTTCTTCCCCTCTTCCCCCTGATCTCAACTCGACTGAAATGGCTGCAGAGTTTCTGCTCAAACTTGCTCAGGCCCATCGCTACATCTTCATGGAGAGAAGTGCCGTCCCTTTCATTGAAAGCCTTCAGCGGCATTTTAGAGACCTCTCCTGCACGTCTGCGGTTGAAAACAATGATTCTGGTGAGGGTTGCTTTGGCCAGTTCTGCATAGCTTTGAGGAGATGCAGTCTCTTGTAGTTTATGAAAAGCAGTATCTGCAGTCTTCTCAAGGAGCTGATGAAGAGACTGGACATCCTGGGTGAAGGGAAGTGTTGATGGCTTGTTAAATTTGGCCTCATTCAGTGTCACCAAAGCAGTGTGTGAGATCATCTCAGACCACTTTGAGGAGTAGAGCTTTTTGAAGGTCTCTGTTGATGAGATCAATTCCTTGTCTTCAGACATCAGTGCTCGGCACTGAATGATTTCACAAATCTTATTCAACGAATGCCCCAGTTTCAGGGCAAGGCTTGGGCTTTGGTAGCAGTGGCTCTCATCATCATAGCCAGACACCATTTGAACCGCTCGAATAAGTCTATGAAAATTGGCAGGTTTCAGAGCTTCTTCAAGACTGTACACAGAAAACTGTCTACGCAAAGTCAGCAACAATCTTCCAACTTCACGGAGTTTTTGTCGAATATACTCAAATTTGGTAGGGTCATGACCATGTTTGTTAAAAAACGACTGTGCAAGCTGAAGAATACTCAGGTCATTTTTGACCACAGCGGAAATGTCATCCTGCTTCATCACACCTAAGAGTTTCCAAACTCCTTGTGATATGTGCTGACTGAATGAAGACTCTGCCATAGATGCCAGGCCCAAGACTCTCCTCCTCCCTTGCTCTTCACTGTCAGCTGCTGGTTTTGAGGGACATCTTTTTAAATGACGCCACAGATCTCTCCGTACAAACAACCCTTTGCAGTACATGCAATGCAAAAACTGCTTTGAATCACACTTTCTTTTTGGTGCTCGTTTTATTTTAAGAGCCCCCTCTCCAGACTGTAAAACATCAGTGTTATGCTGAAAGTTGCCCTTGTTCCTGAGCTTTTGCAGCATTGCTTTACGTTCTTTTGAGTGAACTGGGAGTGACAAAGCCTGAACAACTTCAACTTCAGCCATATGAGTTTTCAAATGGCGCGCTAACTTGGACTGAGGTTTGCCACAGATGTAACAATAATTCTTCCTATTTGCTGAACAGGAGATTTTTGGTGACTGCACACAATGATCACCTCCAGCCATGCTGCGTTCCCTCTCTTCTCTCAATGTTACTGTGCTTTTTGAATTCAAAAGCTTACTATTGTGTGATTGAGGTGATGACATAAGCACATCTGTTGACCTGCATACCACTGAGCCTTGCTTTCTGGGAAAGTCTGATTCACTGTCTGTCTCAAAATCAGTAAACTGCTCCTCATGACACATTAAATCAGACTCATCATACACACTTGCTGCTTCCATGACCTTCAGGACTCCTTTTCCTTTGCCCTTAGACACATTCAGGGTAGTTACATCTGATCTCAGATGTTCACTAAACTTAGATGACGCAGCTTCCTGTATATCTAAGAGTTTAGCTTGGTCGTAACGTGCTGGTCTTGTTGTCAACTCATCTGAACTGTCTGACTGATGGTCTGACTCTGACTGAGGTATGTAATCCTCATCTGACAGCTCATCTTCCTCTGAACTTACTTCCTATTGTCAAAATATTTATGATTAATTTACAGCACCGATAACTCAAAAATATGGAACAAATGTATCAAATCAAATATTTTCTTACACACGATGACCGTCTTCCATCCCATTCATGAAACTTCAGATAGCAGGACTTATGCCAAAAACTGGAGCACACTATAAAAGAAATGTCACATGTCAGGACACGTTCAACCGCTAACACGAGATTCTATGCCTAAACGTAGAATAAGGTGAAAACAATGTAACACTCCTATTATTATTAATGGTATTACATATCTGTGCATTAGCAATGGTCTGAAATCTCCTTCTCTCCTACTGCCAAACTCAACAGTTATCCCATTTTGAACTGACTTCATAACATTGATTAGTGATACTAAAATGATAAAAATAGAAATGTCATGATGTATAGAGTACAAGTCACCATACTAACATTTACATCTCAGGCCAATCCACTTGAGAGCTGCAACAGGTCCCACACATTCAGCACATTTATCCATGCTTGATATTGCTGAAGTGACCACAACATGTCTGCAGACCTGTGAAGAAAAAAACATCAGTGAGTGTTAAATTAAAGCAACAAAGAAAGATTCTAAAACATACATGTGATACTACATTACGAGCTGCATTGTCTTTCAATAATAATTTAATGTATTTTTAATGACAGGGAAGTTGTGGTCATTTAGTTAATAAGATCACTTACAATCATTAAAAACATTTACGTTACAGACCTTAAAAGGTACTGGTCAATATATTACTACAAATCTACATTTAGAGCGGTCCTGGAGGGCCGGTGTAAACTCTGCAGGACACTGGCCCTCCAGGACCGAGTCTGGACACCCCTGATTCAGACATCGACTAATATTACTGAAAGTGAAAACAGGTCACTAAATACATGCATTTAGTAACAGCAAAGTGTACAGTTCATGCAGACATGGACTTCAGAGCAATCACTGTTGCACTGAAATAACAGTTCATCCGAAACATGTGAATACCTCCTTAACTCCTTCAACTGGGGCACAAAAGCTCTGCTCCTCATTCAACACATGCTCTTTGACAGGTGACATCTGAAAACAATGAAAAAAAGCAAGACTTATGTAGAGATGATTTCTTGCAACATCAATCTAACATTTCATAAAATATGCAATGCACATTTAATTACCTTCTCAACACAGTCCTGATCATCCAATAGTAACTGGTCCTTCTTCAGAGTCACCTGAAATTAAGGAAACAGAAATAAAAAATAAATAAACATTCTACTGCAGACAAAGGATTCAGGGACTGTACAAATTGATAATGAATTACCTTTTCCAGTCCTTCAGAGGCTGCACAGATACTGGAGTCCAACACTGACTGATCACTGACAACTTTCAGCTGAAAACATGAAATCAAAAAATTTAATTAAAATAAAATAATTATGTTATAAATGAGTTACCAAAGCAAAATAAATAAATACAGTTGTGTTCAAAATTATTCAACCACCTAGAGACTGCAGTACTTTACAAATACAAGCTTTTCTGAAGATCCAGGATATAATAAAACTTGCATCTATAACAGTTCACTTGAATATTAAAAGTGATATTGTCAATATATAATGTAATACATTTGAGTTATAAGATTTTTTTAATAATACTGCTATGTCATAGTTATTCAACCCCTATTCAACATTGCTGTTTTTAAATCACTTATTTGCATGGTGGGGAATGTAACAGTCTCAAAACACAATTAAGCTTTTAGAAACTCTATTAAAAACAGAATTAGCTTGAGCCGTTACACATACAGTTAGCCCATGCATGTGTTGAAGTTAAGTAGCAAAAATATCAAAAGAGATCTCACAAAAGCAAAATTGAAGAAATATTGTATTACTTTAGAAAGGCTAAGGCTATATGAAGATTTCCAAGACATTGAAAGTTCCTAGAAACACAGCTCTCAGCCTTATTTCTTAGCTTAAAGTGTGTTTTACCAGAAAATATTTGAGGTTGTGGAAGAAAAAGCACAATCTCATAAAATGTTTAATCAGAGCAACTGAGAAAAATCTGCAATGTACAGCCAAAGACTTGCAAGATGACCCGATGAAAGGAGGAAAACCATTTCAAAGCGGTGTGTAGAAGAACACTAGACAAGTATGGCCTTTATGTTGAGACATCTTGCTGAATACTACTCTTGATCAAGAAGAACAAAAGGCAGACTTGAACTAACTAAAGTTCATTTGTGTAGACTTGTGGAGCTCATGAGGAATGTTTTATGGAGGGATGTGACCAAACTGGAACTTTTTGGACCCATGGATCAGCAGTATGTCTGCTGCAAAACAGGCAAAACTCATAAGCAGAAGAACACCATCTCTATCGTCAAACTTGGAGGTGGATCAGTCCTGTTATGGGGTTTCTTTACTGTAGAAGGAAGTGGAAATCATGACTGTATGAAGGACATCATGGATTCTTTAAAGTGTCAGGCCATTTTGACAAGAATTGTGATGCCTTTGGTGCAAAGACTGAAGCTGTTGATCAGTGGACTTTCCTGCAGGACAGTCATCCCAAAGTACACATCCAAATCTACTTCTGCTTGGTTCAGGGATCAGTCATAAATGTTCTTAAGTGACCTGTTTAGTCTCCAGGTTTAATTCTCATTTCAAATATCTGGTTGAATTTGAAGAAAGCAGTGGCAATGTGAAAACCAAAGATTATCAGTGATCTGAAAGCTTTTTCAGGTGTGGAATGGGCCAAACTGTAGTAGAGAGGTGACAGAAGCTTCTAAACACTTACAGACAGTGTTTATTGGTGATTTTAAAGAATAAAAGATTCTGCACAAAGGGGGTTGAATAATTTTGAACATGAATGTTTAGAGCCAATTCGAATTTTATCATGATTCATCAATTTTCCATTCTCAGAATCACTCAAAAGTGTATTAACAAACTTTCTCTAATACTTTACTGATGCCTTCGTTAAATTGATTTCATAAAATGTTATCCTCCACAGCAAATTGTCTTGCAAGTCAAGGGGGTTGAATAATTTTGAACACAACTGTAAATAAATCAAAAAATATAATAAAATAATAAATTAAAACGATAAAATAACAATAAAATAAAATCACTCAATCAATTGCAGTACCTTCTCTACGTCTGTGTCTTCTGACTGGGACAGTGTGTTGACTTCAAGAGTGGACGGTTCAACCACACTAAGAGTCTAGAAAAGAACATCAAATTAGTCATCTGTGACATTGATTGAAACAATAAATGTGTGGATGAAATTCTAATTTAAAACAGATATAAAATTAAAAATGATTTTTAAAAAAGTACCTTCTCTACGTCTGTGTCTTCTGACTGGGACAGAGTGTTGACTTCAAGAGTGGACGGTTCAACCACACTAAGAGTGTAGAAAAGAACATCAAATTAGTCATCTGTGACAATAAATGAGCACATAAAATACTGATATAAAACAAATTTTATAATCTTGCTTATATTTTATCAATGTGAATTAAAAGTAAGATTACAATATTTCAGATCAATATTTCAATTTTCAAGTGTTACCCAAGTTAATGTTCATGATTTTGTATGTATTACCTTACATGCTTATTTATATATATATATATATATATATATATATATATATATTCCAGTATTTCAGGTGGTGTGTGTGTGTGTTTACACCTGTGTTACAAGGACCCTGTTTTATGAGGACCGTCATAAGAACATAGTCTTGACATAGTCTTGATGTCACATTGTGTGTGTGTTTAGACCCGTGTTATGAGGACCCCGTTTTATGAGGACCATCATAAGAACATGGTCTTGATGTTTGACCGAAGAATCTCAGTGTGTCGTTTGTTTGACAAAAGCCTGGTATTTGAAGACCCTAGTTATCACCATGACATTGGGCTGCGTGGATGTGAAATATTAGGCTAAATATGGATCATTCACATCCCATTGTGGCCATATGATATTGAAAATGTCTAATTGTTATATTTAGATTAAGTATCTTGCAATAGGAGTTGGTAAAAAGTCAGTTTTATTTAATCACCACATATTTTTAAATGATAACTGAGTAGAATCAGTGTCTAAAGAACCTAAAGAACTCTGAACAAGGCACAGCAGCTATAAAGGTATCCAAGAAGTTCTTGAAATAATTGTGTTTGTCCTTAAAAGAATGGAACAGATTACATTCTCTCTTAGAAAAAAGTCTTGACTTGACTGGGACTCTTCAGTACAGTCAAGACCAAGTTCTTATGATGGTCCTCATAAAACAGGGTCCTCGTAACACAGGTGTAAACACACACACAATGTGACATCAAGACTATGTTCTTATGACGGTCCTCATAAAACAGGGTCCTCGTAACACAGGTGTAAACACACACACAATGTGACATCAAGACTATGTTCTTATGACGGTCCTCATAAAACAGGGTCCTCGTAACACAGGTGTAAACACACACACAATGTGACATCAAGACTATGTTCTTATGACGGTCCTCATAAAACAGGGTCCTCGTAACACAGGTGTAAACACACACACAATGTGACATCAAGACTATGTCAAGACTATGTTCTTATGACGGTCCTCATAAAACAGGGTCCTCGTAACACAGGTGTAAACACACACACAATGTGACATCAAGACTATGTTCTTATGACGGTCCTCATAAAACAGGGTCCTCGTAACACAGGTGTAAACACACACACAATGTGACATCAAGACTATGTCAAGACTATGTTCTTATGACGGTCCTCATAAAACAGGGTCCTCGTAACACAGGTGTAAACACACACACAATGTGACATCAAGACTATGTCAAGACTATGTTCTTATGACGGTCCTCATAAAACAGGGTCCTCGTAACACAGGTGTAAACACACACAATGTGACATCAAGACCATGTTAAGACTATGTTCTTATGATGGTCCTCATGAAACAGGTGTAAACATACACACATCCTGACATACTGGAATGTACATGCATGTAATGTAAAAAATAAAAAGTTACTAACATTAACTTAGGTTACAACTGATGTTTAATACCTTTACTTTACTATAATCCAATAAGTCAGAATGGACAGTATAGAGGTGTCAGTACCGTGCATCTCCATGGCCACTCAGAATCACCATAATCATATGTGATCTCTTCACCAGGACAGATGCTCCTTGTGGCAAATAAACATAAGTGAGGTTTTCCATCCACACGAATCGTCTTCATCCTGCTGTTTGGGTTAATATGGTCATCGTTTACAAGCCGCCCAAGAGAACCGTCATCTCGGGCTGCATCGACACTAAACAAGAGACAGACAATATCAGCACTGAAACCTTAGGACCAGCAGATGTCATATTCTGTGATCACCAATCATTTAACACTCATCACCAAGCTTTGAAAACACATGACTGATAATTATAGCAAAATATGACCTCTAATCATTGACATTTCCACTGACACATTTTGAATCATGTAAATTAATTACCAGTTAACATGTAGATCAAACACGTGTACATACCAGAGGAGTTTTCCATTGTAGCGAAACTCAAACATGAAAACTTTAAGTGCATGGTGATATATTCTTTGCCTCCGCTCACATTCTTCTTTGCTGATGAGGTCTCCTCTGTATTCCAGCAGGAAATCTCCTTTCTCAAAGTCAGTACAGCTGAACACACTCCTCCCTAAACAACAACAGAGAGGTGAAACCATCACGAGAACCACACGTCATCAACCGGAGACAGATTTAGTACACGAGTCACTTTAAATGCATAGAAAGAAAATTCTGTCATCATTTACAAACCATCAAATGGTTAGTCATTTCTTATTTTGCCCAACAAAAGATATACAGGAATGAGACAACCTAATGGTGACTATATGATGACAAAATCTTCACTTTTGGGTGAACTATACCTTTAATTTGGCTCAATCAATTAATTTACCTCACCTTTAAGATGACTGATGAACCTGCCCTCGAGTCCATTCTTGTCTTTCTGTTGAAGTGAAAACTGTATGGCCTCCTCCACGGGCTTCAGCTTTCTCCTTCGCCTCACACCTTCAGCCATCCTCTGTGTCTGCTTTAATAACAATAAGAACTGTTGGACAGAATATATGTGGAATATGATGTATTCTGAGCATATGCTGAATATACTATTTTGACTGGTTATCTTTGTAAAAGTGCTTTGACACAATATGCATTCTACAAAGCACACTACAAATAAAGGTGACTTTAACTATTATATACAGTACATATTGGGAAGTGAAAAGAGCACATCTCTGAGTTTATTAATTAAACCAAGCTGAACAGTAATAATAGTAAACAGAACTGCCCCTCCCCTTCAGACTGTAGCCATGACAACAGATTATTATGATGGCTAGACTGTTCTATTACTTTTACAGTTATACTGTGAACGAAAAGAATGTAAACTGACAAGCACTGCTGAGTCTCGTCTGATGTTACTCTTTATAGATGAGACTTACAGTAATCACGCTAGTGCCATTAGCATCACGCGCTAGCTGCTTTCTAAAGAGCACTGAAGACACTCACGAACAAGCCAAACTGAGCCACAAGCTCTCAGAGAAACGGTTTAACAGCAGTATTACTAACCTTTCATATAATAGTTGTTTCCAACAGCTTCACACCACAGATGTCTTCGCTTCAGGTGCACAGATTGTGTCCGGTCCAAACAGGAAGTTACAAACAGTCACACTTGCCTCGCTGATTAAAGCACGTGTACACGGGATTTATAATTATAATAATAATAATAATAATAATAATTATATATTTAAATAACCATCTATGAAACGTTACATTAATAGCGTTACATTAATTTACAGATATTAAACCGAGTAATTACAGCTTTGATGTCACATTCATACTTTATATGATGATATTTAAGGAACATGTTTAATTGCACGATCAGTATGCATTTATATAATTAAATACAATCGATAAATTATTACAAAAAATGTTTAAATAATTACCAAACTGCATTAACTTACTTGTACGGCGCTATTAGCGGCAGAATGTAGCCCCGCCCACCGCCGCCATTTTGTTTTCCCGCCTTCCGATGCCGATCTAGCCAATCAGCGGCCTCCAAACTTACACAAGTGTAAAATATGCAAATTTTCGATGACGCGGATGCAGTACCGGGGCCGGACTGCAGGGGCGCACTCCCGAGCTCAGAGGATACACAGTGTATAGTAAAATTTCAGATTTTTGTGGTATATTAGGACATGGCGCGAAACTTTGAGAGGGAGCTTCTGGGACATAGAGAAAGGCATCTACACTGTCGGAATTATAAGGACATGGGCCCTGTCCTCATAAACCCAAATGTCCCTGTAATGCTGGTGCGTATTCAGGTCAAAAGTCCTTGTAAACCACAAAAACCAACACACACACACACACACACACACGCGCGCACACACGCACGCACACACACACACACACACACACACACAAACACACACCTGTTACAAGGAATTTAGGATTTACATTGTAGAAAAATGTTTTAATCATGTTCTAAGTCACTTCTTAAAAACCTTAGATCATCTAAAGTGGCTTGCAATAGAAGATTCCTGAATTAACAGTGTGATTATTGTATATACCTTCATAATTGTGATTGAATGTTCTTATTGTCATTATATGACTTGTTTATTGATTGCATACCTCTAAATTTATGCTCAAGTTACTGACCTCTTGCTGCATTTCCTTTGAGTCATTCATACCAAAATTTATGTTTACATGGGACCACTTTTAACATCAGATGTACCACTTGCACTGGCTGACATGAATTCATCAGGTTTCTTTTTTGTTTTATTGCTCTTATGTTAATTTATGACCTTTTTATCTTACTCCATGGGTGATGACATTAAGCTGATCCGAATTCAGTCATTGAATGGCTACTAAGATGCTTTTCAGGCGTCCCACACAAATCAGTGTGTAAGCAAGGAGGACACCTTCATCTACTGAAGTCTGCTTAAAAAAAACTGCACCGCTGGAGGAGAGAGGATTCACGAAGATGGGTCAGACTACCGTCCTAGAGAAGGTGCCATAAGGAGCAGAGGTTTCTCCACAAAGGAAGGACACGTTAACTGAACAAGTCGTAAAGGCTCAGATTGACCCACTGAACTGTGCTCACATGCTGAGCTCAACCACAGGTAGAAACCCTGGAGACATTCATCCACCTGCCAAACTCAAGCGACACACACATGCTGAGACTGAGTGTTCTGCAGATGAATACAGCCCTCAGAAGGTTTCTAAAGCTGCTTACATCACAAAGACAATTTTGAGATAACATCTTGAAGATAAACAATCATGTAACGGTGACCCCATTGGATTCATCTGAATGTGACCCATTGGGGGTCAAACGGAGGAACTGTAAGGACGAAAGAACCTGAGATACTTTGATCTCCTGAGAAACAGGCAATACAAACATACACAGGCATCTTCAAGACACCCCACAGAGTGGAGGAGCAGGAGACCTCCTTCCCTTGTGGCCATTTGTTTCATTTTAAATCCCTTCACCCATTCTTCCTTCTACTCAGTCTGCTCAAAATGATTACATGAAAATGTCAATGCAAGTGAACTAACACTCATGTCTAGTATCATTGGAAATGTCTCAGTGCAACTGGTACAATGGTCTCACTCTCACAAAAGTAGATTAGAAGATAATACAGATCTGAAGAGTCAAGAGATATCTTGATTACTGTGATGGGAGTGTCCTTTCCTAGGGTCCTCCATGTAAATTACCCCCTGTTCCCATTGAGTTGTAAAACCACCCAGGCTTGGGACCTGAGGTAATGCAAATTCCAATTGTTAGTTTCTGTCTTCATCTCGGGGGATGTTTGTCTTGGTCTGAGGTATTTAAAGGATTGCAGCAAAAGGATCAGGGCGATTTCTGTAGCCAGAAAGCCCGTAGTGTGTTGTGTGTCTCTTCACTTCATACTATGTATTTTCTAAGGTCAGGTATGCATATTTTACTTTTAGATTCATGACTACGCTAATATTTGTCTGTTTCTCTCTTATTTCGAGGTCACCGTAGCCACCAGATCCAGTCTGTATCCAGATCAGAGGGTCACTGCAGTCACCCGGATCCAGTACGTATCCAGACCATATGGTGGATCAGCACCTAGAAAGGACCTCTACAGCCCTGAAAGAAAGCGGAGACCAGGACAACTAGAGCCCCAGATACAGATCCCCTGTAAAGACCTTGTCTCAGAGGACCACCAGGACAAGACCACAGGAAACAGATGATTCTTCTGCACAATCTGATTTTGCTGCAGCCTGGAATTGAACTACTGGTTTCGTCTGGTCAGAGGAGAACTGGCCCCCCAACTGAGCCTGGTTTCTCCCAAGGTTTTTTTCTCCATTCTGTCACCGAGTTTCGGTTCCTTGCCGCTGTCTCCTCTGGCTTGCTTAGTTGGGGTCACTTCATCTACAGCGATATCATTGACTTGATTGCTAATAAATGCACAGACACTATTTAAACTGAACAGAGATGACATCACTGAATTCAATGATGAACTGCCTTTAACCATCATTTTGCATTATTGACACACTGTTTTCATAATAAATGTTGTTCAGTTGCTTTGACGCAATGTATTTTGTTTAAAGCACTATATAAATAAAGGTGACTTTGACTTTCGTCACATTACAAAAAAATATATAGGTTTCACCATCTAAACCCTGTCAGTTCCAAAATAACGCATAATGTCGGTATCACACAGAAAGTGCTAAAGCTGCAGCATTTTTATTGAACAAAACGATTAAAATTAGCACAAAAAAATTAAGACACTTACGTCTATCTCCATTGTCCACCATTAAAGAATTTAGTAGTCTCACCGCTTCAGTCATGGTGCTGTCCTGCGAATTTGTTAATAAAATTACAGTGTCTTATCATATAAGTTACTATACATTAAAATGCCCTTTAAAATGGACCAACAATGGACGAAAAATTCTTTACATCTTAGTTTAGGCGTAACGTTACCGTGAAATGGCAGGTGAAATTAAACTGAGGCAGAAAATGCTGACAGAGTTAAGCCAACCACACATACCTTACTAATTATAATATTATGATATTTCAATACTTATTTTAATACTTAATAAACGATTATGCAGTTTCGACTTTGTGTATTTATCTTGTGATAAATTAGAAATAACTTTAGGTGTAATCATACCTTTGACTCAATATTTGGATAAAAAGAGGCAAATAATTAAGTTATTTTTCACACAAACAGTATAATATAAAATTAATTCAATTTGTTTTAGTGATGATCCAAGTTCAGGAATAAATCACACGTTGATAAGTTAAAGAGTAACTAAATCCTAAACCAACTTTTTTTAGATAATGATCTGTAAGAATGGGGCTTTATTAGTGCTGTTCAGTGATTCGAGTAACTTTTTTGACATTTGAGTATAAAGTGTTTTAATTCTACAAAATATGGGGTAAAAACGCCTGAGTGCTGCCCTCTTCAGGTTGAACGGTGGCTACTGCAGTTGATTTTTCCTATTTGATGTTGCAGTGGCAAGTGACGCAAGCAGTTTCCAGCTCACCACACCCCTTGTTACGAGCTACCACGCCCTTGGGAGTATAAAACCATCTTGTTCCGTCAAAATCACTGTAGTGAGTCAGGAGTTGGAATTGCGAGTAATGATAACGACCAGGATAGACTATTATAGCATAGCAATCAAGTTAGCGTAGATTTATCTGTATTTAGTACAGTGGTCAGGATGGTACGGAGGTGTGTTGCTAGTTCCAACAGCCCTGTTGGACTGCATAGTTTACCAGCAGACTTTAAAATTAGGCGCCAGTGGTTGCATACACTTGGCCTGGAAGATGTCGTGTCTTAGGGCTGATGATGAATTTCTTCAGTCAAATAAATAAGGCTCGGGAAACGGGGCTCTAGGTGTCAGAATTTAGACTTTATTGAACACAGCAACAAAGCCGAGATGCCGTGCACTGCACCTGAATCTTCTGTCTGTCCATGCACTCATTTTATACCTCTATCTCTATACCTTATTTGGTAGTTCCGGTTTTTAATTGGCATTGCCCGCCAAGTTTGCCACCCCTTATCGCTTAATGATGGAATTTGGCCAAATCAACAATTAAACAATCTCTCCCTATTGGTTGGCTATGGTCACGTGAGACATCCCCACAAGTCTGTTTACTACTGTCAGCATTTGGAAATCACCCAAAGTTCTCAGGGTTATTTTAGTTCACAGGTGCATTTCAGAGGTCAGTTTAGTTCACAGATACAACTTAGTGGAATATTACCAGGACTTCACAGTGGGAGGTCTTCTATGTGTAACCCGGATGATTGTAGTAGGCCTAACATTTAATTAACATTTAAATAAATAGTGTGATTTAAAAGGTTGACATTCATTTAAAAAGTTGTTATAAAAATGTTAAAAGCCGTTTAAAAATTATTTTGTTTATTGTTTCATGGTAAAAGATAATGTTATTCTGAAAACTGTCCAAACCAGCATTTATGGGGTTAATACCGATGGGGCGGAGAGTCAGAGCTCGCGGGTTTGTTTTGAGCACGGACAGCGAGAGGAAAGAGAAGAAAAGAGTGTGCAAGACGAACAGAGATTTTCTGATTTAATTTGTGAGTTAGTAGTGCACAAACCAGTGTGTAGATTGTGTCTTATGATGGTTTACACAACAACTGGTGAGAGTGACAAGCTGCATATTGCGAAACGGGAGGAATTTCTGCACGAAGTTCAGTGACTGTTTATTTTTGTGTTACTGCTAATATTAACGATCAGATAAATTTAAGTATAGGCTGGAGTCCGTTCATTACAAGTGAATGACATTTTCTAGTTAAAGTTTGACTAGCTCAGTTGAACTGTTTGAGGGGTTTATCTGCTGTTTTCGACCTGAAGACGGAAGGGACTCAAACTGATCTTGGATTTACAAGGATTTCTCTCGTGAGTTTTACCGAAACTGTGAGGAGAAAAGAGAAACAAATGGAGTTCGTGCTGAAAGGCTGATCGGATGTGGAGCCTGCTCATGTGATTGTTGGAGAAGGACTGGACAGAAACGTTATCGTCAGGTATTTTTTCCTTTTGTTTGCTCGTTGACGAGTGAAGCGGCCATTACTTTTGGGCCACAACGAACACAAGCCTCGCATCAGGCCTGCTACGGTATTTTGTTTTATAAGAATTTTGTTTGCCGGCTTCAGATTGTATTAAGGTGTGTGTGTGGGCCCACAAATTATGTTGGTTTAAGTGATTTTGAAGTTATTCATCGAAGTTTTCTGAATTAAGCCAATTGAAGATTAATAGGGTTTAAATTGTTGTCTGTACATTTATATATATACAGTTTTGACAGTATTTTATTTTTAAAAAGAGAGACATTTTATGTTGAAGGTTTAAAAAATAACAATCATATTCTTATTTCATTGGAGATAATAATTTCTTTGAGTAAATAATTGAGATATATTTTTCTAAAATCTTACTGAAATAGGTAATCATTATGTTCGAGTAGAGGCATATACAGACACAGGGGTAAAAATCTTCATTAAAACTATAACTTAAGAACTGTGAATTCATAAGTTAGTTATAAAAACATTTCTGGTGTGTACTGTAAAAGAGAGATCCAAGATAACATTTAAAACTGAGTTAATCAGGGTTAAAACACATGTGATAAATACCTTAAAAGAACCCAAAAGCCCTGCCCTTAATAACATCCAGTCTGAGGGGAGCGCTACATAAAATGGAGGCACCGCTGGGATTGTCTTGGATTTTTCAGTAAAGAAGAAAATAAAAATATAGTGAAAAGGTAAAAGTACTAAGCTTATTTGCAAATAGTATTAACATGGAAAAAACTGAACTAGTGTCAGAGTTAAAACGCTGGTGCCGTGGTGAGGGTTTGGATGAGACACATGTCTTATGACCATTGTCCCAGAAGATATAGAGATCAGTGAAGTGGAAGAAACACTGGAAACTATTAAGTCTTTAGGACGGGTGCGTGTCCGTGGGAGAAACTTCAGTGCAAGACTAAACCGACGAATGGTTTTGTGTGAGAGTAAAGAGACTGTGCGAGAGGACAGTGTTCCTTCTGAAGTGATGCCAATTGAGGGGGGAGAGGCGTGGCCTGTAATCATCTTAGGAGGGGCACCGGAAGCTGCTAAAGAGTTCAATAGCAAATTAAAAGGGTTGTTGCAGGCAGAAGGGAAAACCATGGAGGATCTCAAATCATTATTCCCCAGTACAACCCCGCCCACTAGCTCCACTGAATCCATCCTTCGTGCTGTCGGAGATTTGTTGGAAAAGACAACCAAACCAGCTGATGGAGGGAGTTATGGTCGACTACGCATGTTCTCGGGAGTCCAACCAACGCCGCCAGGGGAGGAACCATTTGATAATTGGCTAGAGCAGGCATCGCTTATAGTGGAGGAAACTGAATGCTCAGATAGAGAAAAAAGACGCAGAATTATTGGAAGTTTAAAAGGGCCCGCACTAGAAATTGTGAAAGCAGTGCGGCACACCAATCCTGACGCCAGCCCAATAGAGTGCTTAGAAGCCCTTGAAAGTGCTTTTGGAAGTGCTGAGTCCGGAGATGATCTCTATTTTGCTTTCCGTTTGTTGCAACAGCAAAAAGGAGAGAAACTATCAGATTTTCTTCGACGTCTAGAGAGGTCACTAGTTAAAGTGATTCAAAGAGGTGGTCTCCCTGCTAGCAGCAAAGATCAAGCCAGATTGGAGCATCTGCTGAGGGGTGCTATCGCCTCAGACCTGATGCTGATCCAGCTGCGTTTGAGAGAAAGGAGGGCTACACCCCCAAATTTTTTACAGCTGTTGACTGAGATTTGTGCTGAGGAAGAGTACGAAACTTCTAGAAAGAAGCTCAGTGCCTCAGTGCATCAAGTGCATGCTAATACAGAAGTGGATACCAGGCAAGCTGAGATTCAAAACTTAAAGGCTGAAATAAAAGAGCTAAAGTCAATGGTGGCAGCAGTAGTGACCAAAACCACTCATGACAAAGATGATTACATGGAGCTTAAATCCATTAGTGCCCCACCTGGTGTTGAGAACCGGCAAGATGCCGAGCTGGCTGCCTTAAAAAAACAATTGAAACGATTAAAACAGAAAACTAGCAATAAGATGCCTGAGCAAGGTGCTGCAGTTACTGTTTCAACCATGGAGGCTACTAAACAGGTCCCCAAAACCCCAAGGGAGCATCGAAAAGCCCAGAAGAGAATTTCTGCTACCGGTGTGGTGAGAGCGGCCATTTTGCCACAAAGTGCCGAAACCCTGAGAATCAAGCCAAGGTTATCAGAAAGCTAATTCATGCTTTGAAGGTGACAAAAGACAGACAGCAGTCTGGGGATGCCACCACCAATGAAGTTAATTGTGGCGTCAAGAAAAGTGCTGTTACTTTATCAGAGCGGGCTGACATCCCTGAAGGCTTGATTGGACCACCTAGCGTAGTACCTGTGAAAGTAAATGGACATGGCTGTGATGCCTTGTTTGATAGTGGCTCTCAGGTCACAATTATTTTTGAGTCTTGGTATCAAACTTACCTGTCTGATGTCCCAATACGCCCCGTGTCTGGTTTAGCCTTGTGGGGACTAAGTGAATCTGAGATCAGTTATCCATACCGTGGGTATGTAGTGGTCGACATTGAATATCCAGCAAAGGTTGCAGGTGCAGACCAGACGGTGACAGTTCTCGCTCTCATATGCCCCCAGCCCTGAACTGCAGACCAGACTCCTATCATAGTGGGAACCAATGCCAGTCACATCCGACGACTTGTACAGCAGTGTAAGGACAATGGCATTGACATCACCCAGACATGGGTAATACAAGTCTGTTACAGCGACAACCAGTTAACAGCCTCTGGCACGGTCACAGCTCTGGAAGAGGAGGGTAATATTGGCTGTGTGTATTGGCAAGGCCCTGCCCCATTGACTCTGCCCCCTGGTGGTGACTGTACTGCAGTCTGCAAAGTCGAGTACAAGCTCCAGGTTGACAAAGAAATCCTGATGGTTGACTCGTCTCCTGTAGCTCCACTCCCAGCTAGTGTGCTACTTCAACCCACAGTGGTGCCCAGCGAAGAGGTGAACGTCAATCATTTCAGAATCTTAGTCCAGAATGAGTCTTTGTCAGAGACAGTCATACCAGTGGGAACCGTTATCGGACATATGTATCTGACAGATGCAGTCACTTCTCTCTCTCCATCCAAAACAGATAACACTGAGTTTAATGTGAACCTGATCAACTTCGGAGACTCACCTGTCTCAGAGGAGTGGAAGGAGAGACTCCGTCAAAAGCTATCCACAAGGTCTCAGGTGTTCTCTTTACATGAATGGGATGTTGGATTGGCAAAGGGCGTAGAACACACAATCCGGTTATCAGATCCACGGCCATTCAGGGAGCGCTCTCGTCGTTTGGCTCCAGCTGACCTGGAAGACGTGAGAAAGCATCTCCAAGAACTGTTGCGTGTAGGGATAATCAAGGAGTCTCGTAGTCCCTATGCATCCCCAATCGTGATTGTTCGCAAAAAGAATGGAGCGGTGAGAATGTGTATCGACTACCGATTGTTAAATAGTCGAACAATCCCAGATCAGTATACAACACCTTGTATTGATGATGTGTTGAATTCAATGACCGGAAGCAAGTGGTTCTCCGTTCTGGATCTGCGGAGCGGTTATTACCAAATTGCCATGGCCGAGGAAGATAAGGAAAAGACGGCATTCATCTGCCCACTGGGGTTCTTTCAATTTGAGAGGATGCCGCAGGGGATAACTGGAGCCCCAGCCACCTTTCAAAGATTAATGGAGAAGGCTGTGGGTGATATGAATCTGCTCGAAGTCCTTGTCTACCTCGATGACTTGATAGTATTTGGCCGAACGTTAGAAGAGCACGAAGAAAGACTTTTAAAAGTCCTTGATCGTCTGGCAGAGGTTGGGTTGAAAATCTCGTTTGATAAATGTCAATTCTGCCTCCCAAAGGTAAAATACCTTGGACATATTGTGTCAGCCAATGGAGTATCACCTGACCCAGCCAAGGTAGAGGCAGTTACAAATTGGCCACAGCCTACGCACCTGAAGGCTCTTCAATCCTTCTTGGGATTTTGTGGATATTACAGGCATTTCATCGCCACTTATGCAGCCATCGTCAGGCCATTGTCTGAGCTCACCAAAGGCTATGCTCCAACCCAGCAGGGCAAGAAATCTGAGAAAGACAACACTAAGATTTACCTTAAAGAGTCTGAGCCCTTTGGTGAGAGGTGGGACCAGTCCTGCACAGAAGCTTTTCACAAGATTATCCACTGCCTTACTCATGCACCTGTGTTGGCTTTTGCAGATCCCAACAAGTCTTATGTCCTGCATGTGGACGCCAGTTTGAGAGGGCTGGGCGCCGTCCTATATCAGGAACACAGTGAGGGTCTGAGACCAGTCGCCTTCGCTAGCAGGAAGCTAAAGACATCTGAGAAGAATTACCCCGTTCACCAGCTGGAGTTTCTGGCCCTTAAGTGGGCAGTTGTGGATAAATTCCACGATTATTTGTGTGGAGTCAGATTTACTGTACGTACGGACAATAACCCGCTTACGTATGTGTTATCGACCGCCAAGCTCAGTGCTGTGGGGCACAGATGGCTCTCTGCTTTATCCACATATGACTTTGATGTCCAGTACCGACCAGGTAGACACAACAGACGCTGACCTGCTCTCAAGGAATATGCCTGATGAGAGTTCAGAGGAATGGGAGACCATACCACAGTCTGGTGTGAGATCTATCTGCAAACGAATCTGCATCCCTGGTTCAGCGGGTAGTCCACCAAGGTATGTAGATCAGTTGGGAGCTTCGCCAAAATGTGTGCCTGATAGTTATGCTTTTCCAACTCACCTGGAATTGAAATCATTGGGGCAGATGTCAAAGCAGGAGTTGATTGAAGCTCAGGAGGATGATGCAGCCATCCGATCTGTCGTACAAGCTGTTAAACATGCAAATGGCCTGAAGAGAATGGACCCTGTTTAGATCGCTCTCATTTTAAAAAAAGAGATGGGCAAACTGATGATGAAAGATGGGCTACTCCACCGATTAAGCAAGCGACCCTCTGGAGAAGAACTCACTCAACTTGTCTTGCCCAGTAAGTTCAAAGAAGTAGTGTTAAAGGCAACCCATGATGATCTCGGACACCTGGGTATTGAAAGAACAGCAGACTTGTCATTTGTGGCCAAAAGAACCTGCTCCTCAACATGTGATGTTGAGCAGTACGTAAAGAACTGTGGAGAATGTGTCACTCGGAAAACCCCCTGTCAAAGGGTAGCGCCTTTACATCACATTTCAAGCAATGGACCGATGGATCTGGTATGCATCGATTTTCTGTCCTTGGAGCCAGATTCTGCGGGTATCAGCAATGTGTTAGTGGTCACGGATCATTTTACCCGTTATGCACAGGCTTTCCCATCAAGAAATCAGAAAGCCCAGACAGTGGCAAAGATCCTGGTGGACAAGTACTTCCTGCATTATGGTTTGCCGGCCAGAATCCACTCAGACCAAGGAAGAGACTTTGAGAGTCAGTTAATCAAAGAACTCTTGAAGATGATGGGGATCTGCAAATCATGGACCGCTCCCTATCACCCGCAGGGAGATCCGCAGCCTGAGAGGTTCAATAGAACTCTTCTTTCCATGCTGGGAACTCTGGGCTGTGAGAGGAAACGGCAGTGGAGCAAACATATTGGCTACCTGGTTCACGCGTACAACAGTACCAAATGTGATGCTACGGGGTATTCACCCTATCTCTTAATGTTTTGCAGAGAAGCAAGGCTTCCAATAGACTTGTGTTTTGGAACCTCTCCTGATGGCAAAGCTGAGGGTGGCCATTCACGCTATGTAACCAAGCTAAAAGAAGACTTGCAAAGAGCTTACAAGCTTGCCTCTGAAGTGGCCTACAAGACACAACAGAGGAACAAGAGGTCCTATGATAAAAGAGTGGGATTCCAAACACTGGATATCGGTGACAGAGTGTTGCTAAGCAATTTAGGAAGGGAAAGGGAAAGGGATTGAAAGGGAAACATAAGTTGGAGAGTCGTTGGAGTCCCATCCCTTATGTGGTCCTGGGAAAGATGCCCAACATTCCAGTGTACAAAGTGAAACCGGAGGATGGAGGAGGAGGAGTCAAAACTCTTCATCTGGATCATCTTTTGCCAATTGGACAGTTAGTCAGAATGCCAACCGTGGAGACTGAGGACAAGTCACATCTCAAGACAAGATCAAGAACAAGAGCTGAGACACAACAGAGGTCAAAGAAAGTCTTACCTGAAGTACAGGAAGCTCTTCAAGAGTTGCAGTTTACAGATTCCTCTTCAGATGTGGAGTATTATGGACCTGAGAAACCCTACAATACTTACCTGAAAGAGATTCTAACAAAAGAAAGAGATGCTGCTGAACAGTCAAATTTCATCCAAGATGATAGTGATTATTCTAAACAGTCAGATGAAAATGCTGAGGATAGTTTGTCAGAGGGAAATAGTTTGGAGGAGGAACATCACAGTATATGTGAAGAGGATGGAGAACAAGATTCAGTTCCTGAGGAAGAAAGTGATCCAGAGACTGATAACCCTTGCCACGATAAGCACCCAGAGACAGTCACTAAGACAAAAGTGATTATCAAATCTGAAAACCGTCCAAAAAGGATGGTGAAACCAGTTATCAGATTAATTTATGATGAGCCGGGTAAGCCAAAAGATCAGCCTCTCACTATTGTGCATAGAGGTGTTATCATTAAGATTGGCAAGAGTTAATATAAACTAGTTATACACCTTTCCCATTAGTACCTTTAAAAAACCAAAAAGGGGGTAGAATTCATTGGTTGATGAGGACATCAAAAACTTTTAGAAGGGGGAGGGTGTAACCCGGTTAAAAAAGCATGAGCTGATATGTGATGATTGTAGTAGGCCTAACATTTAATTAACAGAGTTTATAAATAGTGTGATTTAAAAGGTTGACATTCATTTAAAATGTTGTTATAAAAATGTTAAAAGCCGTTTAAAAATTATTTTGTTTATTGTTTCATGGTAAAAGATAATGTTATTCTGAAAACTGTCCAAACCAGCATTTATGGGGTTAATACCGATGGGGCGGAGAGTCAGAGCTCGCGGGTTTGTTTTGAGCACGGACAGCGAGAGGAAAGAGAAGAAAAGAGTGTGCGAGACGAACAGAGATTTTCTGATTTAATTTGTGAGTTAGTAGTGCACAAACCAGTGTGTAGATTGTGTCTTATGATGGTTTACACAACAACCGGTAAGAGTGACAAGCTGCATATTGCGAAACGGGAGGAATTTCTGCACAAAGTTCAGTGACCGTTTATTTTTGTGTTACTGCTAATATTAACGATCAGATAAATTTAAGTATAGGCTGGAGTCCGTTCATTACAAGTGAATGACATTTTCTAGTTAAAGTTTGACTAGCTCAGTTGAACTGTTTGAGGGGTTTATCTGCTGTTTTCGACCTGAAGACGGAAGGGACTCAAACTGATCTTGGATTTACAAGGATTTCTCTCGTGAGTTTTACCGAAACTGTGAGGAGAAAAGAGAAACAAATGGAGTTCGTGCTGAAAGGCTGATCGGATGTGGAGCCTGCTCATGTGATTGTTGGAGAAGGACTGGGGGCTGTTCCATAAACCAAGATTAGAGTATAAGCCAGGCTTATTTCGGTTAGTCAGGCTTATTTTTGGTAGATTCGGTTTCATAAATCAAACTTAAAAAAGTTCAAACTCAGTTCCCCCGGCAACTTATGCTGGCAAATTAACCTGGTCCGGGGCAGGCTAACTGTCAGGCTAAGTCTGAGTTCAGACTTAACGAGCATACCATTTAAACTCACCTGCTGGTATTTCGATGTCATTTTATTTTACTTAACCACTATTACTATTTTTTTTTTTTTAATATAAATAAATAAATAAGGAAATGTACTTTACTAATAAATGTAAGAAATTATAAGGTATAAATACACTAAGAAATGTTCAAAACTTGTGTGTTTAATTGGTGAGTTTGGTTAATGAGTTTGGTAATTAATTAAAAGTATATAAATAGGGAGCTGAACTCGTCTCCAAACTTAATCATGGCATGTCCTTTCATAGAAAAGGTGGTGGATGAGGGAGCTATAGTCTTGCGGAGGGCATTTCAAAGAGAGAGAACTTTCAGAGACAGGTCAGATCCATTGGCTTTTAATGACAGCTACCTGTATGAGCGATATAGGTTCTCAAGAGATGGGATTACATATATTTGTAGATTACTAAGCCCATACATTGCAAATAATACACGCCGCAACAGAGCGCTCACAGTCCCACAGACGGTGTGCATTGCACTTCGCTTTTTTGCCAGTGGAACATTTTTGTACACAGTTGGAGATGCAGAGAATATCAGCAAAGCATCAGTTTGCCGCTCTGTACGAACTGTGTACCTTTCTTTAAGAAGACTACTCAATGTGTTCATCACATTCCCTGGCCACAAAGCTATTCGTACCATTAAACATGCCTTTTATGGAATAGCTGGTAAGTTCAAATAACTATAAAGCATGGAAATATTTCTTGACTGTTGATTTTACATGGGAAAATTTAAAACAAATAATTTTCCTAGGTTTCCCAAATGTTATCGGTGCATTGGACTGCACCCATGTGCGTATTAAGTGTCCGTCTGGTCCACATGAAGCGGACTTTGTGAATAGGAAATCAGTACACAGCATCAATGTACAGGTACGGTCCCACTGAGATGATATTGAAGGCTATGCTCTAGCACTGAGTGTTCTGTACTAAGCTGGGCACCAGTGTTTAGTTCATTGCAATTAAAATGTAGTGACCTACAGGTTTAAATTTATTTTAGATAATTAGTGATGCAGATTGCATCATCACAAATGTAGAGGCCAAATGGCCAGGCTCTGTGCATGACTCCAGAATCTTTAGAGCCTCATCTCTCTACCAGCAACTAGCAAGAGGTATGCTAGTAATCACTTAAATCGCAAAAAGTCTCATAAAAAGAAGAAAAAAAAACATTATATATCTATATATTCATTCTGTCTATGCAGGAGAATTCTCAGGAGTTTTGCTGGGAGACAAGGGATACCCATGCCTGCCTTACCTCTTGACTCCCTATCAGGAGCCCCAGACAGAGGCACAGCACCGCTACAACATTGCCCATGCACGCACAAGAGGTCGTATAGAGATGGCATTTGGGCTGATAAAGTCAAGGTTTCAGTGCCTGAAGCACCTCAGAGTGACTCCACCTAGGGCATGTGACATTGTAGTTGCTTGTGTAGTGCTCCATAACATTGCTTGTCTGAGGAGAGAGAGGCAACCAAGGATTGCTGAAGAGGAAGACTGGGGCAATGAGGCAGTATTGGAAGAAAACGAAACAGGCAGACTTATACGAGACACATATGCAAATAATTATTTTGCTTAATATAATCTAAACCATGTGTAGCCTTTAAAATGTTCCACTGGCCCCTCAACTTTCTCCGTAGTTGAACAAACACACAGAAGTCAAAGTATATAATGTGATTTGTCTTTATTTAGAGTGAATCTGCCTGTTAGGGGTGAAAACACACAAATAAATGTTGTGGAAAGTGATCAAAAAGGTCTTTTTTTTTTTTTTTTTTTTTTTTTTTAAAATGGTAGTTCTACTTGAATTTTTCTGTAGCTGTTGAATTTCCAGCTCCAACTTCCTCATCTTCAGTTTTTTATACTGGATGTCGATATCAATCACTTCCATTTGTTTAAGGAGGTAGCGTTTATACACTCCTTTTATGTTTTCTGGGTTCTGTAGCAACATAGATTTAAGTTATTTCATTGAATACTCTTGTCACATTGTTTTCATTTCTTAATACTCACTTTGTCACATGTGGTCCCAGACTGAGAGGGCTCTAGAACAGTGTCAGCATCCTGAAAACACATTATGATCATTTTATCACACAAGTACACTTTTTTTATATTCAATAAAGTATCACATGGAACCTGTGACTACCTCAGGCCTCCTTGAACATACAGACACAGTCTCCTCATCCTCCTCAACTCCCATCACTTCTCCCTGTGACCACTGATTAAACTCAGTTAAAATCATTAGCTTACATGTCTTATTTAAAAGGTCTCATACTCACAGGCAACATGATGTCTGGTGGATCCATACAGCATACAGAATCTTGATAGAAAAAAATATTTTTTTTTTTACCAAAATGCACCATTACAGTAGCACAAGTGCTTCTACGTGACATTACTGCTATGATGTACTTAGGTTTACAATGCCTAAGGAAGGAGGAAATCAGTTAGTCAGGAAGGAATAATGCTAATAAAACACACACACCTTTTATATACACTCACTCCTTATACTACGTGATATCATTTTTTGGTCGCTGCAATTAAAAAAAATTACATAAAAAAAAAACCCTGAATAGTTGTAACTTCAAGCTGGCATTGATTACATATATACATCTCATTAGATTTACTTACCATTCTGAACTATATTTTTGTATTTTATTTTCACCTGCTGCCAGGTTCTTTTTCCTTCACTTAAGTTGTTGCTGCGTGAAAGCAATTAACGTTACTGTTATTCACACACAAACTTTGCAATGTATTGTGACACACATTCAATGTTGATAAATTATTTTAAATAGCTTACACCGCTACTTACGCATTGAGACGATCAGCAATTTCCTGCCAACCTTTCTCTCTTGCTTTATTTATTGCCGCTGTATTGCCTTTTTTGGTGATGACATCTTTAAATTCTTCATATGTTTCCAATAGCAAACGCTGTTCCGTTGCCGTGAACATCGCTGCTTTATCTTTTCCTTTTGTTGCCATGGTAGCCCACAGTAAATCGATTGACCCATGCTCGACTTTTCAGGACTTTTAAACAATGGCGTGCACGCGCAATTATCTAGACTATTTAAACCTGACTCAAATTAGTAAAATCACATGATCCTCAACTTACTGTTATGGAACCAATTTAAGCGCGGATGTTTAGCTCGGCTCATTCAAGTCAGGTTTTGGACTTTAATCCCCGCTTTTCTAAGCTGCTTTTATGGAACAGCCCCCTGGACAGAAACGTTATCGTCAGGTATTTTTTCCTTT
This sequence comes from Carassius gibelio, assembly GCF_023724105.1. NCBI lineage: Eukaryota > Metazoa > Chordata > Actinopteri > Cypriniformes > Cyprinidae > Carassius > Carassius gibelio. Next base: position 46,836,706 of record NC_068398.1, read on the forward strand.
TGTTTGCTCGTTGACGAGTGAAGCGGCCATTACTTTTGGGCCACAACGAACACAAGCCTCGCATCAGGCCTGCTACGGTATTTTGTTTTATAAGAATTTTGTTTGCCGGCTTTAGATTGTATTAAGGTGTGTGTGTGGGCCCACAAATTATGTTGGTTTAAGTGATTTTGAAGTTATTCATCGAAGTTTTCTGAATTAAGCCAATTGAAGATTAATAGGGTTTAAATTGTTGTCTGTACATTTATATATATACAGTTTTGACAGTATTTTATTTTTAAAAAGAGAGACGTTTTATGTTGAAGGTTTAAAAAATAACAATCATATTCTTATTTCATTGGAGATAATAATTTCTTTGAGTAAATAATTGAGATATATTTTTCTAAAATCTTGTGTTGTGTTACTTTATTACTGAAATAGGTAATCATTTTGTTCGAGTAGAGGCATATCATAAAATCTTCATTAAAACTATAACTTAAGAACTGTGAATTCATAAGTTAGTTATAAAAACATTTCTGTGTGTACTGTAAAAGAGAGATCCAAGATAACATTTAAAACTGAGTTAATCAGGGTTAAAACACATGTGATAAATACCTTAAAAGAACCCAAAAGCCCTGCCCTTAATAACATCCAGTCTGAGGGGAGCGCTACATATGTCCAATCCTGTTCAATACTACTAGTACTGTCCTATGGGAGGGCTTTTATACACCTGACTCTTTTCATGACAACCAGTATTTGGGAATAACTCACCATTTTGATCAGTATATTGCTTTCTGTCATAGTTATGCATAATATTATAAGTAATATAAAACCATATTAAGTAAATAACATAGAATAACAAATTTGTATTGAGTAATACCAAAGAATAACACAATAAAGACCGCGAGTTCCCGCCTAGAGCTGGAGTGTGCAAACTGCATTTTACGCAGGATTGCTTCTCCAACGCAATGGAGGTGGAAATGGGCTTCTCCACACAGCTCGCGCTGAAAAGCGACGCGGTGCGGGAGTTAAGAGCACAGTTTGAGCCAGCGACTCAAATTTATATGAACAGACACCTCGACATCCTCCACTTCAGGTGAAGGTGGGGGAGAAAAGTCTTCTACTTTAAATGATCGCTCTGTTGCAAAGTTACTTGCGTCATTACAGTCACTCTCCATTTTAGCGTCTCTGACAGCAGCTGTCAATCAATCCGTCACTGCGGGTCTCAGGTTCACACCCTACTCGCTCAGCCCTGCCCTAGGTTCGTCCCCTCTATCTCCGCTGTGATCTGCCCACGTTTCAGCATTTTTCAAATATTGTCAGTGGGTGGAGTCAGGCTCTGACCAGGGGTTTAGTTACCCTTTAATAATACTATTGGCCTACCTTGCTTGAAACCGTTGTTTGCAGGCAAATCCTTAAAGACGATGTGTAGTCATTGAGACCGAAGAGCACATGATGGGCGGGGAGATTGAAAATGCTCTGCACATGCACAGATGTTGATTATGTGTTAACACCCAAAGGGAACACTGTGCATTATCACTAAACAAGTGATAAAGCATATAATAATTGTAAATTAACACCAGATTTTATCACTAGCTGCCCAACACTAGGTTTTTTATCACTCAGAGATTTGCTGTGTATGTTTCTGTTCAACGTTTTTCACTTTTTATGCAGTTTCTAGCGAAAAATGAATATTGCAGTAATGAAATATACACCTAGTTATCACCAAAGCTCTCTATATTTAGCTGTAGACAGGGCCGGCGCAAGCTCAAATGCCGCTCTAGGCAGAGCACAATCGTGCCCCCCACTACATTCACAATTAGGGATCCTTAAGATGCATGAAAACAACTTTTTTTTATCTATGAAATTACACTAACATAAAAACCAAAGTGCGCATTTGAAGTGCGAATGCGTCACAGCAGCGCGACGAAGGGTGTCCCAAACTGAAGTGTATGTGAAGTGCGATTGCGTCACAGTGTCATGATGTAAGCTCTCCGCACTCCGAAAGGCGCATTCGAAGTGCGAATGCGTCACCGCGGCTCTAAGAATTTCGAAAGTGACTTCAAATGCACCTTTCATTTCCCATGAAAATTAAGTGTAAATCTGATGGACACTTCGCACCCTACCATATCTATATATATATATAGATGGTGGCAGATGAGAGTTCTATGGAGGACTTCACATTGATATGCAAGTAGGCCATTGTATTTTCATTCACTCAAATAACTAGCGAAAGTGTTTAAAGCCAGGTGGTTTTTTTTTTTTACATAAAGCCCACAAACAATAAGACAGCCGCTATATAAGACAATGTTCTTTCTCTTTTGTTGTGTTTTTGAAGTGCTGTCATGCAAGATAAGATCATTATACAAATGTTTTAACCAAACTTTAGCATTGCAGTATTTTGTATGCATGTCCTGCTGTGTTATACTTTTCTATTGGTAAGATTACAAACCTGTCTTTTATATTTTTCATAAGTGTTTCCATTTTCTCTTGTTTTATTACTATTCTGGAGAGAGTGAGCCTGCTGTGAAAGACTTGAAAATACAAAGTTTATTGTAATTTTTTTTTTTTTTTTTTGCTTAAATTCATTGTGCTGTTGTTAATAACAGGCATGGTTTATTTGCTAAAGTGTTCTGGGACAGGTGAGAGAGTGAGTGGAGCTGTTCAGGGAATGACAGGAGCACAAGTTTTCTCTTCTTAAGAGAATGCTTAACACATACATTCTTCATTAGCCAAGAGATAACAGTAGGAAAAATGGGTATATTACAGTTATTCAATATATTTTTTTAAATGTCGTATTGTCAATGGAAAAACCTAATTTCGCTAGTTTATTTGTGTGATGCAAGTTAAAAATGAAATGCATAAGTTATATACATTATTCTTTTTTTAGTCTTTCTGTACATTTTGTATTTTTGTTTTTCGTATTCACGTGTAAATAAAAGAGAAGTACTCATGTACATTGTAATTTTTTTTTAATGCAGCTTATTTATTTATTTTTTCACATTTTAATGTGTTTATTTTTTTGTCCTGTAAATATTTTTTTATGCGTTAAAACAAATTGTTATATACATAATTGAAAGTACTTTTTACAACCATTTACAGCATAGCTTAGGTTTAACATCACAAAAACAGCATCAGTGTGAGCCCAGCGCTGCCCCCATGTGTTCTGGGGTCTTCAGGATGTCAATCTCTTGGTGAATGGCAGCTCCTCAGTGACTCGAAGGATAATGTGGTGGACAGTGGAACAAGGCACATGTCAAACACTTTGGAGACCATCTTTATATTGTACCACTGGCAGACAGATCAGAAACACCAGGGTCTGGATTGTGGCACTTCTCAGAAGATCCAGCAGCTCTGTCAGGGACTCTTTGCTCAGAACAAAACCATTAAGTGAGTGACGTGACCCATACTCAGAATTAGTGCTCTGCTTTTAACCCATCCAAAGTGCACACACACACGCACACACACACACAGAGCAGTGTTCATCATTTATGCTGCGGCGCCCGGGGAGCAGTTGGGGGTTCAGTGCCTTGCTCAAGGACACCTCAGTCATGGTATTGAAGGTGGAGAGAGAACTGTACATGCACTCCCCCCACCCACAATTCCTGCCGGCCCGAGACTCGAACTTACAACCCTTCGATTACGAGTCCAACTCTAACCATTAGGCCACAACTTCCCATTAAACACCTCTCCAGCGCTGCCACATTCAGCTTTATCCTGCAGTACAGGGGTCTGGTCTGATTTAGAGAAGGATGGAAAAGAGAAATAGTTTAGAGCTATGACAACGTAATTAGTACAAGAAATACTGAGATACTTTAGTAAACTATAATAACTACTAATACCATATTGGGGAAAAATTACTAGTTGTCATATTTGATAAAGGGACAGTTCACCCAAAAATTTAAACTTAAGGGTGAGTAAATGATTACAGAAATTTCATTTTTGACTGAACTTTCCTTTAAGTAAAAGTATTATATTGCATACTCTAATATATTTAAGGTATTGAGAGTAAAACTGTTGGGTAGTTTAATCTACAACAATGCATCATGTTGTTAAAGACCATATTTTTGTAGTGTTACTGTCCTGTGAGAGAAAACAAACCCCATTGTACTTTATATTTGTACGAGTATACTTTATGAATGTACTTTTTGTGAAAATGAAAATAACATTTATTGTGAGAATATTAATTCATTATTGTAACTATATGAAAGACTGCATCTGCAGGACTGGGCCGGTCAAACAGAGCACTGTCAGCTGTCACAGATGCCACTGAACATTAAGCTGTACTATGCTAAAAAAAAAAGAAAAAAGATAATCAGTTTATTCAGTTTTATTTTCATGGTTAACTGCCTTAAAAAATCTGAGTTGCAAACCTGTCTACATATGATCACCTTGGTCAAGACAATAAACTATGTAAAATCGCACCTTTGTAAGATATCAGTCAGCATTTGAACTGCTATGTGTGTGTTCATGTACTTTGTAATTTTTCATATATATCATTACATTATTCAAGTAATCTCCAAGCCAGTACCTGCATTTAAAGTTGTAATCAAACAAAGGACGCAGCAAACCAGTGTAACTTACCTGGCCTCGGTCTTGGTTGAGCCTGAGGTACATCACCTTCTCCACTTTGACGTAAAACATAAAAACAAAAATGAGCAGTGCTGGCTCCACCTTTCCTGGAAGGATTATCCTCTCATCAGTGCTCCTCTCGCACCGTTGATATGCGACAGCGCTAATCGGGAACACCAGGTGGCGGAATAAGGAAATACTGCAAAGGCGGAGCATCTCACGCACTTCGGAGGGCCCTTCGTGCACTTCGGAGACCTGGCCTTCGAAGTGCATACACAGCAGCTCTGTCCCAAAGTTGAGTGTACACACTTTGAAGGCCACAGATATAGGTATTATATATATTTTGCTGATATGTTCTGTTGATATTCGACAGCGCTAAACGGAAACACCTGTTGACAGAATTAGGAAATCCTGCAAAGGCGGAGTATCTCACGCACTTCGGAAGGCCTGGTCTTCGGAGGCCTTGGCCACAGAGGGGCAGGGTTTCATATTTTTTTTGAAGCATCCCTGGGCGCCGACATTAGCTAGTGGACCCCCACCTGCTGTTAGCATTTGATTGACTCCCATTCATTTTGGCGTCACTTTGACAGCGAATAACTTTACATCTGAGGCGTTTAAAGACTCCATTTGTCCATTAATTATTTCCAAAGAAACACAAAGATGTATAAAAGGCTCCATTACTTTGTATCTTATGTTACTGCCCAGTAGAAGCAGTTTTTGTAAAAACAGGTTAACGATTGCATCATAACCAGCGACTCTGTCGCACAGTAGAGAAATTACTGTATGGACAGGAGGAGCTAGCAGACTTTAACTGTCTATGAGGTTATCGGGGGGACGTGGGGGCATAAAGTTCAAGGGAGATAATTAATCAGAATACTTACCAAAATTTGTTCCTGTTCACCCTCGCCTTCTCTGCAAGATTTGGTGGGTGATTCAGATTTCTCTTGGCACAGCGATTAGTAGACTTACAGTTGTCAGACAGGTTGCTCACATGACATCTATGTCATCAAGCTCAGTTTGAGTATGCGCAGTACGCTCGACCCCCAGGAAGTGCGTGCTTCTAATTGACTTCACTTGTCTCCGTTCCCTTAAGAAAAATAATCATGGTTTTATTATAGTAAAACTGTAGTAACCCATGGTTTTTTGGCGTGTTGACTACCATTTGTATAACCAGAGATTTACTAGAAATACCATGGTTAAACTATGGTTAATATAGCAAAACCATGGTTTAACTATAGTAACCATGGTTTTTTGGTTTTATTTGTAGTAAAACCATGGTTAATTTTCGTAAGGGTTGAATCTAGCGGGGTCGCTGTGTCCATTTCTTTTACTGTCTATGCGTGGCCCTCAGAGTGTGTACAACTCAACTTTGGGACACAGCTATAGTCTTGCCTTGCCTGTTTTCCTGGTTCCTGAATCTTACCACGCATCTTGGATTAACTCTTTGCCTGCTGTTTTGGATTGTGTTTGCTCCTCACCTGGTTTTATGCTCACATTCATTTACTAATTCCGCCACCAGGTGTTTCCGATAAGTGCCGGCGGGGTAAATGAAACACTCTTGTTTTAAGAATTTTACTTACCCCAATGGCAGATAATTTTACTTGTTTCAAGCAAAATGCACTTGATTTTATGAAAACAAGACTAAACATCTTAAGTAATTTGGCTTATCTAGTAAAAGTATCTTGATTTAAAAATTCTAAGATATTTTGACTAAAGACAGAAATACTAATATAAACCATTTTTTGCAGTGCATTAACACAATCAAATGCTTTGTTTCTGAATGAATCAGCCGTTAAAATGAACCGGTTTAATCTCAGTGACTCATTAACATCTACTTGCTGTCACCTACTGGCAGTTTTAAATTCACTTTTTTTTTTTTAAGTTTTAAATTATTTCAGATAAAATGTTTTGTTAAAAACAACACATTAGGCATTTTTATACATCTGTATCTGCAGTTTAAATAAATCAATGTCCCCTCTGAGATACATAAACTGTAAATACCTTTACTACATGTTGCTACATGTTTTCTTATGTTAGAATGAAAGACACTAAGTACTGGATGAAGTGATTTTTATTCTTACCCAAAAATACAAAATGGAAGAAATGGCTTGAGTAGCAAGTTCAGTTTTAACTGTGTATGGAAAAAAAAATATATATGTATGCTTATTTAGTATTTACTTTTACTTTCAATACTTAAGTATGTTTAGGATTTAAAAAATACTTCTTGTACTTAAGAATAATAAATTTAACATATTTTAACATACTTTTACTTGAATAAAATTCTAAATGGGGACTTCAGCTTCTACAGAAGTCATTTTCTGGTAAGATATCTGAACATTTACTTGAAAATGACTTTCTGGTACTTTATACACCACAGCTAAGTATTGAGAAATGGGTGCTGGCAATTGTTATCATTCTTTGAATTTAGAGTGTAGAAGGAGGGTAGGCTTACAGAAAAAGTCACTAAACCGGTCCAACCACTCTGACTGTGTGTTCACACCACCAGTGTCGAGAGCGTCAAAGTGGCCGGAAGTCATTCATTTTCAATGTGAGCCAGCGTCGAGGAGCATCGGGGCAATTTTATGGTAATGAGCTATGACGCGTTTGGGCAGTAACCAATCGGAACGTAGAAGTCCACCGCTTGAGAGGATTCCAGAGAACGCAGCTCCACATTAGTTCCCAAGCACAATGGAGGACAGGTTTATTATTGCTGTGGTGGATTTACAATAATCTATGATGGGACATAAAAAAATAAAATAAAAAGGATAAGTGGACCAAGGTGTCTGAGGTTGTTCATGTTCCTGGTGAGTAGAAGATGTAGAAATATTCTAAGGATATAATAAATAACAGTAGTTCCAGTTTACTTTTAAACAAATTTCCCTGCTTATACTTACATTGTTTATACTTGATATAAACAATATTATATATATTTATATATATATATATATATTTACTTAAGTAACATTATCAATGCAGGTTTGATACAAGTTTAACAAGCTTGTTTGCTTTGCGGCTGCTTTAAATACAAGATAAGCATTTAATCTACATCAGAGCGCTCACGAATCTTTGCAGCATTGTGAGCTTTTAGCAGCCAGAGTGTTTTTTTTTTACGCTCTCAACGGCGGGGGTGTGAACGATATGTCTCATTCTGATCACTTTGCTTTCACTCTGCATGGTGAAGCCTCGTCATTTACATTTAATCAATTAACAGACGCTTTTATCCAAAGCGACTTACAAATGAGGTCAACAAGAGAACAACGTAAGTATACAAGTGCCACAAGTGACGAAGTCTCATTTAGTCTAGTACAGAATGCATAGCAAGGTTTATTTTATTTATTTTTTTTTTTTATGAAAGACAAGAAAAGAAGGAAAAGTGCCAGTATTACTTAGTTCTGTCGAAAAAAAGAAAGCCTTTTAGAAGTTTTTTTGAAAATGAGTAAAGACTCAGCTGTTCGGATTGAGATTGGGAGGTCATTCCACCAGCTGGGCACAGTCCAGGAGAAGATCCGTGAGAGTGATTTTGAACTTCTTTAGGATGGCACAAGGCGTCCTTCACTTGCAGAGCGCAAACTTCTGGAGGGCACATAAGATTTAACCAGTGAGTCTAGGTATGTTGGTGCCGTGCCCGTGTTGTCATGACCACATAAGGACCATTGACGGTAACTAACCAATACAATACTGATATAATATAACAGTATATAGCATAAATTATACACACATTGTCATTCTTTTTGACACTTTATAGTTTGGATGACTGGGGAGATAAAATTCTTAAACTGTGTAGGGAAAGAATATGTAAACCACAGGTATCCAAATAACATTTAATTCAGTCATCTAGCATTGCTTAAATACAGCACGGCTATTAAAAAGACATGCCAGAGCAGGGGAGTTGCTATGATTGGAGGAAATAAAGTTAAATTAATCAGTAACTTCAATATCTTACATTTATTGCCTTTTGTTTATATACCTTTCCATTAAAATATATATAGAGTCACAAGTTTAAAGTGACATTGTAAAGTGTGCACATAAGTACATATAAGCCATGTTGCCAGAACACCTTTTTATTGTAACTTTATTATCTCTTAAAATCAGTAAGTTGTTTGAAAGCTGCCAACAGAGACTGACCGGACAGGTATACTGTACAAAAGTGGATAATGAGGGCTTTAAAACTGTTGAATGATTGAACAAACAAAATGGAAAAGACCTCAGGTCTCAAGAAGTGTTTTTTCAAAAGTAAAAAGTATACTTTAAGAATGATACAGCATTTAATGACCTTGTGCAAAAGTAGAAATATAGTTGTTTTTTGTAAGTGTGTCTCATGACCAGTGTGCACCTCTTCACTCATATATTTTGCTCAATTGTATTTATGCCAATTAACATTCTTTTAGTAATTCAGATAACAATATTACAATGGTTACAATGCAACATATATTTACGTAACAACAAAATATTTGACAACATGTGTTGGACTAATTTAAACACTGCCTGCATCATGATGTTTACATCAACACTCATTAATCATGCATGATGACGCAGTGAAAAAGAAAACCATCAGGTGTCAGGTGCACAGGTCATGCCTGCATAATATTGATTGTATTTCAATTTTCATCAATTATTTTATCTACACATCTGCATTCAGCCAATATAGGCTATGGCTGTTAGGTGACAGCTATATCAAAACAGCCAAAAAGCAACTGGCTAGCTAAATACAGATTGCGCTGCCTTACTGCTTTTGAGTTTAGGGCAGTTATTTAGATTTTCTGTCTTGATTGTGAAAAAATGTCACGATTGTGTGACTCTGCAATTTTCATAGTCATGAAAATAAAGAAAACTCTTTGAATGAGAAGGTGTGTCCAAACTTTTGGTCTGTACTATATATATATATATATATATATATATATATATATATATATATATATATATATATATATATACTATATTTTTTGGACTATAAGTCGCACCTGAGTATAAGTCGCATCAGTCCAAAAATACATCATGATGAGGAAAAAAAACATATAAGTCGCACTGGACTGTAAGTAGAACCAAGAACCAAGAGAAAACATTAAAGTCTACAGCCGTGAGAGGGCGCTCTATGTCTTCAGTATAGACTACAGGAGCACTGAGCAGCATAGAACGCCCTCTCGTGGCTGGAGAAGGTAACGTTTTCTCTTGGTTCATGTCAAATTAATTTTGATAAATAAGTCGCACCTGACTATAATTCGCAGGACCAGCCAAACTATGAAAAAAAGTGTGACTTACAGTCCGGAAAATACGTAAATACCTCTGACACTAACTTGCTCTATTCTTTTTCTATTCTATCTGTTTTCTTTTTATGTATTATATTATTTAAAAGCCCATGCTACGTGTACTGTGTTAACCTAACTGAGACTTGTTATAGCACTTATATATCATTGCTCTTTTTGTTGTCTTTTCTTCCACTGTCCTCAACTGTTAGTCGCTTTGGATAAAAGCGTCTGCTTAAGAGCCCACAGCTGCCATATAGTTATGTTCGCTTGAGAGAGAAGGTCCCATCTCGAGAGGAATGGCCATGGCCTCGCTAGCGACAGAGGGGCTACCAGGAGGACCTTGTGGACATCCTCCCTGATTTTTCTGATGACCTGGGGGACCAGAGCGATCGAGGGGAAAGCATAATGGAGGATACTGGGCAAGTCATGGGCCAGAGCATCATTGACTTTTGAAAAATAGATTGGGCAATGAGAATTGTCATAGGAGAAGAAGTCACCTTCTGCCCTCTCAAAGACGTTTGTAAGGTCCAGGCACTCGGCCCAAGGAAGGTATCCGGTGCTGGATGAAGGTTTCCTGCATGTTCGGTCTTTCAGCGCGTAGAGTTATTCATTTTAGGTTAAACTCAAATCTGACTCCATTTTATTATTTAATCTGACTCCATTTTAGTATGACCTTGAATTTAGGTTGAAATGCAAATTGGTTGTATGCCTTTTTAATTAATATTCTTCTGACATTTGATTATTCTAGTTAACTCTATTTTTATATTAACTCATTCATTCGGGTGCTCATGTTGCTAACAAGGATACAACGTAATCTACTAGTCAATAATTACAGAGTAAGACAGAATAGAATCAAAATGTAACAATTTATTAACAGTCAGGTAGATATGTATTTTGCCAATTACATATCCAATTGAAACACATAAAATCATATCAATATAAAACATCAAATTCTCAAAGATGAATCTAAAAGTAAAATATGCATACCTGACCTTAGAAAATACATAGTATGAAGTGAAGAGACACACAACACACTACGGGCTTTCTGGCTACAGAATCGTCCTGATCCTTTTGCTGCAATCTTTTAAATACCTCAGACCAAGACAAACATCCCCCGAGATGAAGACAGAAACTAACAATTGGAATTTGCATTACCTCAGGTCCCAAGCCTGGGTGGTTTTACAATTCAACGGGAACAGGGGGTAATTTACATGGACCCAAGGAAAGGGCACTCCCATCACAGTAATCAAGATATCTCTTGACTCTTCAGATCTGTATTATCTTCTAATCTACTTTTGTAAGATTGAGACCATTGTACCAGTTGCACTGAGACATTTCCAATGATACTAGACATGAGTGTTAGTTCACTTGCATTGACATTTTCAGCAAATATATACAGTTTCAGTACATACCACATAGAGACTTCGTTGCTGATGCTGCTCTTGTTAAATTTCAGCCTCTGGATCTGATTCTGGATCATAAATATATGCTGAATCTGACTGTTAGCCATGGTTTGTTTTGGTTGGTTTTGTCCTCAGGTAATGTCACAGCTTCCAAACGCTCTCAACGCAAAAGCCTACTGGCGCTCGTGATTCTTTAGCTCCGCCCACACGTCACGCCTTCAGCCGGTCGTGTTTTTCCAGGAAAAATCGGTACAGACTATCTTTCTCTTGTGAATATAATAAAACTAAAGACTTTTTGGAGTTATGAAGGATGCAGTACTACTCTATAGGTACTCAAGATTAACAGGAGATTGAGTGAAAACGAGCATTTCACCCCCCCTTCAATGTTTCCACTCCTAAAAAGACATACTACCATAACAAAATGAATAATTCATTAAAGGGTGTATTCACAACAGGAAAGTCTGCTAGTTCACTTGCTTTGGTCCAGACCAAATACAATATACAGTATTGTTCAAAATAATAGCAGTACAATGTGACTAACCAGAATAATCAAGGTTTTTAGTATATTTTTTATTGCTACGTGGCAAACAAGTTACCAGTAGGTTCAGTAGATTGTCAGAAAACAAACAAGACCCAGCATTCATGATATGCACGCTCTTAAGGCTGTGCAATTGGGCAATTAGTTGAAAGGGGTGTGTTCAAAAAAATAGCAGTGTCTACCTTTGACTGTACAAACTCAAAACTATTTTGTACAAACATTTTTTTTTTCTGGGATTTAGCAATCCTGTGAATCACTAAACTAATATTTAGTTGTATGACCACAGTTTTTTAAAACTGCTTGACATCTGTGTGGCATGGAGTCAACCAACTTGTGGCACCTCTCAGCTGTTATTCCACTCCATGATTCTTTAACAACATTCCACAATTCATTCACATTTCTTGGTTTTGCTTCAGAAACAGCATTTTTGATATCACCCCACAAGTTCTCAATTGGATTAAGGTCTGGAGATTGGGCTGGCCACTCCATAACATTAATTTTGTTGGTTTGGCAACATGGGGCAACATGACCTCTTCAAGTATTTTAACATATGCAAACTGATCCATGATCCCTGGTATGCGATAAATAGGCCCAACACCATAGTAGGAGAAACATGCCCATATCATGATGCTTGCACCTCCATGCTTCACTGTCTTCACTGTGTACTGTGGCTTGAATTCAGAGTTTGGGGGTTGTCTCGAAAACTGCCTGTGGCCCTTGGACCCAAAAAGAACAATTTTACTCTCATCAGTCCACAAAATGTTCCTCCATTTCTCTTTAGGCCAGTTGATGTGTTCTTTGGCAAATTGTAACCTCTTCTGCACATGCCTTTTTTTTAACAGAGGGACTTTGCGGGGGATTCTTGAAAATAGATTAGCTTCACACAGACGTCTTCTAACTATCACAGTACTTACAGGTAACTCCAGACTGTCTTTGATCATCCTGGAGGTGATCATTGGCTGAGCCTTTGCCATTCTGGTTATTCTTCTATCCATTTTGATGGTTGTCTTCCGTTTTCTTCCACGTCTCTCTGGTTTTGCTCTCCATTTTAAGGCATTGGAGATCATTTTAGCCGAACAGCCTATCATTTTTTGCACCTCTTTATAGGTTTTCCCCTCTCTAATCAACTTTTTAATCAAAGTACGCTGTTCTTCTGAACAATGTCTTGAACGACCCATTTTCCTCAGCTTTCAAATGCATGTTCAACAAGTGTTGGCTTCATCCTTAAATAGGGGCCACCTGATTCACACCTGTTTCTTCACAAAATTGATGACCTCAGTGATTGAATGCCACACTGCTATTTTTTTGAACACACCCCTTTCAACTAATTCAACTAATTGCCCAATTGCACAGCCTTAAGAGCGTGCATATCATGAATGCTGGGTCTCATTTGTTTTCTGAGAATCTACTGAACCTACTGGTAACTTGTTTGCCACGTAGCAATAAAAAATATACGAAAAACCTTGATTATTCTGGTTAGTCACATTGTACTGCTATTATTTTGAACAATACTGTATATATATATAATTTTTTTATTTTTTTTGGTGCGGTTCGCTTTCACACTGACCTTTTTGCAAGTGAACCAGAAATTGTAAACAAAACCACACATTTGCTTCATCCATTCACTGGACAGAAATTCTCAAGCAGGGAAAAGCAGGCTAATTTTGGAGATTTTTTTGTAGTGCAGTTGTAATTTTATAATATATTTACAGATTTTTAGATTTTGACGTGTTGCAAGGTGGTTCTGGTGGAGAGAGCATGCTCTTATGTGCACCTACCATGGCGTCATTACATGGCACTGGCAGAATAAAGAAAGCAAAAGTGAAATGTATAAAATCAGTGCGCACAGTAAAGCGATTACAGGCTTTTGCAAGTGTCAGCTAACTGCGCGATCATCCACAAACTACAGCCCTGCACGGGCCTCAAATATAGGCCTGAGACGCTCAGACCCGAGCCCGGCCCGTGTCTGACAGCTTATCAGAATTACCGGCCTGAGCCCGCCCCTTCTCCCAAAACAGCTTATCGTCGCTGTCAGGTGCAATCCTCGTATCCCCAAAATCATTATTTTTCAGGAAATTAAAAAAAACAGCATTTTTTTTTGTTATTCAACATTGTATTATTAAAGTTGGTATTATACCTTATATTGCTATCATATACTGTTGTGTACCAACATTAACACAACATTTCCCCAAAATAATGTTTTATCGAAGATACGACTTTATGACTTCGGAGAATGGAGATACAAGTTTACTCTCTCATTGATAAGAATGATATGGACACAGACGTCGCTGCTTCCAGCAGTGTTCATCAAAGTCAGCGGTCACTTTGAGCCTTTTGACAAGAGACAAGGCTATACGAGCTAATCAAAGCAAATGATTGTGGTTACATTCATCTTCTTAAACTCTATTTTAAAGGTTTTTAGCCTTTTTGTGACTATTCGTGTATCAGAGAGATACAGGAGAGAGTAGATCCAATCGCAGGTATTTATTTCAGGGATAATCCAAATCATGGTCGAACAAGCCAAGGTCAAAGCCAAACAGACAGTCCAAAATAAACAAAAAAATAAACAAGGAAGGGAACAGGAAAGGGAACTCGGAAGACGAGAGGTTAGGGTGAATCTCGGAAGACGAGAAGACGAAGGAGAATCTCAGATGACGAGAAGGCTGATAACACGAAGGGTAAGGACTCCATACAAACAACAAGGAAAGACTGGTATTTATAAGGAGGCTAATGACAATAAAGTGACTGCACCTGGTGCAATTAACAGGAGTGCAATTACCGTGAAGACAGGACCAGACTAGAGGAATTCTAGTGCCTACGGTGAAGTGAGCCCACTAGTGGACACCCAGGGAAACAGAGACTAAACAGCGTGACATTACCCCCTGCCAGATGCTCCACCCGAACCCAAGGGAAAACCAAAAAAGACAAAGAGACCAGGAGGGAGGTGGAGGGGCGGAGGACTAGGAGGAGGGACGGAGGGCCAGGTAAAATGGGAAAAACAGAGACAAGAGGACCAGGTAGAATGGGGAAACAGAGACGAGACGACCAGGTAAAATGGGAAAACAGAGAAGTGCAACACAAAACAAGGGTCCAGGAGGGTGGTGGACCGGCGGAGGGCCAGGTCCTTAGAGGGAAACAGAACGAAAGACACAGACAAGAAACCCAGGAGGGAGTTGGACCGGCAGGGGGAGGGATGGAGGGCCAGGTCCTTAGAGGGAAACAGAACGAAAGACACAGACAAGGAACCCAGGAGGAAGGTGGACCGGCGGAGGATCGGGGGAGGAACGGAGGGCCAGGTCCATAGGAGGAAACAAAAAGAAAGACACAGACAGAATAACAACAAAAAATAGACTCAAAAACAACAAAAAATAAACACAAAAACATAAGTCCAAGAAGGACATCAAGTGATGCCCACCAGGGCGGAGCAGAAGACCACCATAACCGTGTGGTCGGGACGGATGCCCCCCAGGGCGGAGCAGAAGACCACCACAACCATGTGGTCAGGGCGGAAGCCCCCCAGGGCGGAGCAGAAGACCACCACATCCGTGCGGTCGGACCAACAGGAGGACAAGTCTGGTTGGGCAAGTCTGAAACATAGAACATGAACATGTTAGGGGTAGCCTCCATGGCCACAACCGGAACAGTCGGGTGCTCAGAGAGTTCGACTGAGACATGATGAGTCTCTGGAAGTTCCGCAGAGGTGAGGAGAGACTCTGGTAGTTCATCAGAGTCGTGGAGAGGCTTGGGTAGTTCCACAGAGAAGTGACGAAACTCTGGTAATCCCACGGTGTTTATACTGGATTCCATAAGATCGGTGCTGACTTGACTCTGCTCATGAAGATTATTGGTGACTTGCATTTGTTCATGAAGGTCATTGGTGACTTGCCTTTGTTCATGAGATCGTGAGACAGAGATCGTGGGGAATGTAGTTCAGGAAGTGACAGACACCTTGGGGAAGGAGGACATCTAGTGGTTACCCAGGGAACACAAACCAGACACTGTGACAATTTCTCCCTGATGCTCTGCATGGTCAACTGTCACCTGTGTGCTAATGCGTGTGTATATGCATTGCATTGGTGATGTGGCCTATACTATTTATTATCTTAATTCTTTATTATGATGCCTTTAATCATTATAACAGTATTTCATACAGTAACCTATGTGTGCTCTCCGCGTATATGGGCACAATAAAAGAGAACCTAAATTAGCTCCAGCTAACAGTTTTTTAACTGTTCCTGTGGTGTTGAGCAACTACAATTCATTTTAATCCTATAATTTTATATTATAATTT
Organism: Carassius gibelio; assembly: GCF_023724105.1. Taxonomy (NCBI): domain Eukaryota; kingdom Metazoa; phylum Chordata; class Actinopteri; order Cypriniformes; family Cyprinidae; genus Carassius; species Carassius gibelio. The sequence continues at coordinate 46,852,732 of NC_068398.1, forward strand.
ATTTAAAGTGAATAAATTGAAATGAAAAATAAATAAAATAGCTAAAGTAAATCATAAGTTGAAGTGCATCTGTCAATTCTGTCATGAGCATACATCAGCAATTACACATGTTTAGGGGAATTGGGCATTATCAATATACCATGTAAGGTGGTATGTGCTAGAAATGGGTAAACCACTATCAGTGAGTCTGCCCATGGGATGGGGGCACCGCCGCGCAAGGCAGTGTCCCACATTGTCCCTCAGAAACATACCCCTTGTCCCCCCTTGGGCTTATTAGCAGGTGGTCACCCTAGCTCCAGCCCGATCTGTAAAAAATAAAAAATAAATGCCCGAGCCCCGCCCGATTGGACTCAGCGTGTTGGCCCCTTCTGGCTTGCAGACCTCTACCGTAAATCTGGAACTACGGGAGCCTGTTAATTTAAAAGGTGCAGTACTTTCTGCAGTTGAGTCGAATCGAGGTCGGATCATATCCTAAACGAATGTACCAGAGTTTGTTTGGAACCAAACCGAGACCACCTCTTCAGCTGGGTCTCTGTTAGGTTGTTTGTTGTGTACAATTTTCCACACCTCAATCTGTCAAGCACATATCACCAGCAAACAAACACTCGTTCACATCCTTCTCTTCACTCTCTTAGGCAGAAGTCTCCAAACTCATCCTTTCTAATTATCCTACTACTTGCCTGCTTGATCCTATTCCATCTCATCTCGTTCAAGCCATTTCTCCTGCAGTTGTACCTGCACTCACTCACATCATTAACACATCCCTCCACACTGGTGTTTTTCCCTCATGACAGGCTCGTATAACTCCACTACTTAAAGGGTTAGTTCACCCAAAAAGCAAAATTATGTCATTAATAACTTACCCTCATGTTGTTCCAAACCCGTAAGACCTCCTTTTATCTTTGGAACACAGTTTAAGATATTTTAGATTTAGTCTGAGAACTCTCAGTCCCTCCATTGAAGCTGTGTGAACGATAAACTGTCCATGTCCAGAAAGTTAAGAAAAACATCATCAAAGTGGTCCATGTGACATCAGAGGGTCAGTTTAAATTTTTTGAATCATCGAAAATAGAATTGGTCCAAAAACAGCAAAACCTATTACTTTATTCTGCATTGTCTTCTCTTCTGCGTCTATTGTGAGAGAGAGTTCAAAACAAAGCAGTTTGTGATATCCAGTTCGCGAACGAATCATTCGATGTAACCGTATCTTTTTGAACCAGTTCACCAAATTGAACTGAATCGTTTTAAACGGTTCGCATCTCCAATATGCATTAATCAATAAATTACTTAAGCTGTTAACTTTTTTAATGTGGCTAACACTCCCTCTGAGTTCAACCAAACCAATATCCCGGAGTAATTCATGAAATCAAACAGTACACTGACTGAACTGCTGTGAAGAGAGAACTGAAGATGAAGACCGAGTCGATCCAGATAATGAACAAAACATAGATTCGTTGACGAGTCAAGAACCGGTTACATCGGTTTTCGGATCACCAGTACCTCTTTTGGACAGTCCGATTCAATAAACCAGTTGAAGAAAACGGTTCACCGGTTCTTTTGCGCTAGACGTAATGGCGTCTTTGGAAATGATTGCCCTAGATTCAGCCTTCGGTTTACCCGTGCTCATAACACTAATACAGAATCAGTTCAGAATCAATCACCAAAATAATCTGTTTGGTTCAGATGCTCTGTGTGTCCATCTGCTTCACACTGAATCAGACATGTTCAGTATTATCAGCTCATCGGTTCCCGAATCAGACACGTCTGACAGAAACCGTGTTCATCTTCAGTTCTCATCACAGCAGTTCACTCAGTGTACTGTTTCATGGCATCGTTAAACAAAACTTTAGCCGTGAAATCTGCATTTATCGTCTTTGCTGGGAAATGTATTGATTTATGACACACAGTCTGCGCCGCTAGTGGTGGCAGCCTCAAACTGCGGCTCAGCCTTTCACCGCAGCTTTTCCTCCACTAGCGGTGCAGACCGGCGGGAAGCGATAGAGGCTTGCTGTGGTGAGAACTGGGGTGCGCTCGAGGAGAGCTGGTGTCGAGCGAGGCAAGCTTGTGCTTTGCACAGTCTATTGGCCACAACGTGTGGCTTGGCGAGAAGAGCAGCTGTAGCGATAACCCTTAATGGTGCTCGGAGGCCGTGTTTTGGCGAGGTCATGAAGAAACAATAAAACAAAAATAAAAACAAGCAATTTTGAAACTTTGGAAATGATTTAAAAATTGACTTATTTAAATTGAATTTAAAACAGTTTATATAAAATACAGTGAATATGTAAAATACAGTGCTTTCAGTGTTTCAGCACATCTGATCTCTTCTGGAAGCTGATTCCAACTGCGGACGGCATAGTAACTAAAGGCGGACTTCCCTTGTTTTGTGTGAACCCTTGGTATTTCTAAATGACTCGATCCTTATGATCTGAGTGGTATGTTTAGGTTTATATTCAGTGAACATATCTGCAATATATTTCTGTCCTACAGTAGGTGGCCAGCCTTTCTGGGGCTTACCACCGTGGCACTGTAATTCAGTCACGTGTTAAAATCATTTGCGAAACTACCGCCAGGTGGCGCAAAGGGACGGATTGCGAAATGAATGTAATTGTAAAATGAGATAAAAGAAGGAAGTAAAACAACAAAAACATTATGATATAACATTGTAACATTTAAAAAAAAAAAAAACTGTTTTTTTTTTTACAATTTGTTAATTTTTAAAATGTAGGATAGTCTTAGACTACAGTCTACTAAACAAAAATTAAAAGAAGACCTTAACACAAAGGATCATATGCATGCTATTTTTATTGAACAGTAAATAAATTATAATATATATATATATATATATATATATATATAAGCTAAATGTTTTAATTTCATTTTCATTTCGTTTAAAAAAATCTTCAGGTTCCATATGCAGAGCGAAATGGGAACGGTCCAGCATTTAGCAATAATTAGTATTAACTCTGTTATTATTCTTGATTTTTCAAACTACCAGCATTTTTTAATTATGCCTTATGTGTGACCAAAAATTAAGTATTATTTGTTTCAGCTGTTTGATAGCTGGTGCCTCACGCACATATTCACTGGAAACAGCAGTCGTTCACCAGACATTCGGCGTGAGCACTTTGACATATTGTTAATTATGATTTTTTTTTATCAATACTGAAACGCACACAGCCTATTTACCTCATGAATAATAGTTAAGCTTCAAATGGGCAACATCACAAATATGGAAACGTTTGATTTCTCCCGATTGAGAAAGCCCAAGCTTACCTTATGCTTAGCTTTAAATTATTATTATTATTTATTACGAAGCCTATATTATTATATACTGCAATTATATTTATTCACTAGAATTATATATTTTTAATTATTGTTTTGTTCTGATAAATTTGTTAAATTTAAAGGATTTGTTGTAAAATATTTTCTAATAGCCTATTTATTTCCTCTCACAAACTCGGATTTATTTTTTAGCGTGTTTAAAAAAAAAAACATGCAGCAAACGAAAATAGGTGATCGATCGGTTAAAATGAAACCTTTACACGACTCATATATTTTTTTCCTCTGACAAACGTAATTTATTTTTTTAGCGTGTTTAAAAAATTAAAAATAAAGAAAACATTCAGCAAATGAAAATAGGCGATTCATCCGTTAAAATGTGTTACTCTTAGTTAACAGTAATTATAATTATTTTACTTCAGAACAGAGCCTGAGAAAAATCTAGGTTATCCATGTTTTTTTTTTTTTTTTTTTCATTGCATCTGAAAACGACTTTGTTCATTACATTCACTTCACGCGATCTGGCGCAGATCAGCTTCCCGCAAAGCTCAGCTGTGGACGATTTAAAAATGTTTGATATAAAGCAGTGGTTCTCAACCCGCCGCCCGTCACGAATTCTAATGCGGTCTGCACCACATGCTGAATAAAAAAATAAAAATAAAAACTTTATAAGTTTGTAAAGTTTTATTGTTTACATAAATAAAAAAATGCTACTAATGAAATATAAGCTACATCCTAATGTTTTTAAGTGATTTTTTTTCTTCTTCGTATATTATTTTCAGACATGAGCACTGGCATAAGCATTTAACAAACACATACAAGCGCGCACTTTGGCAGAATTCAATTCAAATAGTCATCAATTAGGTAAATTGCCTTTAAGGTAAATTTGCTCATCAGAATGGACAAATTAGTTTTTTAAGGGAGAAAAAAAAGAAATTCAAAAAATGCCAGCGAATGAACATGTACAAACTGTCAATAGTCGCAGTATCAGTATTGAATAAGTGCTGGATTTTCTTTTCTTTTTTTTGCCCCGCAACTCACTTGAAGAAGTTCAGATAAATGGAAACACCATACACTATGTAACAATCCTTAATTGAAGAAATGTGGCAAAATATCTGGATCAAAATAGGCTACATTTGTGAAAGCACATTTTCTGTAATGTTGCACGTCAGGTCATGCAAGCCTGCATCTTAAACCCTCTGTCAAACTTTCTGCGTCCGCGAGTCCGCTATGGACCATTAGGTAGGCGTGACGTAAAAATCGTCATTGGAGAGTGTGTGCAGAGAGTCGAGCAGACGACCGCGCGGACAGGTGCGCCTGGTCAGTAGGCTTCAAAAGCAAAATTGAACATGTGCAGGCAGAGTGAAGAAGCTCATTGCTACTTGAACCTGTGCAATCCGTCAATAAAAGAATATAAAGACAGCGATGTGCAATAATTCTGGGCAATTGCAGAGCTGGCCATCAGTCTGCGCATTCAGAAGCATAAATTGAAGAAGTCTGCGTCCGTGCTGGCCGTGTACGCGTCTGGATTGCTCATGCGGAAAGTATAACACAGGCGTTACAATCGCAACTTCTTTGTGTTACTCCTTTAAAACTGAATCTCACAAAATTGGTCAGCTCCCGACAGCATCAGGTGTTTTATTTATGGGGAGTAGAATTGTTTATTATTTTAATGAATGTAATAGATTATATATCATAATAGTTAGACTATAATATTAAAATCAGGTTGGTTTGTATTGCTGACGTAATATGTAAATTATATGCATAGACTTGCACTTAGACCATAGTGCGGCTCGCTGGAAAAAAAGGTTGAGAACCACTGATAAAGGTTGCTGTCCCATTTTATACAGGAATTGTTCATTTAAAAAAATCGAATTATATTGTTAGTTCTAATTATATTGTTAACACAAGTTCATTTAGAACTTTTTTTTTTTACTTATTAACTCCTTGAGAATTTAAAGTTAGTTTAATTGTATTTAAATTCAAGTTTAAAAAAAGGTTTAAATTGCTTAAATTATTTGTATTACTTGATAATATGTTATCATGTTTATTAAATACGTGTTTATTAAAAATATGTGTTTACTCTTTAGAGAAACAAGGGAAAAAATTAGGGACAATCCGAATATTTGTTTTGCTTTACCTATTTATGTAAGCTACAATTATTCTAATAATAATAATAATAATAATAATAATAAAATAATGTAATTAAAAATACGATTGGCCTGAGTAATTTTGACCATTATATAATTGTGACTTTAGAAGATTAGTCATTTAGGTGGTAAAAATATTGTGAAATTAATAATGGCATGGATTTTAGAGCATAACAACTGAAGGTTTATAAAACATTAGCCAATAAAGCATTTTTTTAAACAACGGAACTTAAAGTTGTGAACTAAAATATTATTTCAACCATACAGCATATGAATAAATAAAATGCATAATTTTCATAACATGTAATTATCAATGAAGATTCGGGAGGAGCGCGTCAGATACTTAGCCTAATCATCACAGGTGGACCACAATCAAGTAATCAATCCCACAGTATAAATATCGCTGACTTACCTCTATCCATTGACGGTTTATCAGCATCCCTCCTCCACCCCATCTCCTCACTTCAAGTTCACTTTACAATATACGGGGAAGGGGGGGTACTCTAGGTTCGGGCAATTCCCGAGCTCGGAGCCCTTCCCCGGACAGCACGCCAAATACGCATACCATACCTCAGCTAATTATATGTAAGCGTGAACTAGTGAAATTTCATTATTCATAAAATGCATAACGTTTCTGGTGTTTGGATATGTACTTCAATATAATGAGCTCCAAGTTTAAGAATAGTCCTAGACTTCTCTCTCTCTCTTTAACAGCATTAGCTCAATGATATACGTCTTCCTTCCGTTATAATTTTCCTGCCTTGCTAAATGTTGGGCTCATGATCAATAAGTTCGCCTCAATCTGATTCAGTAAAGTCAAACCGCAGACAGTGAAGCCTCGGAGACCCGCGCGCTGTGAGGCGGGAACAGAGGACTCCGCTTGGTCTTAAAGCTTCCCGCAAACATCCACGATCACAAAAAACAATGATTTTCGTAAAATAATGATGAATTATTAATTGATGATTTGTTATTATCATTATGGTCTTGTGAAAATAATAATATGGGCTGCGAGAAAATTATGAAGTGTAGTGCAGGCATGTTTCAGCTGAGTAACACACTGTTCCTCAGAGCCAAAACACAGACCGAATTACACTATTCCTTTTCGTTTAAAAACATTTCAAGCTTTCTGTAGATATATTTTTAATGTAGCCTACCTATGTGAGACACCACGAAAATTATACATTCATTATCATGAAAAATTAAAGTGATGAGACGCGCCTCCCTGTCATTAATGCACATTAATAATTTTTGCACAAACACTTGAATATGAGCTTCTTATCACGAGTAAAATTCATGCCAACAGCCAACATATTTAGCTTGATCAGAAGGATGTTAAGAGTTAGTCTGTTTCTTTTACTGATTATTTTCGGGTTAAAGCATGATTTAAACAGATTCACACTCAGTCGCTTTCGCAATAATGCGTTCAAATAAATGTAATCTTACAGTGCTACATTATCAGCATGCTATCTGATTTTGAAATCTTGAAGTTAATCAATCTGTTTATATAAAATAACTGACAAAGATGTTATTTTCATCACAAACAAAATTTTCACAGCAGAAAGCAGCGATTAAAGATTAGTTTTGCATGTGATATAGGGAAAAAAGTTTACACATAGCTTAAGCCACTTTGAAACTCTCCTGTTATTTTTTTTAATTATTATTATTATTGTATATGCTATATTATGAACATAACATTTCAAACATACTGAAATACTTTATTCACGGAGTGAAGGCAGAAAGTGTTTCTGGTATCAATAGCCGCATTTCCACTGTCGGGCCAGTGCGAGCCAGGGCTTAAAGTGGGTCGGGGGGGGCTCATAGCCCCGGGCCAGTAGCACCAAGGTCAGAATAGCGCAGGGTTTCCACAGTGGAGCCTGAAGCACCGCTGCACGTCACTAAAACACGCCCTTTACACGCCTCTCAGAACAACGTCATGCAACCTCATCATTTCAGCAACAAAGAGAAGTTATCAGAAAGTCACTGGAATATGCCCGATCACAAAACGAAGATGATAAAAAAGGCTGTTTGTTTGCATGCTTTGTTATATATTCACATTCAAAAGCATGGATGTAGAAAAAGTGATACAATGATCATAGGCTATTGATTTAATTTATCAGGACTCAAAATGAATCACACATAAATACACTTATTTCTATTTTATTTATTTATTTTTAACGCTTATGAAAATACCCTGCTTATTCAGTCGAGTCTGTTTCTGTTTATTAGCCACAGTAGCCGTCACATTTAGAATGAATGATAATATCTCTATTTTTATAAAAGCTTCCGAACAAAAACATTAGGCTATTAAATTTTTTTATGACGTGAGCTAAACTCTCGAGATGAGGCTTGTGACAGATAATATACATTACTAAATAAATACACGAGAATAAGAAGCTGACGTCTGATTTCCTCAAACGGTCATATTTACCATGTTTACTATGGTAATGTTAATGCCTAGCGTGCACAGACTTTTGCATCCCATATAAATATTCCTGCCTTGTATGGTGATTATAATACACATTGGATCAAGTTATTTCAAACACTCGCTGCTGACTGAAAGTGAGTTTTGAGCTTGATTTATTTAAAAAAGTGTTTAATGCTGGTGTTATAGCGGTTATCTTTCCAAAATGATCAGCAGCGCAGACTCTCTATTTTTATAAAAGCTCCCAAACAAAAATCATTATTATATTTTGATGATATGCAACGTGGAGCTAAACTAACGTAACGAGACGACAGATAAAATGTTACTTAATAAATACACAATTGTGATAGAGAATAAGAAGCTGACGTCTGATTTATCCAAGCGGTCATATTTACCATGTTTACTATGGTAACATTAATGTTTAGCGTGCATAGTCTTTTGCATCGCTTCTAAATATTTCTGCCTTGTTTAGTGATTATAATCCACATCGGATCAAGTTATTTCAAACACTTGCTGCTAACTAAGAGTGAGTTTTGAGCTCAACTTATTTTAAAAAGTCTTTAATACTGGTTTTAAAGCTGTTATCTTTCTGAAATGATATTAATGATCTTTGACTTTAGTTGTCCATTACTAATGCTTTTTTTTTTACATCGTGTGAATGTTGTTGATTATAATGAGAGAACTTGAGTTTAATCGTGAGGACATTTTATTAATTCTTTAGAGTTTCAAAGATTTAATCGTGCTGGTTTAATTTTATTAGTTTCTTGTTTTAGGCAAATTAGGCCTAAATAATGGGAACGAAATTATACACTGCTTCACATTTAAACATGCAACAATTTCTTAATCTTAATTTCTCAATTTCTGAATCATATAACGCATAAATAATACAATATAAATAATACTGCACACCTTTTAAATGTGTCCAATCTAAAATATGGTTTAATACCATGTAGCTTAGAAAATATAAGCACAGACTCTTTCTCTTTCTCGTTCTAAGAAATGCACATAACTTCATAAATACCAAACTTTCATCTGTGAATATTAAATATTAAATATATTATATATTTAAACTATAGTGTTTTTCTTTCATTTTCCGTGACTGAAGCCATCAAAAGTAACACATCAGTGAGGCAAAACTGACGTCTATTTGAGAAAAAGTGCTTTGATGCGTTTGTTTGATAACTTGTGGTTAAAGCGCCACTCAGTGGTCAAAAGATGCAAATGCACTTTATACCGCCGCGGTACCCGTGGCGTTAAAAGAGGCGTTTTCGATGTCTACTTAGTGTAGGTCATTGAGTGATTTATAGATGAGTAAAAGTACTTTACAATCAATCCTAAATGTAACTGGAAGCCAGTGTAAGGACCTGAGGACTGGAGTGATATGCTCAGATTTTTTGGTTCTAGTCAGAATCTTGGCAGCAGCGTTCTGGATGAGCTGCAGCTGTCTGATGGTCTCTTGGGAAGGCCGGTGAGGAGCCCATTACAATAGTCCACCCTGCTGGTGATAAAGGCATGAACAAGTTTCTCCAAGTCTTAACTTGAAGCAAAACATCTAATTCTTGCAATGTTTTTTAGATGATAGTATGCTGATTTAGTTACTGCTTTGACATGACTACTGAAACTAAGGTCTGTCTCCAGAATCACACCAAGATTCCTGACTTGATTTTTAGTTGTTTGACCCCTAGAGTCAAGGTATGCATTCACCTTGAACACTTCATCTTTGTTTCCAAATGCAATGACTTCAGTTTTTTACTTGTTTAACTGAAGAAAGTTCTGGCACATCCAATTATTAATTTCATCAATGCATTGTGTTATGTGCCTCCCTTGTCTAGGGTCAGGGATGGCAGAAACAAGGACATTTTTGAACGAGGTAGAAGACAACTTTTCTACCGACCACCTGGAGACCTTCTCTCCTGTCCCAGCATGCCACAGTAAACCACACAGACTTGGCACAGTCTAGAATTTTGGTTTATTTAACAAATTCAAAGAAAAATATATTTAGCACGGAGCAAAATAAAGTTCAGGAGGGGACCAGGCCAAAATAACAAACATAACAGATCTAACGTACGAAAAGGGATATTTTCTAATCTCTCAAAACAAAATCCAAAATAAACAACAAAAGTCTTACCTTACTCCCTTTCTAGCCAAAAACAGGTGAAAACATGGACAATAAAAGAAATGGCATCCTCCTCCCTACAGCTCCAAAATTAATTAAACTTTCAACTTAAGGTGTAACCTTGGGAGCCTACTTATAAAAAAACAAATAAACCACAACTCTCCAAAGTTTCAAACTGTATACACCAACAACAATGCAAACAGACAACTAGCACACATGCTATGGTCTGGGGCATGTGAAAAGTCTCCAGAGGCAGCAAGGGCCAAAATTACGCCTAAGGACGTAACAATTGGCAGAGAGAGTCAATGGGGCTGTAGTCATTTAGAGATAAGGCTAGGTAAATCTAGGTATCATCAGCATAGCTGCGATAGGCAATTTGGTTCTTTCTCATTATTTGACTCAGTGGGAGCATATACAGGCTAAACAAGAGCGTTGCAAGAATTGAGCCTTGTGGGACTCCAAATGTCATGGAGGTCCACGTAGACTTATGCTCTCCTAGACTCACATAATAACCTCTCCCTTCTAAGTATGACCTGAACCATTTGAGTACCATCCCAGAAAGCCCGACCCAGTTTTCCAGCCTCTCTAGTAGTATGTTATGATCGACAGTGTCAAGCGCAGCATTGAGATCTAGCAATACCAGCACTGCTGTTTTGCCAGAAAGAATTTCAGAATTTAAGAGTCAGAATTTAAGCGAATATAATTTATTATCATAATGAGTACTGTCTCTGTGCTGTGATGCAGTCGGAAACCAGATTGAAAATTGTCCAGGTATCCATTTGAGTTTAAGTATTTGTTCAGCTGACTAAAAACAACCTTTTTTATAATTTTGCCTATAAAAGGAAGATTAGATATGGGCGATTCCACAGTTTATTCCTAACTGCAAGGACAATAGCCTGCAAAATCAATCTTCATGGAGAAAGCCTTTGTCCTCAGGTTAACATCCTGAGAAAACCTGGGGTACATCTGTGTGAAAGGCAGGATAAATCTGGCAATGGTAAACTAGTAAACTTTGATCAAAGTTGAGCTGATGTAAAATTTCACCTATGTAACATGGACGGAAAAACAGTGTAAATTAAAGCAGAAAGTGTACTTAATCTAATTCAGTTGAATAAAATTCTGGTTGAATCCCCGTTCATGTTTTACTTGGTTCCTAATTTGGTATATTGTCATGATATTGGTATGAGTCATGTGTTGTGTATGGTTCACAAAACTGGTAATAGGACTTCCATGCAGGCAGGGTGGCCATCTATAAACTTATAGGTGCATTTTTGATTCTGGTATGTTCATAAACTGAAAGCCAGAAAAATTACTAACAAATACCACAGGTATATTTTTCAAATTTATTTGCCAAATGTAGAAGCCAAAGGAACTCCTACAAGTGTGCAAAGTTATAATGTTTGTAACGTGGATGGAAAAAATTGAACAATCCTGCAAGATTGCCTCTGTAATACAAAATAATGCCATTTCATGAAAATTGGATAATAGAACAAGTTCATAACACATTAAAATAACCCGTCATCATTTACTATCAAATTTAAAGATCATACATTGTGAATGAAATTAAATTTGTAACGTGGAAAGATAAAATGAGTAATTCTGCTGAATAGAGCACCAATAACTCTTTATGCAAAGTAACCCTGAATATTAAATTACTGCAGAAGTAATTGAAAGGCAGTTGAGGCAGATAAATGTAAGATTTTATCAGGGTGTTAACTGATATCTCAGGTGATCCTGATATCTGCCTGGTGACAATCATGGCAGTCAGTATAACCTACTGTGACTTTGTCCTGCGGTCCTGGAATGCTAAAACAACTTCAAACAAGTCAGAAACTTTGAATGGGTTGTGTCCCGTTATGGTAACGGGTCCATAAAAGATCCACATTGGATGAACACACTCAATGTCGTCTCTCCTTGGCCATGAGAATGAGTTGCATGCCGGGTCTTTGTGTAGAAACTTGAACATCACATGAGGGACGTCAACAACTTCACAGAGACAGTGATATGTTACTCTTCCTATGTAATAGGTATGGTCATAACACACAGCGTAATAGTTGTCCTTCTTGAAGTCTGAACCTGAAAGGTAAAAAGCAGGATATCGGGAAAAAAAATACTTTTTGCAATTATGTGAGCACCTATTTATGAACCATAAACATGATAAAAGAGGTAGTGGTTGCACAGCTTACATCTGTACAGCTGCTTTGTATATAGCTGCTGTATTTCTGTCTTCTCTCCACTTGTGGGCCTGTTTTGCACTCTAATGACTGTAGGACTGCAAAATTATATTAGGAAATAAACTTGAAAAGAGAGAATGCTCAGCTCACATTTTTCTTGTGAACTTTAAAGCTTTGTATGGAATTCCAGATGACGCTAAAATATGGACAGTTACCTGTGTAACAACAATGAGTTTTACATAGTAATTAACTCAAATGATATATAGGGAATTTGAATAATTAATCAGGAATATGATTAATTTATATCTCAGATGACAGTTACATTAAATTTGATTGATTATGAAAAATAGCTCAATTGCCTATACCAATAAATAATCACAGGGCACTGTAATTTACTCATTAATATGTCAATGTTCCATTCTTCATATCAATTGTTGTGATATCCCTTACTGTAAATTACTGCAAATCAAATTGTGGTTTGTCCAGCAAACCAGACTGACCTATCAATTTCCAATAAAGTTATCACTTATTATAATTCAAGGAAAAATATTCTCTGGCCATGAAAACATTATCCTATCCTTATGATAAATTTAGTTTCTAAATTTAAAGCTTGTAGCTAAAGATCAGACATCTCAGTGACTCGTAATGTGAGTGGGGTGGAGTCCAAGCCAATCATGTTATATATGGGTTTTTTAATAATTAAACTAGTGATACATCAAACTACAAATCACACAGAGTAAATATGCGTACGACAATACAAACAGTAAACTTTACAAGACATAACGGAATCCAAATAAAAGAGAGAGAGAGAGAGAGAGAGAGAGAATAGAATGAGATCACATAAGGAGCTCAGGTATGGAAATCATAGTCAGTCACTTTTGGAAGCCAACAACAATTAGATCATAACAACACTTTAAAGCAGCATTTAAATCTCCATAGAGAAAGTGATACTTGCAAAGTGTCCAATGTGCGTGAGCTGGACATCGGCGCGCGCTGGATCTTTTGAAACCGGCGTGCGCGTGCTGGAGACCGGCGCGCGCTGGAGCACGTGGTCTTTTGTTCTGTCCTCGCGCGGTATTTGAAAGGTTCAACAAACAATGTTCCAGAATTCGTCTTCCTTGCGTGGAGAGGCGAATAGTTGAATAAACGTAGTAAAGAAAAGAAAAGAAACAACAAAAACGAAAGCTTCCATAGGAGCCATTAAAATGGCTTTTTCTCTCAGCCCCTGTGCTGGGGGGGGGGGGGGGGGGGGGGTTGCGCTATGAGCAACGTTGGAAGGCAGCGTGTCCGAGGACGGAGAAGGAAAAGAAGAGAGGAAGAGCGGGGGCTCGCGGGGGCGACCTTGGTCGATGCAGGAGGGAAGGGGGTCAGCGTAAGAAGAGAGGAAGCGAGGGCGGACCTTGTTCGGTCGTTCTTATGGCTTGAGATGGTATCCGCCTCTTTTCGCGTAACAGCCAATGAAAGTCCGCGATCTGAAGCGGAGGGAAAAGTTCCTTTGTCTCTGTGGAGACAACCCCCTGGTGATCTAGTGCTTGTCCAATTTCCAGGGATTATTCTAGCAAGTTTGTAATTCAGATTACATACATTTTTCATTACTTTGCTCTAGATAAATGGGTCTGTCACAGCATGACAATTACACAGATACTAAACATTATATATAAATGATCAAAACATGAAGTTACATTCAAATGCAGAATTACACACATTTAAAGATTTGATTAACACATGATAACACTGCAGATAGTCCCAATTTATATGGGAGACATCTCATGTACCAAAAGGGAATACGTAATACATGTATAAAACATAAAAACAGAAAGTTAATGGATACATTCCATAGGATGCATTGTTCAAAAGAAACCAGTGATTTGGCTTCTCTCCTGTCCTGTGTGGTCGTAAACTTTTATGACCTGCAGGGGTTGGGGTTGCAGAAACATGGCTCTCTTTGAGAAAGTTAAAGTGAGGAGAGACATTTCCTAAAGTATAAGCTAGCAACTTATACTCTTCACATAACAAGAATTAACCATTTTATGCAATCCATAAACATATTTAAAATACATATTACTAAGGACTTACAAAAGTAAGGAACTTTACGAAAGGTTTCCTTTGTCTCCAGTGTGTTGGAGGAATTTGGTTGGTTTAGTGTCTCCTTTGAGGCTCGCCCACGTGACTCTGGAATTTCTTGTCGTAAATAACTGTCACGTAAAGCATGATGTGGCCGACTTCAGGGCGGCCAAAATGGTGAATTATGTAAACAACGAAGGTCCTTGTTTACTCACGTTCTGGTCTTTTGCTCCGAATGTGTTAAGAGTCAGGAATTCACTAGTATGGACAGATGGCTGAAATACCATCAGCTCATTAGTGTTACACCTGAGACTCACTTTTCAACTGTGTTGAGCAGTCAGCAGCCAGCTACAACAACAGGGTCAGTCTCATGTACATTTGTTGCAGCACTTTGATCCTGAAAGTGACGTGAAAGATTTGTTTTGTTAAAAAATCTGTACGATATCAATGATGTGTAAGTATCATGGTGATTGAATACAGGTATACAATTTAATATATTTTTAGCAATTGAACAATCATGTAAAAGATATATTTTTGAACACTTAGTATCTGTACTCACCTCAAGCTGGAAATGACCACTTTCTAAGTCTTCTATGAGATCATCTACTAGATCACCCATTTCTGCAAGATCACCTACATTGGAGTCTGGGCTTGGAAACAGTGCTGAAATTTAAATAAATGAGTGTTAATATCAAAGCTTAAATTACATTATAAATGTTTCAAAAATTTCCAGTTGTAACCCCTATGACAAAGTATGATCTTTTAGTTTTGATGTGAAGGACACTTTTTGAAGAGAAGCTGACGGGGCTTTTACCTCACCTGATATACCAGAGACGTCCAGGGATGGATCTGCATCTGGCTGTTTCTATCAACCCAGGGACCTGTGTATGACCTATCAGCACACTCTCTTCTGCCCTCTTCACATGCTTTGCAGAAGCAGGATAACCTGCAAGTCTGGACACTGTACGGCTCACGACCTCGAACAACATGAATTTGTCTTGTCCCTGGAACAGTCCCAACATCAACCCGGTCTGGACGTTCACAAACATCTTGCTCAAGAGGTACAAAGTAGAATCATCACCTGGAATCACTGCAGGTACCAGAATCTAGAAGAGCAGGCTTTGACAGTTCTTTCTTACAAAATCTAAAGAAAGATTCTGGAGAGTTGATGATTTCATCACTAGCCTTGACGGTATGAGCTGCTGCAGATTTCACCATGCCCCCTTCCCTATCACATGGAGACTTACCATGATGAGACCCAAAAAGTGTCTTTCTACAACCAAATCTAGATCCTGCTGACCAAAGGAAATGTCAACAAAACGAGTTTTAGACTTGTTTGTCCACTACATCCATCTGTGAGCTGAATCATCCTGGACAATGCGAGTTGGCGGACCTTTTTCAGATGATCAGTGACAGTATTAACAAATACTGCGACAGCATGGGAATCATGCTTGGCATCATTTGACACCATTATCACTGAATCTCGTACTGGCTCTGGATCACCACAAGAACAAGAGTAGAAACACACTACTGGGTGAATAGCCCAGTGGGCACTCTGTACCTCGTTCTGTAAAAGGCAGGTATAATTTTCAGCAGTCCATAATACAGACAACTGAATCTTTGGGGGGATTTTTCACTATTTCCCAGGACTTCTGCTGCTGCCATCTAGCTTGAAAAAGATGATTAGGTAAGATCTTGAACTCACTTTTCATCTACTGGATCAATTCTTTAAGCTGGCCAGACCTGGTTAGTAGGGCCTTCCTAAGATTTCCATGCACTGTAGTATTTCCCTAGACCTGCCAGGAGACTTCGTTTTCTGCTGCTACATCTAGTGGTTGCAGATATGCTTCTACAGCATCAACATTTTCGGTCAATACACTGTAAATTGTGAAGCTTTCTGGCATCATCTGAAGGTGGACAGACGGTGATGTCACTTGCATGGTATCGATCTCTGATTTTGCAGTCCAGATTTGTTGCTTGGACAATCTGGTTTATCACCTTTAACTTCAAGTCCATGTTCTCACAATATTCACAAAGGCATTGGTTCAAATGGGCTTTTACATAGGGCAAAATGTGGCTTGGTCGGAGTGTGCAAAACTTGCTGAAGCACAACTCTGTTGGGATTCTCATTTTGCCAGGCAGAGTATGTGGACTTCATGCTTTTCTACAGGATTTGCTTCTGTAAGCCAGTTCGTTTGCTGACTGTTTTATTGTGAAGCAGTGTGGTTGATACATCAGGTCTTCTAAAAAATTCTTGCACAGAAAGCCAAATTGCATCACTTACTGCATCACAACATTTTTTTACATTGTTCTGGATCATGCCCTGCTTTTCTCAGATGGTCATATTTCCTAATGATCTTCTGTGATATTCCTAACTTTCTGCTAGAGGCATCCCTGACTTGCTTACTGGCAGATCCAAGGATGGCTGCAAGATTGGCATTAAACATTCTTCTATTGGCTGTGGAGATCTGTTTGCAAGTTTGCTTCACATATCCTAAAACAGAATCCACATCCTTGTCCTTAACGCCAAGCATCATGTCATGGAGAGCAGTTTTTTTCGCGGGCTTGCAGAGGCAACTAACCCAGCTACTATTGTGCCATACTTCTGTGGACTTTTTGGCATAAGCCTTTTTATCCTCCAGGTTGCCTTCCTTCTAGAAAAATCAGTTTTGTACCCAGAACTGGTAGACAAAATAGGTGTTGCATTTAGCTGACACTGTATTTTAACTGGATTAGATTCCTGATTAGCAGGTGTTGCAGCCCCCGTTTGTTTAGGTGGACTGTTATTGATGTTTGAGGCTTCTGTTACACCCTTTTCCTGTTGCAATCCTTTTCTCTCTCTCGTCTTTTCTTTTGTGCAGACATCCTAGCTCTCTGTTCACGCTTCTTGTTCTTAAAGTATTCCCTTCTTGCGGCTATTTTTTCCAATTCACTCCTAGTTTGAGGCTTTCTTGACATGACACCTTGTGTTTCCTCACCCCTTTGAAGATTCTCTTTCTGGCGTTCTCTATACCTTCTCATCCTTTCAGAGGCTTGTGCTTTCTGTATTTCCTTCTATTCATCTGATAGATTCTTCCTGTACTCCCTCAATCTCTGTTGCTCTGCCAATCTATGTATTGCATACAATTCAGGGTTCAGCTTTAAATTAGCCCGGTACCTCCGCATTCCAGCAGCAGCTTTACTTGTTCTTGAAACCACATCTGGACCATTCTCATTCCTTGGTAGGTTTCTCTCTCCTCCAGGACGGTTGAGGAGACCTAGCATAATAAAAAAATAAATAAAGAAATGCAGTTTATATATATATTAGTATATATTAGTATAGTATATATAATATATATATATATATATATATATATATATATATATATATATATATATTAGTATTATATTAGTTATATATATATTATATATATATATATATATATATATATATATATATATATATATATTAGTGGTGGGCCGTTATCGGCGTTAACGTGCTGCGTTAACATGATAATGCCAAGGCTTAGTGTGATAAAATTAACTTTTATTATTTCTTACATCTATCTTAAACAAAATAGTAAAAAAATAATAATTTACAACTGGGTATTATTTGATCTATTTTGTTCATTACACCCCTTGTGGACAGAAACTGTGGAATCGCTCAAATTGGTCTATAATTGCTCAAAATTGTGTTATCAAGATTGCACTTTTTCAGGAGGGGCTTAACAACTGCAGTTTTCATGGAGTTTGGAAATGTCCGAGAAAGAAGTGAGGCATTCACCACTTCTAAAAGATCTGCTTATAAACAGTTTAGCACACTTTTGAAAAAAGATGTGGGAAGTGTGTCAAGACAACAGGTTGACCATTTTAGGTTATGCACTATTTTTTCCATAATTTTGCTATCAGTTGCTTCAAAAGTAGACATAGTATCTTTTTGATATTGCGGCCTAATCTGTCTGACCTCTGCATTACTTGAGGATGTGCTAATCACCTTCCTGATATTGATGATCTTCTCAGAAAAGAAGGATACAAACTCATTGCATTTGCTGTCTGATAGCATTTCACTGGGAATCTGACTTGGGGGGTTTGTCAGTCTCTCAACTGTGGCAAAAAGAGTACGAGTGTTATTTAAGTTACTGTTTATAAGGTTTGAGAAGAAATTCTGTCTATCTGTGGCTAGTTTCACATTAAAAGCATGAAGGCTGTCTTTATAGATGCTATAGTGAATTTCAAGTTTCGTCTTCCTCCACATCCGCTTGGCTTTTCTGCATTTAACTGCTGTTGATCTTCTCCAAACTGATTTCTGTCTGTTTGTTTTCTTACTGACTATTATTGGAGCAATATCATCAATAACATTCTTAACTTTTGAGCTAAAGGAATCAAGGAGAATATCAACAGAGTCTGCAGAAATGCTTGGTGTTAAAGATATAGGCTCCATAAATAGTACACTTATGTTCTCGTTTATGCATCTCCTTCTGACAGAGACAGATCTAGATTCAGTGGTAGCAAAAATCAAAATATCAAAGAAAATACAGAAGTGATCAGATAGTGCTATGTCCTTAGTAACAATGGATGAAATGTTTAGACCCCTACTGATGATTAGATCCAGAGTGTGTCCACCTTTGTGTGTGGGTCCATGTACATGCTGAATCAGGTCAAAGGTATTTAGAACCTTTACACCACCATAGCCTAGAATTAAAAAATCTATTGTGTTATTCCACCACAGCCTAGAATTTAAAAATCACTAAGCAACCATAAACAAGATGGCACAATGCCGCATTCGGTTATTTATTTAATGACAAATGATGCATTGTGATAGGATGTTAAAGCCATACTTACAGCATTCGCATCATATCATCTCGAGTCTCAGTGCTACCTAAGGTGCTACTGCCAACAGCAGATATCTGTGTACAAACAAAAAAAAATTGTTTAACCTGTTAACGTGCACCAGGACGTGGGCGCACTGAACTCTGAAACAACTGCTTGTTTACATGTGTAAATATAATCTTGACAAACTATATATCATTAAAAATATCTAACCCTCAAGCATCGACGACAGATCGCTGGTTCTTTTGGTGATTGATTCTGACTGATTCTGTGCTAATGTTGAAGGGCATCATCGCCAATGACGTCATTACGTTGAGCGCAAAAGAACCGGTGAACCGTTTTTTTGCTGAAAAGAACTGAACTTCCCATCACTACTGGTGATCCAAAAAACGATGCAACCGGTTCTTGACTCGAGAATGAGTCAATGAGTCAATCTGAACTGGTTCAAGAAGAACCAGTTAAATCAAATGATTTGTTCATGAAACGGATATCACTACACTTGAACGCGCAGACCCGGAAGAGAAGACAATACTGAATAAAGTCATAGTTTTTGTTATTTTTGGACCAAAATGTTTTTTCCATGCTTCAACAAATCCTAACTGACCCTCTGATGTCACATGGACTACTTTGAAGTTGTTTTTCTTACCTATCTGGACATGGACAGTATACCATACACAGGTTTTCAATGGAGGGACAGAAAGCTCTCGGACCAAATCTAAAATATCTTAAACTGTGTTCCGAAGATGAACGGAGGTCTCAAGGGTTTAGAATGAGATGAGGGTGAGTCATTAATGACATAATTTTCATTTTTTGGGTGAACTATCCCTTTAAGTAATAATATTATTATAGTAACTGATAGAGAAATTAATAGGTAGCCAGTGCAAAGGATTTTAAATTGGGGTAATATGATCATATTTTCTTGACCTGGTAAGGACTCTATCTGCTGTACTTTGGATGCTGGTCAACAACCTAGAAGTGCACTAGCTTCCCCCTCAAGGGAACTTCGAACTGCGTCCTCTGAAGGGACACTATGGGGAACACCTCGTCGTGACCCGTGTCTGAAGCATACTTTGAAAAAACGCCAACTCGTTGGCCGGTGACAGCGTCTGACGTCACTACCGGCGCGACTATAAATAAGCGACCGGAGAGCACGTCATTTATCTTCTTCGTCTTCATTTGACTGTTTTGTTTGAAGTGTGCGTTTGAGAAATGACCACGGTAAGAGCGATCTTTACTTTTGTTATCATGGCTTCCACTAGCAAGGCGTTTAGACAGTGCGTGCATCCGTGTCAGCGTTATTTGACACCGGATGACACACACAGTCTTTGCGTTTTTTGTTTGGGCGAAGAGCACGCGCGCGATGTCCTTGAGGGGGCGATTTGCGTGCACTGTGAGCGTTTTTCCATGAAAAAGCTCCGCTCTCGTTTGTCTCTCTTTTCGAGGAAAGAGGGACAGCCATCTGTCTCCCGCGGCTCAGGACCTGCCGCTGTTGAGGCACGGAGGAGAATGAGCTCGTGGGGATCACAGGTGGACCTCGTTGAAGAGTTTAGAGAGGGACTTTCTCTTTCTCGCTCTTCGGCGGCGGACGAGAATGAACTTCAGGAGGAAGACGTGTTATCATTAACCCTTTCTGATACTGAAGTTAGTGCTCTGCTGGGTTCTACCCAGGAAGAGCAGGAGATGTCTGAGGATGGCGAAGAAGCTGAGGCTGAGCCTTCTCAATCCTCCTGCCCTGCGTATGAGGAGCTGTTAGAGGTTATGGATCGTGCCACAGCAAAGTTAAACTTGCCATGGAAACGTACCAGCAAAATAACGCCGCGAGGTCGCCTTGATGAGCGTTATTTATCTGACCATAGCCCTCCAGCCCAGGTGAGCCTTCCATTCTTGCCTGATTTACATGCGGAAATCGAGAAAGAATGGAAGAGGCCATTTTCTTCTCGCATCCATCGGTTTCAGCATACGAGTTATGCTAACATCGAGGGCATGCGCGAAAATGGCTATGAGAAGATGCCCCCTGTAGAAGAGACGCTGGCTAGCTATCTCTCTGTGGGGGAAACATCCTCTCTTAAATCTCCCTTTTTTCCATCTAAGCCCCTCCAGGATACATCCCGCTTAAATGGCAAAGCATACGCAGCAGCAGGTCAGGCTGTGGCTTCATTGCACACTATGGCGGTGCTTCAGGCCTATCAGGCTGACCTGCTGAGGGACCTGGATAAAGGCGAGGGCCTTTCAGCTGATCAGGTGGCCGAGCTGCGCCGCACCACAGACCTCTCTCTCCGTGCTACCAAGCAGGCCGCCTCCGCCATGGGTAGGTCTATGGCTGCCATGGTAGTAACGGAGAGACATCTGTGGGTGAACCTGGCAGACATCGGGAAGAAAGAAAGGGGCTTTCTTCTCAATGCTCCGGTCTCGCCTTCTGAGCTTTTCGGTACCTCCGTCGAGATGGTGGTTGAAAAGTTCAGGGAGGCAAGGGCGCGCTCAGCTGCTTTTAAAACCTTCATTCCACGAAGGTCCAGGTCCGAGCCCGAACAACATAGGGGTCCTGGCCCGTCTCGTTCTGAGGATTAAAGACGGGCGCAGAAGGCTAGTGTCGCGGCTTGCGCTCCTCCCCCGCCTATGGGCAGGGGCAAGAGGAATCGTGGGTCGCGAGGAGGTAAGCAGGACCTGAGGGATGTGATTCAGACGAGGCAGCGTTCTCGTCCGAATCAGAGCGATACCTAGAGAGAACAGTAACTGTTTTTTATGTTTAACTTCTGCTCTTTTCCTCCCTTGCCTGAATTCCCCTGCGACCACCAGCTCTCCACCTGATCGAGATTAGGTGGGGGAGAATTTCTCTCATAACAGTCTCATATGCTGGACCTATGATGTTTTTGGTTGGTTCTATATTCATAGTAACCACCTTACTGATGGTCCGGACTATAAGGAGGCGCCCTGTGAGCAGGGTTCCACTACAGGAGGATGGGTGAGTATGTAACCCTTTTTCTGTATATACTTATGAGTTGAATTGCTGGTGGTCATATGTCTACTAACTTTCTAAGTGAGTTTTTTTTACAGTGCTCAGTCATGGCATCTACTAACACCCGTCAGCACCGTCCTTCCGGCCTCGTGCTCTGGTATTAGGCGGCCGAGATCACGGGCTTCTGTGGGAGCCTCGCTGATCATCAGAACTGGCACGGCACTGCAGGAGATTTCATGAATGTTGGCCAGGTCACCCTGAGGGGCCTCCTGACCGCTTTTATAAAACACCTCTGCGATGCTTAGGAACCTGTAGGTACGCACGCTACATTCTGTGTACTTCTTAAAGTGGTAAGTGTGCACGCAAGTCTCTGCACACTTTTCTAAAATCCTGTATGGTAAGGGTTACGCGCTCAGCTTCGTTCCCTTTTTCGAGATGTTTAGACTTTGGTTCCTTTGGCTCCTTTCAGCCGGAGTGCATTTGTTTACACTCAAGCATTGCTTCCCTCATCAAGGGATATTGGAGCGGTTCTCGCAGTAGTTTTAACCACGGGCCCCTTTTTCCAGAAAAGGGTCATGTGTTAGTACGCTACTCTGAATTCAGAGTTCCTCTCGTTTGACGGTGTTCTCTGCTTTCCCCCTTCAGAGTGCCACGAGAACCCCTCCCTAGAACAGTATTTTAAAATCCATACTATGGTAAGTGTGCACGTGTATTCTTTGCGCACTTTCTGAAATCCACTCTGTGGTAAGTTCGCACGCTAAGGCTCTGCGTTCTTTCTAAAAATCCTTTATGGTAAGGGCTTCGCGCGGTGGCTTCGTGCCCTTTCTTGAGTTGGTGTAAAGCCCTGTTCATCTTGGGCGCCACTCCATTCAGGTATCCTTGAATACCTATCTAGCAGGGGTTTGCTACCAGGGTTCTGTTGAGACAGCTCCTTCGGAAAATTTTTTGCAAGAGCAAGCGGTAGCCCCTGTGTGACAGGCAAGACCTTGTATAATACTGGTTTCTTAGCCGTATCCCTTTAAAGGAATCCTTCCTATTCCAAGCCTTTAAGCTCTACCCTGGGTCGAGGCCCTGATCAATTAAATTGGGTATGTAGCTTAGGCCTTTGGCCGTAAGGGATAGTGTCACAGACAGCTGTCTAAACGTCCTAGGGGCAACTCCCATAGAAATGGTAGAGTTGGTACTTAGTGTTCGCCATGGTCTGGCCTGCGCTCCCCTCAGCATGGCGGCGTGGGAATACTGTTCCCCATAGTGTCCCTTCAGAGGACGCAGTTCGAAGTTCCCTTGAGGGGGAACGTCTCACGTTACGAATGTAACCATGGTTCCCTGAGAGGGAACGAGACACTGCGTCCTCTAGATCCCTTGCCATGCTTCGGACGCAAGCTTCACGAAGAAGATAAATGACGTGCTCTCCGGTCGCTTATTTATAGTCGTGCCGGTAGTGACGTCAGACGCTGTCACCGGCCAACGAGTTGGCGTTTTTTCAAAGTATGCTTCAGACACGGGTCACGACGAGGTGTTCCCCATAGTGTCCCTTCAGAGGACGCAGTGTCTCGTTCCCTCTCAGGGAACCATGGTTACATTCGTAACCTGAGACGTTTTCTGCATCTGAAACGGATAACGTTTTGTAGCTCTGCAATGTTTCTAAGATGGAAGAATGCTGTTTTTGTAACATGGGAAATATGGTTTTCAAAAGACAAGTTGCTGTCTATTGTAACACCCAGATTTTTTACTGTAGAGGAAGTAACTTTACATCTGACTAGTTGCAAACTCTAGTCTACAAGATTTTTGATCCAATAAGTGATTTCTCTGTCTTATCTGAATTTAAAAGGAGAAAATTTTTGGTCATCCAATTCTTTACATTTTTAACACACTCTGTTAGCTTGGATAATTTAATATGGTCTTGTTGAGATGTATATCATCACCATAACAGTGGAAACTAATCCCATATTTTCTAATAATATTACCAAGGGGCATCATGTATATTGAAAATAGCAAACGACCTAGGACAGATCCTTGTGGAACTCCATATATCCATATCCATATTCCACAGCATATCAGTGGAAACTAATCCCATATTTTCTATTAATATTACCAAGGGGCAACATGTATATTGAAAATAGCAAACGACCTAGGACAGATCCTTGTGGAACTCCATATTTTACTGATGACTCCCCATTTAAATAAACGAAGTGGTAGCGATTGTACAGGTATGATCTAAACCATCTTAGAGCCTGCCCTTGAATACCTGTATAATTTTGCAATCTATCTATGAGTATGTCGTGATCTATGGTGGAACGCAGCACTAATATCAAGTAAAACTAGCAATGAGATGCAGCCTTCATACAGATAATTTAATTTTAGGAGCACAATTAAGCAGACACAACTTATTCAAAACATTTTGGAGATAAATGGAAGATTTGAAATGGGTCTGTAATTTGGCAATGGTAATAATGGTTTTTTGGATGTGACCTAAAGATAAGGTCGATCTTCTGGCAGTTTTCAGCAACTTTGTTGATTCACTTCGAAGCAGTCAACCCATGGATGAAATGACAAAGCTTTTACTCCTAACAGGATTCAAGGATTCAAGTAACCCCTTGCTAACTATTTAATGCACTTCTAGGCTTTGACCCCTTTTAATTAAAGGGTTAGTTCGCCCAAAAATTTAAATTATGTCATTAATAACTCACCCTTATGCTGTTCCAAACATTTAAGGCCTCCTTTTATCTTCGGAACACAGTTTAAGATATTTTAGATTTAGTCCGAGAGCTCTCAGTCCCTCCATTGAAGCTGTGTGTACGGTACACTGTCCATGTTCAGAAAGGTAAGAAAAACATCATCAAAGTAGTCCATGTGACATCAGAGGGTCCGTTGGAATTTTTTGAAGCATCAAAAATACATTTTGGTCCAAAAATAGCAAAAACGACAACTTTATTCAGCATTGTCTTCTCTTCCGTGTCTGTGTGAGAGAGAGTTCAAATCAAAGCAGCTGGATTTCCGGTTCGCGAACGAATCATTCAGTTCACCAAATCGAACTGAATCGTTTTAAACTGTTTGCATCTCTAATACGCATTAATCCACAAATGACTTAAGATGTTACATTTTTTAATGTGGCTGACACTCCCTCTGAGTTCAAACAAACCAATATCCCGGAGTAATTCATGTACTCAAACAGTGCATTGACTGAACTGCTGTGATGAACACCGAGCCGAGCCAGATAACGAACAATAGACTGACTCGTTCACGAGTGAAGAACCGTTTCTGTCAGACGTGTCTGATTCGTGAACCGAGGAGCTGATGATACTGCGCATGTGTGATTCAGCGTGAAGCAGACTGACACACAGAGGTTCTGAACCAAACTGATTCTTTTGGTGATTGATTCTGAACTGATTCTGTATTAGTGTTATGAGCGCGGGTAAACCGAAGCCTTGAATCAAGGGCAATCATCGCAAATGACGCCATTACGTTGAGCGCAAAAGAACCGGTGAACCGTTTTCTTCAACTGGTTTATTGAATCGAACTGTCCGAAAGAACTACTGGTGATCCGAACACCGATGCAACCGGTTCTTCACTCGTGAACGAGTCAGTCTATTGTTCGTTATCTGGCTTGGCTCGGTGTTCATCACAGCAGTTCAGTCAATGCACTGTTTGAGTACATGAATTACTCCGGGATATTGGTTTGTTTGAACTCAGAGGGAGTGTCAGCCACATTAAAAAATTTAACATCTTAAGTCATTTGTGGATTAATGCGTATTAGAGATGCAAACCGTTTAAAACGATTCAGTTCGATTTGGTGAACTGAATGATTCGTTCGCGAACCGGAAATCCAGCTGCTTTGATTTGAACTCTCTCTCACACAGACACGGAAGAGACGACAATGCTGAATAAAGTCATCGTTTTTGCTATTTTTGGGCCAAAATGTATTTTCGATGCTTCAAAAAATTCCAACGGACCCTCTGATGTCACATGGACTACTTTGATGATGTTTTTCTTACCTTTCTGAACATGGACAGTAGACCGTACACACAGCTTCAATGGAGGGACTGAGAGCTCTCGGACTAAATCTAAAATATCTTAAACTGTGTTCCGAAGATAAAAGGAGGCCTTACATGTTTGGAACAGCATAAGGGTGAGTTATTAATGACATAATTTAAATTTTTGGGCGAACTAACCCTTTAAGGTGATTAGATCATTTGATGGTTCTTAACAGGTTGTGATTTAGTTTATGAGTAAATACTGCCATGACTCTCCACTCTGACGGGCATGCTCTCTCTCTCTCTCTCAATCTCTCTTTTTCTCTCTCTCTCTCTCTCTATCTCTATCCATGCCTTCCTTGCGTTGGCATCTATGTTTAATGTGTGTATCTTTGTGTTTAGTCAGATGTTGCATGTTCCCCTGTAGTGTAGTTTAATAAACATCCATATGTTTTCACACTTGGTTGTCTGTGTTCGCTGTTCACAGGACGAGGTCACTTTAACGTTCCAGTTTTGTTACCTGCTCAGGGAGCAATGTATTAGTAGTAAAATTAGTTTTTGTTTCCAGAGAAATAATTTAAGAGTCAATAAACAATTTAACGCTGTCCGCCCTGCGGATGAACAAATCATTTTATTGTATTATTGATGCTATAATGATACAAGTAAATCCTGAAGATGAATGTAGTTAATAATAACCCGTTATGATTATGTACATCTCACTTTGAGCTAATTTGTTACAATTTAAATCTATTAAATGATTAAAACGATGAGTTTAACTACAAAAGAGTTTAGTAGGACAGTAAAAGCAAGTCCTAATGCATCATTTGTATTATCAGCATGAATGTTAAAATCTTCGACAATTAGCGCCTTATCAACTGTAACTAGAAGGTCTGAGAGGAAATCTGCAAATTCTTTTAGGAATTCTGTATACGGCCCTGGTGGTCTATGCACAGTAGCCAGAGCAAGAGATACATTAGATTTCTTTTGCATGTCTGACAGTGTAACATTTAGCAGAAGTATTTCAAAAGAGTTAAACCTGTATCCTGTTTTCTGGGTAACATTGAGAATATCACTATATATTGTTGCAACACCTCCACCATGACCAGTCTGACGGGGCTCATGCTTATAACAGTAGTTTGGTGGAGTAGACTCATTTAGACCAAAATAATCATTTGGTTTTAGCCAGGTTTCAGTCAAGCAGAGTACATCAAAACTATTATCTGAGATCATTTCATTTACAATAACTGCTTTTGGTGTGAGTGATCTAATATTTATGAGCCCAAACTTTAAAAATTTTTTCGTTCATTTAATTTACATGTTTCTGGTTTAATTACGATAAGATTTTTTCTAGATCCTACATTATATTTATATTTTGACCTCACTATTCGGGGAACAGACACAGTCTTAATAGTTTTTACAGTGCAAGTACTTTTCACATTTAAGCGGGTGGAACAAAAGTCATCATAATAGTTATTTGAGAATTGTCTTACTAGTCACATGGAGCGAAGTGTCCTGGAGATGTTGTCAGAGAGAAGCTCCGCTCCGATTCTGCTGGGGTGCCATAGATGCCAACGCAAGGAAGGCATGGATAGAGATAGAGAGAGAGAGAGAGACAGAGAGAGAGAGAGAGCATGCGCGTGAGAGTGGAGAGTCATGGCAGTATTTACTCATAAACTAAATCACAACCTGTTAAAAACCATCAAATGATCTCATCACCTTAATTAAAAGGGGTTAAAGCCTAGAAGTGCATTAAATAGTTAGCAAGGGGTTACTTGAATCCTTGAATCCTGTTAGGGGTAAAAGCTTTGTCATTTCATCCATGGGTTGACTGCTTCGAAGTGAATCAACAAAGGGGAAGTCGTGGCCTAATGGTTAGAGGGTTGGACTCCCAATCGAAGGGTTGTGGGTTCTAGTCTCGGGCCGGAAGGAATTGTGGGTGGGGGGAGTGCATGAACAGCTCTCTCTCCACCTTCAATACCACGACTTAGGTGTCCTTGAGCAAGGCATCGAACCCCCAACTGCTCCCCGGGCGCCGCAGCATAAATGATGAACACTGCTCTGGGTGTGTGTTCACTGCTCTGTGTGTGTGCATTTCGGATGGGTTAAATGCAGAGCACAAATTCTGAGTATGGGTCACCATACTTGGCTGAATGTCACTTCACTTTAATCGATCAGCGCGAAACAGCCTAGGACGCTCCCAGAAAAGATTCCAGTTATTAACAAATATTTTTTGTCTTGTTGACTGTGTGTAAATATGATTTAGATCTGAGTGAAATATCTTTATTTATTTAAAAAAGACCACAAATAAGATCCTTCTATAATTTTTTTAATTATTAACCTTTTGCACATCCTGCAAGGTCTATGCAAAATTATGAGCACAACTCTGTTGTAGCTATAGGCCTCAGTAGACCCAAGAAAGAAATTCAGTGACCTTGGAATAAGAACAACTGTTCAAAATAATGTTGGATGTTAATTGTTTTTTGAACACCTTTTTTAACCACACAGGAGACTGTAAAAGAAAGACAATGAGTTCATCATCGAAGAAAAAGAAGTAAGTGATTTTATTCACTGTTATTTTGTTTATGGGTCAAAGACGTTAAGATGTCCGCATCAAAATAAATGTACAAAAGTGATTTTCTGTCCATAGAAAGCACATTAAATGTAAGTAAAATGTCTACTTTTAAGGTTTCAAATATGTTTTTGGAGAATAAAATGTCAAAATTTGGTTGAAATAATGTTACATTGTCATTCAGTGTGACACAATATTTATGCAAAAATTCAAACAACATGCTTATTCTGACGTGTACATATTAAAATATCTAAAAGAATAATGGAGCATTCTAAATTTTATTGTGTTTTAAATTAGTAAAAAATTCTTAGTGACAAATGGGCAAAACCTAAGATAGTGGCAAATGTTAAAAATGTAAAATTACAACTCATTAGTGTTTGGGGTGAAAGTAATTAGTCTCAATTTTAATATGTCATAAATTGATTTTTGTTGTAAATATGCCTGACAAGACTGTTACACTGAATGACATTTTACCGGGTGTCTTCTGTAAATCAGGGGAAAATGTATGATATTTATGTTTTTCTAAGAAAAACAAAAACAAAATTGAAATTAAATAAAACAGAAAACTTTTTGTATTTTTGGGGGGTTAACACTACAACAGTTTAAAGCAGTTTTTTATGCTTAAACACTTTTTCGTCTTTGACCCATATACTTACAACTAATGTGATTAAATGTGATTAAAAGTTAGTAAAGAACATTGAGAGTTACCAAGTAAAGAATATTTATGTAAACAACAAAAGTGAGTAGGCTAATATATTTTACAAATCATCCCAAGCATACGAACACTAAACTATAGCGCAAAATCAGCTTAATTAATTAAGTCTATTACGCAGTGGTCCTTGAATTGGATTCATTCATGTTTTATGCCATTTGTGATAAACTTTACATTGTTCACTGTAGAAATAGATTTGGTGCTACCTCTCCACCATTCATTGATTATTTGAAAGAAATTCTGAGAAGATACCCAGATGGGGGACAAATACTGAAGGTAGGTTAAAAAACAACATATTGCATGAAGTCATTTGCATCATTGTCATATAGCATGCACCTTATTTCTCCTTTAACATATGGTCCTATAACATATCAGGAGCTGATACAGAATGCAGATGATGCAGGAGCTTCAGCTGTGGCTTTTATTTATGATGAGAGACATTATGGGACTCACAGCCTGTGGACCAAAGACCTCGGAAAATATCAAGGTATTTGTGTCGAAACACTGGGAGCAGATTTAAAGGGTAGTCACCATAGTCTCAAAATTATTTCAGAACCTGCAACAGGGTATTATCCTCTAGGAGTATTGTCTCCTTCCTCGTAGTGTCGATGTGTCTCAACCATTAAGATTTCAGGAGTTTTGCAGCTTATCTTCTGTTTTATAAATGGGAAGGAGATGTGAGTTCTAAAAGTTATTAATACTAAATCAAACTTTTAGACACTTTGCCAGCTGAGGCTGTGTGTTTGTTGACCTGTTCACAAGCTGAAAACACTAAAAACAGGTGTAAACAGGGTCTGAAACATTTGAGCTTGTCCACTTTAGATCATTTCCAGAGGTAGTCAAAAACACATTTGACACACAGCCAGTTTGTTTTGGGGTGTCTGATTCTGAAATTGTGTCATCCAGCAAGCTGTTTCAGTTTGCTGC
Source organism: Carassius gibelio (assembly GCF_023724105.1). Taxonomy (NCBI): domain Eukaryota; kingdom Metazoa; phylum Chordata; class Actinopteri; order Cypriniformes; family Cyprinidae; genus Carassius; species Carassius gibelio. Next base: position 46,882,884 of record NC_068398.1, read on the forward strand.
CAGTTTCTACATAAATAGCTAGCTATTTGGAAAAGACCACCTCCAAACCATTTACAGATATCTTCACGTCTTGTATTGACATTTGTCATATAAAGAGACATATCAAAACAGGTTGCTGTGAACAGAACTGTTTTTAACCCAGGTATGTTACAGACATTTCATGAAGACCCTACAGAATCATACCAACTTGTGTAAAATGGGCATCTGATGTACCCTCTACATTTATGTATTTTTTAATCATTTTTGTATGATCAACCATTTGAACTCTGATCTGGCAGGACCTGCTCTCTATGCCTTCAATGATGCAGCCTTCTCAAAGGAAGACTGGGAGGGAATTCAGAGAGTTGGCAGAAGCATCAAGCTGGATGACCCAACAAAAGCTGGAAGATTTGGGATCGGATTCAACTCTGTTTATCATATTACAGGTAAAATATACTACATTACATTACAGGTGGACTCATATACAGTACAGACCAAAAGTTTGGAAACTTTACTATTTTTTATGTTTTTGAAAGAAGTTTCTTCTGCTCATCAAGCCTGCATTTATTTGATAATAAAATACAGAAAAAACAGTAACATTGTGAAATATTATTAAAACTTAAAATAATAATTTTCTATTTGAATATACTTTTAAAAAATAATTTATTTCTGTGATGCAAAGCTGAATTTTCAGCATCATTACTCCATTCTTCAGTGTCACATGTAACATCAGTCTATCACATGATCATTTAGAAATCATTCTAATATTCTGATTTATTATGAGTGATGGAAACAGTTCTTCTGTCTAATATATTTGATCAATAAAAGGTTAAAAAGAACTGCATTTATTCAAAAAATAAAAATAAAATAATAATAATATATATTCTAATATATGTTCTTTACTATCACTTTTTATCAATTTTACACATTATTGCTGAATAAAAGTATTAATTTTATTTAAAAAAAAAAAAAAGAAAGAAAAAATTACTGACCCCAAATTCCTGACCATTAGTGTATATTGTTATTGCAAAATATTTATATTTTAAAAATATAGCTTTTTTTTTTTTTTTTACTTTTTATTCATCAAAGTATCCTAAAAAGTATCATGTTCTGAAAAAATATTAAGCAGCAGAACTGTTTCCAACTTTGATAATGAATCATCATATTAGAATGATTTCTAAAGGATCATGTGATAATGATCCTAAAAATTCAGCTTTGCATCACAGAATTAAGTGATAATTTAAAGTATAATAAATTTAAAAACAATTATTTTAAGTTGTAATAATATATCACAATATTACATTTTTTTCTGTATTTTTGATCAAATAAATGCAGGATTGATGAGCAGAAGAAACTTCTTTCAAAAACATTAAAAATAGTAATGTTTCCAAACTTTTGGTCTGTACTGTACCTTTTTGGGGTATTTTAGTGCCTACTATATTTCTTGTTGATTTATGTAGTGTAATGTCAGTTAATATACAAACTTCCATCTGCAAGATGTAGCTCAGAGAACGTTTGCTATTTAGGAGTATGTCGACAAGATGTCGGCATCTGATCATAAATGCTTTCTAGCCAAAGTTTGGATGATGCAAAGCTATAAATCCTGGCATCTCTGCATGGGTGTGGCTCACCGGGGTTTAGTTAATTCTAGCGGACCACCAGTGCAGCCAACAGTAGTCCGCTGGTTTTTAACCATTATAATGTTTGCTGGTGGCCCACAGTTAGTCCATAATTCCTCACAATACAAAAAATGTCCTTCCACACAATAAGAAATCAAAAACAATATACACCACACTCAATAACATATGCAAATTTAATAATATTTTCAATTTACATATAAATATACAGATGCATTTACATTTATCAGATGAATGAACGAATGATGCATTACTGTGTATTGTTGTACACCCAAAGCCCTTTACAATCATGTAGGGGACTCTCCTCAACCAGTGTGTAGCATCCACTTGGATAATGCGACGGCAGCCACAGGACAAAGGTGCCAGTGCCCTCACCACACACCTGCTACAGGTGGAGAGGAGACAGAGACCGATCCAATCAAGTGGTTGGGGATTACTAGATGATTAACAGAGGCCAAGGGGGCAATTTGGCCAGGACACCAGGGTTACACGCCTACTCTTTACAAGAAGTGCCATAGGATTTTTAGTGACCACAGAGAGTCAGGATCTCGGTTTAACGTCTCATCCGAAGGACGGTGCTAGTGTCCCCATCACCAGGGCTTAATTTGTGCCGTAACAAGCCGGATCTGGATCCGTTGCCTCTGAAATCGGATCTGGCACCTCATTTGGGCAGATCACCCTCCTCCAAGGACTGTGTTTCAGTATGACTGAGCCCTGCATTTTAGCCCGACTTTTTTACGCCCCTTGGGCTGGCTTCGGGCCAATTTTCACGCCGCAGTTCAGGCTGGCTTCGGGCCAATTTTCACGCCGCAGTTCAGACACGGGTTGGGTCTGTTTGAGGCTTCGTCTTATTTGTATATTTTAGACTTCCATCAATTAGTGATGAAAACAATAAAATAATAATTGCTGCGCTGGTGGAAACAATGCGAGACCGTGCTACCTCGACTGTCAAGAGAAACTTGATGTTGTTTAGTGTCCCGCAGCAGCAGCACAGCTGAACAGTTCTGCGGTCAAATACACGCAGTAGGCTTAAGCTTGCAAAGCACCGGCAAAAGTAATTACCATAAATGTGTCGGGGGGAAATAGTAAGGAGATATTTGAATAAACTAGTGTTTTCTGAGTCTGTGTCGTAAGGATGAATTCGCAGAGCCTGACTCCTCATTTGACACGCCTTTAGAGAAATGCATCTTTACGGGTTATGATTATACAATAAAAAAAGTTTATGTTTTCGATTTGTTTAATTTCTTTTTGTTAAAAAGCTTTCTACAGACATGCAGTGCTGGTTGATTTTTTCCCCCTCCGGTTAAAGACGAGAAGTCAGAAAGCGTAGTCTGTCATGTTTGTTTTTCCCCATTCTATAAAAGCACAACATTTGACAGCAGACGGACCCTCATAGCCACGAATGAACCTTAACCTTAATAAAAACGAAACAAAATAAAATCACTATTTCACTGAATCACTGAACTATTTTAATAGCTGAAACAGTAGTATAAGCTGTTTGGAGGAGGGGGGCAGATAATAGCAGTTGCCATACCCTAACCCAGTCAGATGTGCCGTGAAAAAACTATCCAGACTTCATATCTCTATTATAATTTGTTATTATTATTTTAAATCAGAGGGTTTTACAAATATTTAACCAATGATCAGCGAAACCTTGTCACCTCACCCGCCTCCTCAGATTGACACACAGTCCCGGGGAGACAGATCTCTGCTTAAAGGGCAGACAAATAACTTTGAGTAGTACACCATTTCTTTACTCAAACTCTATGCCTGTAAAGGCTAATATTTTGTGTGTTTGAAGACCGTGCTATATGTATTTTTTTGCTATGTAGACAATTTATTTTTGTACGTTTTAAAATATCCTATTCATAAACGTTTAAGCACCCATATATCAATGATAATGTTATATAACCTGTAAAAGTTGATGAAAGTGTATAATGCGATACACTTGCATGTTTTATTGACAGACAAAACACAGATCTCCTCATTCAAAAAAACCTTTAACTCCATTTGAGCTTGTTTTTCATATAGACTATAGAAGTGCAGATGCCATGAAACTGTTTTATTGGTCAACACCCATAAGACATCATATTGTGTGTATATGGTTGCTTAAACTCAACAAACCACGAAAAATTATTCTTATATAATACTTGCGAGGCGCTTTTTACGCGCAAAGTTTGGATATGACTGTGAGGGCACATAATACAGCCTTTGGAGCGCGCGAGTCCCAATTGATTAAAATAGTTAAAAAGTAGTGCAAATTATATATTTTTTGTGACAATGCAAAAATGACCCGATTAGTCAAGTGACAGTTCCGTGCAGTCGTTGTAGTGAAGACAAGATGCGCTGATGTGAAGCGCGCTTAGAGAGAGTTCATGGATCTGAAGGCTGGTTTCGAATTACTGATTTAATCTAATAATTTGTGTTTATTTATTTTATTATTCTAAACTACATGCTATGTTGAATAAATGCAGAAATTCCCTCATTATGAACTTGAAAGCTGTGAGAATTATTAAATCATGCAATAGCTATAGTCCTCCACAGAAATTTAGGACCTGATTAATCTAGCTCTATTATATAGAGATTTGTAAAATAAAATTCCACAACTTTTTCAAAACTTTTTTTTCTTCTATGTCTGGAAATTGTTGTTTTAAAATCGCATGACATTTCCGGATTATTCATGACCTTACAGACCCTAAAAGTGACTAATGCACGATCTTGATAACTTAACCATGTCCACCAATGTGATTGGGCAAATGCTCCGTTACCTCTCCCTTCTGTAATAACATGCCGGATCCGTTACTCCGCTTTGTTCCGGGACCTCGCAATTTACAAAATAAGCACTGCCCATCACTACACTGGGGTAGTTAACCATAGTAACTACAAAATGTACCATGATTTCAAAAACTATGGTTATTTTAAGTCATGTTTACCACAGTTTTACTCTAGTATTACTACAATATTACTATAGTAGACACATGGCATCAAATCCAAGGTTTGAACTAAAAAAGAAAGTTTACTACAGTTATGGTTGATACAGTTTTACTTTGGTAAAACAATGATTAATTGTCGTAGAGGTATAGCGCTTCTCACAATTATTTAAAAGCAAGTTTACAGAAAATGTAGGCTCTAACTGAAAAAATAATTTTAACAGCCAGAGGTGACTAAGTCGAAGGGTAAGACCATCTTCTGGCAACAAATTAATATCTATATGACAGTAGCCCACATGTAATGCAAGTCATGTGTTCAGTTAAACACATCCTTCATTATTATCAAAGTGTAAGTTCAACAATTTTTAACCCATTTTGTATTGATGCAATTTTGATAAATAGAGAAAGAATAAACATTGTTTGTCTAAATGAGAGACCCAGTTCATTTCATTTCAATTCAATTCAATTAAAGTTTATTTGTATAGCACTTTTTACCATACCAATCGTTACAAAGCAACTTTACAGACAATTATGTTTCTACAATATTTAGTAGTAGCTTATAAGTTGTGACTGTCAGTTTGTGCGCATATGACAGGATTTTTCAGAAAAATTTATACAAGACGTAGTCAGTCATACGATGAACATTATTAATATTATTAATAATTATTATATGATGCAGTCACACTTGTAGCAATAATTGTTAGTTCTGTTTGTTGATTCAGGGTTAGCATCATCTGAGGTCCTCTGAGGGTCAGCATCATCTCTTCTCAGGTGTTCTGGATCCAGACTGGAGCTTGTGTAAATCCTAGTTACCATGGCAATACATAGAAACAAAATAGAGACATCATTAGCATAGCTGCTGATCCAACAAAGTCAAATTAATTAGTTTAACCCAAGCTAAAGAATAAAAATGCACCTTTGATCAGATGGAACTACACTCACAATTTAAAAGATACATTATTTGTATGCTTGGTGAAAGAGATGTGTTTTTAATCTAGATTTAAACAGAGAGAGTGTGTCTGAACCCCGAACATTATCAGGAAGGCTATTCCAGAGTTTGGGAGCCAAATGTTAGAAAGCTCTACCTCCTTTAGTGGACTTTGCTATCCTAGGAACTACCAAAAGTCCAGCGTTTTGTGACCTTAGGGTGCGTGATGGGTTGTAACGTGGTAGAAGGCTAGTTAGGTACGCAGGGGCTAAACCATTTAGGGCCTTATAAGTAAGTAATGATAATTTGTAACTGATACGGAACTTAATAGGTAGCCAGTGCAGAGACTGTAAAATTGGGGTAATATGATCATATTTTCTTGACCTCGTAAGGACTCTAGCTGCTGCATTTTGGACTACCTGTAGCTTGTTTATTGACGAAGCAGGACAACCACCTAGAAGTGCATTACAATAGTCCAGTCTAGAGGTCATGAATGCATGAACTAGATTTTCTGCATCAGAAACAGATAACATGTTTCGTAGCTTGGCAATGTTTCTAAGATGGAAGAATGCAGTTTTTGTAACATGGGAAATATGATTTTTGCTGTCTAATATAACACCCAGATTTCTGACTGTAGAGGAAGTAACAGTACATCCGTCTAGTTGCAGATTGTAATCTACAAGATTCTGTGTAGTGTTTTTTGGTCCAATAATTATTATCTCTGTCTTATCCAAATTTAATTGGAGAAATTTATTGGTCATCCAATCTTTTACATTTTTAACACACTCTGTTAGCTTAGATAATTGGGAAGTTTAATCTGGTCTCGTTGAGATATATAGCTGAGTATCATCAGCATAACAGTGGAAGCTAATTCCGTATTTTCTAATAATATTACCAAGGGGCAACTTGTATTTTGAAAATAGAAGGGGACCTAGGACGGATCCTTGTGGCACTCCATATTTTACTGATGATAAATGAGATGACTCCTCATTTAAGTAAACAAAATGGTAGCGATCGGACAGGTAGGATCTAAACCATCTTAGAGCCTGCCCTTGAATACCTGTATAGTTTTGTAATCGATCTATGAGTATGTCATGATCTATGGTGTCGAACGCAGCACTAAGATCAAGTAAGACTAGAAATGAGATGCAGCCTTGATCTGACGCAAGGAGCAGGTCATTTTGTAATTTTAACAAGTGCAGTTTCTGTGCTATGGTGGGGCCTAAAACCTGACTGAAATTCTTCATACAGATCATTTTTAACAACTGTGGTGGAAAAATTCATTTAACATTGCTTCTGTATGCCTATATATGCATGTGTTTTCTTAGAATTGCTGTGTGGTTCAGAAGGGTGACACCTGGGGGGAAAACAGATGTCTTAGAATGACCTGAGAGGGTCATTAGGCCATATAGTGTGGGGACAATGTCTGAGGATGATCTGAGGGAGTCACCTAAGTCCTAAATGTGTGAGAAACTGCCCATAGAGAGTGTTCCTTGTTATGTGTGGAAATTTACAGCTGCTAAGACTTTGTAACCTTGAAGCAGCAAAGGGATATAAGGTGGAGGACTGCCCTCTTCCTGGGTCGGATTCACTCTGCAGGAACTCAGCGTTGCTGTATGACTGTCTGACCTTCTTTGCAAAGAATAAAAGCTTTCTTTTTAATTATACCTGAGAATGAGTCTGTCTCTTATGCCGATGAGAGTTGATTTAAATTTTGCCACGACACAACTCTTTCAGTAATTTAGTGGGTACAGGATCTAATAAACATGTTGTTGGTTTAGATACAGTGATAAGTTTATTTAGCTCTTCCTGTCCTATATTTGTAAAGCACTGCAGTTTATCTTCGGGTGCGATGGATGAAACTGAATTGTTAGACGCTGTAGAATCTACATTCACTATTGTATTTCTAATGTTATCTATTTTATCAATGAAGAAATTCATAAAGTCATTACTATTTAACGTTGGTGGAATATTTGAATCAGGTGGCGTCTGGTAATTTGTTAACTTAGCCACTGTGCTAAATAAAAACCTTGGATTGTTTTGGTTATTTTCTATGAGTTTGTGGATATGCTCTGCCCTAGCAGTTTTTAGAGCCTGTCTATAGCTGGATTTGTCACAAAACTCTTAGTGTTGCTTACAAATAAAAGGGGATATACAGTATAGGTACACATAACTCACAGAAAGAGTAAATGTTCATTTACAGATATTACAGAGATTGGAACAATACAAAGCAGGTTGAAAATCTGCTAACTTACTTTAAAGGCAATATAAGGATAATATTTTCCATTTACATTTGCTGCTGAAGTCTTCACAAGTGAGGCCAGTCCAAAGTGGAACTGGTTTAACCTGTAACCTTGGGATGGACATCCCGAGATAGAAACAGGAAAGCAAAGACAAGTGAGCAGCTCCATTTGTTTGTCCGAGTGAGCAACAGTAACTAAGGCTAGCAAAAGGGAAATTTTAATTTACACTACCATTCAAAAGTTTGGGGTCAGCAAGATTTTTACATCTTTAAAAAAAAGTATCTTATGCTTATCAAGGCTGCATTTATTTGATCAAAAATAAAGTACAAACAGTGAAATATTCTAAGGATTTAAAGTAGCTGTTTTCTATGTGAAAAAAAAAATTTGTAAAATGCAATGAATTCAGTGTCATAATCCTTCAGAAATCATTCTATGATTTGCTGCTCGATAAACATTTCTTATCATCAGTCTTATCATTATCAATTATAAAAGGTTAGAGTAAATGTGTTTAAAATGCTGTACTTTATTATCAAATAATGTGGTGGGCAGAAGAGACTTTCAAAGATATATAAAAAAAATCATACCTACCCATAGCACCTTAGCAGTCTTATGGTTCATAGCACCTAGGAACATAATAAGCAATATGTCACAGACCCAACAATACGAACACTCTTAAGCTAAAAACAAACTGGACTGACCTAAGCATTCGGCTGCTCAGCATCTAGCCCATCCCCTCTGAGAAATCACTGGAAACACATTAAGACATTAACAGTACTATTAAAAATAGCTACTGTGATCCTTTAGCTAAAAACTTGTAATGAGCCACAATCCCAATTTTTTTCTAATTTACCTCAAGCAAAAATGTACATGAAAACCACAGATGTCGCCGGGGAGATTTGCCTTTCAAAGAGATGAATAACTGGACACGTGTAAACCTCTGGTACTAAGCGGTGTGAGCTGGGAAAAAAGAGTGCTGACTGAAGATATCCGCCTATGCCTGGCCATTAGTTCTTAGGTGTTATAGCTAAGGAGGCTGACATCAGCATCAGCAGAAATCAGGGTTGGGAAGATTACTTTTGAAATTTATTTCACTACAGTTTACAAAATGCATAAATAGTGTTACGATATTAATGTTTATGTAACATTTTGAACACAAAAAAAGATGGGGGGGGGGCTATTTATTATTATTATTTTATATATGAGACTAAAACCACCTGTAGATGTCAGTCTTAATGAAGCAGTCAGGGAATCGTTAATTCGTTCAATAGGACTCATTTATTCAGGAATAAAGTAAGTAAATTAGCCAATCCTTTTAAAATGCGGCATCATTCAGGAACGAAATAGCACTGTGCTGCGCTGTGTGTTGGAACTCTTCTGGATTTATTTTGAAGGCAGATGTTATTTGCTTCATCCGCAAATATCAGTAGATGTTATTTACACTATGTGTAGGGTGGTGGTCCGTTGTACCATAGTATAATTAGTTTTTTTTTATTATTATTATTATTTAAGGTGAGACACTGCAGGCAAAAACACTGTTTTTTCAAGCACCTGTCAATTTTGAGATTTTGGACTTTTTGGTTTTTCAAAAAGTGCTTTTTCAAACTAGTGGAAGAAAAACATCTAAAAGACACTGTTAAGTGTTTCTTTTATAGCACTTTATCTGTTTGTGTCAATAGATTTCAATTACAATACATATTTTCTAAGGCCGTTTTCTCAAAATGAGTTTTTTTCTTCAACACTGAGCCATAAATCTCCACTTCAGTAGCACTTACACACACCAAACTTGACATTTTTATTCCTGTCTATATTCTGAAGGTTTTTACAGGGGGATTTGTTCATATATATTTTCCTTGATTACTTACATCATTTTATTCCTCCAAAATTGTGAAAATATATTTTCTGTTTTCTGGCTGTTAAAAGTATTTTCTGAATTATGGAGTGACAAAAAAAGATAACCAGAATTCCCTCTGTAAAAACATTTGACTCTAATATGTCCAAAAAATAAAAATAAAAATTGAAACTGACTTCATCTAGTGTTCAGATTTTTGTACTAGACATTTATGCAAATTAGCACATATTTCATTAAATAATGGCTAATTTGCATATTTAAACATAACATTTTTGAAAACTTGTAATACAAAAATTGTTTGCTATAATCAATGTAATCAATCAACTGGGTAAGTAAGGTGATAACTATTAGTTTTTTTTTTTTTTTTTTGCCCTATTCACCTGCAGTGTCTCGCCTTAATATTGAAATCTTTTTTTTTTCATTTGTTCAAAGAAAAAGGAAACTCAAGAATTTGGCTTACTAAAATTGAGCTTTTTAACATTCAGGGACAGAAAATGAATAAAAAACTTAAATATTCGATCTCTATGTGTGGGCGGGAGTGAAACGCCCCTCTCCGCTGATTGTTCAATCAAATATTACAACATAATAATAGTCCTAAAAACATAATAAGAGTCCCCCGCTTCTACGGATTCTTAACGTGTTTATAACTTCATCAAACAGCCAGATTAACAAATGCCGGATGCAGGGCCTTTTGGCACTTTGCCACAGAAATTTTAATAGGCGGTTAGATTCAATAAAACAGGTGATGTGCCAAAGCTGTGCAACGCACTGCAGTGCGGGGAGACCCATGCAGAAGTCACATAGATCGAAATATATTTAAAATAAAAAATTTTGTATAAATTAGAATATCTTAAATTTAAATAGAAGAAAATAGATTTTATAAAATATATGTAAATAGATTTTAAAATATATTACAAAAATATATTTGATATTTGAATATATGTCTACATATTAATTTCTAATATTTGTAAACATATTACATTTATGTACATGTAAATATATTTTATATTGTAAATATTTACATATATTTACATGTAAATACGTTTAGATATCAGACTATGTAAATATATTAATTTGCAATATATGTCTATGTATTCATTTCTAATATTTGTTAACATATTACATTTCAATATGTATATATATATATATATATATATATATATATATATATATATATATTAATTTAAACATTCAAATACTGAACAGAAATTGGAGACTGAAAAATATAAAAATCCCCAGACAATGCAACTTAAAAACTGACAGTATAAATTCACTTGCCAAAATGAGCAGTGCATTCAGATGACATAACACCTACTATAGAAGAACAAGAGTTTTATTGATATTGACAAAAGAACAGAGGGCACATAAACTGCACAATTAAAACAAATCAGACAAGCAACTTTACTGAAATTGCTATTTTTAATACTAAAGGATGAAAAGTAAAGTACGTTTTTAAATTAATGAAATAAATTCTGTGTTAAAAAAAAAAAGTTTTAGAGTTGTCTTTTAGAGAGGGTGAAGGAAGAACATCCAAACCCTGCCCCTGATTCCTTCAAGATTTCTTAGGAATTTATATAAAGATAAATATATAAAGAAGATCGAGCCCTTTCTTTGGGAACATGCTGCACAACTCCTTGTTCAAGCTCTTGTTCTGTCCAGGCTGGACTATTGTAATGCTCTCTTGGCAGGTCTTCCAGCCAATTCTATCAAACCTTTACAATTAATTCAGAACGCGGCAGCAAGATTAATTTTTAATGAGCCAAAAAGAATACACGTCACACCTCTGTTTATCAATTTGCACTGGCTTCCAATAGCTGCTCGCATAAAATTCAAGGCATTGATGTTTGCCTACAAAACTACCACTGGCTCTGCACCCATTTACCTAAATTCGTTACTTCAGACTTATGTGCCCTCTAGAAGCTTGCGTTCTGCAAGTGAACGTCGCTTGATTGTGCCATCCCAAAGAAGCACAAAGTCACTTTTACAGACTTTTAAATTAAATGTTCCCTCCTGGTGGAATGAACTCCCCAACTCAATCCGAGTCCTTAGCCATCTTCAAGAATCGGCTTAAAACACATCTCTTCCATCTTTATTTGACCCTCGAACTTTAGCACTCACTATTCTACTTCTATTCTTTAAAAAAATCTAACTACCTTTCTAATCTTTTTGTATTCTATTTTTCTTTTCATTTATTATGCAATTGTATGTGTGTGTGTGTGTAGGTGTGTGTGTATATGTGTAAAGACCACTAACTAGCTTGCTCTATTCTTTTATTTTTTTATTCTATCTGTTTTCTTTTTATTTATTATATTAGTTAAAATCCCATGCTACGTGTACTGTGTTAATCTAACTGAGACTTGTTATAGCACTTATATATCATTGCTCTTTTTGTTGTTTTTGATTGCTTCCACTGTCTTCATCTGTAAGTCGCTTTGGATAAAAGCGTCTGCTAAATGAATAAATGTAAATGTAAATATAATGGTGTTTTTTCATAAAGTAAAGGCAGTGGCAAAATTAACATTACAATAATTAGTTTTTTTTTTCTTACAAATGCAAACTGTATCAAAATTGTTGTTTTTTGGAGTGTGTGTGTAGTTTAATTTGTAGAACAAAACATCAAAGTATTGTCATGTTAATTTTACCACTGCCTTTACTTTATGAAAAAACACCATTATATAAATCCATAAAAAAATCTTGAAGGGAGCGGGGGCAGGGTTTGGATGTTCTTCCTTCACCCTTTCTATTATACAACTCTAAGCTCGAACAGGTTTTTCTTCAGTTGGAACCTCAGTTCCGCCAACTTGGAATTGATGGCCTGTCCCAGGTGTCCAGCAGTTGTCTTTTCATGGTGTTTCATGACAGCATCTGCAAAACAAAACAAGAAAGAATATAAAAAGACATTTGAATTAGTCAGTTGTTACTTTACATGATTCTGGTCAAGTATTTGTACCCTTAACCCTTAAGGTAACTGCACACTATAGTCCGATATTTTTGCATATTAAAAAATAAATACAACCTCACGCTGTATCAATCACGTTTACATAATGCCTCCGAAACTTGTCCATCATAAAAAAATATTGGATAAAGTTTGATTTTCTGCGTTTTCACATCTGTAGCATACATAGGTCCGACATCCGGGTGAGTCCCGACACACACACACACTTACTCACACATACCATTGTATGGTTAGCTATGTACTGGTGTTGCAAAAGACCTGGTACTTTGGTACCAAGTCGGTACACAAAAAAAGGAAATGTGACGGTACCAAGTTTCTTTAAGTACCGGTTGTACCGAATGCCTGTTCAAACCCGTTTCTTGATGCATACAGCACTATGATTTCCGCGAAGCAGAAAACACGGATGGAATCTCAAAATCCAGTCATGAAAATTAAACTTACGGTTTAATATGGACAGTCACGGAATTTGTAAAGTTAGCATAAATTAATCAAATCAAATCTCCATATGGACCATCATCTGTAAATGTAAAGCCGCAAATGTTGGTTGAAATCTGCATCCTGCATGTTCTGCGTGTATGTCTCTGTGTGAATGAATGAATGGTTTGTTTACTACATAGACTGAAGTGCATGACGCTTGCAGTAATGAGGACATAAATACATAAACAACATCACCAGAACTGTTCTGAGTTACTTCACAAGCATTTTACCGTTTCATTTGAGTAAAACCAGTGTCAATTTAATAAAGGTATTCACAGCATCCCGTCAAAATAAAAGTTAATTCTTACATAAAGGCATTGTGCTAGAAATATTACTATTATTTAGTAGAATGTATGTGATACTGCTACTAATGTTGAAAAAAATAATAAAAACTTTATTTTTTAAAGAAATAAATCACAAAATATTTCTTCCATGTTTTAATTTTAATAGCAAATCCCCTTTATTTACCAAAAAATAAAATGTATTTAAATTTAATTAATTAAAACACAAATTAATTTTGGGTATAACTTGTTTCCTGTTTTTCATAATTATATTACTTACATAAGGATAAAGAATGGTGATGCAAAAAAACTTCAATCTAGGTGGTATTTTAGTATGCAAATTTATTCAAAGAATATAAAAAGTGAGAGAACAAATCAACCCTTACAAACAGATTATTAAGTATTACAATAAACTTTAATTATAGAAAATGCAAATCCAAAATTAATATAGTTTTAAAAGCAATCCATATATGATGGATTTTGCCCATCTAAGATTAGTACAAATTATTATAATATTCAAAAGTAATCATGTAATATGTATTTTCAAAATAATAATACAAAGTATATAAGAATACCTGTATATCAAAAATCAAAGCAATACTATTCAAAGTATTAAAATTCAGAGTATATAAAAGTCAAAGTATCTGAGTTGAATAAACCTGTAAGGAGTTCAAAGGATTCAAGTAAGCCCGGAATACAAGGAGAAGGAAAAGATGAGAAACAAAGTTCAGCTAGTATAGACTAGACTGAACTCGGTCTGAGCTGAGAAGAGAGGGTGACTACACCTCTCTTATACCCCTTCAAAACAATAAACCTTGTGATTAAGACTGAAGAAATGTCTCAAATAGATATAAAAATATTGGTCATATGCCTTTGGCCTATACAAAAATATCTAGATATGGCGTGTGGTTTGGTTTCGCTTCCACATTGTGGAAGGTCAGAACGTCTTATAGTTGCCAATCATGGGGTTACTGATGTTTAGATTTAACTTCCTCGCATGGACTTGGCTGAGTTGAATACAGAGTTACAAATATATCGAGAGACTGGATGTACTGCGTCCCTCATTAAAACTCAGACATACAGAATCACAAATAGCTCGAAAACAACATTGAACTAAAATCCAGACATACAGAATCATAAAGCTCAAAATATAAATGTTTTGTGGAACTAGATGGAAAGCTACTGCATCTATTTCTATTTCTACATTGCTGCAGAAGTCTTCTAAGGTCTGTAACAGCCTGTTAAGGCCTCTGGAACAGACTGTCTTGTGATTTTGAGCACGTAGCATGTTTACACGTAGCAGAAATCAGAATTTCGTTGCACCAAATGGCATTGGTTTTATTTTTAGTGATAAAATGTGTGTGTGGGTTTTTTTTATTAACGTATTTTTGTGTTTTGCTTTGGTACCGAAATTGGTGCCGAGAACTGTGGATTTTCACTGTTATCGGTACCGAATACTGAAATTTTGGTACCATGACAACACTAGTTGTACCTCTCTGGTTGTAGTGTCCTCAGTGCAGTGTTAAACAGGATGGCCTTGTAAGACATACAGGAATCAAAACATATTAAAAAGTTTATCAGATATAAAAAAAAAAAAAAATCAAATAAATATCAAATGTTTGCGGTTTTTCTTACTAGCCAGATGGTTCATAGTGCCTAGAGAAGTTCTTCAACAAGAGGTCCACTCCAACTCTGCTGCATGGTCTTCAGCATGGAAGAATATAGGAAAATACACAATTTGTCAAAGAGCCAACAATACATACTATACAATGTCAGATTTATTAGAAATAAACTACAGCAGAGGTGAAGTGCAGACAAGAGAAAGAATAATGTACAGAACATCCTACAAAAAATCTTAAGGAAAGAGAATTTACGTTTTTAGGTTTTAAAGATGCTTTGATGATATAGGTTAAATATATTGTGAAAAAAGCATTTTAAGGTTTTTAATAAGCTTTCTCAGATCACCTGTGTTTCCTATATCTCTATCAGCAACTCCCATTAGAGGTCTGACACTACTAAAACCACAGTAAACTATTTTTTCAATATACATCTACTCTACATTGAAAAATAAACATGTTTGGAATAGTTTCAGCCCATTTTAGTTCATGTACTGTAAGTGGATTAACAGTATGGCTGCCAACTTAGAAAAGGAAAATAAGGGACATTCATGGTTTTTCATAGAAAAATAAGGGACAGAATAAGGGACACACACACAGGCCTATTATATATATATATATATATATATATATATATATATATATATATATATATATATATATATATATATATATATTAGGGGTGTAACGGTTCACAAAATTCACGGTTCGGTTCGATACGATACACTGATGTCACGGTTCGGTTCGGTTCGGTTCGATACGTTTTAGATACAGCAAAATGTAAAAACATCACAACTTTTCAGAATGCCGCAAGCGCACAGCGGGTCATGTGACAAGAACTAACCAATCAGCTTCATCCTTTCCCGTAACAACGTTGAGAGCTCAGCCAAGATGAAGGATCAGCTGATCATAGTTGTATATGGATTGCAATTTTGAAATAAATTTAGTAGCAGAGCTACTGCAAGCGATTTTTAGAGCTGCAAATCCATTTATCCTTCGCTGAAATTTCCGCGTCTCATGGAGAGAGCACGTCATTGTTGCTTAGCAAAGACAGACGCCTCATGAGCGCTTCTGCCCAAGCGCTTTGGAAAGGAGGAGAAAGACGCGCTTAGCGTTTTCCATGCGTTTTTAGGCACGATATGTGAACGGCCCCTAAGGCGCTCGCTCACTCAGCACGCGCTGAAGGCTCGTTGCAAAATGTCGAATGCCTTTAACAGACCAGAAATATAAGATCCTAAAATAACCAACAGGTCTGGTGTTTGGGTTGGATTCCCTGTAAGCTATAGTTTCTAAATGCTGCAGGGATAGTTTGCTGCGTGCATGTTTCTCCTTTTTTTCGTCTTTTCCCAGATAGTACTGACGCATATATCCCAGATATTCCCGCTGGTGTTTTTTTTTTTTTTTTTTTTGTATTCCCGCTGGTGTACCCTGTCATGTTGCAGATGCGACATACCGTTGTTTTTTTATCCACCACTCTCTTGCCATCACCATTATAGCTTAAAGGGAATCCAAAGTGCACCCAAACACCAGACCTGTTGGTTATTGGAGGATCTTCTCATTTCTAGTCTGTTAAACGCATTGGCTATTTTGCAACGAGCCTTCAGCGCGTACTGAGTGAGCGAGCGCCTGCTGAGTAGCCTAACATAAACATATAAGATGGTGTTTTTTTCTTCTTCGGGAGTGTCAGGGGCGTTGCCTGTTACGTTGTTTGGGTTATTGGGCTACCTTGTTGAACGCATATCATTATATTTCTCTCTCTCTCTTTTTTTTTTTTTTTCAAATATAATTAATTACTCCAACGAACCGTTCGGTATACATAATGCGTACCGCGTACCGAACCGAAAGCATCGTACCGAACGGTTCAATACGAATACGCGTATCGTTACACCCCTAATATATATATATATATATATATATATATATATATATATATATATATATATATATATATATATATATATCTCTTTTGGATTTGTAATTTTTTTTTTTATTGGAGTCTCTTATGCTCATCGAGGCTGTATTTAGTTAATCAAAAATACAGAAAAACAGTAATTTTGTGAAGAATTTCTAATATTGGTTTCCTATCTTATTATACTTTAAATTTCATTTTTATAAATTTATTCAGTGACGCAGCACTGTATTTTCAGTATCATTACTCCAGTCTTCAGTCTCATTATTATTAGAAATCATTCTAATATGCCGAGCTATTATCAGTGTTGATAATATTATCAACTGTTGTGCTGCTTAATATTTTTTGGAACCTGTGTTCCATAAATAAAAATATAATATACATTTTGACAATATTCTAACAATATCACTTTTTATCCATTTAACACCTAAATTCTTGCTGAGTAAAAGTATCCTAAAAGTTTCTTTTAAAGAAATGTTTCTTTACAAGAAATGTACTGACCCCAAACGGTAGTGTATATTTAACACACACACACACACACAAACAAATATTTTGAACAAATACTGTTATTTATACTTTTTATTTACCAAAGATCCTTAAATAATATCACAGGTCCAAAAAAATAATAAGCTTCCAAGTTTCCAACATTGATAATAAATCAGTATAATTTAATGATTTATGAAGGATCATAATGATGCTGAAAATTTAGCATGACTTTACAGGAATAAATTATATTTTAAAGTATATTAAATTATAAAATTGTTATGTTAAATTGCAATAATAGGCTATTTCACAAAATTACATTTTTTTCTTTATTTTATAAATTTTCTGTTAAAATCTGTTCACACCTTATTTTTTATTATCTGTGTGTTGTTTTCTCAGTGTTCTGGAAGCTTGTGACACTAAAATAAATTCCTTGTATGTGCAAACATACTTGGCAATAAAGCTCTTTCTGACTCTGATTTGTTTGTGTAATAGCGATACAGTAGGCCTACTACAGTACAAATGGAAATGATTATTTTTAAAATAAAGATAACTTAAAGAGTTAATGGACTGCTTTGGGTGCTTGACACTTCATTGGTCATTTTGTGTTTTAAGAATGATATTCAAGGTTAAGAGTACGCTGTAATTTATTTAAATATAAATTGTTTCATCTAGGTATTTAAGCTACATTAAAGAAAGACGACTTTCCTTATTGATTATGTCTTCCCTCAGGTAAAATACACGTTTTCTTGCATGGCTGGATGTTGGAATCACGTTGTTTGCATTCTCCCAAACTGATTAGCTGAAGTCTAAACGCGGACATTAAAAAACCTAACTCCGTTAGCGTGAGTCCTGCTCGCAGAACCGGGAGCGAGAGACGAGCCGGCAGAGGATTCCCCTTAGCCTCATTTGAACGGCTATGCTCACAAATCAAATCAAAAAAAGAAAAAGTGATTATCAGCTTACAGTTTGATATTCGTATGGTCTAGGTGGTCATATGGCATATGCCTTAAACACGGGACAAACTGCGGCCTGTATAGCTTTCATTCTTCTTTGATGCCTTAAATACAGGACGATTCCATATTATACGGAACGGTTGGCAACCCTAGACGGTGCATACTTTTAGGTTAAATTAATTAGCTTTTTTAATTCATCCATTAACAAATTGCCAGCAAAACATTTACAAAGCTATAAAAAAACTCATCTACACATAATATGTGATTTAAATCCCAAACTTTCATAAAGAAGAGTTCAAAATGTATAGCTAGCTTACCTCTTATAGTTAGCCTCTGTTAGCTCACGGTTGTGATGCTAATGGACTTATTCCCATGACAATGAACTATTTCTGTAAAGTAAATATTCAACAGAAGCATGTCAGTTACATGTAAGAAAGTGTCAGTAAAAGTTGTATGTATTATTTGTGTAATTTTAGGGACTAAACTTACCTGAAAGCAGTAAAAACACTTGTCAGTTGAGCTGCCGCCCGTGACTGTTGAGAACTGGAGCTTGTAGCCTAGAATTTTTCTTTCTAAATTATGTGAAAATCATCTTGTTTACTCACTTACAGAAAACAATATATTGATTTAAATTTGCTAAAACACTTTTTGTTATATATTTATATATTATATACAGTATTGTTCAAAATAATAGCAGTACAATGTGACTAACCAGAATAATCAAGGTTTTTCGTATATTTTTTATTGCTACATGGCAAACAAGTTACCAGTAGGTTCAGTAGATTCTCAGAAAACAAATGAGACCCAGCATTCATGATATGCACGCTCTTAAGGCTGTGCAATTGGGCAATTAGTTGAATTAGTTGAAAGGGATGTGTTCAAAAAAATAGCAGTGTGGCATTCAATCACTGAGGTCATCAATTTTGTGAAGAAACAGGTGTGAATCAGGTGACCCCTATTTAAGGATGAAGCCAACACTTGTTGAACATGCATTTGAAAGCTGAGGAAAATGGGTCGTTCAAGACATTGTTCAGAAGAACAGCGTACTTTGATTAAAAAGTTGATTAGAGAGGGGAAAACCTATAAAGAGGTGCAAAAAATGATAGGCTGTTCAGCTAAAATGATCTCCAATGCCTTAAAATGGAGAGCAAAACCAGAGAGACGTGGAAGAAAACGGAAGACAACCATCAAAATGGATAGAAGAATAACCAGAATGGCAAAGGCTCAGCCAATGATCACCTCCAGGATGATCAAAGACAGTCTGGAGTTACCTGTAAGTACTGTGACAGTTAGAAGACGTCTGTGTGAAGCTAATCTATTTTCAAGAATCCCCCGCAAAGTCCCTCTGTTAAAAAAAAGGCATGTGCAGAAGAGGTTACAATTTGCCAAAGAACACATCAACTGGCCTAAAGAGAAATGGAGGAACATTTTGTGGACTGATGAGAGTAAAATTGTTCTTTTTGGGTCCAAGGGCCACAGGCAGTTTGTGAGACGACCCCCAAACTCTGAATTCAAGCCACAGTACACAGTGAAGACAGTGAAGCATGGAGGTGCAAGCATCATGATATGGGCATGTTTCTCCTACTATGGTGTTGGGCCTATTTATCGCATACCAGGGATCATGGATCAGTTTGCATATGTTAAAATACTTGAAGAGGTCATGTTGCCCTATGCTGAAGAGGACATGCCCTTGAAATGGTTGTTTCAACAAGACAATGACCCAAAACACACTAGTAAACGGGCAAAGTCTTGGTTCCAAACCAACAAAATTAATGTTATGGAGTGGCCAGCCCAATCTCCAGACCTTAATCCAATTGAGAACTTGTGGGGTGATATCAAAAATGCTGTTTCTGAAGCAAAACCAAGAAATGTGAATGAATTGTGGAATGTTGTTAAAGAATCATGGAGTGGAATAACAGCTGAGAGGTGCCACAAGTTGGTTGACTCCATGCCACACAGATGTCAAGCAGTTTTAAAAAACTGTGGTCATACAACTAAATATTAGTTTAGTGATTCACAGGATTGCTAAATCCCAGAAAAAAAAAATGTTTGTACAAAATAGTTTTGAGTTTGTACAGTCAAAGGT
Organism: Carassius gibelio; assembly: GCF_023724105.1. NCBI lineage: Eukaryota > Metazoa > Chordata > Actinopteri > Cypriniformes > Cyprinidae > Carassius > Carassius gibelio. The sequence continues at coordinate 46,903,214 of NC_068398.1, forward strand.
AGACACTGCTATTTTTTTGAACACACCCCTTTCAACTAATTGCCCAATTGCACAGCCTTAAGAGCGTGCATATCATGAATGCTGGGTCTTGTTTGTTTTCTGACAATCTACTGAACCTACTGGTAACTTGTTTGCCACGTAGCAATAAAAAATATACTAAAAACCTTGATTATTCTGGTTAGTCACATTGTACTGCTATTATTTTGAACAATACTGTATAATATATTATATATTATTTTGTAGTATCTGCCTCCTTATCGGGAAATATGTAGTGAACATGCAGTCATAACTTTTGTTTTAGACTATATGCTGCGTTTTTGACAACAGAATAACTTAAATAATATAATAGATATGTAAATAAAATACTTTGTACCTTCACAGCACATCTATTATTTTTCTATTTTGAGTTTTATTCATAGAGCAATTAATACAAATTTAGGAAATCATATGCTGTTATCCCACTGGCACTGGACTATTTGTTCCTCAGAGTGCTTCAGTGATTGACTTTAGTGAAATGTGAATTTGACGTTATGATTTAAAGGTGAACTGTTTTAGTTATCAGAACTTTTCTAAACCCCGAATTAACACTTCGAACATTAAGCCAGTGTCAGCGGTGTCAGAAATTAACTTTCCCATAAGGGGCAATTGATTTTCATTTTTTTTTTTGTATGTCATCTTTAATGTTAAATTCTTAAATCAGATAAATGTGAATAATATTACTAGTAATATGGCTAATAGATCAGTATTCAAAGATATAGAACCTGCGTCTGAAGAATATTTTAGATGTATTTACAGTTAAATGCTGATCAGATGGCTGTATGTGCATTTACATAGCAATTACAAATTTATAAAGAAATAAGATTGATGTTTTATACAACATTTTAAATACAAAAATATAAACAAAATGAAATGATAATTGAATTATGAAAGCAATATCATCACTAGGTTGTGGTATTTCATTGTGTTAATAAAGAAGCCTTTTATTCAATCTATTCATTCAAAATAATTCATTCATTCTTTTAGGAATAAAATCAAGTGGTTCTCTATAATAATTGGTCATTAAATTGTTATCAATAATAATGGGTTGTTCAAAGACTGATTCATTCAGGAATGATACACCACTCTATTAGCCTACAGCAAATCAGTCGCATAACGGCTCTGTGAATTTGGCTCAGTTGGCAGATAATTTTATTTTATGCCATCAGTTAGCTGCCCAATACTTAATATTAATTAAATAAATGCAGTGAATTGTCTAAATGTATCTATAACCTATGTTTACATAAATTAATAGTGGTCTGCGCTTGTCATTCTCCAGCACTGCAGTGGGTTGTGCAGCTTGGTTTTAATGGGTGGTTAGCTCTAATAAATCAGTCAGTGTGCCAAAGATGTAGGCCAGTAGTTAGTTGTGAATGCAGGAGTGAAGTTAATTAATAGTTATGAAAGAAACTAATATTTCAGGGGTACGCTGCAGAATTTATGCCACACAAAAGAAAGCTCTATCTAGGGTCTACCTACGGTTTGTGTGAGGCCAGTCGTTAATCTGGCAGTTTGATGGAGAGAAAGACACTAAATGTAGTCAAAATAAACACGTTAAGAATCGATAGAAGTTGATGAATCTTATTATGTTTTTCTTTAGGACTATTATTGTGTGGTAATGTTTGGTTGACCAATCAGCAGAGAGGGTGTTTCACTCCAGCCTATATGTAGAGATTGAATATTCAAGTAATATCGTTTTCTACTGAACCATGAATATAAACATGAAAAAAGAACCCTAATATTAGATTTTTTGTTTTGTTTTTTGTTGGAAATGAAAAAAATCCTTTTTTTTTTTAGATTTCACTATTAAATGTAAAAACGAAAAACAAAGGTGCATAATTTACAGTCTTTTTTTTTTTTTTTTGCTACAACATGCCATTAATCAATACATGCCAATCAACATTTATCATAGTTTATAATAATATGCTAACGCAATTTTTTTTATTTTTTTTTATAGCGACCATTTTGGTCTCAGTCTGTATGTGGATGTTTGGAGTATGCAGCTGTCACTGGTCCAACAGCACAATGAAAAACAAAATTGATTCAATTCTGAATGAATTGGCCAAGAAAGCACGGTCTGCGCTCTCTATAATAATTTTAAGGCTGTCATTCATTTCAGTTTATCACGATCTCACAAAAATCCGTTATAATCAACGAGGCTCAACAATATAGGAGGGGTTTTAGAATTATTTCGAACAAATCATTTGAGAATAATTTGAAAACCTATTGTAGAAGACTCCCAAAGCAATAACCTTAGAAAAGGCATAATAGGGTCACACTCTAAGATCATAAAAATATCGAAGCTAACAGTTTTTATATAGCAGTTATTGGTGCCACGCCAGTAGTGTGAAAGGGGCAAAGTGCCTGTATAGAGACGCTAAAAAAGGTATAAATTAAATTTAGCATTTATATACACATAAAAAAAGAAATTGTATTTCATTTTTATGATTTTTCATGAAATACGGATTTTGAATAATGAAAATTAGTTTGTGTCTACTAATTCTATTCATTAGTGTTTGGACCATTAAAGAAGAAACCACATTTTCCGTATTTCATTTCTTGGTTAAAAAATGAAAAACAAATAGATGCAAAAGTACACTAACCATTAATATAGAAAAAAAATAGATTTTAAGAAGTTTTCTTTGGCCACATTTAGTGATGCTTCTCCCACATGTTCAGATAGGAACTAGAGCCATATCTGTAACAATGCAGAGACTTGATACAAATATTTAGAAAAATAGAATCCTGGGAAATCTATCATCATGAAGTTAAGTTATATGTTGGCAAGGGCTCGACATTAACGCTTGTCCGCTTAATAACAATCAATAACTAGGGCAGCACCGATACTTTGGCGAGGATTATTCTGATTTTATTACTTTGTTTAAATGGCGACTAATAACGGATAATGTATTGACAGTATTGAGGTCACATCAGTTGAGGCTCGTGCAGCCGGTCTCGCGGAGAAATCAAAACTATAAACGCAACGGCACACAAAGAAACAAACATGAACAAACCACGGACAGCGTGAGGAGATCCTTCAGCAGGATCAATGCCCGCAAAGCTCCGGGTCCTGACAACTTCCCTGGGCGTGTACTGAAAGACTCACTGATGTCTTCACAGACATTTTTAACATCTCACTGAGACAGGCTGTTGTTCCCACATGCTTTAAAACTACCACTATCATCCCAGTCCCAAAGAAGCCATCTCCATCCTGCTTCAATGACTACCGTCCTGTTGCACTTACTCCCATCCTCATGAAGTGCTTTGAACGGCTAGTCATGCACCACATCAAGACCTCAGGCAGTACGGGTCGGCAGCAACACATCCAGCACCATCACACTGAACACTGGGGCCCCCCAAGTATGTGTGCCGAGCCCCCTCCTCTTCACTCTGCTGACCCATGACTGCACACCGTCACATAACTCCAACCTCTTTATTAAGTTTGCAGATGACACGACTGTGGTGGGTCTCATTAGCAACAAAGATGAGACAAACTACAGGAGTGAGGTGAGCCGCCTGGCTGGGTGGTGCAGTGACAACAATCTCTCTCTGAATGTGGAGAAGACGAAGGAGATTGTTGTAGACTTCAGAAGAGCACACACTCAGCATGTTCCTCTGACGATCAACGGTGTGACTGTGGAGAGAGTGAGCAGCACCAAGTTCCTGGGTGTGCACATCACAGAGGACCTCTCCTGGACTGAAAACACCGCAGCATTGGCCAAGAAATCACAACAGCGTCTCTACTTCCTCCGCAAACTGAGGAGAACCAGAGCCCCACCCCCCATCATGTACACCTTCTACAGAGGCACCATCGAGAGCATTCTGTCGAGCTGCATCACTGTGTGGTATGGCGCCTGCAATGCGTCCTGCCCGAAAGACTCTACAACGCATAGTGAGAGCACTGAGAAGATCATTGGTGTCTCTCTCCCCTCCCTCCAGGACATTTATGGAACACGTCTCACCCGCAAAGCCCTCTGCATCACAGGGGATCCCACCCACCCATCACACAGCTTCTTCAGCCGGCTACCATCAGGGAGGAGACTGCGGAGTCTCCAGGCCAGGACCAGCAGACTGAAGGACAGCTTCATCATCAGGCTTTCAGGAAGCTGAACTCCCTCCCGAACCTGCCCCCCCTCCCCTCTTCTTCCCCAGGCACCACTGAACTATGAACCCCCCCCCCCCCCCCCCCCTAATTATATGATGACATGCACGAGTCACTTCTGCAGCATTGGTCTGCTCACTCACCACTCTCTACCTCATTCGGCATGGAACTACCTCATCAGTCCGTTAAATAACTGCTCTTGGTCACTTGTCACTTGTCACTTTAATCAGACTTAAGATATTTTTAATAAGTGATTTTTTTTGCACTAAAAAATCTTTTAACTGCACTGTTGTTCACTTCATTGATTTGCACTATATCTGTAATTTACCTTGCGCTGCTTTATTTAACTTTATTTTTAACTTTTATTTTTATTATATGTCTTTTTTTTTATAATTCACTTATTGTATAATTGTATCTACATTTTATATTTGATCTAGTTATTTTTTTAGGCTTTAATGTTAATGTTATCTGTATGTACCGGGGTCTGAGAGTAACGCAATTTTGATTCTCTGTATGTATGTACTGTACATGTGGAAATTGACAATAAAGCAGACTTGAACTTGAACTTGAACTTGAAACATACTGTTGTAGAAAAAATGAACATCATATCTGCAACATCACACAACCAGGAGTGGTGTTTTCCTGACTTTCAGAATGATTGCAAATGTGATATTGATTTTTTACAACTTTAGTTAAATAAACAAGTAATATTAACTGACTTACATTTTAGACACATTATGAATCATTTTTGCTCCATTTCAAACAAAAAATAGTTCTAAGCAATGCCACAGCAGAACAGTCGCGCATCTGTGATCAGCTCACAACAGTCTTTCGTTACTAAATGATTCATTTTTGAACGAGTCAATGATTCAGTGAGCCATTTATAAAAACAGTTACTTGCCTCATTTATTAACTGAATCAGCCGTTTGAACGAATCGGTTGAATCATAATTCACTCATTTATAAAGTGACTTGCCACCACCTACTGGTGGTTTATCATATTTAAAAGTATCATTGAATTTTTCCAACATTTTATATTTGTATGTCAGAAAAGTAAAACATTAACCTAATAACATTTATTTATGCATTTGGACAGATGGAGTTTGTTGATACTGATTTATGCATATTTTGCCCTGTTCAATGATGGCATTCACATAATTACAGATTTAGGCTATACAGGGCACTAGACTCATTCTTCCAGCTGGTCGCCCTTTTGCGACTTTCTCAGTTGGTAGCACTAGCACATCATTTGCAGTTTTTTTTTTGGCTACAACTTGGCATTAATCAATGCATACTGATGAACTTTTATCATAGTTTATAGTTAGACCTATATGGTAACGAGTGTTCAACATTCAACCTATTCTTTTTCCTCATTATTATTTATGATTTACATTTTGTAAGGGGCATTCCCCTCTTTTGCTGTGTTTATAGGCTGGAGTTTGGATGCTTTCACTTCAAATATACAAACTTGGTGTCATGTTTTACAACAAAAGATAATTGTATGTGTAATGATCCGGTCATCATCCACGACAAAGACTCTCACGCTACACAGTTCACCCTGGACTATCACACACAGCTGCCACCAATTACACAGCACAATCTTCAGACACACTTTATAAGCATTGGACTTCCTCTCACACAATGGCGAGTATTGTTTAGATTGATTAATTAAAAAGCACAATTACAATAAAACAGTGGGCTATAATGTCAAATTAGATAACATTTATTAACAAAATGAATAAGATATGGCATGGCTCAACATGCTATTATATACACCGAATAACAAATTATAGAATGTTTAGCAAACAGTCAGGAATCAAATAAATAAATAAAAGAAAAGAAAGAAAGCCTCTGTAGCGTACTGTGAGGTAAACAGCAAAGATAACAAGCCTTTTGAAAACAAAAAAGAAAAGTGAAACTAAACTGGCTGTCGGTGACAGGACTTGCACGTGTCACAAAAATTATGAAAATCGTGACCATTTTGGTCGCAGTCTATATGCTGATGTTTGCAGCATGCAGCTGTCACTGGTCCAACAGCAAAATGAAAAACAAAATTTAGGCCATGTCCACGCTAATACGTTTTCGTTTGAAAATGTATATTTTTCTCTCCTTTTAAGCCTTGGCCTCGTCCTCACTGAGATGGCGTTTTAAGTCAACGAAAACGCAAATTTGAAAACGCCGTCTTTGCGTCGTAGTGTGGACTGTGAAAACGGAGGCTTTTGAATATGATGACGCATTATTAGTCATGTGATGCAGTCATGTGATGGGGTCCAGTATTTCACCGTATTTGTTTTGGCACGTCTCCCAGTCTACATTCTGTCATGATTTAGGTCTGAATTGCTGTATTTTTGTCTTTTTGTCTGTGTGACTAGTCTCTGAACACATGGGTTTTGTTTTGGCAGCTCTTGTGTTCTGCTGTCAGTGTTTCTTCCCCCTCCCACTCGTTACCCTTAATTCTCTGTGTTCCGTCGCACCTGTAGCCACTCTTTCCTCATTAGCTCTCCTCTATTTTAGTTCCTCTCATGCTCTATCTTTTTTTCAGACCGTTGTAATTGTTTAATGCTTTGCTGGAGACCGTCTTGCTCTGTTTGCCTAGTCCTGCCTTGTTATGTTGTTTTAGGCTCCAAGTGTTTTTTGATTTTAGTTTTTTGTCTGGAACTGTTCCCTCTCTTCCTGTCAGACTAGACTGGTTCTGCCTCCGGTCCTTGCATCCCTTTTCTGTTGGGATCCTCAAAGACTTGACTCCAGCTCCTCTCTGCACTCTATCCTCTCATTCAGGGAGTTCAGTGTGACTTTGACGTTGCGTCCCCAATGACGCTCTGGTTGATGTTACTTGACGTTGCGTCACAGAAGACGCTTGGACCGGTCCCCGCTGAGAGGTTTCTTTTGCCCTGTGGAGTGGTCATTCTTTTGTTTTTCCTGTTTGCCCAGTGAGGGCTAAATAAACTTTTTGTTACCTGCAACTGAATCCTGCGTATCCCTGACACATTCTTGCTTGCTTTGGCCACTTTATACTCCTGTGTTTCTCCAAGCAACAACTCCACCTCACTATCGGTCTATTTAAGAAAACTCAGTGCCTCCTCGACATTGCCGCAAAGTTTCAAAGAGCTGGAAAGTAAATAAACACCTAGCAGAAATGATGCAGGTCGTAGCTTTACTCATGTGCAGTAGGGGGATGTAAGCTTTTTCATACGTTTCAGTGTGGATGAACAACTTTTTGAAAACGTTTGGAAATGATAGTGTGGACGCGGAGCGTTTTCAGACGCGTTTTAAAATTCTGATTAAATTGTTAAAGAAAGCGTGCTTTGCACTTTCTACAATAATTATAAAGCTGTCATTCATTTCAGTTTTAAGACAATCTCACAAAAATCTGTTATAATCAATGAGACTCGACCACAGGAGGGGTTTAGAGAGACTGAATTTTAGAACTGCTTCGAATAAATCGTTTGAGAATCGTTGGAAAATGAGGTGATATTAAACGCATATTTTGAGAAAACGAAAGGGTTGTTTGACCTTGCATGCATGAAAAGGGTAGAAATAAAATTGAGCATTTATTTACAGATTATAAGACAAATTGTATTTCGTTTTTATGATTTTTAATGAAATATAAATTTTTAATAATGAAAGTTAGCTTGTGTCTGCTTATTCTATTCATCAGTGTTTGAACCATTAAAGAAGAAACCTCGTTATCCATATTTCATTTCTGGGTCAAAAAAATGAAAAAGAATCGATGCAAAAGTACACTGACCCCGTTTTTTTAAATTTGAAATGAAAAAAAAAAAAAAACAGAACGAGAAAATCGTACTGTTATTTATTTCATTTATTTTTTTAAATTGAAAAAATTTAGTTTTCCCCACATGGGTGGTCATGAGACGCCCATTGGTTGACCGCTGACTGCTCAACCAAAGCTGAACCTGAGACGTCATGAGTTGTTCCTCAGTTCTGTTCAACAGAATAATAGTCTTTTGCTGCTGTGGCAGTACCGATTCTTAAACTGTACAGGACATGTTCTAGATTGGGCTTTCTTCTGTGCAACCTAATGTAACCTAACTTTTTACATAAAAATATATTTTAGAAGTATTAATCAACAAAAAAATTTATGTAAAAATAGAAGTAATTTCTTTGCAATAGGTAATTCAATTTTATTTGTATAGTGCTTTTCACAATACACATTGTTTCAAAGCAGCTTTATAGAAAATGCATGTGTTTATATTACAATTCAAAAAGATCATTCACATCAGAAAGTGAATGTCTCAAAGTCATGTTCATTTCACAAATGAAATGTTCAAGTTAATAGAATCATACAGTTAGCTAACATTAATTCATTTAAGGCAGAAGCTCATTAAAGCCATTTTTACAAGTGTGATCATTATGATTACAATATGGAGAAATTTTGGCAGTTGTGCATGTTGATTCAAGTTGGCATTATCTGGGATCCTCGCAGGGGTCAGCATCATCTCTTCACAGGTGTTGGTCTGTGATCTATGATCTATGAGGCTGGATCCACACTGGAGCTGGCGTAATCTCTAGTTACCTCGAGAGGGCATAGGAACAGAAAGGCAGATAGAAAAGAATTAACATAGCTGATGTTCATAATGTATTAAGCAAAAAATATGTTTATGACTCTTATCTAATCTAACTGGGAACAAGGGTATGAGATTCATTATGTGAATACTTGGCTGAAGAGATGTTTCTTTAATTTACAAACCCGATTCCAAAAAAGTTGGGACGCTGTACAAATTGTGAATAAAAACAGACTGCCATGATGTGGAAGTTTCAAATTTCAATATTTTATTCAGAATACAAAATAGATTAAATATAAAATGTTTAAACTGAGAATATGTAAATGTATCTATCTATCTATCTATCTATCTATATATATATATATATATATATATATATATATATATATATATATATAGATAGATAGATAGATAGATAGATAGATAGATACACAAATTAAAAGGCAAATGTTTTCATTTCAGATCGTTCTTGGAAAAAAAATCCTTCAGGTTCTAAGTGCAGAGCAAAATGAGAACGGTCCAGCATTTAGAAATAATTCTAATTAACTGTGCTATTATTCATTATTTTGCAAACTGAAATATGCCTTTACTGTTTTCTAAATTTAGTATCATCTGTTACAGCTTTTTAAGCGCGTTGATGCCTCACGCGCACATATTCATTGGAAACAATGCAGCGTGAGTAGCTGTCCACTTTTTCATATTTTTGCTAATCATGATTTTTTTCTGTCAATACTAAATGCGCATGAACTACAAAGCCTATTTTACCTAATGTATAATAGTTAACCCTTGTGGATTGTTCAAATTCACTACCCTTTCGGTATGTTCGTGGAAGAAACCATCCACTCAATTAAACTGATGTACAAATGTGTCAGATTCATATTTTTTCTAAAAATTTTTTTTGCATAAATCTGTTAATCAACTTCAGTCCTGATCAAAACTACCAAATGTTTTTTTTAAAAATCTAAGATTTTAACTCTTTAATTGCCAATTTCATCAATGATGTCACTGATTTGGGAAAAAAACATACAAAATGACTTATTTTCAATATAAAAGTAATTGTGGCTGGATTTATTTTTATTTTTTTTACTTTTTATAACAGTCTTGGGCATGTCAAAGATTAGTAGCAACATTGGTTTTGATGCATTTTTAGTTTTTGTGCAGCATTAGATTTTAATTTTTCTTCCTCATTTGTTGTTGGTGGCTGTTTTTGCCCCATTGACTTTTCAATTATAACGAAATTTTTTGATTGCAAAGCAATGACACCATGTAATCATGCATTCTTGATTGTTTGTGGTTTTCCCTGTTGGGAAGAGGTAAAATTTGTTATTTTTACAGTTGATCACTAGGTGGGACCATTAACCCTTTAGATAGGCCTGTGCAATAAAAGGCTTAGTTTTTGACTTGTATATGAAGCTATATGGAGTATAACATATGTATAACACACACATATATATATATATAGTATAGTAGAGTATAACATGGAGTATAATAATTAAAGCCACTTCCTCTGAAATTAAGTTATAATAACTAATACAATTTATTGCGCTATACAGTAGTCAACATTTGAAGTCAATCAAAACCTTTTTTCAAAGTTGACCTAAAACCAAAATGACGAGGCATTTGTCCTACTTTGCCTAAACCTGCAAGTTTGAAATGCTCATAAGACACTTTCCATATAAAGAGCAAAAGGTTCACACCATTATTTTGACCCCCACAAACTACAGAACTACCCCCCCCCCCCAAAAAAAAACATCCCCCTCCAACTGAATTCTGTCTGTTTTTTTTGGCTCTGAGGAACAGTGTATTTTCATGTTACTGGGTTGAAACATGCCTGCACTCAGTGCAGCCTTACTCTTTGTATTCATTATTTTATCACAGCCCATATTATTATTTTCAATAATAATAACAAATTATTAGTTGATAATTAATAATTTTTTTGTAAATCATTGTTATTTGTGAACGTAGGCATTTGAGGAAGGCTTTGAGACCAAGCGGAATCCTCCGCCAGCTGCTCCCACTTCACAGCGAGCTCGACTTGTGTTAACTGACCCAGCTTCACCATCCGCCAGGGCCGCATTAAGAGCTCACTGGGCCCCGGAGCTATGAGTTACTGCAAGTAAATTAAGTTGTACGTTTGAAGGAGTATTTTTGTTCCCAAAATACTCCTTCCAGTTTGTCACAAGTTTCGGAAAGTTTATTTCGAGTATGGCTCTGTGTGACGTTAGATGGAGCGGAATTTCCTTATATGGGTCCTGAGGCACGTCTGCCGGAAGAGCGCGCGCTCCCGTATAGCAGAGCACTGAGAGCACAACAGACTTCACTGATCAGAGCGAGAGCGTCGCGAAAAGTCACAAAAGAAGTGTGTTTTTGGTTGCCAGGGCAAGACAACCCTGCACAGATTACCAAAAGAGAAACAGCATTAAGGGACCAGTGGATGGAGTTTATTTTTACAGAGCATCAATGGAGTTGTGCAAGTGTTTGTGTTTGTTCCCTGCATTTCGAAGATGCTTGTTTTACAAACAAGGCCCAGTTTGACGCCGGATTTGCACATCGTTTATTTCTTAAGGATGATGCAATCCCAACGAAAAGGGTCACGATCGTGTGTTGGAACCGCAGGCGGTGAGTAAAACTGCTTAAAAAATCTCTGCCTCCTTGTTAGTGCGTCCGCCTCCCATCGGAGACCCGGGTTCGAGCCCCGCTCGGAGCGAGTCGTTGCTGCTGCTGCTTTCATTCAGTTTCAGCCTCTGGATCTGATTCTGGATCATAAATATACGCTGAATCTGGCTGTTAGCCATGGTTTGTTTTGGATGGTTTTTCCCTCACGATAATGTCACAGCTTCCACATGCTCTCAACGCAAAAGCTTACTGATGCTCGTGATTCTTTAGCTCCGCCCACACTGAATAATATTATATTATGTAAAGTAATCAAATATACAATACATAGTTTTCACTATAAATTCACTAAATAATTCTTATTTAATTTTAAAGTGATTGAGTCAAGGGCAGTAAATTACTTTTTTTCTGATGTTTGAGTAACATTGACACAAATGGCGACAGGATCTTTATTAGCAGCTTCTGTCACTTTAAGACCTCAGGGTCTAAGCTCGAGTCAAGTGCCCTGTTCAAAACCATCTCAAGTTCACCATGGTCTGAAAACCAGCATCTACAAAATGAATTCTCTCCCGGTGACATGCCCCCACTGAAGAAAATTTTGAAAAATAACCCCTGAAATGATGACTTCTGGTGAATATTGTGGAAACTAATGGATACATTTAGATAAATATATTTCATACATTATAGCATATTATAATACAACTTATTAGGCCTATATATTTATAGAATAGCAAAGTAGTCCCAATCAGTATACAAGACTGAACCACATAGATGTGAAATATAAAGGCTATCATGATCATTTTGCCAGCAAGAGACACCAATGTGTCCCTGAGCAAGACACTTAACCCATAGTTGCTCCAGAGGTGTGCGACCTCTGACATATATAGCAATTGTAAGTCGCTTTGGATAAAAGCGTCAGCTAAATGAATAAATGTAAATGTAAAAAATGTAATAATAAGTTTTAATTTTAACTTAAACAAATACAACATATAACATTCAAAACTCATTGGCTTAGACTGCATTTGAAGAAAAATAAACACAACAGTTTATTGAAGTCTTGTGCAAACTTATTCAATAGAATTAGACTTCTAAAATGTTCTTTCCAGTGCAAAAAAATGATATTTGTAATTTAATTAGACAACATTTCAAGGAAGTGTAGTGCAAATATCTTTATATAATTATACTTCCATTATAGTTAACTTTCTTTCCAGTGCAAAACAATAATACATAAAAAAACAATTATCAATTAAATAATAATTATTTCCCTCCTCTGTATACCTTATTAAGAAACCCATCAGAAATGATTGACACATTATGAAGGAGCGGGAGACAGGAACACAACAAGAAGGAACACTGGGGAGATGTAATGTTAGGCTAAACTTGTACTATCTCTTTTAATATAACCACTTTCTTATCAACTATATTTGAGTTTTAAAAATCCACATGATTACATAGACTACCATATCAACCTTGAGATTGCTTCCTCCTCTTGTGATTATCGCTTGATGCGTGCTGCTTAATATCACACACTCCGCCGTGCCAAACAGAAAAAACGCGACTATATTTTTGTGCTCGTCATTTTTACATTTCTCGCTGTTGTCACTTGTCGTCATCGTTGCTAAGATACATGACTCACAATGACTGAAACGACCAATTAAAAGGGCATCCTCTGATGACGTGACGAATGATGAAGTTAAAAACGCTATGCTGATCATAGACAAACGGGGAGAAATTATTAGGCCTATATACCGCACCGTAGTTTTTTTCTTCTTCTTATCATAGCCTTCAAATGTCTTCGTTCTATCTGACATAAATATTAGAAGCTATGTATGTGTCTGTCATGGATTTGCACTGAACTGATTCTCAAAAATACAGAACAAAGTGCATTCCGTATCAGTTCAATACAGAACAAGACTTTTATGTGTCAAATACGGAACGGTTGGCAACCCCAAGTGAGCTGCTCTGAGCTCTCTCTTGTATGTCGGCGCGTAATCACTCACTGTAACATTAGTCTTTGCCCTGCGATGTATTTTTACTGCGTGAGTGAGAACATGATGTGTGTGACTCGTGAGAGCGGCCTGGCTTGTCACACAGTAACTAAATGAGGCGGCTCTCTGCGAACGGTCAGTATAATATTAATGATAATGATTCCATGATTTAGTGACGCTTTTTCGCTACGGCAAAGCATCACTAAATAACAGGGCTAATTTGTGGGGGGCATGGTAAGGCTTTGGCAATCAGAAGGCTAGTGTTCAATCTGCTCCACAGCCAATCATGGGCCCCCTCCTTGCTCGGGCCCCGGGGCTTAAGCCCAGCCCAGCCCAGCCCTATTGTTAATGCAGCCGTGCCGTCCGCGATCTGGTTTGGCAAATACAACTTATTGATCATGAGCCTAACAATTAGCAAGGCAGGAAAACATTCATTCTAACTGAAGGAAGATGTATTTCATTGTAAGTTAATGCTGTTAAATAGAGAGTTAAATAGAGAGAGAGAAAGAGAAAACCTAGTCTAGGGATATTCTTAACCCCTCAGGTTTAGTAGATATGCGAGCGAATAATAGATTTAATAAAAGAAAAAAGAGGGTGCTTTGTTTCTGAAATGGAAAATGAATAAAGCTTGCAGAAAATGATATCATGAAAAAGTATGATGATAGAATGATAGAATATTATTAATTAATTGAAATAATTTAAGCAATTAAAACTTTTTTTTATACTAGATTTAGGAGTTTTTTATGTACAATTCCTGTATAAAATGGGACAGCAACCTTTATAATAAAACACGGGAGGCAGGTTATGCACCAGAGCGCACAAAGGGAATGTGCATGCACAAGTAATTTTCAGATTCAATGGGGGAAATAAACATACACAAAACTTGTAAATAGTTAACAACATAGCCTAGATTAGGCCCAGACTCTGTTCCTGAGTATATAATGTAAATTTGTTAAAAACACTTTAAAAACACTCTAAAAATAAATTAAGTTTGTGAGAGGAAAGAAATATAAGTCATGTATAAGTTGCATTTTATTACATTCAGAAATAATAAAGGCCTTATAATGTTATAGGCTACCAACAGCATATTTTTAGTTCCCTTCACTTTACAACACATCCTTTAAATGTAAAAAAATTATCAGAACAAAACAGTAATAAAAAATATACAATTCTAATGGAAAAATATAATTGCAGTATATAATAATATAGGATTTGCTATAAACAAACAAACCCAAAAAATTAATAAATGATTTAAAGTGAAACATAAGGTAAGGTTTGGCTTATCTCTCTCATTCGGGACAAATCCAAAATTTACATATTCGTGATGTTGCCCATTTGAAGCTTAACTATTATTCATGAGGTAAAATAGGCTTTGTAGTTCACACATATTGATGAAAAAACAAAAACAAATATATATATATATATAGAGAGAGAGAGAGAGAGAGAGCAAAAATATGCCAAAGTGTACCGCTGCTAGCGCTGAATGGCAACGTGAATGACTGTTTTCAGTGCGTGAGGCACCAGCGTGATCAAACAGCTGAAACAGAAAATACTGAATTTTTGGTCACACAGTAAAAGGCATAATTCAAAAATGCAAAGTGTTAGTAGCGTGAAAAATCAAGAATAATAACAGAGTTAATAAGAAACTTTTCTAAATGCTAAATCCTTTACTTGGGGCATTTAAAAAACTGATTTTATTTTTAACAGTTTTATTTTTACTCTCATTTTATTACTTAATTGTAGTGCATTATTAAAACTTTGCAATGACCTAATCTCAGCCTCTCTGAGAAGGGATTTAGCACAACACTAACAATGCTGAGAGTATTAAAAATGAATTATTACTGTTTTTACAGACTTGCCATGTGTGTTCAGTTCTAAACACCTAGCCATTTTTGACCCACAAAAGAAGATGTTTGGAGAGGATAAAGAAGGCTATCGATGGACTTTGAATGACGAGGAGGACAAAGCGAGCCTTCTGAAATTGAAAGATCAGTTTCAGCCCTTTCAAAATATTGTCAGTCAAGTCAAAAGTAGTTCTTGGGAGAAGATCATCAGTGAGGAGAAATACTTCGAAGGAACGCTCTTCCGTTTTCCTCTGCGTAATGAGGCTTCTGAGATCTCAGATAACCTGTATGACTCAACAAAAGTTTCCCAGCTTTTTGACAATTTCATTGCTGATTCTGACATCAATCTTCTTTTCCTGAGAAATGTATCATCTATTACTTTGCTGCATATTGACACCAATGGCCTTTGCAACAACAGGCTCAAAGTTTTGGTGTCAAATCAATTTATCAATGACATTTCTCATATCACATGGGAATCATTTGAAAGAAAAACATGTTTTAAAACAGTATCACACTTTTCCCAGCAAACAGAAGAAAAAAGGTCCCAGTGGCTTGTGACAACTTGTCTTCTGAAACAGGGACATATACCAGAGATTGACTCTCTAGCTAATAAGCTGAGCTTCTGCCCTCAAGTTGAAACAGCTTTTCAATTAGATGAAGACAGATCACTTTGCAATGGGCGACTAAGTTGCTTTCTGCCACTTCCAAATAATGAATCAAACAAAACTGGGCTTCCCATTCACATCAATGCTTGCTTTGGCCTGACTGATAATCGGAGGTTCATCAAGTGGAAGGAGGAGGATCAGAAGAATGATGAGTCTGCAAAGTGGAATGAGCTACTCACAAAATATATTACTCCTCGTGTGTATATCATGATGATCCTCGATGCCATTCAGTTATCAGGAAACTCAGCCCTGCCTTCCCCCACTGTGTACAATCTTTGGCCTGACCTATCGATGATTATACATAAAGAGAGATGGCATGAAGTTGCAACAGATACTCTGAAAGGTCTATCTGAATACAAGATCTTTCACCTTGCTGATAATGAGAAAATCTGGGTGTCTGCCTCAGACGCAGTTTTTCCAGGAAAAAATATGCGAAGTGACACAATGTCTGCAGTATCAAGATTATTGATTGCTGAAGGAGAGAACCTGGTCTCAGTCCCAGAACATGTTTTGAAAGATGTTCAAGAAATCTTCCCAGAAAGTGATACCTTGACATGGGTGACTCCATCATTTGTTAGAGATGTCCTTCACAGAAGTGAGGCAGATAGTCTCAGTAAAGATGACAAATACTCTCTTCTTGAATTTACTCTCAGTGATGAAAAGTACACTGAGCTAGAAGGACTTAAGCTTCTGCCTCTCAGTGATGGAAGCTTCACTTCATTTGGCAGTGGAGAACAGAACACTGTTTTGATTGACAATGAGAAATTTCCCAGGTAAGATTTAACATAATCTCTTTCCTACTTCAGTACTTTAGTGTTTATACTGTGTTGTCAATGTAATAATAATCTGGTTTGTTTGTTTTGTTTTACATTTCATTATTTAGAACTTTGCTGCCATTTTGCAGAGAAAGGTTTTTACCCAACGATCTGAGCCATTTTTGCACCATGCACCTAAGGAAACTAGCAGCAAGGAGTAAGAACATTTTTCATATATTTTATTAGGATTTCTTATAAAAAATATAAAATTAATGTTTTGTGTGTGTGTGTGTGTGTGTGTGTGTTTCAGACATATATAAGATAATCAATCTGGATGTGCAACCTATTGTTGCACTCACAAAGCAGCACTTACCCATGGACTGGAGAGGGACTCAAGGTCATGTGACATGGAAACCATCAGAAGATGATCATCCACCAAAGAGCTGGCTTGCTGAATTCTGGAAGTTTCTTAGCAGTGATTGGATTGAGTTGAGCAGCTTTATTGACATGCCTTTAATACCTCTGGAGCCACTGCACAGTTCAGACGGTTCTATATTGTTAGCAAGGTTGCAGAGTAACACAACTTTGATCTTTCAGTGTAGCACAGGCTCCAACTTGTCAGAAAATGTTCAGAAAGTGTTACAAATTGTGGGATGTACAGTCATAAAAAGAGATGATTGTCTTAGACATCATGAGATTGAGAGTTATGTTCTTCCAGCTTCACCAAGAAATGTTCTACAAGTCTTTGTAAACTCAAACAGAGACCAGGTCATCAAAGACATTGGCTTTGCTTCATCATGTGATAGAGAGGAGTTGAAATTGTACCTCTCTTCTTTGGATACTCTCTCAATTGACGAACAGGACCTACTTTCCAAGTTGCCAATCTTCAGAATGATGTCTGGGGAATATGTTGCAGTTGAAAAAAAGCAAGCAGTTGTTTCAATCGCCAACCCAGCCATTCCAAATGATCTGCCAATTCCTGACACCATTGTACAGTGTGCAACTGAAGCTGATCGCAGACTTTTGACTCTTCTGAATATTGAACTCTTGGATGCAGCTAAAGTAGCAGTTTATTTAGTTGACTACATTAAGACGGGCTTCTACCAAAAAGGTGAGGAACAGACAGTAATGTCCTGGATACTGAATAATGGAAGCATTCTGTTCTCACAAAGTGAGCAGCTGCTCACAAAAACAAAAAGTCTTAATTTTATTGAGACAGCTCAGGGAGAACGCAAACAAACCTCGGATGTTTTTGATCCAAGAAACAAGACATTTCAGGACCTTTTCGAGGCAGATTTCTTTCCCCCATCTATTTACACAAAGACCCCGGAAATGCTTCAGAGCTTGCAATCTCTTGGCTTAAAGACAGAGCAAAAAGAAATATCAACCGCAAACATACTCCAAGTCATAATACATATTGAAAAGATTTGTGTAAACTCACCAGATAAGGCATTCAAAAAAGCACATACTCTTGTTCGAGCACTGAATGAGAATGATTTCCTTTCAAAATTCACCGAGATGCAGATAGAAGAACTGATGCAAAGGAGGTGGGTGCCCTGTGAAAACCCAGAGTTCTCGACTGGAAGCATTTTTGAAAATCTAAACCAAGGTTTCTATAAGCCTGCTGAAGTAAGAGATTCAATGTATTCTTCAATTGTTGGATATGTAATGCCACTTACCTCCGAGTTATCAAGACCCGTCTGCAACTGTCTTGGATTTTATGAGCCCCCTCCTGCTGAAAAAGTCTTGGAGAATCTCTCAGCACTGAGATCAATGGTCAACGCAAAATCAGATGTTCAGTTTAAAACCAAGCTGCACAGCATCTACCAATTTATGCAGGACAATATAAAAACATTCAAAGATTTAATGGGCACAACATCCATCCCCTTTATTTGGAATGAAAGTGAGTTTGTCTCTCCAGGGGATATAGTTTTAGCCTATCCCACTGAATTGGAACTAAGCCCTTACATCAAGAAAGTGCCTGAAGAGTTTTTGCAATATGAAGATTTGTTTACAACATTTGGTGTGAAGAAAACACTGACTGATGAGAAAATTGAAGGCATACTTCATGACATAAAACAAAGAATTGACTGCAGGTGTCCTCCTCTTGGAGACACAAACGAACTCAAAGTGTCAATTGCCATTCTTGACTGGATGCGAAAAAATGATACGATTTTAAAAGACAGTACACCTGTACCTGTCATGGCACAAAACAAAAACTTTACTATGCAGTCTTTGTCCAAAACAGTCTTCTGTGACGTCAGTGCTGAAATACTAGATGACTGGAAACAAGACAACAAGGAATTATTCATCATTCATGAAGAAGTACTACAGATCACTGCAAGATGGTTTAGAGTCCCATTCTTAAGTACTCACATCGTAAAACCACAGTTCATTCAAGCAGAGCAAGAGTTGTTTGGTTTAGAACAATGTGGGCAATCTGAACCAATCACTCAAAGAATTAGGAACATTCTTAAGGAGTATGATGAAGAGAGTGACATTTTCAAAGAACTCCTACAAAATGCTGAAGATGCTGGGGCCAACACATGTAAATTCCTACTTGACTTCCGAAAACATAGAGAACCCCCTGAAACCCTCTTTGATGATGGAATGGCCCTCTGCAGTGGACCATGTCTGTGGATATTCAACAACGAGCTTTTTTCACAAGATGACTGGAGAAACATTGTCAAAGTGGGATCAGCATCAAAGCAAAAAGCTGACAAGATTGGAAAGTTTGGGTTAGGATTTAATTCTGTTTACCGTATAAGTGATATTCCCTCAATTCTGAGTGGGGAAAGCCTTCTTATACTTGATCCAAATGTCACCCATTTAAAAAAGCACATACACAGCAAAACAAACCCAGGAATTAAACTTGACCCATTCAGGCTGTACACATATTTTCCAGGACAGACTAAATCTTATGAAGGCATTTTTGATTGTGATTTTTCAGTGCAAAACAGCAAGAAAACTTACAACGGCACCTTGATAAAATTACCATTTCGCACTCTGGAGGAGGCAAATGAGTCAGAGATCAGTTCAAAGGTATGTGATGAAGAATGTATTAGGAGTTTTACAAATACTTTGATCAATAACTCCGAAACTCACCTTCTTTTTCTGAAGAGAATTACATTTATGTCTCTTCAAATTGTCCCTGAAAAGGCATCAACTCCTCCTCAGGCTGATCAGATTCAGACTTCTTTTAAAATATCCAGAGAAGTCATGACTTCATTTGCTGTATCGAATTACATACCTTTCCAAGAGATCAAGAGTACATTCAGAAATAGTGATATCACAAGTCACAACATTACTGATGTCAACAGTGCACAAATCATTAAAATAGTTCAGGAGCACTCGGAGAGATCCCTCACCCAGTACTGGTTTTTGTACTCATGTTTTGGGATGCAAAAGTCGTTGCAAATGTTCCAGGGAAGAAATGAACAAGAACATGTGTTTTCATTTCCAATTGGAGGTATAGCTGTACCTTTGCACAGAGATGCAAAAACTAAAGCATGGACCCCTTACGAAAGCCTCATTGGCCAGGCTTTTTGTTTTCTTCCTCTCTCAATTGAGACAGGTCTTCCAGTCCATGTAAATGGGACTTTTGCAGTCGCATCAAATAGGAAAAGCCTATGGGAAACAGGAGAGAAGTCTGAGTGGAACAAAGCTTTGCTTAAAGATGCCATATCCTCTGCTTACATTACTACGCTGCTTGAGCTGAAGAAAATGGGCCAGAATGGACATATCCAGAATTACTCCTATTATACATTCTGGCCTAACAGAGAGAAAGTAAGCAAAGTGTTTTTACCCCTGGTTGAGTCTTTCTACTCAGCAGTTGTGGAGAATGGCAGTGGTAAATCTCTGGATCTTTTTTGCAAAGGAAATGATTGGTGTTCTATAGACAAGGTTAGATTTCTGAATCCAAACATTGAGGACAACCTTGGAGATATTGCCATGGAAGTGTTCCTGAAATTAGGAGCTTCTTATTCCTGTGTTGTTTCTCTCCCATCATGGGTTAGACAGAGTTTCATTGATTGTGGCTTCAAGACAGTGATCGAACAGAGAACAATCAACTGGCCTGAATTTTACTGCATCATTTTTAAGAACTTGAGTGCTGTGGACATACAAAACAGAAATCGTCTTGTTCTGAATGCAATTGACTTGAATGATCCTGAGGTTGATGACCTATTGAAAAGTTACCCTTGCATTCCAACACAGAGTTGTAAGAAGCTTCAATTTATCAAGCAACTTGTGAATCCTTCTGGCAAAGTGGCTTGTTTGTATGAACTTGAGGAAGGACGCTTTCTTGAAGGAACTGCAAATGACTTCCTCTCGCCAAAAAGGTTTCAACGACTTTCAGATTTGGGAATGCTGAGTGATAGCCTCCCTTTAGAGGACATCATAGAAAGAGCTGTGAAGATATCTATTATTTGGGAACAGGATATTTCTAAATGTTTTAAATGTCTTCAGTGTCTCATGGAGTTGATAAAAGACTCCACAGAAGATGTGAATTCTCTGCTCTGGGACACACTGTCTCAAAAACCATTCCTTCCTGCCTTAGCTCCTTTAGTTCAGCAAAACAAGAACACCACCGTTCTTAAAAAACCCTGTGAAGTTTACAGTGACCGTTGTCACAATTTAGTAAGCATGACAGAATTCACACTGGATCATTCAAACCTTCAAATACACAGTCATAACCCAGCTCTCAAAAAATTAAGAGTACTGACAAACCCACCAATTGAGAAGGTGCTTCAGCAGCTGCTAGAAGCACACAAACACTGCGATGCATTTGAGGAGACTGTTCTCCTCAACATTGCTCTGTCTTGCTATGAATATCTCAATGATTACTTGCTGGAACAGAAAGATCCAAATCCAATTATTGGCCATGCAAAATCATTTCCATTCATTTTCATTGAGAATCATTTTGTAAATGTGAAGGTAGTGGCCAGAAGTGAGGAATGTGAAAATAAACCATATCTCATATCTCTTCCAGTCATCTTCTCTAAATTTGAGAGCTTATGGGACTGCCTTGGTGTCAGTAAACAATTCACAAAAGAGCAATTTTTTGCTGCACTTGAGGAAATGAAGGCTTTATATGGATCTCGCCCTCTTTCTGCATCAGACCTCCAAAAGTGTGTTTCAATACTCATGAATGGGCTGTATAAAATCGAAGATGAAATGATCACAGACTGCCTCATACCAGATGAGAAAGGCGTGTTGACATATTCTAAAGAGCTGAGATTTAATGACAGCCCATGGGTGCCTGTCCCGGATGGTGTCAAATTGTCCCATGATTTGATACCTCGATGCGTGGCCTGTCATTTTGGTGTAGTGACAACAAGATATGATCATCTGATTAAGCATTTAGACTCCCTTCATGCCGAAGAGTTTGGACATGCTGAGAAACTAACTGTCCAAATAAAAAATATAATAGGTGCATATCCATCAAAAAAGGATATACTGAAAGAACTCATTCAAAATGCTGATGATGCCGAGGCAAACGAAATTCACTTTGTTTGGGACAAAAGACACCATAAAACAGAAAAAATATTTGGAGAGGAATGGGAACTGCTTCAAGGCCCAGCACTTTGTGTGTACAACAACAGTACATTTTCTGATGCTTACCTGCAGGGTATTCAACAACTGGGAGAAGGAGGAAAACATGGCACTCTAGGGAAAACTGGCAAATATGGACTTGGTTTCAACGCTGTGTATCATCTCACAGATTGTCCCTCTATCCTGACCGGTGACGAATGGCTCTGCATTTCTGATCCAAATCTAAAATATGTGAACAGTTTAACACAACGGTCACCAGGCTGCAAGTTGTCAATTAACGATAATTCTAAAAAGCTTTTAGAGGATGTTTATCATACCTTTCTTCCAGAAATGTTTGAACTCAGTTCTGGAACCATGTTCAGGTTCCCTCTCAGGACAGAGAAAATGGCAGAAATATCTGAAATATCTAGACATCCAGTCACAGATCATGATATGGAGGAACTTCACTGTGCCTTGACTGAAGATCCTGAAGGACTTATGCTCTTCTTGAAACATATCACAAAAATACAGTTTTCAGAGATCAGTGAAGATGGAAAAGAACCAAAATGTTATTTGGTTATTGAAAAGAAATACACAGAGATGAGCACTGTAAGCAAGGAAACGTTTAACAGACATGTTCGAGAATCCCTCATGTCAAGAACAGCAGATCCCTGCAAAACCATCTATGGCGTGCAAATCTCATCTGCAAATAAACAAAGTCAGTGGGTTATTGCAGAATGCTATGGCTTTTTGAAAACAAACTATGAGCAAAAAAACAACCAAGATAAAGTTCCTCATGCTGCTCTGGCTGCATGTGAGAGCAGCTCATTTTCTGACACATTTACTGGTAGGACATTTTGTTCTTTGCCTTTACCTGGACAAACTGGTTTACCAGTCCATGTGAATGCAAATTTTGAAGTAGATTCTTCTAGAAGGGACTTATGGAAAGAGGATGGTGATAGTCTGAAGACTGATTGGAACCAATCACTGAAAGTAAACATAATTTCACCACTCTATGCTGAACTCCTGTTACATCTGTGTTCACGCATGAAGAAAGAGACACCTACTCCTCTTGCATTCCTCAAGACACAGCTTGAGTCTTCTTGCCTTAAATACTTCCCATGCATTTCCCCAAAAGTAGACAATGTCTGGCATGAAATGATTAATGAAGTCTATAGATCAATCAACCAATGCCAACTTCCAGTCATACCTACTGTACATGCTGTTTCAGAACAAACATACACAGTTACTTGGTGCTGTGCATCTAAACCACATTCAGAAAAATGTCCATATTTTACAAATGAGGACCATGATGACATTTTCCAAATTTTAGATGACACTGGGATGAAATTAGTTCCAACATTTGGTGAAATGCAGAAAATAAAAGACGGCTTCAAATCGGCTGGTGTGGATATAGCAGAAATCACTGCTTCGACAGTAATTAATTTCTTGAAGCAAAGACCACTGAATGATCCTTCCCACACAACTAGTGGTTTGCCTTTGCCCATTAATCAGACATGTATCAAAGATAAAACAAGATGTTTAAAACTTTTGAGCTTCTGCTTGACGGATGCCAATGAGAAAAATGTTCATGACCTCAATGGGCTTCCTCTTCTCCTCACACAAGATCAGATGTTAAGAGTGTTTGACTCCAAATCCCCAAAGCTTATAACAAGATTTAACCATCTTTTCCAAGGACATCAGGAAATGTTTGCAGATATGGATGTGAACAAAAATCATGTTCAAATTCTGCACAAAGGAAACTTTATTAAGGACTTAACAGTTGACATAGCAGCAACATATCTGAAACCAGAACTTGAAGAACTGCTCAGACAGTCATCACCTGATCAAAGATGCCAGCTCTACAAAGCAGAGACAGAGACTATCAAATGGCTGAAAGAATTATGGAGCTTCTTTTATGATCAAGAGAAAAGCTACAAAAATGAAAATGTCTTCAGTAAGATAAAAAAGCACTTTGACGACAGTTATATCTTACCAGTAATTTCCCCCTGTCAAAATGACACATGTTTCTTACAAACAATGAGGAATATATCCAAAGTGATACAGTTTAATGAAAACGGAAAGCTAGTGTTCATTCTCATAAAACTGGGGTTCATGAAATTAGACCCCAGCTTTTTCAGTAATTTAAGTCTTGGGTTCTGTGAAAAGAATTTGTATCCAGAGCTCATGCAAACAGGAGACAGCAGTGCTGTTTTGGAGCAGGTTCGTCATGTACCTTGTGAACTGTTTGAGGATCTATCTGAAGATGAATGTGTAGAACTTCAGGACTTCTTACAGCACGCGATCACAGATTCCAATAAAGATAATAATCGTGTGTTGATGCTTAAGTCCTTGCCTCTGTTTGAGTCAATATCTGGAAAACGGGAAAGAATTGATGAAGACAGAAAAGTATTTGTTCTGAACTCTGAACATCACATTACTTTTCCAAACTTGTACCAGGTTGATGAATGTGACATTATTTTCCTCAAGCCCACCCCGGTGAACTTAAAATTGGCAGGCTGCATAAATATTCCGATTTTAAAGGATTTGCAGTTCTGTGAACAGTTTATTCTTCCTTCTGTGCATATGATGGAAGAGGCCAAGGTTTTTGATTTCTTGCGGTTGTTAATGAAACTTGGACCAGTGGATCACAGGATTGTCTCTGCATTGAGGGAGGTCAGATTTATTCGAGACATCCATGACTCTCTTCAGGTGGCTTCATACTTCTTTGATAACAGTGAATACCTTTACAGTATAATGCTTCCAAAAGAGAGATTTATACCAAAAACATTTTGGGAAAATTTCAAAAGTGAAAATGATAAAGCACGTAGTCTCTTAAAGGAACTTGGATTGAAACATGAAGTGTCTGATGATGAACTCATTCAGTTTGCCGAACAAATTGAGTCCGAAACTAAAGACAGCACTCCTCTAGACCTTCTTAAGAAAAAATCAGAAACTTTGTTCAAGGAAATTTTGGAAAAGATTAATAACAAAGAGTCTGGTTTACTGAAAAGAGTTGCTAACATTAAATTCATCTTCCCAGTGCAAATTCAGCAAGAACTTTGTTATTATCACAAGGCCTTTGCCCAGAATAAAGAGCTTGTAGCAATCAATGGATCACTTATTGACAGAGTCATTGATCACCATTATCTGATATGGACATCTATGCCAATCCTGCCCTCAGAATTCCTCCTTCCACAACACATGATGAAGAAAATGATGGATGCCGGAGCCTTGGACACTCCACCCCTTGCACAAATAGTTGCTAATATGAAAAACATTTGTAAATTTCAGTGCCACACAGACGAATTGCTGGAAACAAGAATCAAAGTATTTAGCAAATCATATGCATTCCTGCAGTCAATAGAGCCAAAAGAGTTTGATGCCTCTCAATTCTCAGACCTCCCCATCATCCTTGTGGAAAATGGCAGAACACTTGTTAAAGCTTGTCAGGCAGTATTTTTGCTGTCTGATGCTCCTGAGCTTAGGCCTTATTTGTACAGCATTCCCCCAGATTTGGCTATATTTCATGTTTTCTTCAAGAGGATTGGTGTAGAGGAAAGGCCTACCATTGATCAGTATAGAACTGTTCTTCAAGAAATCTATTCTGAAAGTTCTGACAAAGACAGACTTCAAGCAAATCAGCAGCAAACTGTGAAACGTGTTGTGCAACAGCTATTTTACCTGCTGAAAGAGGAACAGAAAAAAACTTTTTTTCAAAACAACCTACTTTATCTTCCTTCAACAGATGGGAAAATCTATGAATCCAGCACTTTGTTTTTCAATGATACAGTCTTTCAATCTGCAAGACTCAAAGGTTCTTTGGAAACCAAGCTGAAATTGCTAGAAAATTTAGACAGCTGTTATCTTGGAAATGATCACTATGAACATCAAACTTTGCTCCAATTCCTTCCCAAGCAAGTTCGCCCCCAATTTCTCTCGAATGTAATTTCTGAAAACTTGGTGGGAACAAGTGTCCAGTATTGTGATTATGAATGTAAATTTAGTGGCTGGTTTGAAAAGCACTTGTCTTCTGCTGCATTTCATCATGGACTAATCTGTCTCATCAGAGAAGAGAGCAAAGGCCTGGTTTCACATTCTGAAGCTGCAAGACAGTGTGAAGAAATCTTTGCTAAGATTCATATTATCTGTTGCAGAACTTTTCAAACTGAGCTTCTGCTAGACCTTGAGCCACTTGAGGGTAGTAAGGCTGAAAAAGATGTTTATGTTAAAAAACAGCCAGATGGATGCAGTTTCTACTTGAAACACAATGACAGGACAGTGATCAAAGTAATAAGTAAAGTCAATATGTGTCTCATTAAAGAAATCAATGTTCTTCTAAAGAACTGTCTGACCACTTCAAGCCTTCCAGTTCTTGGACAACTTTTGCTGTGTGATAACATGGAGGATGTTGAGGAAACTTTGTCAAGTCATGGCATTCATAATTTTCCTGCCAGAACAACTGTGTCAAAAGGGTCCACTTGCACAGAAAATGCAGACATCAGTAAATCCACTCCTTCACCTAAAGCAGTCTTTCCTGAGACAATGGAAGAGATCAAAAGAGAAATTGACAAAAGCTTAAATGAAATTTGGAGCCTGTCAAGTGAGGACAAACAAAAAGCCCTGAAACGTCTCTACCTCCGATGGCATCCGGACAAGAACCCAGGCAATGAAGAACTTGCCAGTGAGGCATATAAATACCTGCAAAACAAAATTGAGGAACTAGAAAAAGGGAAAACTGCACATAGCCCTTCCTCGAACTGGAAACACTTTCAAAATGTCAATGATGCGTGGAACACTGAGGCACCAAACCATAGAATGGAACGTGAGAGTTTCTGTCAGAATTATTCTACAAGAGACTATGACTTTGGGTCATACCACAAAGATACTCCGAGGCCAAACAAAGAGGAGGCAAAACGATGGTTTGAACAGGCTCAATGTGATATCAAAGCAGCTGACAATGACACTGGAGGCAATAGCTCAGAGTGGTGTCTGTTTAAAGTGCATCAGGCTGTGGAAAAAGCCCTGATAGCAGCAATGTACAAGAAAAGTGGAGAGCATCCCAACAGCTGCTCAATAACAAGTCTTGCTCTACAGGTGTCCCATTTCAGCTCATCGTTTGCTTCTTTACCGAACACTTTGAAGCAACTGACTGAACTTGGTGTTGATGGTGAAAAAACTCAATATCCAAACTATCACGATTTTCCTCAAATTCCAAACAAGCAATTTGATGTTAATAATGCCAGAAGGGCATTGGACATTGCAACAAATCTTTTAGAAAAAATAAAAGAATACATCTCTTGAAATATCTTGAAACTACTGACTAATCTTCCATATGTTGTCGGATTATGTCCAACCAGCAATGTTCAATCTTCTTTCCAATCCCTACACATAAGATATCTGGATAAAATAAGAATAAAATAATGGTAGTAATGAGTCCTTACAGCGAAGACTTGACATGGTCATCGAAAAGAAGAATAAGATAGAGCAATGAATCAGAAGATGAAAGAGACCAGGAGAAAGGGGAACTCATCTCTGCAGCTAAAGATCTGATTCAGTTACTTAGTCAACAAATAATCAATTAATGAAAAGTGGGAAATAATTAAATCTAACCCTCTCAAGGCAGGCGTTGCAGATTTGCAACAGTTAAAAACTAACTACCTTATTACTCCAGATACATATTTTATGTATCTGGAGTACTAAAAACTTGTTACTAAAACCAGAGACAAAGGACTTTGCTAAAACTTAATTTGAGCCTGAGAGGGTTAATGGTTTTAACATAGAAATGAGGACTTTGTCAAAAGCAACATTTAGCAGTCACTATCTTGTTTAAAAATTTGTTATGGTGGAAAATGCTGCATTTGTGTGTGTGTGTGTGCTTCTCTTATGCCTTCAAAAGTTGTTGCTATTATAACCTGAAGAAATGTGCAGCTATAAAGTGGAATAACGGTTAGGCTTCCTGTGTTTGTGTTAAGGTAATGGTAACAATAGACCTCCCTCTTATATAGTCTGGAGGTGATATGTGTATGTGTGTAGTGATTCTGCTTAAGCTTACGTAATCATGAGTTGCAGGGGAAAAGGGTGTGCCTTAACTATTGAGCTAAACTTTTGGGTATCCTATGAGGAAACATTTTGCTGAATATATTGTTGAGGAGAAATATTGTAGACGAAGGTGACCAACAGAGTTATCGAGTAAGTGCTTGGAGAAATGCAGAATGAATGAGAAGCGTATATCCAGGGCCGCTGCTGGCCAAATGGGTGCCCTAAGCAGGATTGTATTGTGGTGCCCCCTTCCTCAAATATTATTTAAAATATATATAGAATAATATTAATAATAATAATAAAAACACCTACTACAAAGGTCAAAATAGAACTTTAATGAAATAAAATGCATTATAAGTTATATTATTTACAAATTACAATTGTAACTCACAGTTACCTATGGCTATGTCTTTATTAATAGTTATAGAATAGAAATAATGCAAAAGAAAATTAAACAGTTTTACTATGATAAAACCATGGTTTATTTTTGTAAGGGTTGTGATGTTCACATGTATTTTGTTGAAGAAATTATAGGGGTCGTTTCCTCTATAGCAAAAAGGTGACCAAAATGAAAGATTAAGTGAATATTTGAATTCAATGTTGGCAAAAAGCCTAAACAAGGATTTTATGCCAGCAAATTACCTTTTGGCTCCCTTTGCAGGTATTTGTAATAACATGTTGTGTACAAAAATTATTAATATAATTAAAGCTGCAAGGAGCATTTTACCGGGGTTCAAGCATTTAAGGCATCTGAGGTGGTCAGAGCCAACCTGGATGTTTGGATGACAGTTACACACATCCAAAATGGAGAACAGGTTAACAGACAGACACACACACTGAAAGTAAATGATTAGACTAATATATGTATACTCTATAAGCGTATGCACACACACACACACACACACACAAAGACACACATATACATGCACAAACATTTTGTTGCAGATATAGGTATTTGAAATAAGTGATAGATGACAATAAACTTATTGCAAGTCTGCTCTTTTTTAGAGTTTAGATGTCATTTTCAGGTGAAACTGTAATCATAATGTGGCAAAATTGTAAAAACTGATACATGTATGAACAAAATGGAAAACATCAATTCAATGAGATTTAAAATGTTATAACAGTTAATTTATTAATGTTTTGGCATGAATTCATAAAAACAGTACTAGCTGAATGAGCCCATTAGTGGTCTTCCGCTGCCATCTAGTGGTTATAAATTGCATTTACTCAAACTACACTGTGTTTTTAAACATAACTGTTATAGTATTGTTATTTTTTTTTTGCCCAATCTCTCTTAAATTTTGCATGCTTGTTTAGAATGAAGTTATGCATTACTTTACACAGTTTTGATAATTTGTGGGATTTCTATTTGTATTAATAGGCCTTTGTGCCTCTGGGGTGGTCTCGGCCAACCAGGATGTATGGATGACATTTAAACACATCCAAAAGACAGACACACACACACTGAAATTAAATGATTAAACTAGTTTTTAAGAGTTTAGATGTCATTCAGGTTTCACTGTATTCACAATGTGGCAAAATTGTAAAAAATGATGTGTCTGTATGAACAAAATGGAAAACATTGACTCAATAAGATTTAAAATGTTATAACAGTTAATTTATTAATGTTTTGGCAAGAATTCATGAAAACAGTGCTGTTCAACTTTGCTGAATGAGCCCATTAGTGGTCTTCCGCTGCCATCTAGTGGTTATAAATTGCATTTACTCAAACTACACTGTGTTTTTAAACATAACTGTTATAGTGTTGTTATTTATTTATTTTTGCCCAATCTCTCTTAAATTTTGCATGCTTGTTTAGAATTAAATCATGCATTATTTTACACAGTTTTGATAATTTGTGGGCTTTCTGTTTGTATTAATAGGCCTTTGTGTACACTATGGAAAGAACATATTATAAAATGATTGGTTTATAGTTGTCCAAATGCAATTGTTCAACATGTTTTTGATAATTATTGACCTTCAGAGTCTAGAGAATTGTACTTCAGTGGTTTTATTGATTTTCATCTAAAACCCTATCTCAAGTGTGCCAAAGTAACTTTTTTAAATAATCTTGAATATTTAATTAACAGCTTTATTGACAATGTTTGTCCCAGAGGCAAAGTTGTTCAGAATGAGGAGATTTATCAAATGATATGAAGATTTAGGGTTTTTGAGTGAATATATGAGCATTTCAAACAATTTGAGGCCATTTACCATATAAATCTTGTGTTTTGAGACCTTTTCTACTGTTATAGCGCCACCTATGGTCTGATCTCCATGAAACTTTGCATGCTTGTTAAGAGTCACCTGTTACATGATTTCACTGAGTTTCATAAAGTTTTGAGTTTTCCTTTAGGTTTTATAGGCTTTGGGGTATGTTTGGCCACACCCCTTTTTCTAAATTACCCCGTTGCAGCTAACCAAAGGACAAAATTCAACATTGTTTTGATAATTATTGATCTAGAGCGTCCACAGAATATTACTGCAGTGGTTTGGTTCCGATCGGGCAAAAAACCTAGGACTAGTTTGCAAAAGTAGGTTTTTAACATATTTGTGAATAACAATTGAACGATTTGATTGACAGCAATGGTTCTTGAGGCAAAGTTGTGCATTATGAGGAGATCTATCAAATGATATGCATATTGTGTTGATATGTGAAACACCACGTGATTACAGAGCCATAAAACTCGTTAGCGCCAACTAGTGGCCGATTTCTTTCAAAATTCTTACAGACCTTAAGGTTCATGAGTCGAACGTACCCAGCGAGTTTCGTTCCGATCAACTTCCGTTAACCCTTTCAAATAGGTGCTTAAATTTATTTGGCCAATGGCGGCCATGTTTTTTGAGATATGCAAATGTCCTCATAGGTACTTGTGCCCCTTCAGACCAAGACACTGCATACCAATTTTCAAGTCGATCGAGCCAACGGTTGCCTAGTTATAGCCATTTATGTGTTTTTTCTATCTTATAGCGCCCCCAAGTGGCAGAGCTGCACTTTTTATTTGTTTGACCAAAGACTGAGCTCATACATATGTGTACCGAGCTTGGTGAAGATATCTCATTCCGTTCAAGAGTTATAGTTAAAATAGCATTTAGATAACATTAGCATAGACGCTTTTTGGCGTACTGTTTCGCGAAAGAATTGAAATTTCTTTCAATAATTAATTGATATTGAGTGTCCAGGGAATATTTATGAAGTGGTTTGTTTCTGATTGGTTGAAAATCCTAGGACTAGTTCGCAAAAGTAGGTTTCGGATATAGCTCAATTTTGTGAGAAAACGGTGCATCGTAGACCCCAAAAAGGCAATATACACTTTTGTTCGGGCTAACCCAAGGATCGCAACGATGCCATGTTTTTGAGTCTATGGCTAACGGTTTACGATTTACGGCCAAAAATTTCCTTTTTTTTTTTTTTTGCGCTGTAGCGCCCCCGTTAGGCCGATTGGGCTGAGACTTTGTCAGAATGTCCCCTCGGGGAGCTCTACCTTTTGGCCAAGTTTCAGCTTTCTAGGACTTACAGTTTGGTCTGCACGATCAGTTTTAGTGGAGAAAAATAATAATAAAAAAAATCCTAACAGATACAATAGAGTTTCAGCACTGCGTGCTTGAACCCATAAATAATGTAAGCTAATACAAAATAAACAGTTATTTACCAATCATTAATGCCTCATTGTTTTTATTTAATGCATTTTAAAGGCTATTGATTGCTTCGGTCTATTTTTATAACCAAAATAAAAATATTATCTTAATAATCTTTGTATATTATTGTTTGAAGTAACAAAACCATGGCTAATTTGCAGTTACCATGACTACAAGAATGATAATTTTTTTGTTAATCTGGTTAAAACCATGACTAATTTTCATAAGGTAACCTGGAAAGTCAAAGAGAATATTAGATGCGTTGGTGGTGGCTTCTGTCACTGCATAAAAACCAATGAATTCCTCACAAGGAACCTTGTCACGATTAACGTAACAAAGACAATCTGAGTCTCAGGAATGGATTGAATGTTATCAGCTATCCCTCTGATGATGTCATGGCTCATTATGCTGATTAGTTATTTCTGAATTTGAGGACCACTACCGATGTAATATACTTTCAGCCACTAGCGCTCTCGTGGCGCTCTTCCGTGTTTGGACACCGTGGGAAGTTTTAATTTGCAGAAGAAGGAGAAGGAGAAGAAGAAAACACAAAACACCGATCGCCTCAGTTGTTAACCCTCAGATGGTTTTCGAGGTCTTTTTAACCCCAGATGACTTTTGCTCAAATTAAAAAAAAATCCCTTTGTCCAAATGGTATGAAACCTTCTACGGCTCTCAACACTTTCTAGATCTACAAAAAAAGTTTTATTGGAATGATATCTGTTTTTATGTTAGCGTGACAAAATTTGTGACACTCGTGGTCTTTGCAATCAAAATAAGACACAGAACAAATCGACAAATAAAGTGGGACATGGCACACTTCCACCAATGCAAAAAAACATCCACAATGCATCCACACACGCACATATAGAGAAATACATTTTTGAGACTATAAAAACATTTGTCAATCATTTGTCAAATAAAATCATCCAAAATGCAGAACCAACACAAATATAAAGTGGTGACACTGACACCGACAATGTGTACACACACACACACACACACTTGTGAGGTTATAAAACAACTGTTCTCTTATAATTATTTAAAAATAATCATGCAAAATGCAGAACCACCAAAGAGTGAATGAGAGTGAGATGACAGGATGAGACAAAACAATTAAGCATGCACACACACACAAACCTGCTCCAACCCCGTCAGAAGTCATGCGGTTTACCATGCTTAGTGCCTGCAATGCATTGTAATGTAACATTATTGAAAAACTGAAAAAAAAAATGCTAAACTTTGACAAAAATATTTTATTTTTGTTATAATTGTGATTTTATAATATTTAGATCTGAATCCAACTGAATCCAACATGTAAAAGATATCTTTCAGGTAATCAAATAGCATATAGTGGAGCTCTATAGCCATCTAGTGTTTTTTTTTTTTTTTTAAACTGCATTTTCCAAAAAATGGGTATAAATGTTACATTAAATCATCCCCATGAATGAAAGTTAGAAATCTGGGTCTTTTATAAAGTGAATTTTACATCAAATGCTGTTTTTTTGTAAAAAGCCTATTTAAATAAATATTCTTTTATTTATTTATTGAAATTTAAAAGATATCATAAATCCTCCAAACACTGCACAAATGTTGAGTAAAAACATTAACAAACAGAGTAAAATTACATTTGTAAAAAAAAACAAAAAAAAAAAACTTATCTTGTTACAAAATTAAATGTTATTGTCTGGGGACTCTGGAGACCCCACAAAACACGACTGTTGGACAGAAACGAAGACCATCAGAGGGTTAAAGTCAACGCATTCTCAAGCGTCTATCAAAGGTAAGATACTTTACGTGACATCAGTTTAAATTTTGTTACTGTTAATGATGAAATTTTTATTTATTTATTCTTTTACAAAGAAGAAACAGCACTGCATTGAATACATTTACAAACAAACAAAATAAACAAATAATAATAACAATTAAAAAATACAAAATAAAATAAATAAAAACAATAACTGACTCCTCAACAAGAAAAAAAACGTACATAGTTCTTAAGAAACTTGTTGTTCTTACTGTTATCAATGAGTTTAAGAGATTTTACAATAAGGGAAATCTCAGCAATAAAGACATCAAATATAGGCAAAGTCTTGAGAAATTTGTGTTTGTGAATAAAAAATTTACAATGCAACACAAAGAAATTAACAACTTTATCAATAGCATAGTCTCTCCCAGAAAAATAGAGAAATATATGCATCATTGAACATTTTAAATCATAATTGATAAAGTGAGAAAGATAACAACCCAAGCTCTCCCAAAGAGGCTTAACCTGATTACAGTGGTAGAATAAATGAAGCAAAGTTTCTTCCTCAACTTTGCAAAATACACACAGGTCAGAGAGATCAACAAAAGAGGCTATTTGTGAGTTGGTTGGGTAAACATTATGAAGAATCTTAAAGTGTACCTCTCTAATTTTATTGGACATGCAATATTTATCTGGGAGTAACCACGCCTTCTTCCAGTGAATACTGTCAAAATAATTATTCCAGAAAAATTTACATCGAGGGGATGTGTAAACTGTGTAATGTAACAATAACTTTATAAGTTTACTATTAAATTTTTTATCAATAAGGCTAACTCCATCCAATAAAAGTTTAATTGTTTTTCTCTCATTGTAGAGATGATGTTTTAAATAAATGCACATAACTTGGAGACAAAGCTTTGATGACAGAATTGAAAGTTCTAGCAGACAGAGGAAAATTATACAAAGCCATAAATTCTTCATATTCCAGTATACTGCCATCATTTTTAAATAAATCCAAACCAAAAACAATACCTCTATCATACCACTTATCCATAAAAAATGATTTGTTTCGGATTAAAATGTTCAAATTATTCCACAGAATTTCTTTGTGGGGAGAAAAATTGTGCACATAACACAACTTCCAAGCAAGTAAAACTTGTTGGTGAAATTTGGAGAGAGAAATCGGTCATTTAGAAAGGCTGAAATTACATTTTAAAAGAAACTGTAAACCGCCTAATCTACGAAATATGGCATTGGGGATATAGTACCAAACTGAACCATTACCGCAAAGACATTTTTTTAACCAACTAATTCTAAAAGAGCTGACTAATTCTTTAAAATGTAAAACTTCCAGTCCACCCTCAGAACGTCTATTAGACAAAACAGACTTAACTTTGTGAGATCTAAAGATTTTGTCAATATCATCACAGATTTTGTCACTAACAAATAAAGATAAAGAGGGATAAACACAACGAGACAAACCCTCTGCTTTAGAAATAAGTTCTCTTCCAGAGATTGCTAGATCTCGTTGTAGCCAACAATTAAAGATGGTTCTTGTTTTTGTTTTTTTTAATGTGAAAAATTAAGTTGTTGGCGAAGCAATCTATCTTTAGTAAGGAAAATCCCCAGGTACTTAATACAGGTATATGGTGAATCGAAGGTTGTTGTGTGTCATACACACAGAATAGTTCACACTTTGATACATTTAAATTTAAGCCTGAAGCTTCAGAAAAAGAATTAATAATAATTAACTTAATTTGTTGTATATATAAATATAGTTGTATCATCAGCTAGTTGAGAAATTTTAAATTCTTTACCAAACTAGAAATACCTTCTAAACTGGGATTTTGTAAAATAACAATTGATAAAAGTTCAACAGCTAACAAAAATAAATAAATGGGGAAATGGGGCAACCTTGGCGCACTCCTCTATCGCAATTAAAGCGTTTAGTAATTTGAAAACCAACCAAAACTGAAGAGTTAATGTCATTATAAAGCATGCTCACCATGTTGATAAAAGTACATACAAAACCAAAAAGACTAAGAGATTTAAGGAAAAATGTGTGTTCTAAGGAATCTAATGCTTTATAAAAATCCAAGAATATTATAATAGCTTCTTAATCAATATTCTCTGAATAATCAATGAGATCAAGAACTAATTTTATGTTAGAGCTAATATGCCTATTTTTCATAAATCCATTTTGTGTTTCACCAATTATACTATTAAGGCCAGATTTTAAACGAACTTCCAAAATTAAAGCAAGTAATTTATAATCAACATTTAAAAGTGATATAGGTCTCCAGTTTTCAATTAAAAGTGGGTCTTTATCAGTTTTGGGGATCAAGTAAATAAGACCCTGCTTCATTGAGGGAGTTATCTCTCCTTTTTTAATGCAGTCTTTAAATAAACTATGTAGAGGTTGCTTTAAGATGTCCCAAAAATTTAAATAAAATTCAA
Source organism: Carassius gibelio (assembly GCF_023724105.1). Taxonomy (NCBI): domain Eukaryota; kingdom Metazoa; phylum Chordata; class Actinopteri; order Cypriniformes; family Cyprinidae; genus Carassius; species Carassius gibelio. The sequence continues at coordinate 46,939,159 of NC_068398.1, forward strand.
CAGATAAGCTATCAGTACCAGGAGATTTTCCCCTCTTCATAGATTTCAGTGCATCCTCCATTTCAACTATAGAGATATCACACAGATAGTCACAAAGTTGCTTAAAGTCATCCTTAATACCAGAAATCTTATCATGAATACTCAAAATAAAGTCGTCAGATTTTTCTTGAGAGAATTGAAAAGTGTACAATTTTCTATAAAAAGAGTACAAAGGTTGAAATCATACCTGGATCTGTACATAAAACACTATTAATGTTTAAGGCAGAGAGAGATGTCTTTTTACGATTTCTTTTTTCAAGAGCAAAAAAAGTAATTCATGTTTCTTTCGCCCTTCTTGATCCATTTTGCTCTAGGGCGTATAAAAGCACCCTTAGTAATCTCTGTGTACATATTTTCAATTTGCAAATGACATTTTGCTCATTTCTACCTCATCCTCTTTACTAGAATTTTCCTTCTACATTAACACACTTAACCTATGAATAAGTTCTAATTCTTTAATGTTTTTTTTCTCTTTTCATTTGCTTACTTCTATTAACAGCAAGGTCTCTAACTCTAAATTTAAAAAACACCCAGCTAGAGCTAGGGTCGCTTTCAGTATTACTAAACAGAATTTTCATGACCTTACAGACCCTAAAAGTAACTGATGCACGCTCTTAATAACTTAACCTGGTCCACCAATGTGATTGGGCAAATGCTCCATTACCTCTCCCTTCTGTAATAACATGCCGGATCCGTTACCCCGCTTTGTTCCGGGACCTTACAATTTACAAATTAAGCACTGCCCATCACTACACTGGGGCGTTAGGACCCACACAGACCACAGGGTGAGCACCCCCTGCTGGCCTCACTAGCACCTCTTCCAGCAGCAACCTAGTTTTCTCAGGAGGTCTCCCATCCAGTTACTGACCAGGCTCAGCCCTGCTTAGCTTCAGTGGGCAACCGGTCTTGGGCTGCAGGGTGATATGATTGGAGAAATCCAAGATGCTTTTAGCCAAAGTGACTTTCAAATGAGGAGCCATAGTAACTACAAAATGTACCATGATTTCAAAAACTATGGTTATTTTAAGTCATGTTTCCCACAGTTTTACTCTAGTATTACTACAATATTACTATAGTAGACACATGGCATCAAATCCAAGGTTTGAACAAAAAAGAAAGGTTACTACAGTTATGGTTGCAAAAATTTTACTTTGGTAAAACCATGATTAATTATCGTAGAGGTATAGCGCTCCTCACAATTATTTAAAAGCAAGTTTACAGAAAATGTAGGTTCTAACTGAAAAAATAATTTTAACAGACAGAGGTGACTAACTCGAAGGGTAAGACCATCTTCTGGCAACAAATTAATATCTATATGGCAGTAGCCCAGTAGATGACAGCAAAGACACAATCAGTGAAGAAACAGTGCTCTCTGAAAGAACAACAATACAGCAATATTAAAAAAAGGAATAATTATAACTATATTACAGACACAAACAAACACACTCATACTCATACATAATACATAAATAGACATAATATTATATATATATATATCCATGTGTGTGTGTGTGTAAGCATTGGGACTGTATAATGATACTCACAAATAAGAGTTTTTAAATCCTGTAAGACTGTATGCAGTTTCATTGTAAAACTATATTAATCTTGCTGTTCTTGGCAGACTGATATTCATTTAAAGTCTCATGACTGTACTGTAATTATAATGCGAATGCAATAACAACAATAGTACATTTATTGTTGTGATTCTACTAAAATACCATGGATAAATTATGGATACTATAGCAAAACCATGGTCAGAAAACATTTTTAGACTGTGGAATACATGTAATCTCATTACAAAAGTGAAAATAATGTTTACTTCATTCATAATTCAACTTGTAATCAACAGATGACGTGTTAATGATGACAAACAATACACAGAAACGTAAATCATGGCTTTGTTCATTCATAAATTGCAAACAAATCAATCTAGGATGAACTGTAGTAAACCGTTTAGAAACGAACAAAGTTTACCAACGTGATTTCATCATTAACGGTAACGAAACGTCAACTGATGTCACGTAAAGTATCTTACCTTTGATAGACACTTGAGAATGCGTTGAATTTAATTCAAGGCCGCGGTGCGGGAGCCTGGGTTCGATTCCCGGCCAATGCAGATATACATTTTCACTTTTTAACCCCAAGGCATTTTCTTTTCTTTTAAATGGTATTTTAATCAGTTCCCATGAGACATGATTTCTGAAGATCATGTGACACTGATGCTGAAAATACTGCTTTGATCACAGAAATAAATTACAGTTTAACACAGATTCACATAGAAAATAGCTGGTTTAATTGGTAATAATATTTGACAATATTACTGATTCTATTATATTTTCAAATTAATGGCATCATGGTGAGCAGAAATGCAAAAACATAAAAAATAAATCCTAATACAAATATCTGACTGGATACATATTCACAATAATGTTGAAAAAATGACAACAAGTCCATGATTTACTGAAAATGACTTTCTTCTTTCAGACTAATCCAATCAGAGTTATATTAAAGTGCTCCACATGGCTCTGGGGGGTGAATAAAGGCCTTCTGAAATTAATCAATGCATTTGGGGAAGAAAAAAACAAACAAATCCATATTTAAAACTTTATTAACGTAATCTCTAGCTTTCATTGATTGTCGTACACACGTTCACGAGAGAGTGGCGTCTGGCAGATGACGTAGACGTAGTCTTTACCTTTTGCTTCAAAATGTATGCACTGTATGTTGCTTTGAGATCTCAGCACCCATTCACTGCCATTATAAAACACTTTTGTGATGGATTTATACACTGTATGTTGCTTCAAGAAGAATCTGAAAAAGAAGAACAATGTTTATGTTTATGATCATTAGACGCTAGTCTTTTCAAGCATCTATATTCCCCAGAGATTTCTTCAGCTTGAATTCTTACAATAAAAAAACAAATATGCCCCAGAGATGTTGTTATTAAAACTAATTAATTTAAATGCATTTACAAGGCAAAAAAACACTGCTGCAAAATGTTGAGAAAATACTTTTTAATGAATCAACTAAATGTAATAATTCATACAGTTTCAAAGCTCATATGAAAACACGTTTAATTATATCAAAATGTTAATATATTAAAACGTATCTATATGTATACATTTTAAAGTTTAAAATTAGTTGCTAGCTTATGTATTAATTATATGAATATATTATATGAATTGTAAATAACTACAAAATAATATGCATTTAATCTAAACTGCTTTCATTTCAAGTGAGAGATACAGGGGGAGTGGCTTACTGCATTAGATTCATGTCACTTTGCTCACAGCTGATTGGTCCAATGACTGACCCAGATTAAAACCTGCTAGGTTTTAACCAGAAGCATTTACACTTCTCTAGGTTCAACTGGAATGCATCCCATACCATGTTCTGAAGCAGTTTGAGCAATCAGATCTAAATTTGTGTCCAAATCGTTTCAGAAAGCATTTACATGGGGTCTTTTCACCATCGAATTGCTATCCAATCAGAGAGAGTGTAAGGAGTGGCCAGATGTAAACAGGCCCTAAGGGCAGTTCTAACTCCTGGAAAACAAATGTTCAAGTGCTAGGGGTGGGGTTTAAAGCATTTTAGCAAAAGGCTGGAACATAAAATAAGTTCCAGACTTAAATCCTGATGTCAAGTCCAGATTAAAAATGTGATTTTTGCCATTAATGATGAATCAAACAATGCATTAGGGCTGGGGCAATAAATCGATGCATCGTGAATCGAGAAATGATTATGCCTCAATTCTGAGATTATCAAAATGCATCACAGTTCTATCTTGAATTGATTCTGAGCTTAGTTTTTGACAGCAGATAACACTGTGTGCTTTAGAAACACCCGTACTCTTCTTGCTTCCAGTTACTTACACCACTTGAACCTAAAATAATCATTCATAAAGTTCGAAAAGGTTGAATGAATTACATGGATGTTCACAGTGGGCTGTGGTTACGCTAATCTCCGTCATAAAGCTGATGTGCAAATTTTTTTTTACATTATTCAGTCAAAAGCACAAGCCTGCAATTGAGTTAGATGCAAAAATAAATTTAGCGCAGATATAATTTCAAAGCCCACTCAGGCTGCATTACACACCATCACTTAGCTGAGAGCTTCCTCCTTCATTTACTTTCACGCACACACACACACACACACACACACACACTCAAAGTGAGAGAAAGAGATACACATGAGGCTACACGTCGTGTAAAGAGAACTGACACATTAGATTGTGTTCTTTCTTTACTGTGGATGCAGATGGATGCAGAAACAAAAAGAAAATTGCAATTTGAGCAGAAACTGCTTAATACTCTTTTGTTTTCAAGCACAAAGAAGAATAAAGAGTCCAGTTCTGTGCAGACATTAGATGGTGAATGCGCCAGGCAAGCACGTCAAATGTGACAGAAAATATTGTGCATCCTGAATCAAAGAGTGTATTAGAAAAACTAAAGTTCCTGTCAGATTTTGACTGGCGTTTGTTTGATGAGGAGGAATATGTGATGATATGCAAGTACTTCAGTAGAAAACCTAGCTTAGCCTGCATTTGACTGCATTCAATCGTCAATGTCAAAATTTGGATTAGATAACTGGAAGCAAAAGCTTGTTGGATTTTGTGCTGATGGTGTAAATGTGAACATGGGCCAAAATGCTGATGTTTTTGCAAAACTGAGAGTGGACAATCCAAAACTGATAGACATTCACTGTATGGCTCACAGGCTGGAACTGGCACTTCTGGGCAGTAAGCAGCTGTGGCCGTTCATATGGAGGATTTATCCCAAACCAGTCACAATGCTGACATTGCTGGCAGAGGGGAAAATGTTTTCAATGCCCTGAAGGATTTGCAGTTTGTTGCATGTTGTCATTTCTTGGCTGACATGCTGCAGGAGATAGCAACATTAAGTCAGACTCTACAGAAGGCAGATCTCATTCTACCATGTGCTGTTTGACCAGTCCTGATCACATGAAATGTTCATCACCCAGTGTCTGGGAAAGCAAACTCCTGGTGCTCATATCACCACTTTTCATTACATTGACTTGAGAAGGGAAAGAGAGAGCCTGATGGGTAATCTTAGAAAACAGATGAAGCATGTTCGTTCTCCCTGTGAGGAACACCTCCATGCTAAAGAGGAAAACCTGCTCGGAGTTAACAAAGATCATAATGCTCAAGCTGTAATGTCATCATTTGCAGTATTCAACCGTGATAAGTGGCCTGATGACAGAAAACACCTTGAACTACTGTACGGCAACGCTGAGCTGAAGATCCTCACTGTATGGATCAGAGAGAAGCTTGTTCAATCTGGATATGTCAAGCTGAAGAAATCTCTGGGGAATAGAGATGCTTGAAAAGACGAGCGTCTCATGATCTTCACAGCAAGTCGTACCTGGACCTGGACCAGAGATGACATGCAAAACATTGTTCTTCTTTTTCAGATTCTTCTTGAAGCAACATACAGTGCATCAAACCACCATGGAAGTGCTTTATAATGGCGGTGAATGGGTGCTGAGGTTTCGATTTCGAAACAGAGCATTCATTTTGAAGCAAAAGGTAAAGACTACGTCTACGTCATCTGCCAGACGCCACTCTCTCCTGAACGTGTGTACGGCAGTCAGTGAAAGCTAGAGATTATGTTAGTAAAGTTTTAAATATGGATATATTTTTTTCTTACCCAAATGCATTTATTAATTTCAGAAGGCCTTTATTCACCCCCCAGAGCCATGTGGAGCACTTTAATATAACTCTGATTGGATTAGTCTGAAAGAAGAAAGTCATTTTCAGTAAATCATGGACTTGTTGTCATTTTTTCAACATTATTGTGAACATGTTTCCAGTCAGATATTTTTATTAGGATTTATTTTTTTATGTGTTTGCATTTCTGCTCACCATGCTGCCATTCATTTGATAACAAATATAATAGAATCAGTAATATTGTCAAATATTATTACCAATTAAACCAGCTATTTTCTATGTGAATCTGTGTTAAACTGTAATTTATTTCTGTGATCAAAGCAGTATTTTCAGCATCAGTGTCACATGATCTTCAGAAATCATGTCTCATGGGAACTGATTAAAATACCATTTAAAAGTTTGTGTTGAGCAAGAATGAATACTACGCAGCTCCCATTTCTTAGCATTTCAGCTTGAATTGGTTACTATTTAGTATTTGTAGTATATTTTAAACTATTTACTATGTAATATTAAAACCAGACACGGTTCTCCTAACATAAATAAATAAATACATTCAAGCACGACGGATCAGTGCTGGAAACATCAGAAACCACAAGTGATTCATTCAGCTTTTACTCAAATGAAGCATTTCTGTGATGTATACGCAGGACGAATCTGCTTTTATCATGTTACAGAAGAGAAACTGACAGAAATGATTTTAATCATGCACTTTTATGTGCTTTATGTTTATATACTGTAGCTATGCACACACACTGCATTTGTGTGGTAGTGCTAAATCACTACGGATGTAATATACTTTCGGCCGCTGGTGCTCTCCGGGCGCTCTTCCGGGTTTGTGCACAAGCGCGGAGTTTGAAATTGACATTTTCATTCTGTCTTGGAGAGTGAAATACACAGATCTGCCTCGCTCGTTTTAATCAGCACATCTGTCAAAGGTAAGTTAGTTCATGATTCATGTGTGTATAATACTTTAGAGCTTGTGATTAATACTGTATAATTAAACCCCATTACTTGTTGAGCGATGTAGTTATTGATTATAAGCAAAACTTTACCCCGTCAGATTTTATTTACAATTATATCATCAAAGGATGATTTGCAAGCGAAGTTATGAATGAACATGATCATTTTATATATTAATTTGTGTAGATTTTGTGTATCTGCTAAATGTAAACCTTTCCATACTACTTTTTTATTTCATCAAGAACCTTCAGAAGGAGGAGGCATCCGGCATCCCTGTGGCTGAGGGGCATGGCAAGGACAGTCTCATTTGTTAATTATGCCCTAAGTTTTGAAGAGATCCAGTCTCTTCTCATCTATGAGGCCAGTGGAGTGGGTGTTGTGGCAGCCTCATCAGAAGATGACCAGCTGGTTGGCTTTGGTTCCCGGGCCAAGAGCACCTGGAAGGAGATTTGGGATAGCAGAGCTGATGGCTACGCAGACTTGATCATGAAGTTTCCCAGCAAAACCCATTGGTTGGTTATTCTATTAATATTTATTTTTTTACATAAAAGTTTACATTTATGTATGACCAGTAATAGTCTTTCATGCTTTTAATTCATAATTAATTGGGCAAATAAATGATTGTCTGTGCGACAGTGATGGATGATGATAAAGAGCTGGAGAGAGCGATGTTGAGCATCTCACCCTCTAAGCTACAAGTGCAGAGCTGTAAGTGTACTATTATTACACAAACCAAATGTCAGAATTGATGATGGCCTATGGTCTATTTTGTAACTTTTGTTTTTATTTACCTGTCTCCCAATTCATATCTCTGTGTTTGTGTGTAACCAGTTGCTGTGCCATCAGCAGTAGCAGCAGCTGTCACACTCAGAGAGTCACCAGGAGCAAAGACAGGTTTTTAAACAAGAGGTTTCAGGACTGGAGTAAGATCAATTGCCCTCCAAAACTGAACCTTAACTGTTATGTTGTTTGCCGGCCATGCTCCGGCCATGTTCCTCCAACAATATGGTTGTATGCTGGCATTATACTAACTGTCCTAAGGACTATGAATTCCTGCCATGATGATGGTAAGTGTACATTTTCCCTCTGCATTCATGTTGTTTTAAGGTACTAACACTTGAATGCATGCTTGTTCATTGTCATTTTGCTCCTCCTGCTTAGACTAGTGAGTAGTGTTTAGAATGGTATGTCTGCAGGAATTCAATTACATTTTAAATAATTTATTAACAATTAAGATGCTCTCAAGGCACATTACAGAGTCACTCCCTCTTAACATTAGATGAATTCATATACATATATTGAGGGATAGGTAGAGAAAAATAATATGGCAATGTCAATAATGGCATACATTTATATTACAGGTACATAGGTTTTTTGTTACACAGTATATAATTGTACCATACACATTTGTGAAATTATGATAAGCAGGAGAAAGAGACATATGGCTGTTTGAGTTCCTACTGTACTACTACTATACTACTAACATATATTGTGAATTTTGAAGTGACTGATGATTTTGTCTGTTATAGTTCCATCACTGTCCAACCCAACTCCTTATACAAGTGCTGAATTGCAGGCATCACCAGTTGATGGTAAAAACACCAATCAAGGTCATGTAACCAAAAATGTTTTTTTTTGTGTGTGTGTGTTTACATAAATATAATAATCGGTCTATTTGTGTTCTTGTAGCTCCAACCTCTCCAAGCATAAAGAGGAAGACACCCGTGCCCCTTCCAGCAGAACTGACGTTCCTAGTGAAGGAGACAACGGGTGAAAGGCTTAAGTCAACGCCAGGTATGTTTCCATTTTAGGGTAGGGCTGATGCTCAGTTGCACATCTGCTCAGTGCGTGGCAGATTTAGCTCAGGATCATTTTCACAAACACATCCTAGATTTGCCATCATATCATGATGCCAGTAGTTTGTACAAATGCAAAACAAAGACTGCACTTTGTTTCAGAACTCTGCCCAAGTGCTGCTGTCACCTCTGCATACAAAGTGCTTGCCTTTGAAGACCGTAGTGAAAATGGTAAGAATGAACAGCATGTAGACAACCCCTCTATTTTGTGAACTATCACTATGATGCTGTCTTAACTCTGCTTTAATCATGTAATTTATTTACATTATTTCCATATTAACTATGCAATCTATAATAATAATCAGGGCATTACATTATTCTTGCCTATACATTTTTCTTTTTAAATCCTAGTTCCTTCAGCTCAGCCACCTGTTCCTGTTCTCCTGCCTGTGCATGACCATGACATGAGCAGCTGGAGCTGTTGTCAACACCAGAAGCTGTGGATGAGGATGGAGCTTCAGGATCTCGGGCTGTGGCTTGGGTCTCGTTCAGTGCGTAACCCAGGGAACTCAATTTCACTATGGCGTCTTCCTCCACAACCTGAGCTTGTTGATATGGTGTCTGAACTCCCATCTCCTAACTTCTTCCAGCTACACCCATTTTTCATCTGGAAGCCGGAGACTCACATTATGGTCAGGTTGAGAAACACTTACATCCGGCCTTGTCTGCATGGATGTCCTCATCCACGGGTGGTCTCTGCAGGAGTGGGTATGCCTCGGGTGATTGTTGGCACCAGTGGTCAGTATTACATCTTGTCCTCACGACTCTGTTGCAAGGCCTGTCAGAAGTACTGGTTTGCTGACAATCCACGAAGACTTGAAAAGCTGCCCAAGCGGTTTACCAACATTCTGCCTGGATTCCTGACATACAAGAAGGCCATCTGCAAATCTGTGATGGATGAGCTGAGGTGCACTGGCAAGTCACCAACCGATATGGAAAACCAGGAGAATGAGCTAATGCACCTCAAGTACGAGCGAGCACATCTGGCATACCTGCATGCCATAGAAAGCGTCAGGGATGCTGAGGCTGGCACATATGGACAGAGGACCATTGGGCAGTTCTTGAGGAAGGAAAACACTCCACGTGCATTTGGGTCAAATGATGATCAAGATGGCTGGTATGGAGTCTCCGTGTCCAGCTTCTACCTGACTGACTGCCTACTAGATGAGTGCAAACGTCAAGAGCCAGCCATGTCCAAACTCCACTTTTGGGAGGGTCTTCAGGTCTGACCACACCAGGAAAGTTGCAAGAAAAGTAACGCTGGCATCTGGGGTCATGTCAAGTTATGCAATAATGAATGAGAACTGGCTGATTGTTTCCTGGGTGATGGTTCAGTCTGAGACTCAGAGGTCTTGAAGCCAATGTACCAGGGACTGGCCGAGAGGTACAACGATGCTGGAGTGGAAAAGGCAGGCTTCCACTGGATGGACAGGTGCGGACAGCCATCTTCTTTCATCACTGCCATGCAGAACACCAATGTCATGTCTAATAAAAAAAAAAATTGGTATAAAAAAACAATTAATAATCACAAGAGAGAAAATGTAATTAATTATTATAGAAAACATGTAATCAAAATGTAATTAAACAATGCAATATCTTTTGATGTGACATTACCTGTATATTAATTATTTAAATTTGCTCTCTTGTGATCAGTCCATATTACATAATCAGGTGACTGTCACATCAATAATTGATAGTTGTATGAAAGGACTCTTGAGTGTTTTTGTTGTTCCCCTCCTGATGAAGGCTCACTGGCCATAACACGTTTGTGTGTAGTTTTTTGTTTTTAGATAAATACTAAAGCCATGATTGAATAAAAGCTTTTTTGCATTCTTTGCTTTATGAAAAATCAGTTTCTTTTAAAAATAAACAAAAAAATTCAAATAAATTTAATTGTTCTTCATCTTTGTGCCTTGCATTTAGGGATTGCTGTGCTCCATTTAAGATCCCAGACTGCATCCCTGCTGAACATCTAAACTACAATTACCATGGACAGAAAGACATGTTAAAACTTGTGGATTAAGACTATGCTGCTATGGTCCATCGGTCTGCCACAGATCCAAACAGTCTGCTTCACCCCACAACCAAATACCACATAGCACAGTACATAAAACATCTGGCTAAACAGCTGGACACTGGCCTTTGAAGAGTTTGCCCAGACTGACTTCTGTCAGCGTGAACTGCAACTTAAAAGGCAAAGAGTAGAGGGAAAAGCTGAAAAGAAGAGTAAACTCTCGGATCCTCAACCTCAGGGAAGAATGTGCCGTTTCTGTCGCACAGAGCTAAGGCAGGGCCCAAACAGCAAGCACATTCACACAGGGTTTCCAGGAGTCGCAGGAAAATACATTTACTGCCCAGCTAAAGTCCTCGCCTTATACAAAGACAGAGGCATGACACAGGATATGACATGGAAGGAATTTCAATTCCAATTATACATTTATTTTCATACTTAATTTTAAGTCAGTATTGTTCTACTTCTACCCAGCCCCATCCAATCAGGGTATCTTCCGTCCATTCCAAATCCGTTTTCAATTAAAAAAACAGAAAACGAAAAAACGAATCGTTTTTTAATTTATCATTTTATTGACTTTGTTTAATATCTACTTAACGTTATATTTTTTTATTCTGCCAGACACATAATCTACTCTAAATAATGGATTTTAGAATATTGGGCTAAAATGGAATATGACATTTTGATTTTTTAATTAAGCTGTCACCCGGAAGTTCACGCGCCGGGAAGAAAGGAAACGGAAGAGTGGAAGAGTGCGGATGCCGAATTCAGTCGCGACTCGCGAAACTTCCTTCAAGCAAGCAATGGAGACATACACGCTTTTCAAGGTTCCTAAGAGGGTCACTTTAAAGGACGAAGACATGACAGTGGATAAGATTGGCCGTATATTTCAGGTAACGTTAATATATATTTTTAAATAAATCAATTAGTTGATGGCTAATTTTGCTGGTAATTGTGACTAGTGACAATAAAGGGCTACTACTAAAACGTATCACCTATAAATATATATGTGTGTGTGTGTGTGTGTGTGTGTGTGTGTGTGTGTGTGTGTGTGTGTGTGCGCCACTGCAGTGATGGGCAAACTCGCATTATCCAGGCCAATGTCCTGCAAAGTTCAGCTGCATCCCTAATCAAGCACACCATAGGCAGTTAATCTCTGTCTTATTGATTACTGGAATGCTATAGGCAGGCGAGTTTTTATCACGGTTGGGTCTAAGCTGCAGGACAGTGAGCCTGCAGGGACGAATTTGCCCATCTGTGCCAATTATTACAAAATGTTACAATGAAGCAAAACTATATAATCTCATAGACAACTATCAATTTTTATTTAAGGTGTGTAGTTCCAGTGTTTACATCACCGATGATAGCAACATCGCTATCTTCGCTGGAGAGAGTGGATTTTTTAGTAGTGTCGATCTTGTTGCAAGAGGACACTACGAGGTTTACAGAGATTCTGCCGAGGTGCAACCACCGGACTCAAGTGTTCGACCCACTGCTGGATCTGGGTCTGTGCGCTTTGCATTTCAACGACCCAGTGCGGCCGCTGGTTTTGCTTCGCAGGCATCTTTGTCTGCGCCGCGGACCAGTATGTCAAAACCTTTTCAACGGTGAGTTCAACAAACGTTTTGCCCATGGGAACAATATTATTATATGACAGTTTTGGTTGATGTTTTACGAAAATTGAAGACCTTAGCAAATGTTATAAGTTCACTCTATAATAATAGCAAGGTTTCTGCCTGAATTATTGAAGCCAGAAATATACTGTGACCACTGTATGTTGGCATTGCATTCTCCCTAGGTCTAGGCGTGGTCTTTAGATATTTAACTAAACATATTTTCATTTCAAGGAATGTTTTTCTTGCTGATCTGGTTGGTGGAAAATGGACACCCCAAAAGACTGTGGCGATCCGTTTTCATGAACATGAGGCATCAGTTCCTGGTATCTTGGCAAAAGTCCAAGATGCTATTGGATCAGAAGATGGTATGATACTGACTGATGGCCAGGGGAATGAAATTCTCGATACAGAGGGAACAAAAGGTAACTGCAAAAGATGAGATCGACTATAAACTGTTTTAAAAAAATCTAAGAAAAACACAATAAAAACACCAATAAGGTCAAAGAAATGTAATACCAGTTGATTAAAAAAAAGTGTTATACATCTAAACAATATAAATTATTAAAAAATTTGTGAAATTAAGGATTTAATTCACATAAAAATACATTCAAATGACCTGAATTTTTCTGATCTTCAAAAACGTAAAGAAAAATTATCAGGTTCCGATTGATGAAGCCTTGATAGAGGGCAAAAAGCACATTGAAAGCAGCTTGTTTTGGTGTCTGCATTTTAGTAGTGTTGTTTTCCTATTATAACATTTTCACTTCAATCTTCAATTTTCAGTTCAATCTTGACATAATTCATCTTTTAAAATATGAATGATTTCCCTAGGGTCAGCTTACTGGAAACAAAATTCTAGGAAGGTTTTTGCTGTGCCTGAACAACAGTTTTTAGATATGAGATCCAAAAGGAGAAGATTAAGGTAAAATAGCAGATATTTGGAGCATGTTAGGTACTAAAATGTAACCAACTTAAATATTTGAAAAACATGGTGTGCTTATTGTAACTTCTTTCCTCAGCCAACGGGATGATGACAGCCAGCTACCAGAGGTCTTGGAGAGAATTGAAGAGGTGGTCTTGGCATCCCAAGAACTGCCAGAGGTTGCACAGGCTATAAGAGGGTAATCTGAGCTGACGTTGGCACGCAGACGTTTTATTACATTCACGGACGAAGAACGTGCAGCTATTAAAAATGCATTTGCTTGCGTGATTTGCAAAGGTTTGTTAACAAGATAACTAAGTCTCTATAAGCTTTGTTGATAGCCAGGATAGTATTTTATAAATTAAACTGTAATACTTTCCTCTCTTCTCTCTGGATTGAGATCCCAGAAATATTATGAAAAAACGAACAAGTAATTTTCTTTATTTTAAATTTCTAGGGCCCATGAATGATCCTGTTTTTGCAGTTTGCTGTCAGAGTCTCATTGCATGCAAAGTGTGCTTTGACCAGTGGCAGCGAAATCCAACACCTGTGTGAAATGCAGAGCAGACAACTCAAGGGAAAACACCTACAGGGTCACAGGAATTGATGGTGCATTGTCTGCTTTTGGTGATCTTATCAAAGATTAAATACAGTGAGGAAAAAAAGCTGTATACCTGTTACAAGTGTCACACATTAAGAAGTTTCATAATATGGCACCACTACGGCAGCTCTTTATTAGTTACTGGTGTTTGTTACATGTTAAGAGTATATATTCTCTTGAATATACAGTATAAAAAAAGTTATTACTGTTCAGTCATTGACTTAAAAGTGAGAAGCACTACAGGCAGCACTTTTTCTGCTTTAATCAGAGTAATTATATACCAAATATCACTGTTTAAGGGTCAAGTTCAACTTTTGAAGTAAAATGCAGCACTGGAAAGCACTTTATTAAAGCTTTATTGTGACAGTTTTATACCTCAAATTACATCGTTTTAATACAATTGATAATGCCTATGTTCAAAAGACTTGTTTTTGTAAAATGATTGTTCACAGAAATATGTAATAAATGTTAGTTTTATGATGAATGTCTTGTTCCTGGTATTCTTAATGAAACCTTCATCTTCATGAATAACGTCTTGTTACATTGATGAGATGTAATATGGCATCTTTAAAGGGTGTGAATTCATAATTTACAGCCTGATTAAAGCACGGTGTAATGTCTGGATAATGATCAGCAAATTGTTCCTCCGCCTGGGCTCTGTCTTCCTCACAAGTAAAGGGATCTGTCCCGAATGTTGATGTTCTTGTCAGACAGGACCCCACATCTTGCTGGTACATGTCAGCAACCACAGAGGTATTCCTTTTCCTACAACAGCAGTACCATAATTAATACACAAATAAGAAGAAAGGTTTAAAAATGTTGGAAGTAAAGCCAACTCTAGCATGAAATGGGATCTCGATCATAGAGAGGACACAAAATCTACCCCAAAGTGTAGCTTGACAATAGTGCAATTATATACAAAATAATGATTTGTATATAATTTTGTATGTTTACATTGTTACAACCAAAGAAAGAAAATGCATGTTTAGAAATACCTGCAATCCTATGTGCATTCCATGATAGCACAGTTCGTTCAAGCCCAATTGAGGAAACCTGACAAGTGAGATTCGATACACAAAATCTAGTTGTGTTGTCCTCCATGTTGATCACCTCTTGGTCTTGAAGTTGCAGCAGGGCTTCTTTCAGGGGGTAGTTGACCCTGTTATTTATTTCTGGCCATATTCGCTCAACTTTGAGGTTCTGTGGATACAGCATCATACTATTTTATTTTATTGTGTAAAGAAATGATGGAGTTCAGGTGAGGTGTTTAATGTGGCAGGAAAAGCTTACCCTTGATGATTTTGTCTGTACATATGGTTGCCTGTTTATATTGTATCTGTGTCTGGACAGCAGCTCTTGGATATACAGGCACATATAGAACTCTTTTCCATGGTCAACCCGGATTTGATCCCACATGCCGTTTTTTGTAACAGCTTCTCTGAAACACACATTAAACACAGCTTCTCTGAATGAAAATCCAGGCTTCAAAAACTGGCAGTGCAGTTTAAATGTTCAAAACATGCTGAATTAGTTCACAATGATTCTCAATTCTAGTTAGACCAGTTGACCTGGTGTCACATTTAACACCAATTTCAAATTGTTCATAAGGGCCAAAGTATTGTGATATAGTGTTTTTAATGGGTAGGGGTCCATAGAAATTTATTGTCAGGGAGTCAAAAATGTTTCCAGTCTGTGACATCTGAAAAGTGCAATGATGTGTTCACTCAGGTCAGGAATTGAGAACCATTGATTTAAGACTGACACACAAAGAATACATGTTAATGGGGCATGTATTAACCTGTAAACTTTCTGATATATTGTTAAGTTGTTTTTAACAGACATGGTGTTATGAGCCACAATTTGGCTGCTGAAGCCATCTATTGCCACAACATGCGTCACTCCAAACATCACCAGCTTCTCATTTTGGTCCAAGTGTAGTTTATGTCCCATGTATTCTGCATTGTAGGGGATTGCATTCAGATTGCGTACACCCTAATAGTTCACAAAACAAGCTGTTATAACACTCAGAAACAATCAATAATAATACTATTTAATTAATAAACTTTCACTTAAAATGATTAGACAACTGTATTAAATAACTCAGTTAAGGCCTTAAAAACAGGGTAAAACCAACCTTATGTCGCAATTCATTATATGGTGGATGAACCAGTCGTAGTGCCTTACCGACCCGAACTTCACCTGCAAGTATGCCTTTTGATGACAGATAACCTGTCATAAATGTGCGCCCAAATGTTGGCCCTACCTGTTGAACAAAGAAGAAAATGTTTTTATTATATAACTCATTAGTATGCATTATACTAGTTGTGTGTGTGTGTGTGTGTGTGTGTGTGTGTTTGTGTGTACTGGTATTCCCAAAGTTAAAGGGGGGAGAATATAGTAATGTACAGTATAAAAACGATTACGTATGAACAGTCCCCTTAATGTTAGGTGTGTGTGTGTACAAAGAGTGTTACATATACATCTGAGATTACATGTCATGACAAATCTTCTCATTAATCCTGGCAAAGATGTACAATAAATGCAAATGCGAAAGGAAAAAAATATATATATTTGCTTTTGCAGGCTGAATATTTTTGTGCTGCATTCATAACAAATATCCCCTTACATAACATGAATAAACATGAATAATAAACTTACCTCATTTATAGCGCTGGCCACTGCCAGCTCTAGATGACTATCATCAACGTGGCTGCATCTTTTCACGTTGTGTTCTTTGCAAAATCTGCGAACACTCCTTGCAGAGCATTTTTGTACACCCATTTGGTATAGGTGCGCAGAAATATTTTCATTAGTCATATGATCATCAATCATGTTGACGACCACATCTGCGTGCCTTGCTAAAGATGCCATTTTAATAATTTTGCTGCGTCTTTGCTCCCCCTGCCGTTGACCTTTGCAAATGCTGATGAAAAAAGTTCACTCCGTCGTGGAAAATGTAGCTTTGTTAAGATTTTGTTTATTTCATTTTTCAACATTTAGTTTTAAGAAGTAAGATTGACAAACGAAATATAGGAAAATGTATTAATTCCTTCTTTTTTAAATCCGTCTTCTTTTTTCTTCATTTTATGGCGGATATAATAAATTGAAAAATTGAAAACGGATTTGGAATGGACGGAAGATACCCTGATTCCATCCCATCCCATTGCTTTGGTTTTCCTTATACTTGTTTATGGTCCGTGTATCTTTTGGTCATTGTATTTTCCTTTCAGAAACGGATATCAAAAAACTAAAAACAAGTGGTTATTTGATTTTTGTTTTAAAATAAAAAAATTTAAATTAAAATACAAAGCGTTTCTCTTTTTCAGTGTCAAAAAAAGATGAGCGAAATTTTAAAAATGATTTGAATTTCAATTTCTATTTCGGATATCAAAAAATAAAGTTACTTTAAAACAGAAACGAAAAAAAGGCCCGTTTGTTCATATTCATAGGATATTGTTCATAGGATGTTCCGCAAGAAACGTGAGGAGATTTTGCAGTGAAAATGGATTAAGTTTGATGGGGCTCCCTGACGCACATTTGGAGTTGGAGGTGGCAAAAGCTATAACTGAGGTATGATCCTGCTTTTTTTAACCTTTTACTAGAGAGAGAGAGAGAGAGAGAGAGAGTATATTAGATTTATTATTATTATTTTACTATTGTTCATATAACTGTTTTATTGTGTTTGTATATATTATGTAAATATATTTTATTTGTATATGCTTTGGCAACATTGTTTCAAAAAACGTTCATGCCAATAAAGCCCCATTGAGAGAGAGAGAGAGAGAGAGAGAGAGAGAGAGAGAGAGAGAGAGAGAGAGAGAGAACGAACATGTGATATGCACAGTATGTCCCGCATTTATATGTCTTATCAAATGTATTTGACTGGTATCTTTAATGCCCGTTTATTACGAATAGTACATAAATCCCAATAAATAGCCTCAGCCTTCCATTATTTATAAATAGTTTCTAAGTCACAGTTAATATAATCCTCACAACACTGATAAATTCTATAACACAAAAACGTCTTATTTCTTGATAGACACATCAGCTGGACATGTATATTTTTTAATTTTCTAGACTGGACCTACATATGGAAGAAAGATGATGAAGGGTTATCTCGCTATGAAAGGAGTGTATGCTGCAGAGACACGAATTGGATCAGTGCTCAGAACCATGTATCAGCCATACCATGAAGCAAGACGTCAGGTCTATTACTCCTCTCTAATACATAATCAAATATGTGGAATTTATGTGTAAATATGAGATAATGTTTTTTTGTCTGTGTTTTTTTTTTTGCTGTTTAGTTGCAGTTACTTAGATTGTATAAGATTAAAAACTTACAGATATTTATAGTAAGCCTATAATCAGAACAAACCCCTAATTTTCATTTTATTGACAGAGACACAAATAGACATTAGGTTATATTTGTAAAATATGCAGCCATATAGGACTAATGAGATTTTTTTGTGTGAAATAGTTACATCGTTTTCCTATCTCTCTTAGGGTGCCCGCAATCTCAACCCCATACCATATCAAGCTGATTACATGGGTCAAAAGGTTCATATGGACCAAAATGAAAAACTGGCTATGTTTGGGGTTACCCATGTTTTAGCCATCGATGGCTACAGCAAAAAGATTGTTGCTCATTCTACAATGCCTATAAAAAACAACCTTGCCATCTATGAAGATGTTTTCAGGTAATAGCAATTATTATTATTGTGGACACTAAAGAAAGTGCATACACATGGCTACCATTCATGATAGAATATAAAACATTGAACATCTACAGTATATTGTTATGAAGCCTATTATACTGAGAGTAACTAATAACCGTTAAGTTTAAAAAGTTTTGCACAAAATAAAACACTTTTTCATCCAATAGGCCTGCAGTCCTTGCCTATGGTATGTGGGACCAGGTACGAGTAGATCATGGCAAGGAGTTTTATTTGACACTTTTCATGCAGGAGCTGCTGTCATCTCACCGCCATAATCAGGAGCGAAGGCCATATTTACAGACTTCATCCACAAAGGTACAGCTCAACAGTTTGTTTGTTTGCTTCAGCAATTCACTTGTATGCCTGTTTTTTTTTATTATTATTATTTTTGCTTCAGCAGCATACTATTGTTTTGCATGCATGAGACAAATTGTCGTTGCTATTACTATGCTTTCCAAATTTTTGAGTTAATTAAAATTAACTATGGCTGAGAATGTTTCTTTTTAAAACCTGGTTCCAGCTTAATAAAAAACTGCTGCAGAAGCAGCTACATCCTATTTGTCTTCAAGCAGAATTCCTGGTAAAACTATAAATTTACTTGTTCGGTGGTCAATGTGCATAATGACTGCTGAGTTAATACATTTACTGGGAATTCTGCATGACCATTTCTCCTTGATAGACTAAGATTTATTTACCCACCAGAACACATTGACTGATGACACATCTTTGTTGCAAATTCAGAATCATATAGTTGAACGAATCTGGCCTGAAGTCAACAATCGTGTCAACTATCCACTGAAGACAGCACTTATGGGGTTGGTGGATCAAGAGGAAATAGACATGAACGACAGCCTTGTGAGATATTGTGTGTCCAACCTTACTGGCCGCTTGTGTGAGATTGGTCTTACAAGGCTGGTGGAGTCATGGAATGCTCATAGAATTCCAGGTGAAATTACGGATTACAATTATTACAAAAGGCATTCACAAGTTTCTATACCAACAGTATGGTCTTTATTTTACAGGTAAAGGAACACCAAATGACTTGGCTGGCCGTGGGTGTCCCAAAAAAATCCAACAGGAACTGTTGCCTCATTCAGCTGAAGCAGCAGACCTTTACAGCCAACAGCTGGGATCATCACTGACCAGGCATTCAACTTTTGGAGTGGATCCATTTTCAAATGAACAGGACAAGATTACAGTTGAGAACCAGTTTGCCGAGCATTATTCAGAAATTTCAGAATTGTACTCTAGAGCAGTGAACAATGACTTTGCCCCATACAAACAGGCATTGCTCTGTCTTATAACCACAACTCAGCGCAATGTGTGAAAAGCCATTAGCTCTATTTAACTTGAAGACGGTTAACTTGAAATTCGTTTGTGTAAAAATTCAACATGTTACTCCTCTTCATAAAGGGATCTCAGAACAGAAAAAGTATCTGACAGACCATTAATTTCATATATGGTGTTGTTTGCGGTGTTCCCTCTACATTTTGCACAGTGCACAGAGGTCTCCTGCCACTGTACCACACATGTTTTGCAGCCAATAATGCTCCGGCAACACTCGGTGAAGACTGGCTCCTCGATGAATTCTAAAAGACAAAATGAGGAAAAACTAGTCATTCTGTGTGTGTGTGTGTCCATATGACCTTAACTCTTAACCAGCACCCCCTATTTTTTGAGAATTTTCTGAAAATGACATAACCAACTACAAATGTCTGTAGCTCTTTAACCCTATAGTCCACATTCATAACTGGTCTTTTTTTAAACTAGACACTTTAAACTTTGTTACCCGAGAGTCATTATAATTCAAAGTAGCAAAGAAACAGAGTAAAACGAGGTAAACATTTTACATGAAAGTTACTTACGATTTCTTTGAAGGAACTTAACTTAGGGAAACATTTATCAGACTTTTATGTTAAAGGCCTGAAAACAACAACAACGATCAAATAGAATATCTGGACCATGTTTTGATTCAAATTTGAGGATGAAACTCCCAGACCCAACAATTTAGTTTCTGTTAGCTTTTATTCATGAAAAGTAAAGGTGTCCTTTCTAAAAGGCCAAATGGAGAGCTTGCAATCGATTTTGGTTGGTTATTACTCCCATCAATCAAAACTTTGCTGACTAGGTTTGAAAACCATTGGCTTGGTTTTCAAACCTTTTAACTACTTGGAAACTTTTATGAATTTTATAATATTGTATATAATATTGTCTTAATATTTTAATACGTTTTATTCAAGTAATGATTAAAAAAAAAAAAAAAAAGGATTAAATAAATGTTAAAGTGGAAATAAGATAGCTGTAAAGTAATCTCTGGTTTCAACTCCCTCACTTTCATGCAAGCTCAGTCCTCTAGGCATTGAATTGTGGTAAATAGTGCTTCAGCAAGTGTACATCGGATTTAAACTCTAATTCAGAGAGAATTGTGGGTAAAAGTAGTAAACGAATGTAGGGAATGATGTCGTTCACTCAGATTTCGGACACCCTAAATAGTGCACTATATAGTGGATAGGGAGCGATTTCAGACACACCTTTTGTTAATGTATCGTTACACCATGGGTTGGAACACAAAGGTCTGCATTTGTACATGTAATTAATTGTAGTGGATGAGACATAGGTGACCATGGTTCGAAAATGTAATAATGCGTACGTGGAAAATTACAATTCTGGATCAAAATGGATTCAAAATAAGTGTACATGTGGGACAATGACTAGCTATTGTGTACTGACTCATACAAATAACACAGCAGAATCCTTGCTTGATGGTCTGTAGCTGTGAAGGAGTCAGGATCACTCTTTGAGTGGCAGCTAGATTGGTGAGCTCTCTGATTGCTGCAGTGATATCTGGTAAGGTCTGTGATGCCAGTACAAGCTCTTCTATCTTCTCAGTGACCTCTCCAATTCCGGCAGCATCTTCATCTTTTCGGCTATTACAAGGAAAAAACATAATCGATATATGCTGTTTGTGTTTTAGTGGTTTTGCTTGTGGTAACCAAATAAATCTTTGGCCCAACATTATAGACGCCACTAAAATACAGAAGCATTAATGGCCAAAGGATTGGCAAACCGGTGCTGATTTGAAATAAAGTTTCAATAGTCTGGACAACAAAGGTAAGGACAAATAAGTAAATAAACAATGTTTTTCAATATTTGGACAAATAAGAGAAATACGAATACTTAAGATTACCTCATTCTCCTCCTTTTAGAGCCCTGTACCTCCTGGAAGGCCTGTTCTTGTATAGCAAGAATCTTTCTTGCATTTTGTTTCCAGTACTGGGACCCTTTACATTAGGGGTGAAAACCAGAAAAAAGGTTAAATCATCATGAGTTATCTCATCCCCTCTAATTTTAAAATCACAAAAGTAAAGACTTAATAATAAAACAAAATTAAAGAGTTAGTTCACCCAAAAATGAAAATGTCAGTTATTACTCACCCACATGTTTTTATAACCCCGTAAGACTTCCTTTCTTCATCGCATCATAATTTAAGATTTTTATGATGACATCTGATAGCTAAATTACTCCTCAGTAGTGTTATAGATGGCCGAAACTTGCTTGATCAGAAAACGTATTAAGACATTGTTAAAATAGCCAAAGTGACTCCAGTGGCTCAACCATACGTTTATCAAGCAACGAGAATACTTTTTGTGTGCAAAAATAAACAAAATAATGACTTTACTCCACCATTCATTCTCTTTAGCATTGGTCTTGTGTGTTTATCTGGTGTTTTTACTTAGACAATTTTTAGTCTATGTGCGTAGAGCTTGAACGTCACACGCACCACTCAAATGACCTGTGCAGACCAATAGTGAGCCTGCGTGTAGACTATTCATACCTTATAAGTAATCTTAAATTATGATGGGACAAAGGAGGAAGTCTTATGGGGTTAAATCAACATGTGGGTGAGTAATAACTGAGATAATTTTCATTTTTGGGTGATTTAACCCTTTAATGTTTCTCACCAGTTGTGCCTTCTGACTCCAAAATTGCATTCCCCTGCACATCAGTCAATACCATTGGGTCATGACATCCAATGGCATCTTGAACTTTACCAGTGATCCCCTGAAGGGTAGCCTCACATTCCAAAAACCGGACCACCACCATTCTGCTGGGACTCAGCCTCCCACCAACCACCTCAGCAAGAAAAACCGATCTGGAAGATCATCATATAAAAATAATCATTATGACACACACTGCATTCAGAATCCTATTTAATGTTAATAGTCTTATATATTTCGTATATCAATAAAATGCACTCAGTTTGCTTTTATAGCATCTTTGGGTTAACTGGTGTGAGAATGTAACAATCTCTTCTTTGGAACAGGATCAAACAATACACAAAGTTCCATGTACATATTACTTTCATAACATTTTGCATAAGCTTGCTGACAGACACTGCAAAAACATAACCTCCCCCACCACTTTCTTGGCAGAGGTTATGAAAGTCAGGGGGGAATGTTAAAATGTAAATGAAGAGTACAAGTAGTATTAACTATTACACTACAACTACAAAGGAGGCAACTGGAGATGATAATATCATCAAATGTGATGAGGTGTTTTTCATTTATATCTAATTATATTTTAGACTTTCCCGTGGCGTCTGTCGTTGCTATGCAAACATGCACTGCGCTCTCCATAACGACCGTTTGCATCCCTGAAATGTATAAATCGTATCACAGTCATTTTAGAAGTTAACGTTACCTTTGAAATGTTTTAGAGGCAGTGGCTCTAAGGGGGGCTGAGGCAGCCCACTGAGCAGATGATGATGGACTAGGATTAACATTAGTAGCAGTTGCAGGTGATCGCATGAATGTAAAACGAGCTGTGGCATTTGAAGCTGATGAGGCGTCCTCCTCTTCACCGTGAACCTCATAGTGAGCTCTTGGTGTAAGGTCCAATGTACTAAAAAAACCAGAAGCTCCAGGAAAAATGGCCACATTTGCGTCGTCAGTCACATATAGACTATGTGCTGAGACCTGTCAAGAAATCAATTCAAGTCAAATAACCGCTAGTGTTTATTTCCAAACTTTTCTCAATTAGTGCTAATATTTTCCAGGGACTACTGAAAGGTTAACATCTTAAAATCAGACACCACCATGTTTGCGTTAAAAGAGAAGTTTTAGGGTTTAGCCAGCGAACGTTAGTACGTTAGTTTAAAACACTTTTTACCTGGAAAATGCGACTTATTTTTTCTGCAGTCATGTCTTCTTCCCTTAAGGAGACTCTTTTATTGTTTCGAAAAACAACGTATTGCTCCATGTCTGCTCAATGATCACGCTCAATTAGCAAATCAGTGACAGTCACAGCACGTAATTAATTGCTTAACAACTCTGTCAAATGTGGCGGTCTTGTCACGTGAGTGCTAACCACATCCGGTCTCGGAATATGAACAAACGGGCCTTTTTTTGGTTTCTGTTTTAAAGTAATTTTATTTTTTGATTTCCGAAATTGAAATTGAAATTCAAATCATTTTTAAAATTTCGCTCATCTCTTTTTGACACTGAAAAAGAGAAAAGCGTTGTATTTTAATTTTAAATTTTGTATTTTAAAACAAAAATCAAATAACCACTTGTTTTTTGTTTTTTGATATCCGTTTCTGAAAGGAAAATCCAATGACCAAAAGATACACGGACCGTTTATGTATATATGTATAGATAATTGTTTTACATGTTTGAGTTGATTTAACAAAACACAGATTTTAAGTAAAGAACTTGTTTCAAGTGATTTCATCTTGAAAAACTTATTTTTAATTATAAACACTTGTTTTTCATTCATCTTCATCAACTTTGAATGCAAGTATCACTCTTGATTTTATACATGATTTATGCAGAGTAACATATTACAGTAGTCAACATTTGAATCAAAACCTTTCATCAATGTTGTCCTAAAACCTTCTTTTCAAGATTTTCTTTCAACTTAATTCTTAGTACAACTGTCAAAATGTTTTGCTCCACTTCAAATCTTGACTACTATATACTAATTTTACATACTATACTTTGGCCCTTAATCTTTAGAGTCTTTTCCATTTAACCAACCTTAAGGCATGCAGAAAGAGATGACCTCGAAAGAGTTTAAAAAGTCTACATTTTGCAAGATGAAAAAGCCAGAGATCGGCCACTTGGCAATATTTAACTCATGTATATACGGTTTATTTTTCAGTGTGAGATTGTAATGTGTATATATTGTCAGAATTCTGTTTTTCTTCTTTTTATTTTTTTTTTTTTACTTAACTTAGAAAGTGCTTAAAACATTTATAGAAAATACAATTTAAAATTACAAATTGTTTCAAGAATGTGGTGTTCTACTTTATTTGAGTAATATTTTAGAATATTTCAGATTCTGTGGTGTTGGAAACACAAAAAATTATCTAAAATGTGACAAATTAATCCATAACTCACTTGTCATACAGTACTTGAATATTACTCAGTTTGTACTAAATTAAAATTATTCTTCTTTACATTTCAAAAGCCATTTAATAGATCCATTCATGTGTAATATAGCAATTATTATATTTATTCATGTTTTCATATAAACATGTAATGTGTACTATTATTATTTTAGTACTAATCATTTATTCATAATCCTTTTCTTTGTAAACCGAAAAAAAAAAAAAATACATACATTTTAAAAACTTTGCAGCTGTAATATATTGTTTAATATCAGAATCTTGTTTGATTAAAAAGTACAAAGCTGAGTGAAATAATGGTTTAGACCTGCGTGAGTGGGATTCGAACCCCAGTTCAAATAAATGCATGAAAAAAATCTGATTGGCTGTGACGTAATTTCTGCTCTTTGGCCAGCTGCTGCAGTTTGATTGGCTGTCAGTGCATGACAACTATTCGCGGCTGGACCCTGACAGGTGGTAGAAAGGATGTATTTGTATATACTTCAGCTATGGTTCAAAATGAAATCCTGACTTTGTTCAGCAGCGTGATCACACGTGACACAGTTAAAAACCTCAGATCACTTCCAGACCTGCAGTACTCTGTGATGATGGATGGGACACGACGTGTCTGGAAAAGAGCAAGAGGCAGTGTGTTTGAGATCTCTTGACAAGGATTTAGTACCTCGTGAAGAATTTATTGGTCTTATGAGGTTTCTTTGCAACAGGATGAAATCTGGCAAAAGTAGTCATTGATGTTTTGTGGCGTCTAAACTTGCCTATCACTGGGTTGCGTGACCAAGCATACGACGGGCCGCAGATATGGCTGGCAAATACAATGGAGCACAGGCCATTGTGAGAAAAATACATACATATTACATCTATTTTTTAACTGCTCTTCACTACACAACATACAAACTATTACATTATTTAATCACACGTTTACCTCATGTTTCTTTAAATAGAACAGATCATTTAATTTCTTAATGACTTGCAGAAAGACGATTCTCTGCCGATGCATCAGTCAATATTGGGTGATCGATCATGATTCCCACATTACGGTGACGGTAAACTTTACTGTATTAGTCTCATACTCTCTATTTAACAGAGAGCGTGGTTCTCACGCCTCAATAATTACTTCTACTTCTGATTTTATTGTTGTTTGTATTGTCATGTTGCAGCATTTTATTGCTAATGTTTTAAAATATATTTTTATTGGTGGTATTTTATATGCTCTGTTGGTGGTTGATGGAGGAATATGTTTTAATATATTATATATATATATATATATATATATATATATATAATTCAGAGAAGGCAGGGATGCATAAACCAGATGGAGGGAAATCACACCCTGCATGACTTATATTTTATTCTTTATTTTGTATGACTACACTATGAAGTGCCATACAGGGTCAGCAGGGGTTCAGATAAAAAAATCGGCAGCTGGCAGCAGGAAGTGGCTGCCATTGACAGCCGGAAGACAGTAACTGACAGCCGGATGGTAGGCGGGACCTGCCATTCGGTGGGAGCCAATCAGTATCGACCAACGTGGGCGCAACCAATCAGATATAACTGCACCCAAACGCTTCAGTAATGGTTGCGATTGATCAAACGGTAAGTTCAGAAATTGGTCATCGGAGTAATTAATGTTTTTTTTTTGCGTTGTAAGTTTGTAAGTTTACTGTTAATAAAGCAATTTAGGTATTAATGTTACCATTTTCTTATGAATAGTAAAATGCAGCAGCTAGAGTTCTTCCTAGAATCAGGAAGTATGACCGGATTAGCCCAGTTCTGTAAACCCTGTACTGGCTCTCTATCAAACATCGTATAGATATTAACATCTTCAATTATATTAATCTGTTTCTTTCTTATTCGAAGGTCACTGCAGTCACCCGGATCCAGTACATATCCAGACCAGATGGTGGATCAGCACCTAGAAAGGACCTCTACCTCACTGAAAGACAGCGGAGACCAGGACAACTAGAGCCCCAGATACAGATCCCCTGTAAAGACCTTGTTTTTTTCCATTTTGTCACCGGTGGAGTTTTGGTTCCTTGTCGCCTCTGGCTTGCTTCGTTGTGGTCACTTCATTTACAGTGATATCATTGACATGATTGCAAACGATTCCACAGATACTATTTAAACTGAACCGAGCTCAAGGATGACATCACTGAATTGAATGATAAACTGTCTTTTAAACTGACTACAAACTGAGCTTACTAATGTCCTTCTGCATTATTGACTGACACACTATTTTCCTATTTAATACTGTAAAGTTGCTTTGCTTTGATCTGTATTATTAAAAGCACCATATAAATAAACTATGCTTGACTTGACCATGTTGCAAGAGGAAAATGAGGAGAGATGCATATCCACCCTGGGTTTTACAGTGATTGGTGCAAGATGCTGGAGAAGTAACTCTGTATATCTCATCAGTTCTGATCTAAGAGTCTTGAAAATACCTCCGGATTGTTGTTAGTGATTCTGATTGATATTTTAGTCTGCTTGCTTACTGAATATATTTTATACTGTTTACATTGTAAAGCACTGACTTTGACAACTTACTAACCCAGTTACAAATTTAACAGCTACTTTATACTCTCTCTCTCTCTCTCTCTCTCTCTCTCTCTCTCTCTATATATATATATATATATATATATATAGTTGTTTCTTGAAATACTACAAATATAACCGCAAAATATATTTTAAATAAAGGTCTCTGAGACTTCTCTCTTTTCAGTCATTTGTGTATATTGAGAATGAGAAGTTGTCGTCATAGCACAAAGCCCCTCCCTCGATATCACGGTCTCCGCCACGTTGGAAGGATACCAGCAGCGAAACAGGATTGTTTACATGTGTTGTTAAGAGGAGGCTCTCACAATTCTGCACTGTTTTACCATGCCTCGAAGTTATTGCTGCGTTAAAAACTGCTGCAGTACCTCACACGATACATATGGAAAACATAGGAACAGTGGAATACAGTTTTTTTAGGTTACACCAAGCGCAAAACAGCGGTATTTGGAGAAGCTCTCAAGCATCCAAAATATCGACCCATACGAGCTCCCTGCAGCAACACAGAGACCTGAACCATTTACCTCCATGCACACATATGGACATTGGGAATTGTACTGTTTTTGGTTTAAGTTCCTACACAATGCAGGAGTTTAAAAGCCACAAGTCTTTGGAAAGTTACGAGGCTTTCTGCTGTGGCTGGGTCCATCTACAGCAGGTGATGAAAGCAGTGTTGTACTGGCCAAAGTAAGTTTATTCACATGCGTTTTAGTGTATTGTAATTACATTGCATTTAGAATGCACTTCTTGACCAAAATTACAAAGTAATTAACTGCGACTGAACACTAGATTGTAACGAGATGTTCAATGTATACGAACGTTTCCAACATGTTTTGATGTAGGCTAAAGCTGTGTATGTTTAGTTATGATTTGATTTTAGCCCAATGACACATACTGTACCAGGTTTTTGTGTTGGGGGCTGCAAAGTGGACAAACCAGTTCTGGGTTAGCTAGGGTAGTTAAATGTGTGATTGCGAGATGTAAATGTCCAGTTAGATTAAAGCCATTAACAGCGTGAATGCAAGGTGACTTACATCGTAAACAATATAATTCCCAATGTCCATATGTGTGCACTGAGGTAAATTGTTCAGGTCTCTGTGCCGCTGCTGGGAGCTCGTATGGGTCGATATTTTAGATGCCTGAGAGCTTCTCCAAACACCGCTGTTTTGCACTTGGTGTGAGCTTATTCCTGTAAGGTCCCCTTTCTTTCACCTTATGTTTTTGCATTGCTTTACTTTCTTCCTTTTCTTTCTCGTATTCGTAGATCCGTCTCGATCTGTTCCGCCGACAAAATAAATGCGCAAAAATGAAAGCGCTCTGAAATGTTTAGTCGCGCCTCTGTGAAGTTCTGAAGGCATTGCCCCTGGCAACAGATAAGCGTATCCTTCCATCAGGGCCGACTGGCTCAGACCCCTCCCAAATCAACCCAAATCGGCACGTGACTTCTCATTCTCAATAGCCTATAATAAATATACAGCATACACCCAGTAAGTGCCACTCTCGTATATAAATAAATATAAATGTGTTTGTGTGCATTTATTTCACACAAACAATGATACATGCATGCATAAACATTCAGCTGGAAATTAACGTTATCAATGTTATCAATTAACGTTATGTCAAAATTATCTTATTTCTTTGTTTATATTTGATCAATATTTTAAATCAAATAATATACAATACTGACCTTTATACTTATTTAAAAAAGTATTAAACATAATCATAAGTGTATATAATTATTTTCGGGTATTAGCGACAGCTGCCATGCGGTTTTATTGGCAGCCACTTCCTGCTGCCAGTGACAGTCACTTCCTGCTGACAGCTGCCGATTTTTCGCTGAACCCCCTCTCTACAGGGTTTAAATACAAAAAAAAAAAAAAACGTAAAGTTTTCTTCAAGTTATAGCTGTAGAATAAAGTAACAGCAGTGTAAATTCACACAATCACACCTGAATGTTTATTTTAAAATATAAAAATAGGTAATAAACTAAATTGGTAAATAATACAGTGGACGTGTTGTTTTTTTTTGGTCAAGCAGCAGTTTTATTTTGGCGTGTTGGTGTGACGTCATACGGCAGCGCCGCGCTTCTGCTTCTGATTTGTCTGAAGAACGGTTTGAATCTTAATTCATTTAAACTTTTTTTTATTTGTTTATATCAATGTAAATGAATTAGTTCATTGTATAGTTTTACAAGTAATCTGTTGTTAATTAATAATTATTGGATGTAACACTGAAATGCTTTATATAACGATAAAAGACGCTGTATTGTGAAAGTAAGGCTCAGGTGAGTAAATTCACAGAAAAGTTGTATCTCATTTCTCTCCCGTGAATCAGTTCATATTAAACCCGAATTCATTCGCTGGTAAAGAGTGACGTGGACATATATAGGTAGACGCCCCATCGAACGAACGAGCCGTAAAGCCGCCATCTTGGACCGGTCGCCTGCTCCTCTCAGTGTAACTTGTTTGCCAGGTGCAATGAGCTGTCAGCGCATTAAATTAATCATATCTCACTGAATACCTCACTGATTTTGACACTGGGTTTTTTGCTGCAAAGGTCATTCATGCAGCTATGATACAGGACACATGATTCAGCGTAGTTTAATATTCATAATAGGCATACAGTTACATTATATTCTGATATAATATATAAGTGACCAGACGGCCAAAATCTAAATATGTGAGGTAGGATATTTATAAATCACACACTATAAATATGATAAAGAAGCACAAACAGATAGTTGCAGTAAAATAAGATATTTTAATAAGTTAGAAACAATTTATTATAATTTGTGACATATACACTCTCTCTGGTACTCTCTCTCTCTCACACACACAAACACACACTTCTCCCTCCCTCCCTCTCTCTCCATCTCACACACACACACACACACACACACACTTGTGAGGTTATAAAACAACTGCTCTCTTATAATTATTTTAAAAAAAATCATGCAAAATGCAGAACCACCAAAGAGGGAGAGAGAGTGAGATGACATTATGAGACAAAACAATTTAACACGCACACACACAAACCAGCTCCAACCCTGTCTACAGAAGTCATGCGGTTTACCATGCTTACTGCCTGCAATGCATTGTAATGTAACATTGAAAAACTGGGATTTTTTCAGTAAAAAAAAAATACAAAAATTTGACACATTTTTTTTTATTTTTGTTTTAATTGTGATTTTATAATATTTAGATATGAATCCAACTTGTGAAAAGATATTTTTCAGGTAGTCAAATAGCATATAGTGGAGCTTATATATATATATATAGTGGTTATTATTTTATTTTTTAACTTCATTTTCCAAAAAATGGGTATAAATGTTACATTAAATCATTTAAAATGATCTATGTTATCCCCATGAATGAAAGTTAGAAATCTGTGTATTTTATGAAGTGAATTTTACATAAAATGCTGTTTTTTTTTGTAAAAAGCCTATTTAAATAAATATTTATTTATTTATTTATAGAAATTTAGAAGATATCATAAATCCTCCCAAAACTGCACAAATGTTGAGTAAAAACATTAACAAACAGAGTAAAATTACATTTGTAAAAAAAAATCTTACTTGTGAAAAGTGAACCCGAGCCATACTTGCGATAGTCCGCCGATTAGAACAGGAAAATGCTGCACAGTGCTCTGGCATCTTCACTGCTGATACGCAACGAAACTAGGAGTACGACCGGTTCAAGATGGCGGCCGCAAATCTCGTCGCTCAGCGGCCAATAGGGCGTCTACTTATATGATGTCTACTTATATGATGTCAATGAAGAGTGAAGCTCCGAGTCAATTGAATCAAATGACTCTGTTTTGAATCACTTCACACTGGACGAACTCGACAGATGAACTAGGGAGCTGATCGTGATTCGTGACTCATCCAGAGATTCAGTTTGGATTCATTTCTTTCTGTTAATTAATCCCATTTTAATCATGTGAGTACACAGAGGAAAGACTCCCGCTGAGATCCTGTTACAAAGATGGCAGTTTTTAAAGAGGAGAGGGAAGATGTGAAGATTGAAGACACTTTCAGAGTCAAACAAGAAGATCCCGAGGAACAAAAAGGTTGTTTTTCATTCTCAAAGCTGGCATTCATTATCACAATTTATACCACGGTGGGGTCGGTGAATGCTTGAATCTGATTGGCTGTCAAATGGTCTGAGTGAGGTGTGCAGTTATTTTCAGGAAAAAATCAACTTTTTAAAATAAAGAGCAATATAATTTTTTATTTAGAAACACCAGTTTTTTGTTGTTGTTCTTGTAACAATCATACACTAAATACAATTTAAACATATGCTTTCTTAGGTTTTATATGCATTTTAAATAAGTCTTAAAGGCCGTGTTGCAAGGTTAATTTTTTTAACGAATTTGTGCAATTATTTTATCAATGTCAGACAACCCTCTACATTGCGAGTAAATCACTCACATATGCAACTAAATTATGTCTAATATTAGCCACTGGCTAATAAATTCTTAGCCTCCAACTCACACACTGGTGAGCAAAATCTAAGTACAATTTTAACACTCACTTATGTTCACTCAGTGAACTCTCTCTGACTGATAACTTCAGTTTCACTCTCAGTCAATCGATCTTTGATGATTTTTAGTTTATCTCAATGGATGTGCAGTGCACCTGTATTTGACGTATCGTAAACTCTAGTGTGAAGGCACACAACTCCCCGTCGCTTTCTCTCACACACATGCATAGTAAAAGACAGAACGAGAGTCTTACATAACATGTAGAATTGATGTGCTAAATGTAAACAATATTCTTCGTTCTATTTTCCTATCAAAATAACAGTGTTCCTTTAGGATTCTTCAAGGACCGTATAAAAACATGGATGTAGTGTCCATGACGTCACCTGTAGGTTCCTGAAGAGCGTTTTTTAAAGCTCAAAGTGGGCGGAGCGGGCCGTCACCCTTAATGTTTTTGAAAATGGTTCAGTATTGCTTTATTGTGAACTGCTGTAATCAGTCTCATGATCAACAGGGCAAACGCCTCGTGATTCCTATTTGTTTTCACCATTTTCTACTTGGGGAAAAAACACAAGGAGACTTGGTGTCTGAAATCACCAAGAGGTGTCAGATGGCTTGGGTCACCACTGTATGGAGGAAAACCACCACCTTCTATAATATTTTCACATCAATGCATGTTTGCTCACGGCACTTTCACAAAGATAAGGTATTATTATCAAAGCTGTTGTCTTTTTGCTTTGCTTTGTAATCAACTCTGTTAGCATAGATAGATTTCAGCTGCCATAATTAACTAGCTAGCTATATTTAACATTGAATGTATTAATTTAGCAGTTAACTATAGTTATGCTGTTCAGATTAAGCAGGAAGTATGTTGCTGTGTTTTGGAAGCAAGCTGTTAAATATAAAAATACTGATGTACTGTTAGCCAAATCAAAATATAAATTCTCGATTAGCAGGGTCACCTCGTTTATTCATCTAGATTTTGGTGGATGGACTAGGTTAGTGTAGTACTGACAAGCTATGGCATAATCTGTACCTTACATTTCTAGAAAGCATCAGCCAATAGACACACAAATGCATTTGTAATAAAATAGCTATAGTCTCCTCTGCACTGGACCTTAAATAGTATTCTGTTGCTTAAGCTGTAGCTTAAATGTTAAGGCTTTTGGGGCTCATGTAGCAGTTACTGTTTCGAGATTAGCATTGAGAGGGCATCTTAAAGCTAGGGCACAAACATTTTCCCACTACAAGCACAAACACACACTGAAAAAACGTACCGGCATTACACCACAGGGAGCAATATCTTCCATTTCAAAAGGGTTGGGTGGTCGTGTGACAGAGGACTGTGGTATTCTTAATCATCTGCTCCCTGGAGACTTGATACTGGAGGATCGTGGGCTTGACATCAGGGACAGCGTTGGACTGATGTGTGTTGAAGTGAAAACACCTACTTTCATACGAGGCCGGTGTCAGTTGGATGCAAAAGGTCATGGAAGACACCAGGAAGATAGCGCACCTTAGGGTTCATTTGGAGAGGGTACACAAGACACATAACAATTCCACTAAGCATGGATGTTCCCTGTGAAGGTGGAAACATGGTCTCACTAGACAAAATTCTGTGCATGTGCTGTGGTCTAGAGGGTGACATGGGAGTGGACTTTCAAATCTCTCCCCTCCCAATCCCATGAGAAAACTGGGGGAAAATCCCATCCCGTTTCAATCCTGGAAGAATGACTCCCGTTCCCGCCCATTCAGGGTTATTTTTTTGGGCCGGAATCTGTCAGTTACAGTGAAAATAAAAATACAGTAGGTTACAGATCACGGCATGCCCACTTTAGTAAAATAAGAAATTTAGAATTTTTTTATTTTAATGAACTGTAAGCCATCTTAATTCTAATTTGAATGTAGACAGTTCACTCTCTATAGATTTATTTTTCATACACAGAGTTTCGAAGTTTCTCGCTCAAGTTCACATGACCCAGACAGCAGAAACTGCATCTTGTTTGCTTTATTTTACAGAAGCACAGCATTCCGTTGTTATTCTGTGCACACAAATAAACGTAAACTGATTCGAAAGATAGATTACTTTTATCTTGTTGACTAAAAATGACAGTATTGAAAATGATAGCATTTTAACAACAATATCCCTCCGCGCTCACTGAAGCACCGCTCCGCACTCGCTCCATGGATAAAGTATTTCAGCATGTTTGTATTTCAATGTTATGTTCAAAACGTAGCCTATATTTAAAAAAATGTGCTATTGTGCAAACCTTTTTTCCTACCACACGCCAAACTAATAACACTGTCAGCATTAAAAGGTAGGCTATAATTCCTGCTTTCTGCTGTGCAAATTTTGTTTGTGATGAAAATAACTACATTTTCATCAGTTATTTTATCCACAGATTAATGCATTTCTTTCAGATTTCTAATCGGATACAGATGAAGTAGCACTGTAAGATTACATTTGTTTGAATGTATTATTGTTAAAGCGATTGCGTGTGAATGTGCTGAATCTGTTTAAATCATGCTTTAACCCGAAAATAATCAGTAAAAGGAACAGACAAACTCCTTGAGAACTAGCCTTTAACTTCTTGCTCGGTTATTGCCGTCATTATAACCTTCTGATCGGAGAGATCCAGTTGTACTCGTGATGGAGTGAGTGAGAACCACGACGCTCCGACTTTTAAAAAGATCCGCTTCTTGCTCCAGTCAGATACTCTGCTCCACTCACATACTCTGATCGGGTGTATGCAGCACTCAGTAAAAGCACAAGTCAGAGCAGCGCGCAAAAGAAACATTTAAAAGCAGATGTTAATGAGCACAATACTATGATATTTCTTCAAAAGCAGATTGTAGAGACATTTTTATCGTCCACGATCAAAAATCTTCATATCGCACACCCCTAGATTATATTATGTATATAAAAGGTAGGCTGTATTTGTGTATAAAGTTGGGGATAAAATTATATTCCCGCTTCCGCCCGCTCCCGCTGACATTTTTTCAATTTGGTGAATAATATATTATGGCAGTTGTTTAGATAATTCACAGTAACAATAAATTGTGCAACATGAAATTGATGTACATAGTTATGATGAGACATGTTGTGTATGGTGTGTGTGTGTTTGTATGTGTCTCACATTAACGCGCAATAAGAATGTGTACAGAACATGGATTAGTTAATAAATACAAGTGCAGAAGTGCAGAACATCTAAAAAATAAATAATATTAAATCAAATGAATACTTTTTCATTTAAAAGTATGTACAGTATGAACAATATAAGTATTCTTTTTTCATAAGGATACACAGACAATATGTAACAAAGCCGCATAGACAAGCGTCATAGCTCGGAGAATCTGATAAGTGTGTGTGTCACCACTGATGCTTGGTTAACGTTAACATTAACTTTAACATTAACGATTGTTTTCTCCACGTTTAATTTGCAGATCTTGCACCCATCCATTTGTGAACTGCAGGTGAGCCTCCAGTGACTTGAAATGTTTTAATTGATCGTAATCAATTTTAATTGAGGCTACAGGATAGACGTACCACTGCCACATCTACATGATTATCACTGTTTGCTTTAAAGACTTTATTAAAAGTCTTAATTGTCATCTATTTCTAAATTCATGGTTCCGGTGGGTTAATGTTAAAGCTCTTGTATGTTCAATTATTCTGGGAGCAAAACCCCCATAAGGAACCATACCGCCAAAGATAAATTGTGTTCAATAAACTCAAGTAAAATTACCAAAGTGGTCCTGTCTGAAATGTGGTTAAAATCCAAGTTAATTGCTGCTTTAATAAAGAGCGAATGCAAATTAGGCATGATTGTGTCGTGATATTAACTATGGCATGTGAGTTAAGCATGAACCATTTGAAACATTAGTGAATAACGTTTCCATATCTTTCTGAAGACAAAAAGGGCAAACAATTTGCATTGATTAATAAAAAATAAAAAACGCCAACCAATGTGAAAACTTCATTACATAAGTGATCTCTGCTGCATGTCTCAGGTGAGGGTGGTGCTAAGTGGACATCGCCCGCAATCGATGTTTAAAAATTCCAATTTCAAAGCATTTATTCAACAAAAGATAATATATTTTATTATTTTTGGTAACATAATATTCATTTAATAAAGGCTGTAGTACTGTGGGAAACATAATTAGAAATGTACATTTTTGCTGCTCTAGTAGTCTTCCCTCCAAATCTGAAGTTTTGAAGTAAATCTTTCCCACCATCCATTTTCAAGGACGGTGGGCGCACCGAGCAATATTATATTAAAATAAAAAAGTTTTAATAGTAGGTGCGAGACACTATAATTAATTTAGGTATGTGAGTAAAATAATAAATAAAAACTGTGACATATTATACAAAAAAAAAAAAACTTGAAGTAGAAGTTTGATAGAAATTGATAGAAAAAAATGGGACCAAAAATTATTCAGACACTTTGACCTCACCATGTTTTGCTTGTGCTAATGTGCTAATGCAACCTTTTCACACCACAGACTGAACAGAATTAAGCATTGCTTGCATAACGTATCATATCAGCGGCATAACGAGATGGAAATCTAAACTAGAAAAAACATTAACAGGTCCTCCATCCATGACACTGACTCACTGCTGAGCTGCCAGTTTTAATCTGAACAGCTCTTAAAGCTGAGTGGATGGTTAGATGCATGATGGGCTAGTATTAACAAATAAATAAAATAAGAAAATAAAGGTCTTTCCAGCATTAATGTAATAACTTTACAGTTTTTTTTATAGTCTTATC
Source organism: Carassius gibelio (assembly GCF_023724105.1). Lineage (NCBI taxonomy): Eukaryota > Metazoa > Chordata > Actinopteri > Cypriniformes > Cyprinidae > Carassius > Carassius gibelio. Next base: position 46,975,769 of record NC_068398.1, read on the forward strand.
TCAGTTATACATTTGACTGGTAAATGAATGATAAAGAACTATATTAAAACTCATTTTGAAAAATGTCTTTGTCATTTAAATATTGAATTTAAGTAGGGCACTTAAGTTGTCAGTTAATGAAGCTCTGTATTTACATCGTGTGTATTTTGTTGATTATAATGAGAGAACTTGAGTTTAATCATGAGGACGTTTTATTAATCCACCTATTCTTTAGAGTTTAAAGATTTAGCTAAATAGTGCAGGTTTAATTTATTCGTTTCTTGTTTTAGGATAATTAGGCCTAAATAATGTGAACGAAATTATAGAGCGCTTCACGTTTAAACATGCAACAATTTTTTAATCAGTTTACAGACAAATGTCTTTTTCCCAAGAAGTTATAAAGGACAGGTAACGAATAACAATAACTATGTTGTTGGAGCAAAACAAATATAACTTTTTAACTTTAGGCACATATAGGCCTATATTATTAAAAATTAATTAAAAAACACTGCTCTAGGGCATATGCCTGAAGGTGAGTAGATTAGAGTATTGTTTTTGTTTTTTCGCACACTTTTACATAGATAATTTAATTAAGTTAATAACTACTGATTCTTACAACAGAATGAATCAATACATAATTAACCGAAACTGGAGAATGACATTATTTTCCCAAAGAGCTGACGTTCAGCCAAATCAATTACCAGTTATCATTGCAAAGACATTTGAATAAATAATACAGGCAATAGTAGATGTTTTCAAATGTAACTTTATGTAATAATGTAAGTAATGTTTTTTTATTAAAAAAAGGTTATTGAAATTCCAAGTGTAATTCTAACTTAACACACCTCGAACAGACACTGGGAGACATTGTGCCCCACGGATTGTGCCGACTCAACTGTCCTCCCGAAAGTCAAAGGATGGTTGAAGACTTTTGACAGCTCTTTGCAAATCTGCTGCTTGGTCCTGGACCCAAATATTGTAGCCATGAATGGAGGTGTCTGGTCTTTGAGCACTTTTGTACTTATTCTGTCGTTCCTTTTGTGAAGGTCTGCTAGGAGCACTTAAAGAAGGTCCTCACCCACCACTGCCGGGGACGCCTGTAAAGTGTCAGTCAGAGGAAATAGCCTCTTGATCCTCTGTATTTTAATGGGATTCTCTGATCCATAATTTAAGAAGCGGTGGCGAGTCGCAGATGCTTGCGCTTCCCGTGGGCCCAGGAAGCCCCTCTGCTTTTTCAGGTTGTTGGCATCACTTGAGTTTGTCCCCATGGAGTATGGTGCAGACTGACGACACATAGAACAGCTCCTTGAGTGCCATTTCACTGCAGAGAGCTCCAACTTTGGGTGAAGCACCTTTTCCCTGATTCTTGCTGAAAAGTGACTGAAGGGTGTCGGTCAGGTGGCTTCACCATGTGCCGGAGGCCCAGCTGGTGTTCGTTGTCCTGAAACGGTAGGAGCAAGGGGGTCTCCTCAAGGAGGTGCTGCATTGCTGCTGGGCAGAAGAACTCATCTGGTCTGAGCATGAATGGGAATGTACCTTCTAGCAGAAAGACTTCCTCTATCCGTGCGTGGGAAATCTTTCTGGCCAAGTCGTCCATGTGAGCGCTGATTGGCCCTCTGGAGCACCTCTCGTGCTGCTTGTTGTGCAGACCGCACGTCACGATGACCCTGGTGACCGGGTGCCTGATCAACGACATGTGCACATGCGGGGTGTTTGCATAAATCTGTACAAATGTCAGCTATGAGTAGGGTCCCCCCTGAAAAACCCCCGCGAGCTGCCTGTCTAGTGTCATTGGATGCTGATCCAAATTGGACTGATAATTTGTGCCTTTTTGCGTTGATTTGGCCGAGCTGGTTGATGTTGATTTTTAAAGACTAGAGGTGCAGTGTGAACACATCTAGAATCTGGTTAATCACTTGGGCAGCGTTCGCTCTTGCTGCCGTCTCGGTGTTAAACACTGGATGTGGGTGTGCAATGTCTGCGGTGATAACACAGATGTTGAGCAAGAAGCCCCCGCCAGCAAAGACCAAGGTGTGGCTGAAGGAGAAGAAATTTTCTATGCCACCGTGGCGGTAGAAAGCATCCAAAGATTTATGTTTTCTTCTCCTGCCTCATGGAAGGCATCCCTGTACAGTATGTCTATCTCCTGCTCTGAGTGTTGTGTCGTGGGACGGTCCTCTGCCATGATGCAGTCAGGATCCAGCAGTACTTCTAAGCGCCGAGAAACACATGTCATTTTAGCATTGCTGTATATGTTTTATTTTGTAGTTTTGAAGTTTGTTTTGTATCATTAAAAACTTGTAAAAACAAATATTTTCTTACTTTATTGAACATGTTTATATAAAATTCAAAACTGATTTTATTAGTTGTGATTCAATCTTTTTTCCGAGCATTAATTGTTTGTTGAGCTCCAATTATGGGTATCAGGACATCAGCATATGCCAACAAAGGGCAGAAATGTAATTCATTTAAAAAAATAAAAATCATTACCATTACACAGGAAATTACACTTTCATGGGGAAAAAGCTGATTCACCACAAAAAGAGAAAGAAGAAGAAGAAAGTCTAATTATATTCTTTAAATGAGTACCTGCCATTTTTCTATCGATGACTATAAGCATCCATTTATCCTTGTTTCGGGGATTGAGGATTACTCACGTCACCCCATGGCAATTTTAGGTTACTGTACTCTGTTTTCCCCCGAATGGAATCTGCACCCAGGAGCTGTCCTGGGACAGTGCAACAGGTGTAACGTGTCGCTGCATGTCCCCCCCAAACCCCACCACCCCCCTTGCCAGCACCAAACTCTTTCATTTTAAACAAAAATTTTTTAATTTATTTTTATTTGTTAAACAACATGATAACTAAACTCTAAACTCTGACGAAGTACACAAATGAAGTACTTGTATAATAAAGTATCACGGTACGCTGGAGCCTCGCACTAAAATGTTCATTTGAATATATGAACTATATATATATATATATATATATATATATATATTCCAGTACAGTACAGATATTGGAATAATGTACCTAAGTACAGTAAAGCTACTCTGTTACTGTCTAGCATTTACTTTGATGGCTGTTAAAAAAGGTTTTACGCAACATGGCAGTATTGAACACTATCATAATAGTTGCTACACTGTATTTACCTTGATTTTCAATGCGGATGTGGAGTGGAGGGTGGGCGCCTGGTGCCTATTTTTTTGGGCGATTGCCGGAGCCCGGTCGTGAGGCTCCTGAATCCTCAGGAAGGACGGTTGGTATTAACGTGGTCTTCTGCGTGTTCCAGGGTTAGAGGAGTAAGGACTCCACCTTTCAAATACATTTAAGTATATTTATTTTTCACTAGGGTTGTAGGACGCTAAAGGTTATTTTTGAAATACTGTTTTGAATTACCTGCACAACGTTTTTTGGTGAGCGTTCAAGCTGTGGAAAGCCTCCAGCGATGATGTCTGAAAGTGGTGACATAGCTTCTCCACATCGTTAAGAAACCTTTTGATGAAGAGCATTTTCTCTAATTCACGGAGAGCCAGTGGCCTTATATTGTCATTAGGGTTGGGTATCGCAAATTTCTAAGAACCGGTTATACGATAAGACACGTGCATTTCGATTCTGCTTAACGATTCCTGCGTTCGCATTTCAGTTTGATTAAGTCCAGGAGCGGAAATAATTTGCGCCTTGTTTTTGTGCAGCGCACGTGAAGCACAAGCGCGTGCACAGAGAGCAGCGGTCTGCGGTCGCGCTGCAGGTTCCCGGTTTGTGTCCGATCTTTTTGCTTAAAGAGACAACAGCCTAATAAACGCGCTGGCTGTCATTAATGTTAATCAAAGAACAAAAGAAAACCATTCACTGATCTTGACTGAATATATTTAATAACTTTAATTGATTATTCTTTATTTTATTCATAAAAAGAAAACTATGCAGTGTTTTAAACTTTTAATTTGTTTCTATATTTTGTTTAGTTGTTTAGTTGGAAATTTTGTTTAGTTGTATTTATTTATGATATTGCTAATTGAATTGTTTGTTCCTATCTTATAACTGACTGTTTACTTGTCTTTAACACTTTATATTTGAAATTTATATTAATCTAGTTTTTTTTTTTTTTTCTATGGTATTTTTTTTTTTAAAGCACAGGCAAAATTCCTCTTGCAGTGTTTTGTAAGCTGCTGATTTTTGCTCATGTTATTCAGCTGCAACAGAATGCTGTAAAAAGACAGAATACATGTTTGACATCTAAATGTTTGACTTAATTTTTTTATATTGGATTTTTATCTTATTGGAATCGAAAATAGGAATCGATAAGAATCTGAATCAACAAGCGGAAACGGAGTCGATAAAATTCAAACGATACCCAACCCTAATTGTCATTAATTAGCAGTAATGTAAATTAAATGATTGTAATGGTATAGCCTACTAATGAATGCATTCAATAATCAAATGTCATGACTCATATTTGGTAAAATACAGTTAAAGGATTTTTTCACCCCAAAATGAAAAAAGACCTTTGTTCATCTTCCAGAACACAAATTAAGATATTTTTGATCCTGCATAGACCATTTAATGTAATTTTTTTTTTTTTTTTTAGCAAAATCTCAAGCCTATGAACGTTTTTTAATGATCCATTAATTAATATAATATAACTAAAGCCCCGAGAACGAAACAATTTATGAGATGTATTTTGCCAATCCACTGTATTTTAATCCTTGGATCTCTTTTGGTAACAAAGTCTACTAAGGTCTTGTTGAAATTACAGTGCTCATATTTACAGCTTCACACCATAAGAGGGCAGTATACACCAAAATATGATATTCTTCTCTACAGTAGCTTGTGTACTGCATGTAAACATATAGTAGTCCAGACTGAGGGAAATAGACCAGGACAGATTACAGTGTTAACTTTTCTTGACATTGTTAAGAATTCTTAACAAGACACTCTCTTTGTCTATGATTTAATGGTTGAGCAATTTAAATCAGATAATAATAATAATTTTTAAAGTGTATGCGATTAATAGTATAACTAACTTTATAAATTTCATGTCAGTTATGTTAAGTATTGTAAGTGTATTTTCTAATGTGATGAGACAGCTGTAGCTTGTGTATTATTGTTCCTGGACACATGTGATTGACGTAGCTGTAATTTATAGTTTTGTGCAAATTGTGAAAGTGTGCATGAGCCCCATGTTTAAGAATGATTGTAATTCATTAACCTACAGATGTTCAGCTATTAAATCTGATGTTTACGAAGCATCTGTGAATCCTGAGGAGAGTTTTAAAGAAGGTCTGTTTTACAACAGAATTGAATTTTGTTTGCATTAATGACACACAATGTTTCTGTTTGACACTGTAAAGCTGACTTGACACAATCTGTGTCTGATAAAGTGCTGTAGAAATAAAGGGGAGTTAGCAGTTTTCCTCTCCAGTCTGTGTCATGTTAATAAAGCTGATTGATGTTCTCTGATGCAGCTGAAGGAAAGTGGTGTTGTGGAGCTGCTGGTTATCTGTGTGCTGCCGGAAGGGATGTGATACACATGACTCATGTACGCTGTGCTATCACAGACTCAGAGCCGTGTGTGTCTGGAGGAGACGCTGATAAACTGCTCTGATAACTCCCAACCTCCACCGCGATAACACCTGAACCCAGCGGCCTGAAGAGAGAAGGCTTCACTAATTACATTTGCTCATTTAGCAGACGCTTTACAACAGAAGCAATCAAAATCAACAAGAGAGTAATGATAACCAAGTGCAAGGAGAAGTCTCGGATAGACTAATGCAAAACATAGGAGTTTTTCCTTTTGTAATTATTAAAAAAATGCTACAGTTAAATATATATTAGGGAGAGTTTCTGCACGTTTTGAAGCATTAACTACAAAAACGCTATATATATATACACCTATTTTACATGTAATTAAAAACACATTGAATTTATAGGACTTGTATTATGTAGTGGTTCAGGTAGACTTAGATTCTGTGTGAAACTGGAAGTACATCACTGAAGGTGAATTCGGTGTTACTTTCTGAAGTAGCTCTGTAAACCATTTTATGCAGACGATCTTAAAAATAATATTTCATAAATCTGAGAGCATGTCCTTCTGAAGTGCACAGATCGTCTGATGATGGCTTTAGCACACGTGTTACTCTGATGGACCGCTCTCCTCGTGGATTCAGATGAACATCCAGGAACCCGACGCTGGCCACAGAGCTGGATCCACAGTCTGACAAAATCAACATCACAAGTGAATCACGTGACCCAATCATGCTTTATCTGTCAACGTGAACCAGAATCTGGAGAGAAACCTGTGAACAGCTCTGTGGTTGAACACAATGTGTGTAACCTTGTTCTGTATCATACACACATCGAGAAAACCCTGACAGGGATGAATGAAGGCAGAGCGGAGGGGAGGAACTGCTGAGAAACACTTCTCTGCTTCAGTGTCAAGGCTACACAACAGAGGCAGATATGACCGGACACACACACACACACACACACACACACACAGCACAGACAACCAGCACTCGTAAACATTCGTCAGTCAAAATCAAGCCATTCTAACATACAATAAAGAAAATTACTCAAGTGTGCAAGAGTGTATACTTTCAGGCTATTCTTTATATAAGATAAACAGAGATAAACTTTGCAAAATTATGCTTAAGTAAACTTGGATTACATTCTGTTTTGCAACCATTTATGTTTAGGAGTAGCTCGATTTTCAATTCATGCTTATTTGTGTAGCACTTTTCTGTAAAGCTGTTTTGCTACGATTTTTTGTTGAAAATGTGAAAATGAAAGTTTCTGCATATTTAAAATTAAAATTAAATTTATGCATTTAGAAGTAGCTTATCAGTGGTGACTATGTCAAGGTGAATGATACGGACAAGCATACAGAATATTCTATAGAAAAGTACAATGAAGTATTGTACGTATAGTATACTTGGCTTGCTGTGGTTTTCACTGTTTTAATAGAGTAGCTTATTAAACACTTTCTCACACATATTGGCTCCAACATCCAGTTCTCCAATTTGTGTTTTACATACAATTTAGAAAATTAAACGCTCAGGTTTAAGAAATAACTTTACTCACAAAGTTCATTTTTCAAGTATGTTCAAGTATGTTTATGCAGTAAGTATAGTAATATCAGTGCATTTTTAGTGTACTTGTATGTGTAGCTCTTCAATTCTTCTTTGGAGCAGGTTGACCTACTTTTAGTTTATAAAAGTTTATAATTAGTTGTTATACTGCAGGTATACTAAGTTTTCTTTAAGTGAACCCTATACAGTACTTAGTTCATGTTCAGTAAAAATATCCATAAGCCAATAGCTTTTATATCTTGCCTGAAATATTCACTTTATTCAATGTTTGAACAGTAAATTCATGAACAGTATACAACTACTACAATAATATTAGTATACTATTACAAAGTATATTTGGAAAATATACTTGAACTTTTCTCACATAAACTAGTTAACAATAAAATAACTTGTTAGTTATTTTAAATTAACTTAAGGTATGTTTATTTTATTGATTTAATTGTTCATTAATGCCAGGCTGCTGTTACTAAGGACTAACACAGATTGAGTTTCGTTCTAATAGCAGTGGATCAGCCTGAGAACATTCAGTGAACTCTAATCGAATCAAAGCCATGAGTGTAATACAGCTGAAGACCTGATGGGAGCACTCTAGCTCCGCTGCGGAGAGCAAATACAGCCGCAGGAGCTCATCTAGACTGAGTCATGATATGTCAGAATAGAGCCAAGGGTTATCAAGAGCCAGAGATCACTGTATCTCGCACAGAGAGTGTTTCTGTGATGGATAAATCTGTTCCGCAAACTGAATAAAAACATCTGTTATTAAAGTAACTTTGCATTAGTTAATGCACATTTATGAGACACACAATGTCATCTGTACTTCACCTTCAGACTGTACTTCTCAAGAAACTGAGAGTAAAGTGCTGCTTTTAGCACGGTCGTGTCTCTAGTTTCAGACATGCATTTGTAAAAAACGTTAATTTCATTTTCTGTACATGGTTACAGCAGAGGGGCGAACTTTTCAAGTGCAATTATTATTATTATTATTGCTTATTCATTTTGACAATTATTATCAATAAGTTTGAGCTTCAAGATTCAAGATCTTAATTATCATATGTACTAGTTACAATGAAATCCATCTCTTCACATGAAAGACAGGGTAGAACAATAAATTACAAAGTCAATAAATATAAATAATATACAATAAATTAAAAGACAGTAAATATAAAAACAATATGCAATAAAGGACAAAACAAGCAAAAGTAATAGACAACGGCAAAAGTATATGTATTTTATGAATAAGAAACTGATAGCAATCGTCTTCACAGTGTAATGATGCAATGATATTATTGAAAAAGTGATACTCAAGAGCAGCAAACAAAGGTTTCCTTCTTCTGAACCTGGTTTTGGGTTAATGTGAAGTTATAAATGTACAGTTTATACACTGGATAGTTCTGTTCATGGAAGATGATTGATTTTAAGCCCTGTCACAGTTCTATTTTAGCTGTGGAGTCTGCAGTCTTTTATCTAGACTATAACAGTGTGTCAGCATTAAAGGCCATATCCCTTAAATAGGTTTCAGTCAGATTTGACAGACAGAAGTTTGTCTGTTCACCTTGATGAATTTTCTTCATCTGCTCCCCTCTCTTTTTTGTGGCGTCCCCCAAGGGTCAGTATTGGGCCCTACAGTATGTTGTTCTCTTTGCATATGCTGCCCTTGAAACATAATATTTCCTTTCACTGTTATACGGATGATGTACAAATTTATTTGCCTTGATTTCTGTCTTCTGACTTAATCGTCTGAGAGATTTAAAAATATGGCTGGATCAGAACTTTCTTTGTCTTAATGAAAACAAGACAAGAGATTGTTGTGTTTGGTCTTCCTGGGGATTTAAGTGCTTGTATAGATGCACTTGGTAATGTAAGTTTGTATATTCGTCCATTTACCAAGAATCTCAGTGTGATTTTTGACAGTGCATTTAAATTTGAAAAACACATTAGTTCTGATGTAAAAGCTAGTTTCTTTCAGTTGAGACTGTTGGCTAAAGTCAAGCCCTACCTGCTGTGTAAGGAGTTTGAAGTGTTATTCATGCATTTATAACATCTAGATTAGACTACTGTGACTCTTTATATGTTGGTTTGGATCAGTCATCTCTTCAACGCTTACGGTTAGTCCTCAATGCAGCACCTCAGCTTTTAACTGGGACTAAAATGGATGAGCACATTACCCCAGTCTTAGCTACACTACACTGGCTTCCTGTCCACTTAAGGATTGAGTTCAAGATTAAATTGTTTTTTTGTTTGTTTTTATTTTAAAAGAAACCACATGACAACAGTGTCGTGGACCAATGCAGTAGTAGCTTCACGACACACTTGAACTAGAAAGAGATGCCGATCTGTTTTACTCGACAGGTGAGTTGTTTTGATTCGTATCTCTACAGAAAACATATGCTATTATAACGATCAACAAAATTAGTATTATGGGGCATACACACCAAACGCAGGGCATCGTGTCTCTAGACCCATACGAGGATGCGTCTGATCCATAGTCTGATCACGTCTTTGCATTGACTTTGTATTTAATCTACTAACGCAAATTGTTGAACTCATGTTAAATCAATGATTTATCTTTTCGTCTGATTGATGGCCGTCAGCGGTTGGGTAGAAGACAACAAATCCCATCATTCCACGCTCCTTCTTAGTGTCATCAAACCACACGATAGTTATTGTTTTGGTAGTGCGCCCTCTAGTGGCAGGTCCTACCAGTTCCTTTAAGACACACCTGTATTACTTGGCTTTTACTTCGGGCTGAGATATTGTGATGTTTTCACTAGATTTCTCTGGTTTGTGTGTGAGGTTTTCTGGACATTGTTAAGCACTTTGGCCAACCTTTGGTTGTTTTTAAATGTGTGATATAAATAAAATTGAACTGAACTGAACTGAAATCACAGCTCCCATTGAGATATCCATGTGTCAGGGACTAGACCTAGCAGTATGATCGAAGATGTAATGTTTACACAATTTTGAAGTGTTATGTTCATCCTCTTTACTCTAATGGTGCTTCAGTGCTTCATTAGGCAGTATTACCCACCCAACAGGCTTTTGCTTTGAGTCTTTTATAAACATTTTGAGAGTTCTCAACAGTAGTTGAGTTTAAAAGTGCTGGTTTTCTCAAAGGTGGGAGAAGCTTGGCTGCTCTTATAGCAGCAGCGGAGAGGAGCTGAGGTGCCATTAGTGGCTCGCACACAGCTGGAAGCCATTCCAGAAACATGCTGCGCTGGACGTCAGCTCAAACCACATGTTTTCACTGGGTTTTCACACTGTTCCTCGCAATTGACTTGCAATGAAGAAAACGCAGCCCTTATATTGCATCTGGCTTACAAGGAGAATGACTAAAAGTCGTTATGGAGATGATAAAGGAGCGCGCTGTTCTAGATGAACCTGCTGTTTTTTACAGAATTGATTGTGGATTTGCTAAGTTAGTGAGCGGTACAAACTCAATTAACAAAGGCATTCGCTCAGAAAGCCAAGTGTAGCGCATTATCAGTGACGCCATGCTCTTTAACTGCCGAGATGCATTTAAAGTCATTGTAAAACCACATCAGTGCATTTTTACAACACGGACTGTGGTTTTTAATAACAGCTATTAGATATTTAATTTGCTACGTCTAATCAGTCAGGGTGAAATTGCAATGTTAGATTGAAGTCGTATGTAGTTCAAACCTCGAGCAGGGCCAGTTCAGATGGAGCGATACCAAACACACCGAGCTCCTTCAAATTTAGCAGCCGCAATGTTTTCCATTATCCACCATAAAGTGGCTGCTTTTCTGTTTGCGTTTTCTTTAATAAAATTGCCCGTGAAGCACATTAATGGTGTGTGGCCGACCACATATCGCTCTGAGAGGTGTGCTGTGTGCTAATAAAGTCGACGTATTTCAGCAAGCGAGTTTGATAGGTGAAGCATTTGAGAAAGAGCGTTATCTGAAATGAATGCATTTAGAGTGATTGAAGTGTAAGATTACAGCTACTCATTATTGTTTGCTGACCATGGTGACTTTCATTAGAGCTGTTGAGTTTTTCCCTGTGCGGATGTAATATCAGGAATTACTGCTGTGTACAGTCCACTCTCATAAACTGTGGTTAATGCTTCTCAACTCAAACCTGTACATTTTCAGCTATTTTACTACAAATTCCCTTGAAATATAGCTGAAATTTTTATTTAATTTTTGGTAACACTTTTAGGGAGCAATTCTCACTATTAACTAGTTGCTTATTAGCATGTTTGTTATTAGCATATTGGCTTTTTATTAGTACTTATAAAGCACATATTTTTCTTGACCATATTTTATAATACCTAAACTTATCAACCACCTCACTGGCTATTAATAAGCAGCGAATTAACACTGAAGTACACCAGGGATAGAGCTTTGTTCAAATCAATAACCCCCAGAGTATGAGCAATAGCCTCAGTATTCATTGAGCAAGCATAAACCTGACTAATTAATCACAGCGATTCCAGACATTTGCATTCAGTTAGTGAGATCAGACATCTGTTTAGTGTGGCTGTTGTTAATTAGCACACATTATTTTGCTCATTCTAAACACCCACAGCTCTGACCTGGCTGACATGAGCCGTACGTCATCGCTGTTTGTATGGAGTCAAACGAACTGCATGAGATCTCCTGCACTGCCAGAGCTCCCTTCATAGAGCTGTACATTTACAGATCATACAATCCCGCTGTAGCTATAAAATGTGCACTTCTGTTTCAGTGCTTACATTATTTCAATTTTTTTGCTTGTAAGTGAAGAACATTACCAAGAAACATTAGGATGAAATACTGTAAGAGAAGCAGTTTCTCATTCAGTGATGGAGTGAAGATTCCTAATGCGTCAGCTTGGACTATACCTTTGCAATACTTTTTAGCTTTTGACTCATTTAATCAGAATGTTTAGCTTGAACAATGCATTCTCATGAAACCTCTTTAAAGTTAAGTTGTGATGAAACGGAGATGTTTACATGACATTCAAAAACGAAGGCAGATGAACACGAGCTTGCAGCGGATTGTGAAGAGACGAGTTTTTATTAAAAATTACAAATTGAGGTCATGCCATGAAATATACTCATAATACTTTACAGTAAGCATTTTATGTAAAGCCGTGAACAGCAAACAGGTAGCAGGTTAAACAAAACCCTGAACAGAAGCCTTATTGAAAGACAGAAGCCATGAATTACAAACGGCAAACAAACACTCATAACATTTGTTCCTAAGCTTCCGCGTTTATGACACATTTTTACAAGGAATTAATGACAACAAGCCATTGAGTTATAGACAATTAGCGTGAACAGAGCACGGAGCAATTAGCAGCCCATAGCGCAGTGCTGTCAGCGTTACGAGGTGAGTGACAGAAAACAGCATGCAGCGCTGAGGGCAGGTGCAGTCAGTCCACAGCAAATCTAACGCCACAGAAACAGAATCACCATGTTTACAGCAATACACTCTCATTGCACACTGGACCATCACACTTTTAGCTCAAATATGGTCAAATGCATCTGAGAAAATCTTGATTTATTAATTGAACAATTTATGTTATATTACATTTGTTCTCTGTACAGCATTACATGTGACCCTACATGACCTTACTGGAATAGTTGGCAAGTGGAAATGCAAACCATTCTTAAGTCAGAGCATTTATCAGTTAATATGATGCAGGAACAGTATTTTCGCTATTATTATTATAACATTTGAGTCATCATTTGTAAAACAAAAAAATCTGAATTGCAAGACATATTTGAAAATTGCAATAGCAAGAAAAAAATCAGAATTGCGAGAAAAAAAGAAAAGAAAATAGAAAACATTCATCAACTCATCAACTCGAAAAAAAAGTCGAAATTGTAAGTTTACATCAGAATTGCAAGATCTATTGTAAAATTGCAATTGCAAGAAAAAAAAAATCAGAATTGCGAGAAATTTAAACATTCATGGTTGCGAGATATAACCTCGAAAAAAAGTCAAAATTGTAAGTTTACATCTAACAATTCTGAAAGATGTCAGATTTGCGAGATAAATAGTTCCAATTACTTTTTTTAAACTTTTAATTCAGTGTTGGAAATGGGCTTCCATACTTTTGGCACCATTTTACATGCACTATATATATATATATATATATATATATATATATATATATATATATATATATATATATATATATATATATATATATATATATATATATACACACACACACACACACACACACACACACATTTATATATCATTTACTGTTGGAATTTGGCATTGCTTTCATGCAGTCAGGTAATTATGTCTACTTTCTAAACAAATTTAATAAAAAGTTATGTTAAACATTTAGCAAATAAAATGAAAATCTCATAAAGTGCTATCTACCTTTACAGCTTACTAGTTATAACTAACGTGTGTACAATCAGCAAGGGAGATATATATATTCTACAGTACAGTTTTTATAACATGGTTGTGTATCTACTGTATAACTGTACTGAGCATATAAGAGAGGATGAAGTAGTACAGCACGAGTGTGTGTGTGTTCAGTGTGGTATTTTATAGGGTAAGACAGGCAAAGCTGTTCCTGCATCTAAAGCTCTTATGTTCTTCTGAATCTAGGCCTTTTGTTTGTTTTGCTGATCTGAATCTTCAGTTCCAGAGCTTCGGCCTTCATGCTGTTGCCATAGTTACACTCTCCTGGCCGCCCATGGACAAGTGTTTGCTTTGGCAGTGATTCAGAGGTCTAGGACGGTGGAGTTAGAGAGCTGGCGTGGGAGGAGGGATGTGATAGGGAATGTCTTGAGACATGGGCAGTTTAAAAAAAAGAGCTTTCAGAGACTTCCTGGGAGCTGGAGGAAGATCTCAAGGGCTTTCTGTCATGTTTACTGTCCCAAAACACTGATCTACATTAACACTAACTACAATTTTTGTCATGTAATTTGGAATCAGTAATGACTACAATTTATAAGTAATCTACCCATCTCTGCATCACATCCATCCGTCTATCCATTCCCCAAACAGCTCATCCTCTGTAAGATGCTAGGGCAATCTAGAGCCACCTGTCAATCACAGGGCTCACACACATTTACATGTACAATCACAACTTAGTTTCTCCAATTCAGTCTTTTTAGATTGTGGGGAAACCAGAGCACCCAGAGGAAACCCAAACACATGCGAACTCCAAACTGAAAGGCCTCCTTTTGTGAGGAAACCTGTGCCACCCCTAATCTCTCTCGCATGTGAGGAAAAAATAAAACCACATTTGGGTGACATGGATGTAGACTTGTAGCATTTCTCTTTTAATTCTAGACAGCGGCTTGTCTTGAAGAAAATCTTCACTCGTTTGAATTTGGTACATTACTCCAGACACGTTACTGCAGATATGTTGATAGCTCTGCTGATGGGATCCTAGCAGGCACCCCTCTTCCTCTCCAATAATGAATACCTTTGAGGAGTCTCCATGGACATGGATCACGGTTACTTCCATGGTCTCAAATCACATCCTAATGGTGTCTACCGCCATGCATCTTACAATATTTGGGAGCCAGCTGATGGAAAACATCCTCTTTGGTCTCTTGGCATTTGTGTGCTGTTGCAGAAATGTTTTAATGTTGGGGCAAAACAGGGGCCCAGCAATTCTGCATCCCAGATGATCAACAGATGATTCCTCCTGCTGTTGACCTCTGCTTCCTGTAGAGCAACAGAACGGATATCAAAACCACACACAGGCCGCATGGCAGTTGCCTGTCTGGAAACCAAGCCTTGAGGCCAGAACCTTATTTGGAGACTTCCTCTACTTTCAGGTGGCCTCAGGATGTCAGAGGCGACTCCCTGCTGAGGTGGCATGTCCAGAAAGGGCTGGGATGAAATTATGCGACAGCTGATGCACCTTCTGACCATTGAAGGAAACACAAAATAACTGAATGTGATTTTAAACTAAGGCAGAAGTAGGCATGAGCATCAAAATGCAACCATGTGACCACTGGGAGGAAGTGAGTGTCCAAGCCCAAAAGAGAGAGAGAAGCCAGATGTGAATGGGAAATGCTCATGGAGATGTCTAGAGGACGCTGCAATGTGGAGTGGGAGCTATACAAACAAATAAAACACTCTGATCTGTGATAATGATATTAGTCTGTCAGTGAGTCAACAAAGACTTCCTAAACTTACATTCACACACAACTCCCGGCCTCCCAAGCTTGGCATTAAATTTGGTATCGACATAATCCAAACCCATCGTCCTGCGAGCTCAATAGCGTTCCGAAATTAGATTTCCCTTAGGTTACCAAGAGGTGTCCTCATTTGGGACTTTGCATTCTGTGAAAGCAGATCTCTGGAATATGACGGCGCCTTTGCCACATGTGTTCTCTTAGAGCGAGGCTCCATGAATTAAACATGATGCCTTAATAAAACAAGCCAGGCCACATCCACTGGGTTATCTAGCCCAGCTCTGGATCTTTTCCTGAGTGGGATGCTGTATCATGTTCCTGGAGGCCCTGTTTCCTCATCTCCACCCTCATCTTCGTCTAGACCCGTTCCATCCTACATCCATCCCCGAGGGACTGGAGTCCAGATGTGTTTTGCAGCATCTCACGCTTTACTGATCTCCCTCTTGAGGAACCTGATTGTCTGTGGAGGTTGTGTCTTGTCCTTTAATCCAACAAACATGAAAGATCTGCACTCCTTATGTTTTTAGGGATGAGGGAAGAATAGCGGGGCTGATGAAATGACAGCCGTAACTGCACATCGCTTTCGGCATGTTTGGATAACGCTGCAGGGTCTTTGTTTTGACCTCTGTGTCGCGCCTGAGAGGCAGGTCACCGGGGAAGATGAGTTCCTGTGGCTCTTTAGAGGAATGGCCGTTGGGCTGGTATGTCTCATAGCTCTCCTGGGGTCATGTGGATTTGTGTGGGCTCCTGGCCAAGATAAGGTTCGTTGGTGAATGTTTTACAAACATATGGAACAGACAGTAAAACCAGCTTCAGCAGGACTGGTAACAACGGTGGAATGTAAGTTCAAGACACCAAAAATAAGTTTAGTTCGAATGCACCAATAAATATTGAATATCATGCAAGAAAAATCAACGCTGACCCAGTGATCTTTCATGTCCATTATGGAGCTCTCATTAGTTTTCTCATCATTCTGAGTTTTTGAAAGCTCTCTATTTCACGAGACTGAGCCCACTGTTTCCAGAAAGTGGCTGAGGCCTGTCATCACGGGCCCCTATAAAGTGAGGTTAGCCACACATGAGGCTGATTACCAGGGATTTCTTGAGTTGTGAGTGAAAAGGAATCATACCCAGGGAGCTTTTTAGGTGTAATTTCACTTCAGATGACCTATTCTATTTCAAACGCCCTAAATGGCTAAAAATGCTTCATAAAAGATCTGACTCAGCTTCACTGGACAGGCTAATGTAAAATGTTGATACTTCAGTGAAGCCTGGAACTACACATAAGTTGGGTTCCCAGAAGACAGCTCAGCTTGCAGGAACAATCACAGAGGTCTGCTGAGCTAAGTGTTGAAAGAAGTTCCCATATCATGTAGAGCAAGCAACAAATACAACGATTGCAGGATGTAATTAATACTATTCGTGTCACGTTAAAGGCTGCATTGATTTTGGCAAGTAGGACCTCTGTAAAGACATTTAACTTGAATTTACGTAAAATCTGCATTTTCAAAAAAAGTCACTGTCAGTATTTTGTGTAAAAGTGTAAAAATGGGTATTTCCGACTTTTTACATGATCTCAATAATATCATAATCATAATATTATGTTGGTTCTGTTGTGGCCTATACTGTAAATATGTACCATGGTTTACTATGGTTTTACGAGTCATAGATACTAGGAAAACAGATATTAAAGATTGTTTCTTTAGGTTTCTTGTTTAAATCTGTAAATTTGTTTACCTGGTAATTGGTGGCATCTGTCTGCAGAGACATTAGCATCTCAAAGGACTGCATCCAGCCACAATGACACCCATTCAGTCAGAGTATCCAAATCTGAAAAGATAAAGTGAGGTCAAAATAAAGAACGACAAGAAAATAGAGACATTTTGTCCAGTCAATGGACACCCACGTACCTTCCGGCCTCCTGAGATGAAGAAGAGACAGACAGCGCTGGTTTTCTTTCATAGTGCCTTTTGAAGCCGTCATTCCATCAGTGCATGTACCAGAAGTCAGCAATCAGAGATTTCCTGTACCGTTTCACTGTGGGCTGTTGCTAGATAACAGCGCCTGCACTCAGAAAAAGAGCCTGGCAAACTTCAGACTGTTTTCAGCACCCTGGAGTTAGTCTGTTTCTGTTAGACCAAGCACTTCCACCCTTGGGCTCTTTATCTTATTCAGAGGGGAAAAGGGGCTCTAGAGATGCTTTGAGCTCTTGTGCCAGATTGGTTTTTTCCCAGTGAAATCTCTTAAAAATAAAGGTGCTTATGTGACCAGATTAATTTATCATGATTTGTGGATTCCTTGGAGTCAGTTTCCATTTTAACTTTTGCATATTCCTAATGGGAAGACACGCCCGGTGGCATTGAGTGAGAGATGCCTTGTCATTGATGACACCTGCTACATTTTACTTTACTACACTTTACTATAAGAAGCAAGTCTAAGTGGGGCAGGGCTATTCTGCTCCGTGTTCTGGTCTTGTGGACCATAAAGGTCCAGGGGTTTATGTCCTGTTGCTTTACCCTTGTTTGTGTGTGTGTCCGAAGTGATGAGGTCTACGAATGAGGTAAGCAACACCTTTTCTTGTGGGTTTCCTTTCTTTTAAAGGGGGGAGATTGTTTAAAGGGTTAGTTCGCCCAAAAAGGAAAATTATGTCATTAATAACTCACCCTTATGCTGTTCCTAACATGTAAGGCCTTCTTACGTAAGCTGTGTGTACGGTATACTGTCCATGTCCAGAAAGGTAAGAAAAACATCATCAAAGTCGTCCATGTGACATCAGTTGGAATTTTTTGAAGCATCGAAAATACATTTTGGTCCAAAAATAGCAAAAACTACGACTTTATTCAGCATTGTCTTCTCTTCCGTGTCTGTGTGAGAGAGAGTTCAAATCAAAGCAGCTGGAATCATTCAAATCAAAGCAGGACCGAATCATTCAGTTCACCAATCGAACTGAATCGTTTTAAACGGTTCGCATCTCTAATACGCATTAATCCACAAATGACTTAAGCTGTTAACTTTTTTAATGTGGCCGACACTCCCTCTGAGTTCAAACAAACCAATATCCCGGAGTAATTCATTTACTCAAACAGTACACTGACTGAACTGTTGTGAAGATGAACACCGAGCCGAGACAGATAACGAACAATAGACTGACTCGTTCCCTTTGTGCCATATTCATAGATTCTGACAAATATATATATATATATATATATATGTAAACTTTAGTCATTGGTGATTACATTTTCTTTTGTGCTGCCACCTACTGGAAATAGCAGGTCACAACACACTTCAGCTGTCTCTTCACATAAAGTAGCGTAACAAAATGGGCTACAAAAAAAATTACAAGTGAAGTGGGGAAATATTCTGAATTTTATGCCAGCAACCAAAACATTCCTGTACATAAATCCAGGTTACTTGAAACAGATGCTTATATTTGAAATTTAATAATTCCAATGTTTGTTTTTTTTTTTAAATATAAAATTAGAATATTTTTAAATTGTACACACATTTTCTATGCTTGTCCTCATCTACATGTCACTGTTTGAGCTCTTACCATGGTACATTTGGGTCATGTGTTCGATTACCCAAATGCATTTTCCATTACAGATTTGCACAAAACTGTAGTGATATTTTATAAATGTTAATAATAAAAGTATTGTGAAATTATGGTTAGGGACACCATATGTGCCATTCATACGGGACACGTCCCAGCCAGGATTTTAATATTGCCTAAAATATCCAGGTTTTGGCTATTTGTACTGTGCAGGTTGATCGCTGTGATACATTCATGAGAGCTATAAAAAACAGAGCAGACGCCTCCTAATGCTTTTGAATCACTTTTACGTGTATGTTCGTTCGTTTGACTTGAAGGATTGTGGCGCACTTTGTTTTTTGTTTTTTTTTTGGATTTGTGCGCAGCGACGCTTCAAGTCAATCGAACGAACAAACACGTGCGCATATTTTCATAGCTTTGATTGTTCCCTCTAGATCTCACCTTCTCACACGCAGCCCCACGATTGGTCGACTATGTACAATACCTGCATGTTATTGGTCAAGCTGCTCTGGATGTTTAAGGCATTATTAAAATTCTGGCTGGGACGTGTCCCGTATGAACGGTGCATATGGTGACCCTAATTATGGTGTTTCCATTGACCAATGTTATGTGACTAAAATGTAAATTTTGCTTCTTGCAATAAGTCATGGCAACTGATTTTGCCTATATTTGGAGGTGTATGCGTTTACAGAAGCAGCACAGAGACGCTTCTTAAACGTGTGAAGTGAGGCAGGAATAAACCCAATCATTGACTAGAGTGGGCTCAATCATCTTCAGTGGCTGTATCAGAGCCACACTGCACCGCAGTGCACAGTAATGGTATGGAAAGACTCTTATACTGGAGAGCAGTCACGTATTAAATGTTTCTTGAGGTTAAAGAATGATCATATTATTTTTAACATATGCCACGTGACCTGTAAAAAAACAACTTTCCATTCCAAATATTCATTTTTCGAATTGCCTGAAAAACCACCTCCTGTGCGCGTAAAAACTTTTTTTTTGCTAAATATATGTGAGTTTTTGCAAAACTGACATGCTTCCATTAGGCGCATTTGCAATTTGCTCTTTTAATTTGCACAATTTGAATGCTAATGGAAACACTGCTATTTGGGTTCCATCTGGAATGAAACCTCTAGAAATAATATTCCAGATACATTATGAGAATACAATTACGTGAAAAGGCCCAATCACTTCTCACCAAGCTTGGTTTCTTTATTTGCATAATTTTGGAGTGTGAAACCAAACCGAGCAGGATTTTGCTTCCTTTCGGGCAGATATTTGACCTCCATGGAAATAAAATAAGAAGTAGCCACCACGTTGATACAGCCTGGAGTGAGTCCTGTCATAACAAATTACCAGTCCGCACCTTTGAATCAGGCGTTTAGGAGAATTCTACATGTCAATCACGTCATGTGGTTGGATGTTTGTATAATTAAGTCCTACTCCGGTGGCCTGGTCACGCTCTAACAATGGCCGAGACCCGACAGGCTCCTAAACACACAAACTCAAGTGGAGGAATGTGTCTCCTGTCACCGAAGGCTTCCTCCAGAACAGCAGTGTGGACTGTGAGGAGCTGTGCTATTTCATTACTCGCAGCTTACGCTTCCTCCCTGCATCCTCGCCCCTCTCCCAGATTAATAAGAGTACCTTTTCAGTCAAAATAAGAATATGAACCTCTGTTTTCTTTGCTCTAATTAGTCTGTAATTAATATTGTCAGGGCAGCATGAGTCCTCACGTCAGGCTGGGAGATGTGAGGAGACGGGAAAGATGGGAAGCTCTGCTAGAACCCAAACACAGATTGAGAGCCTGAAGGAGGGTTTAGAAATCCAGTCACCAAACACAAACAAAATAATACTGCACAACACTTCCACGTTCACACAGTGTTAGTCAAAGGTTAAAAGCACAGATTTTTCTTTATTAGGCAAGTTTCTTTATTAAATTGACAGAATCATTTCATTACGGAGTCTCGCACATGACATGCAAGAAAAAATAAATAAATTGTGATTTATGATTTACTAATTTGTTCCCTCACTGTTCTAAAACGTGCACACGATTACTATTGCTTTCCCTCGATTTGCTAAATTGTGTGCATGATTTAACAAACCGAGAACAAATTAGTAAATCGTGCGCACAATTTATAAATCGAGTGAACTAAATAGTAAATCAAGGGAACGCAATAGTAATCGTGTGCACGTTTTAGTACATTGAGGGAATGAATTAGTAAATCGTGCACACGATTTAGTCTACAATAGGGGCTCCGTAGTTCATGTCTTATTTTGGACTTTTAAACGAAATTAGCGAAGAGTAATCTGATGCCTAGAGGATATTTCCACAATAAATGAGTTAAATGTCAAAGTCATAAATACCTCAGTTTTGACCTGTGAAAAAGGGAGGTGGTGTTCTGTTGCCACCTCGTAGCCTAATTTCCAGACATGCACACCCAAAGTGCTCGTTGCTGCCGTGTGGAGTCCAGATGAAATGACACTTTGTCCTGTGCTGTGTGGCCACACGGAGAGGAAGAAACCCTGTCACTCCAGAGGTGTCTGTGTTACGGCAGCTACCGCTGGTGCTGGTGATGTCAGTGTTTTCCAGTCACTAATGTGCTACACACAGGCTTTCTCAGCACTGGGCTGAACTCACACACCTCAGGTCTGACGGCCTGACATTAACACGCTATTAAAAATAACGGTTCGCACAATGCTACGAGCTGATTACCGAATCAGTGCATGCAAACAATAATAAGCAGCAGTCTTTCCCAAAGGTTGTTTCTAAAGCAGTCAACATTTCAAACACATTAAACTGTCAGTGCTGGTGGTGGCCCTGGAAATTTGCTGGTGTAAATCCCTTTTAAAAGCAACGAGTCTGGGGTCATGTTTGCCGTTTACTTGTTTATCAGCTCCAGCGAACCACCACCTCCGCAGGTCACCCCTCGGAGCCTGAAGGCCTCTTAACACCTAGTTTTTTCCTATTATAACCGTGTCTGCCAATGGCCTAATTATTGCAAGAAATTCAAGCAGCTACTATAATGGCCTGTAGTTTGTTTATTTTAAATAAATATTTATTTTTTTATTCTGTGCCTCAGGCTCAACACGAATATTGTTCTCAAGAAATGACGCAAGTTGTAATGTTTGCTCACGTGTTTGTGCTGCTGAATACGCAATTACTACTCTCTTTGATTAGCAGAAACAGAATTAGGTTGTTGATACAGTGAATTCAGAGTAATGTGTGTTTGTTTAATGCATTATTCCATTCAAGGATTTCTATATTGGTACCTGGACAGGTCTGCTCCAATGTTACTTCATAAACTGAGTGGTTTTTAAAGAGCCACACCGATGGGAAATCTAAAATTACCTGTATTACAGTGTATGATGCAGCTGTCCATCAGTGTAAACGATGTGCAAAGTAATTAAACCAAAAAGTACACGATTTATAAAGTTATTGGCTTCTAAAGTAAGAAGTCGACTCTGAATCGCTGAAACGAGTCGTTATAGATTTCAAATCTTTTGCCCATCTCTATGTACGTCACTAGGAGCACTTTGCATAATAATCTCCACCTAGCGTCTTGGGAGAAACGAAACTCTGACCTGCCCCACCCCCCACACAGACGCTCTGGTTGGTGTGAGAGCATCATGTCGAGGAGACAGTGTGTTTTTAATTGTAAAGGCAAGTTTGTTTTATTTTCACTGCCAAAGAATGAAAATCAGAAGAACCAATGGCTAAAATTCATTTTCACCACAATACCAGAGCAGTACAACAAATCCCTTTTGTTGTGTTCACAACATTTCACTGATGACTGCTTTTCTAATCTCGGTGTGTACAAGGCGGGATTTTCAAAGCGTTTGGCCATAAAAGATGGTTCATTACCAACTTTATTTAGACCAACAAGCATCTCCGAATCACAACGCGAAGTATGATTATGAAGTTATGTGTTTGTTTTCTCCCGAGCGTCTTATCAGTTTGTATGCTGTCTGCAGCCTGTCTGCGCTGATCGTCATGTACAAACACGTCATTAAAATGAAGTGTAACTCCGTGAATACTCAACGAAGAGACATGAGAGAGATATCTATAGAAAGCTTGACATGTTTTCTTTAAAACTAAATAAGTGCTGCTAACAGATATTCTGTGATAAAGTAATCCATATGAAAACCACGTGATGTCTGTTTTTCACGTCTCCCTTCATTATATCTAATGTGACCACGCCCCCACGCTGAACGCGCTATTCAGATTCAAACTGAAGCGCGCGGCTTGAATACACACACACAGAAGAAAAAGCAGCGAGACTGTTAAAGTTTTTTATTTTACTGTTTGCTTCGCGATGAGAGGAATAAGACATAATTCACCCCAAACAGATGCTAACGCATAGTTTACCGTGGAGGTGTGTGCGGAACAACCAATCAAAACTGACTATGTCAGTTGACCAATCAGAACACAGTATGCTACCGAAAGGTGCTGTTTAAGTAAACTGAATCTTTTGAACAGCTTTGCGCGAACCGTTTGGGGATCTCTGAGAATTGAGGTAATTTAAAATGATATTTTGACAAAATGACAATGTTTTTTAACCTTGGATGGATTTAAACCTATTGTACAGGACTTAAAAACAGTGATAGGAAGCTTAGAATTTTCTTCTTACTGGCTCTTTAATATTTGCGTTATGTAATACTATTTTATAAAAGCAATAAGGTACTCTGGGCTGTAAGTCATGTCTAACAACACTTTAATCAATTAAAAATGGGGGGATCTTAATACAGTGAAGCAATGGCGGGATATCACGAAGAGGCCACATCTGCAAATGTCCATGTGTGCAAACGGATCAGCTATTGCCCCAGGCTGACTGTACTTGGTCTGTGTGGAGAACAATTAAATCTGTTTTCCACTATGACCTTTAACCATGAAATGTGTCCAGTTTTGGGATGGACAGCATGAGCTTGGAGCAGCCATTCTTCTCAATCACGTACATGTCGTCTGTGCTGAATTTCCAGTCAGAAGGACTTAACTCTTTGCCAACCTAAATGGTAAGTTTGCATGCAGTGAACACGCAGCTGGTTTTGCTCCAAACAGGTTCTGGGCCGCAGTCCAGCACAGGGTTGAGGAATAAGGAAACGGTGTGCATGAATGCCAGCTCTATATACCCATGCCTCGTTGTCTGATTGGCCATGGTGAGACTTGTGGCCAAGCTAAACAGTCACCCTTTTGCGTCTTTTATGTAGGTGTCACGGGGTGACGAAAGGGAAGCGGAACTAAGTCCCGCCGGAATTTTGTGTTCCCCTCGGGACGGTGTCGCGGTAACACCGGTCCACTTCCGGGTTGCGCCCGATGTCGCAATAACAACGCTAATGACAGATTGACATCTGGTGTGGGGAGTTTGATGTGGCGATCTGTGAGAGGATTATGGAGGCGGAGTAACCACATAAAAAGAGAAGTGCAGAGACCATGAGGAGGGTTGGTGATTCTTTTTGGTCGTTCGTTCTCCCGGCTATTCTTCCTGGTTGGCTTGCCCCCGTGTGTGGTTCCTCTTTTTAGACGTGTTCCCCTAGGAGAGGTGAATTCCTGGGACGTTTGGGCTGGCGTGTGGAGGTATTCGAGGACTATTGTGGGGTTTTGGCTATCTGGCTGTGCAACAGATATATCAGCGATCGAGTGGAGATATTCAGGACAGAAAGAGTGTGAGTTCTGGAAAGCAAGTGAAGACTAGACCGCGCCATCGCTATCGGAGGGAAGTTAAGAGACCGGATCTGGGATTTCGATCAATTGTATACATCTGGACTGGGAGTGATAACGTTGTGAAGTGGACGGAGTCATCGTTGGGTGAGTGCTGGCTCTATTTGCACTAAGAGTGGGTGTGCCGTGTCTGAAGTGGTGTGTTTGCACAATAAATCGTTTGAAGTGAAGTTACAGAGTGTGGGGAAGATATATAGAGTTAATGCCGGACGCTCACCACCCCGAGAGCCCACCACCGTCACCGTAATCCACACCCAGGCACTCAACTGAAGCATCTCCCAGCCGTAAGCCCCACTACTTATTCAAGAACACATACTTGCTGTTGATTACTTACTCTGCTGTGCAGATCGCAGGATCCTCTGGGCCGAATGCCGCATGTGATGTCCTTATGAAAAGAGGTGGACACAAGAATTATTCCTTTCCCGGTCACAACCGAAGCCTCTCCCAGCCGTAAGCCCCACTACTTATTCAAGAACACATACTTACTGTTGATTACTTACTCTGCTGTGCAGATCGCAGGATCCTCTGGGCCGAATGCCGCATGTGATGTCCCTATGAAAGGAGGTGGACACAAGAATTATTCCTTTCCCGGTCACAACCGAAGCCTCTCCCAGCCGTAAGCCCCACTACTTATTCAGGAACGCATACTTGCTGTTGATTACCTACTCTGCTGTGCAGATCGCAGGATCCTCTGGGCCGAATGCTGCATGTGATGTCCCTGTAGAAAGAGGTGGACACACGAATTATTCCTTTCCCGGTCTTAACCGAAGCCTCTCCCAGCCGTAAGCCCCACTACTTATTCAAGAACGCATACTTGCTGTTGATTACCTACTCTGCTGTGCAGATCGCAGGATCCTCTGGGCCGAATGCTGCATGTGATGTCCCTGTAGAAAGAGGTGGACACACGAATTATTCCTTTCCCGGTCTTAACCGAAGCATCTCCCAGCCGTAAGCCCCACTACTTATTCAAGAACGCATACTTACTGTTGATTCCCTACTCTGCTGGGCAGATCGCAGGATCCTCTGGGCCGAATGCTGTATGTGATGCCCCTGTAGAAAGAGGTGGACACACGAATTATTCCCTTCCCGGTCTTAACCGAAGCATCTCCTAGCCGTAAGCCCCATTACTTATTCAAGGACACATACTTACTGTTGATTACTTACCCCGCTGTGCAGACCACAGGATTCTCTGGGCCGAATGCTGCATGTGATGTCCCTGTAGAAGGAGGTGGACACGAGAATTATTCCTTTTCCCGGTCTCGACCGAAACATCCACGAGCTCTACTTACCCGGATACCCCCCCTCACTCCGGGACGGGTGACAGACTACCCTGGCTCTTGCTGGCCCCGTACAGGCACAAACTGCCGACGACTCCACGCCTTCCCGGCGTCCGAGGTCTGGCTCCGTTCTGGTCGGGAGACACGGAAGGAACACTGAACTTTTAAATTGCTTTTAATCAAATAAAACCTTGTTCATTTTTTATACTCTCGTCCGTCTGGTTCTTTTGGTACGCTCCCCGAGGTGATCCTGGGTTTCAGGGGTGGGTGCAGTCCAGCTTGGCCCCCCCCCCCCCCGACCTGTGACATAGGTCCATCATGAACGATATGCACTATTGTAACTGCCACCAGTCATCTTATTGATATGTGATCTAAGGTGTAAATATTGAGTTTTGTCCATTTTTTAAGGTATTTTCTTCTCACTTTTATGTAACCACTATGTATCACTCATGGTGTTCATAGAATAAAAATATTCATTAACTGCATTATCGCCCACCACTAGCTGGATAAAACAATGAATTTGATGTTTTCAAGCTCTTTTGCGAAGTGCTGCACAAATGATCTACTCCTGTAATTGGTTTAAAAATGAAACTGAACCAATTTATGGGCGTAGAGGCGGAACTTGTTGTAACTTATGTGTTGACAGGATTACTGTGCGTGGGCCACTGAAAGATTGGGTGTGTTCAGTTGAGAATACTTGTGACCCCTGTAAAAGCCGCACTGGCTACTAGTAGGCTTTTCCTGTCAGAATATGTTAAGCAAAATTAATCTCCAGGGTGCGGGACGAAAAACCTCTGTTCAGCCTCCAGGGTCAAGCAATGAATTCATTTGCTGCTATAGTATAATGGACACCAGTCCAGAGCAAAACACTAATGAATAAAAGGTCCCTTGGAGCAAATGAAGTGAAAAACATACACTGTTTAAATAATAGATACACTGAAACAAGACCTAATTGTTCTGCTTTCCTTTCAATGAATCATTTTCCAGTTGTGCTTTCTTGGAGTTGAAGCGTGACTAACTATCTCGACTACCAATTATTCCTGCATTCTTGCATCAGAGATTCTGTTATTTTAAGCTTGCTAAGAGGCACATCTGACAACAGGATCTATGCAGGAGGATGAAATGAAATCTTGCCCTGTGATTCCAGTGTGGACATGGGATCAGGCATTTCCAAGGTTGTTGGACCGTCAGACTTACTTTCCAAAGTGAGAGGATATTTAACACAATCTAGGCCTTAAGGTTTCCTGAGCAACTCTTTAGAGAATGGTTCACCCATTGGTAGTGGTCAAACCTGCAACCTTTTGAAAAAGAAAAACAAAACAGGTGTATACATCATACATAAAAATGATAAAGCCTTTCAATTCTGTTCTAAAGCATTTATTCAGACTCCTCTGAGGAGTACAAGTGAAGTATAGATGCAGAGAAAACTGACTCATCTGAAAACTGTACCGACAGGTCTCTTGTCATAGCAGGCTGAGTAGATGATGATTCCAGAAGTCCATTTGATGCACTTTGTCCATCAACAACTGTACATTCATATCTCTTCTTCTGTCGGACCACACAGGGCT
This sequence comes from Carassius gibelio, assembly GCF_023724105.1. NCBI lineage: Eukaryota > Metazoa > Chordata > Actinopteri > Cypriniformes > Cyprinidae > Carassius > Carassius gibelio. The sequence goes on from NC_068398.1 coordinate 47,003,070, forward strand.
GCTCTTGGTGGTGTGGTCTGGTAAATAAGCACTTAACCACACTGAGTGCCATTGTTCCAAATAAGCACTTAACCACACTGAGTGCCATTGTTCCTTCAATGCCCAACGGGCTCAGGGAGTCCACCGAGACCTCCTTATTCAGTGAATCAAGCTCACTATACATTTTCCCAGTGTTTTGTTGCATATCCAGTATAGGATTTGTCATCTTATAGCTTGATTAAATTGTGTAATGTTACCAGGTAGTTAATGAAGTAATGTAATTCATCTCAATGTGGTTTACGTCGAGTAGGCACTGTAAATATCTAAATCATGCTTCATCCCTTACACTGCTAAATTTGAAGTGACTGGAAAAAGTGAGTGTGACTCTCTCTGACAGGATTAGGTATTGAAAGGTGTGTGGTACAGTCAGAGATGAATGCCACCATGGCATCTCCCTACCTGAGATTTACAACCAAGAGTGTGGAATAGACAGCTCTGGGCAGACCTCTAAACCACTTTTAATCAGACTTACACAAGTCTTAATTTCAACATCTGACAGACTCTTACTTACCCAGTGACCACCAATACTTAAGCTTTTTTACTATCGGAAAGGTCTAGCAGAAAGAACCAAAATATTTCCTGTGGTGGCTGACTTGCCTAGAGTTTGGCTGGAACATGCCACCACCATGCTGATTTAAATTCTTGCCAACCTGTAAGATGTCAACATTTTATAATTCTTATGTATTCACAGTAGACATATTCAGTACATGGGGGAAACAGAGTGCTGAAAATGATAGCAGGGTGGATGCCTGTATGGTACCACAATGCAATCATCTATGCACACAATAAGTGTTTTTAATGCATATTGGTTGTAAAAGTAAAAATGTTAATACAAATAAGAATAATGAAATAGAAAAAAGAAATTAATAAGGATTTGGAAGTTAACCCTCTGAGGTCTAAGGGTATTTTTGGGGCATGGAAAGTTTTGTCATTCCCTGACATTTGTGCTTTTTTCAGTTTCTTAATAAATATCTAAATGGGTAAAGTCTAATCTCACTGTAATCAGCACAAACTGGGCTATAATAATATGTGAAATGCATGTATGTACATGATTGTGTTTTTGAGAAAAAAAAAGTGTGGTTAGTGAAAAACTAAAAAATTTGAATCACTTGAATAAGGCCATAAAACACATAAAGAACATTGGTTCCCGGGACTTTTGAGAACTGGAGCTTATAGCCTAGAATTTTTCTTTCTAAATTATGTGAAAATCATCTTGTTTACTCACTTACAGAAAACAATATATTGATTAAAATGTTCTAGCATGAATAGCAACATTGGGCCTAAGACCGAGCCTTGTGGCACTCTATTATACTTGTGTGCTCTCTTGTCTGTATTATGTTTTGTGTGTCTGATTATCTGCTATTGCATGTTTATCTTCCTAACATGTCTTTGTTCCATACTTTGCCCGATTAACTATTTCACTCTTTTTAAGGTGCACTAACATTGTGTAAGCAATGTTTCTTTTGCTTGTTTCTGCTGCTTCTTCACTTGTTCTTAAATCTGGAGATTCTATAATATTTCAGAGATGTGTTACAGTGCCTCTTACTGTATAACAGTGAAAATTTGGATTGCAGAAAAATTACACCAATAACGGGGAAAGTGTTAAGAACTCTGCATCTAAGTCATTACACCCTTCATGCACCCTCAAGTAACAACACATGGGTTGTATAACTACACATGCACGTTTATTGCTGGTTACTGCATGAATGCTAAATTATATGTTTGTAATTGTCTCTAAAGTTGTTTTAAGCATTGTAATCTGATGATTGGTTTAATGTTAACAATCATGGAAATAAAACATAATACAAACAAAAAGTCAGGTGAAATATTAGAATTTGAGGTAGACTCAGGGCAAATCTTAGAGCACAGCGCTCAAACTCAAGCCATGCTTGAACCCAAACCCAGATGTGCCAACATCAACAGGACTAAATGTCAGTCCAAGGCAAGCTTTGATAAGAGAATCTGTGTCACAGCTTCCAAGAATAACAAGCAGACTGCTGGCATACGTTATTTTGAAACATGGAAGTAGGAATGGCTGTTCTCTACACTGAAAAAATAGTACTTGAAATATTAATATTGCGTATGTCACTCTCCCTTTACTTTTCAAGCAGTCTTTGGAAATTAGAGTTTACCTTTCATTATGTTTGTACAGGATTGTATTACATATGCAATAAAACACCTTTAAACCTACTCCAATAAAATATAAAATTCTTGAATGTCTGCTGGCTTTGCGGAGTCTTTTTCTGAAAGATGGACTGTGCTTTGCGTGCCAGGCGCTGGAACAAGCATTCATGGATTTCAAACTGGCCTGTCTGGTCAGTCTGAATTGAGACATTAGCTCAGTTTCTGTTTGGTGGTTAGCTGCTTAACTTTTGGTTTTGTATATTTAATTCAATTAAAGACAGTTCAACATAGAACAGGGAGGAAAAGAAGTGAATAGCTAGTGAGTATTGGTGGATACTGGTGGATGACTGATTGGAAGGCATTGAAAATTTGGTTGCATTTTATTTTTTTCAGTCCTATTCCCCATATACATACTATGTCCTTATTTTAGTAATTACAATAATAACTAGATACTGACCCTTAACTTAAGATTAACCCATGTAGTTCATACTACCAGTAGTTTCTGGGTTTAGTACACTGTTATGTTTTACACATACTGTAAAATCAAGTGTAAATGCAAATAAAGATGCAGTATTTCACTAGCACCCACTGTGTGATTTTGTGGGGCTGAGGTGGAGGGAAAGTGAGTTATTTCCTGAACAGGAGCTGGGGAAGAGGAAGGCTGTGGTACATTAACAGTGGCCACATCACAATCACTGCTAGAAACAACCATAAGGCTTCTCCATGGCCACCAAAAACTTGTGCATAACTCACACACCAATATTTCTGATCATTCTCACCCTTGTGACTAACATAAAAAACAATCTGACAAAGAAGAAGTACTAAAAAACTAAAAAATAAAGCCCATGAACCTTTAGCTGAACTGCTAAATAAATGCAAGAAGGTTTGAACATCTGTTGCTGCAATTTCTGAACAATTTATTTGCATCCTTTGGTAATAAAATCTTAATTTCTTCTAAAACATCAAACATTTAATAGTGATTCTAAAATTGTAAAATGCAGTGCATATGTTTTAAGGTCCTATAATTTACTAAACTAAGATTAGCTAAAATAAGCAAAGCTCAGACTGGCACAGATCATGGCTTTTGACGGGCCAAAGAGCTTCAGCGACTATTGAAATATATTTGCAGCAGGCACAGCAAAAAATTGACTAATTTAAGGATTTTCTAAATCCAAGAGTCTTAGAGAATCTTACAGCAGCTTTTCATATCATGGTCATAATTGAGCACATGGTAATTCACTGGCAGAGTGAATTAGGATACTGAAGTTGGTTTTGCTTTCCAACTCTGAATTGAATGATGAGCTCTAAAAGCAGACAAGGCAACGCTTCATAGCTCATTGCTTTTCAGCACTAACATCTCTTATGTTAAATCATTTACAACAGATGTGCTCAAATACTCCCATCCTGGCTGAAACCCGACTTTCTGAAATGATCTAAGCCATGCTTTACCAGAAATGTCCTGCATATTTACCTTTGCACACAATATATTTAAGCAGAGTTTTCTTCTTGGACGTGTATTTTTGTAATCGGGAACAACAGAGTAGATACGCTGTACAGGAGATTTTCAGGGGTGGGTGGTATGATCAGTATGAGTTATTATGTGTCATCCTGTGATGAACTGGCCATGTATCCAAAGGATTTTCCTGCTTTTGTCCAGAGATGCTGGGATGGACTCCATATTGCATATTATCCCTTTATTAAAATACATGCCAATATTGGACAATACTCCTAACTGAGTAATTAAATAAAAAGTGCTTCATTAAGCACTTAAAGTTTCAGTTTTATCTGCATTTTTGCTTGCTTCTATAAGTCTCTGAGCTCTTTTATTGTAAATAGTGTTTCACAGAACTCGTACTCGAGCACTACACATCACTAGTAATGCTGTACTGGGTGCATGAATGTAGATAAATGGCATTGTGGTGACATGAAAAAAAAACCCGACAAAAGTGACAATAATCTAAGACTAATGTAAGTTCACTGTTGAGCTTTGTTGGTAAACAAATTAAATAAACTAATGAGAGTGTGTTTGCGAGAGATTTCTTAGCCCAAAAGTGGCCATAGTTGAAGAAACACCCACACAGTGCTGCTCTGTGTACACAAAAGAGTAAGTTATCCAGAGCCCCGCACCCCTCGCGGCCCCAGTGGCCTTCATTACCAACAGGAGCCGCAGTAAAAACCTGCAGCCCTTCACATGGCCAAGCCCCCAGAGGTCCGGAGACGCCCTTCTGTAGCCACCCCGCTCGCCCAGGGACTTTCAATCACTATTAATCTTCACATTTGCAGTTTTATGTTGTTTACAGTCTTTAAAGTACTTTTAATTCACCATACGCAGACTGAATCTAAAATCTGACAAGCTGTGCACTGCATTACACCGTCAACTATAGATAACAGTAGCTTGAAATACACAGGCATGGATCATATAAACCTTCTCCCACAAACTACCTTTGGCTTCCAAAACACAAAGCAGCATCTTCAGAATTGTAAAATACACAGTAAAAAGGGAATGAAAATAAACTAATAGACACATTTACAGATACACAGAGAATGTGACCGTAAGGTACGCTAACAGCCAAAACGATATCTCTCTGCGACATTTGCACCTGAATAAACGAGTACAATAATATAAAAGAATAATCCGATTAATATTATTTGCCATTTTAACTCAAATGCAAGGTCATAATAAAATGGTGTCAGATTACTTTTTAATTTAAATTAAATAACTTTGTGCATCGAAAAGACAGAACGCGCAGGAAACCTTCATCCAGCATCGGAGACCTTCCTTGGACCAATTGTGTGGACCTAACATAATTCACATAACTCTGTGGTTTCCACTGGTTTATGTTGTGCATTTAGAAGGAGTTATTTTGAGCACATTTTTTCCGGATGAAATGAGTGCACTTCACAGTGTGCACTCTAGAGGGTGTCCGTCTACTGGATTCTCTCAGCAGTCAGCAGTCAGACGGTGTGCTCTGACATCACCTCTGCACTATGGGAATGGAAATTCTCCCCGGTGGCTTGAAAACTCGCACCAGGGCGCTAGACTGGCCCCTGATCCTGGCCAACACATCCTGTTTGCTGTGCCGCCTCACTCTTACTCACTCTGCTGTCTGATGCTAAAACACACTCGGATAAAAAGAGCCCTGACCGTCAGCTTTGACCCCTGCTATTCTCAATCATGCTGTGGTCTGAAGGTGTTGCTATTCATGGTGTAAAGAGATTTGTTGAAATAAACTTTAACAATTGAATAATCCCAACCAATTTCTAGAAATGCTGTAGCTGATGTTTCAGTGATAGAGGTTACGACTTTTAAACTTTTGTCTATTTATTTCTATTTATTCTACCTATTAAGGCTATTTTCCTTCTTCCTATTTTACCAAGTGAGTTTACAGAACACACTCAGAAAAGAGATGTTGTTTAAAGAGAGCCAAGGTAAATGAGGGGAAAGGAGAGTTCAGATATTTCCTGTATGTTTTTAGCGAGCACTGCAGGAGCTCACCGCGCTTCAATGTTGACTGTCGAACATTCACAGAAACCACAACTTATCATTGGAGTAATGTGTGCTCTGGCCCCGCGAGGAAATTTACTGAATCTGTCCAAATCTTCATGGATGAGCGCTGTTAATGTGAGCAGCAAGACTGAGCGGGAACATTAGCCGTCATGTTACGAACCAGACTGAGTACAGTTTAATAAGCTTTGCTGCACCATGGGTACAGCCAGAGGAGGAGAATATAGGCATGTTTCATGCATTTAAAAAGCAACTATGATGATACAAACAGTGGAGCACACCATCAATGCAATGCTAGAAAAGAAGCATATATGAGATAAAATAGACAGTCAAATGATCTCAATCAGAGAATCATGTCATCTATAGGTATAGACCACTGTGAAACTGAAGACATGGTATTGTGGCATTACACCACCAGAAAATAGAAAAGTCTGAAAGTATTCAGAATATGTTCCCAACAACCAAACAAGACAGGTTTAAGTCCAGGTCAGTTTTGATGGCAACACTGTATGTTTTCTGTGTGCCCTTGACTGAGTAGTTTCCTTCTTATCCTCCATACGTCATTCACAGTAATAAAAGTGGTTGAATTTGTTGCAAAAGCAGGTGAGCACTCCTCAAGACACAGTGTTCACTAAATTCCATTTTGGGTCACTTCCATCTGTAGCGGCCATTTGCCTGCCCCATTGGCAGATATATTTTCCACAATTTAAGCAAAAACTCTTAATGATTTTGAAACACTTTTTAGAAAAATGTATCTTGATTCAAAAATGTTTAGATACATGTAATGAAAAACTAAGAAAACCATTTTTTTGCAGCATAACCAGAGCTGAATTCAGCTTCTTCACGTGATTCCAGTTTTTAAAGGAAAGAGAAGGTGAGGGGCAACATGAAGTATTTGAAAAGCAGTGTTTCTGTTCTGAGCTGGTGCTGGTCGAGGAGCAGGAGACTCACATTAGAAGCAGTCAGGCAGTGGGGGAGTGTGTTAAACATGAATGGACACTACTATAATATGAGTGGCATGAGGACACACAGATAGCAGGAGTCGTACGGGCCACCATGTCAGATTGATGGAGGCCCTGAGAGAGCAGTGTTTACACGGGCAGCCGCGGTTTCTGACTGGGAGTCCCATCTCTGCAGACAGTCTGTGAACTGTTCGTCTCATTCATTAATCATCCGGCTAATTTGTTTTCGCACGGCCTCACTGACACAGAGTGACTGTTATTACAGTGGCAGCGGTGCAGGATCTCGCTCTCGTCCTCACAATGCGTCCCGCCGTCCGCTGTGATAGGTGTACGTGAGCTACCGTCCTGATGAACATACTCAAACACACCTGTCACATGGATAGCTTCATCCGCTGACAAGCTGAGCAGTGACAGATATTGAGTTTCTGCAAATCAGTGCTGTGTCCAATTATGTCCAAAAGACTCAGCCAACACACCGACTCTCAGCGGATCCAAGGAAAATAAATTAGCCTTAATACGTGAGCCTATTGGGCTGTTTAAGAACGGTTGCTTTGGCAAGTTTTAACAGAAAAATAGGAAGTGATCTGACTCCAGACAGAATAAAAAGACTGAACGTTTCAAGACAGTTATTTAGACATTATTTCTGGCAGAGGAGCTTTGTTCACTTGGGTTGAGAATTTGTTCTTGTGATTTAAAGAAGCACACTTGGGAATCAAAATCAGGAATGAAACTCAGTTTTGCTTCTCAAATACAATTTCTGAAACAGGTTAACACAGCTGAGTCTTAAGGCTGGAATACATTAACATTTACATTTATTAATTTAGCAGGCACTTTTATCCAAAGCAATTTAGAATTAGGGAATAAATCAAGCGATTAATCTTAAAGAGGCAAACAGACACAGTTTCAAGCATTGTTCAAATAAGTAATATCTAGACAGAGAAAGATGATTTATTAATTTTCTAGGATGAAGTCAGATAGTGACGAAAGAGGTGAGTTTTCAGCTGTTGCTTGAAAAATTTTCAGGGATTCAACATTACGTATAGGGGTGGGAAGATCATTCCACCAGCCAGGAACGGTGAAAGAAAATGTTCTGGAAAGTTATCTTTGTGATGGTACCAAGAGGCGTTGCTCACTAGCGGATCTTGGTCTTCTGGAGGGGATGTAGATGTGTAGTAGTGAGTGGAAGTATGCCGGTGCTGGGCCTGTGGCTGTTCTATATGCAAGCATCAATGTCTTGAACTTCATGCAAGCTGTAACTGGCAGCCAGTGCGAAGAGATAAAGAGAAGTGTAACATGGGTTCGTTGAAGACCAGTCATGCCGCTGCATTCTGAATCATTTGTAGAGGTTTGATTGTGCTTGATAGAAGGTCAGATAGAAGAGCATTGCAGTAGTCGTGTCTAGAAATGACAAGGACCTGAACAAGAAGTTATGCAGCATGCTCCGTTAGAAAGAGCCTGATCTTCTGATGTTGTGCATTGCAAACCTGGAAGATCGAGCAGTCTTTGCAATGTGGGCTTTGAAGGTCAGCTGGTCATCTAGGATTACACCTAGATTTCTGACCAAAGTTGATGGGGTAATTGTAGATGAACCTTGTAGGATGGAGAAATCATACTGAATAGCTGAAGTGGCAGGGAATATCGAGAAGCTCAGTTTTCCAGTTTGGGCTTTATGTGATGAACTTTTATCCATGCCGTCTGAGATCCGTGCAGCTACCGCTGGATCATCTGGTTGAAATGAGAGATAGAGCTGTGTGTCATAGCAATGGTAGGAGAATCCATGTGCCTGTATGATGGCTCCCAGTGATTTTGTGTACACTTACTGGCCACTTTATTAGGTACACCTTGCTAGTATCTGGTTGGACCCCGTTTTGCCTTCAGAACTGCCTTAATTCTCCATGGCATAGAGGAGGGGTCCAAGAACTGATCCCCAGTAACCAGTTGATGTGCATTGGAAACTTCCTCACCCCAGGCCACCTAAGGTGTTGTAGAAATAAAACAATAACTGCAATGTGTTTGACCATGATAAATAGCCATAGTACATGGCTCTCTGCAATATAGTGCTTGACGTTGTCTAATAGTTTTGTTTCAATTTGAACCAAAACAACGCAGCTCCATGGCCCTGTTTACACATCGCAACATTAGCTCAACCTGTGGGTGATCTGATCTGGGCTCTGTTCCACTCATCTCAGATTCAAGTTCAAGTCACAGAGATGCTGATTCGCATGGGACTAATATTATCACAGCGTTTTGGTTTTCAGGCGAAATATGGTAGATCATTTGCAGGGGAATTTTTACTTTACAAATGGCCGATTCGCATGGGATTAAGATCACAGACAACCTCCGCAATTATTGCAAATGACTGGAGGTCACCAGGTAATACTAATCCCATGTGAATAGGGCTTTAGATAGCACACCAATAATGGTGTTAAATCTAGGCTTCATTGAAAAAGCAGCTTTTCTTATTGGATCTCTGCGTTCTCTGTATTTTTCTTTGTAGGGAGTAATTAAGCAGAGCAGGATGAATTGTGTCTTGACATGATTCAGGTCTCTGTGGCCAAATTACACAAATTACACTGCCCTAGTCTTGCAGGAACAGCCTGCTTCAGTCAGACTGCAGACCAGTAGCAACATAATATCACCGTACATGGAATTTGAGAGAGAAAAAGATGTAGACATCTAAACGTTTAAAGGAATAATTCACCGAAAATTTTAAGAATTATTGCTGTTCCAGACTGAGGGGCTTTCTTTGAATAATGACTTACATTTGTGACTCTGGACCACAAAACCAGTCATAAGGGTCAATTGAGAAATTGAGATTTATGAATAAATAAGCTTTCCATTGATGTATGGTTTGTAAGGATAGGACCAAATTTGGTTGTGATACAACAATTTTAAAATCTGAGGGTGCAAAAAAAATTAAATATTGAGAAAATCGCCTTTTAATTTGTCCAAATGAAGTTCTTAGCCATGCATATTACTAATCAAAAATAAAGTTTTGAAATATTTACGGTAGGAAATTGACTAAATATTTTCATGGAACATGATCTTTACTTAATATCGTAATGATTTGTGGCATAAAAGAAAATCACATTGACCCATACAATGTATTTTAGGCTATTTCTACAAATATACATGTGCTACTTATGACTGATGCTTTTGTGCCCCAGGGTCTGACATTTGGGTCTGTTCCTCACAGACGACTTTACAAATATTTTGTATGTATGGCACGTTTATTGTATTATTGTGAATATTCTGCTCAATCCATTGAGTTTCAAATTCAAAATCATGTGGGTCTGGAATGACATTATGAGTAAATGACAGATTTTGTTTGTTTTAGATGAACTAACAGAATTGAAGACATCATCTATGTCTGCATGTACAATCTCATCAGTGCCTGTTGAGGTCCAGTCTTAGAGGCTCTTCATTCATGGGATTTTACACAGAATAATTAAGTATTTAAAGGAACTTTATTGAAGGTGGAGGTGTGTGCCAAAACACTGTAATATTTCAACACTAGATGCCTCTCTGCCCTCAAACCCAGGTTCAAATAAACTTGAGCTGAGCCAAAGAACTCAAAAGCAGATGTTAATGTCATCATCATTAGCACAGGACACGGCCTGAAGAAATGAATGTGCAGAAGACACTGGGACACAATGAAAGATTTACCCAGTTTTAAACCAAGATTACTCACGCATCGATGTGATAGCGATGAAATGCTCCCAATAAATCACACATTTATCACGGTGGAACGCTGTAGATTTATTTATAGGCTTTCAGAAAGGTGATTTGTTAACTGCAGAAACTGCTCAAATGCTCTGCTAAACACAGGGTTTAAAGGGAAAATTTTCTAATTTTTAGATATCATCTTCAAGTATATTTGTGGAGATACTGAATCTCTCTAAAAACACTTGTTGAACAACCATGCTATTTTTAGTCTTTGAGCTCTTGACTCATGATTCATCATTTTCATGATGGTGATTAGACATAAATGAGTGCTTCACATCAGTATTAATGCTGTACTAGGTGAGCTAATGAGCAAGTTTACAATGTCAGAAAAGCCATACATATGGAGCTGGTTATGTGACACAAATGTCAAAATGCACTAGTTTACAAATCATCTGCTATGGTAAGTGTTTTGAGCTCATTTTTCAACTGTGTATGATGAATAGTCGCCTTGTAATTATAATTTATTTGAAAAGAAATAAAAGTTGTTGGGGTTTTACCGACTCGTGTTCATTTCAGCTAGAAACTACAGTGAACTGGTGTTTTGTAAAAGGCATAGATTTCAAGTATACATACAGAATTAGTTTTCTAACTATAGAAGAATGTTTTAATTTTTTTTATTCACTATTTTTAACATTATCTCTATTCAATTTCAAACAAACCGTAACATGGGGTGCACAAACTCTGTGCGTGTGAGAAATTATAGTATGCTTTCCATAATGGAAAAAAAAAGAAAATATAATTATAATCAGTGGATTGAAGAATTACACTTAAAGTACATTTGTGTGCCAACACACACACTGTGTGTGAAGTTTTGTGAAGTGTGAGTAATGCTAGTTCAAATGTCTAAGTGCTGCTGTAGTCATCACATCATGATTAGGTGTCTGAACGTTTGATACCAGTTCCAGCATATTATACTGCAGTTCAAGATCATTACTCCTGCCAAAGCTTTGGCGATGTGCTACAGGGATAGTTGATGTAGATCACAGCCCTTATAACCCCGAGGTCATGAGTTCGATTCCCAGGAAACACACACTGATAAACTATGTCCACATAATCATTTGTCAGGATCCGCACCATGACTGAAGTCACAGTGTAAAAAGGCGTCCACGTATACAGTACTGTACAGAGGGAGTTTCTTTGTTTTGGTTGTTCCAGCTCCCAGGGAAGTGTTTACAAAGTAATACGACCAAATTTTAAAAAGAGGGGGATTGACACTGATAATCATCATCCTCTAGAGCATGTGCTGCTATTTTCCAAAACAAATGAGGCTTTTACTTCAACTTGCTACCACTTTGCTTCCTTTGGGATTTGAACCCATGACCTTGCAGTTGCTGGCACCATGCTCAACTAATCGAGCTACAGGAAAGCTGATAGCCTTTTAATATTAGGTGAATGTATTATTCATATTTGTTGTCCTGATAAGCCTCTGTTGTGATTCTTTCCACACAATCTGTAGTGGACTCTGCGCACAAGCACTCTGGATTTGGTGTTGTCTTGAGGTGTTCAGGTGTGAGAGTTGGAAATACAGAATAAAGTGCTCTCAGCTCATTTTCTTATTACGTTTAATGTTAGTCTCTCTGGGCCTGCTTTGGGCCCTGTGTCAAGTCGGCAGCTACACTCGCTCTACAAACGATCTGTCGTGTTTCAGAGGTTTATAATTCCCTGGTCGCAGACACAAGTCTTTGAGTATTCTCCATGTAGTTAGGGATTAGATGAGTTGGTGGCAGATTTTAACATTGGGCGCAATTGAACTGCACTGCTCTAATAAAACTCGTAAAACTGAACGTTATAGCTCAGCCCTAGCTTAATGCTGAGAGTACCTTGCTTAGACGAAAATGGAGACAAGCGGGGTGTCGAAAGTGCTCCTGGAGTTTAGCTCCAATCCTAATTAAACACACCTGTCTAATCAAGGTCTTCATTACTCGAAGCTTTCTGGCAGCTGTGCTGAAGCTAAACGCTCGACCACAAGCAGCAGGATTGGGTATTCCTGATTTAGTGGATCCTATGAACAGTTCAGAATATATTTCTTGTTTAAATTTAGTTTGGCTTGAGTGTAGAGTGAACGTTTCACATGCTCCACTAGAGGGCAACACACGCCTGGAGGACACTGATGTTGATATCAAGAGATCCATCTACCCACAGTTTCTTATCTGTCACTCTTTACTCATTTAAAGCCTCACAGAAAATATCACAGTGAATAATCCAGAGTTTCATCCAGTGTTTCATCTGTTCATACTTACAGAAGAAAGACTAAAAAGCCTTTATCAGTTAATAGGTCTGCATCCTGAATCACGTACTGCTTGAGAAGACACTTAGTTTGAGTAAGTAATTACTCTAGGACCATCCAAAAAGTACATTCTCTATAGTATGAATGTGTATAATATGAATGTAATCCAGTAGTACCATGTCCATCATGTTGTCATTACCTACTTATAGTACCAGTGTCAATTGCCTTGTTTTATTGTCTTTAACAAATGACACTTTAGGGTACTAGAGTTTTATGAACGCTGTGAATTTGGACACACTGCTCGTCCCACATAACTTTTTCCGCCTGCTGTAAAGTAGGGCAGGACTGTATGCATATTCGGATGCAGCCATGGCCAAATTGCACTCATTACACTGGCTGTTCCCATGTATCATCTAATTAAGCTTCATTTGTTTAATTAGCTGCAATCTAGCGAGTGCAATGATTTGCTCAGATTGTACCATCTCTAAATACAGACACAAATGCTAATGTCTTCTTTAGAGAAACAAAAGAAAAGCAGCACATTATGTTTGTAAAGCTTTAGTAATTAGAAAAAAGGGACTTGTCATTTGTAAGAGCTTCTGGCTGTAATAGGATGCAGGAATTGTGTAATCATTTGGGATGCTGATTTTAGAGAGCAAAGCCATTAGAACAGAAAAAAACAACAACAGAAAAGCAGGACATACTTGTTATTAAGTGTCTTTAACCACTAGTATGTTCTTACATTTCATAATTTGATACATTGCATGTACTGTGTACATTCATATGTTCACTTTGACTTATTTACTGTAAAAATGGGTACTACTTTATTTTACAGTGTCCTTGTTACATACATGTAGATACTACTATAATAACAATAATTTATGCATAATTACATGCAATTAACCCTTACCTAAACCCTAACCATAGAGCAAGTACATGTAGGTAATTAATATTACTCAGTACTTAAATGTAAGTTAACTACAATGATTTTACTTTTATGTTAGTACACAGCAGATGAAGACACATGAGGAAATAGAAAAAATACAGTCTTTGAGTTAACAGGATTTTATGCAGTCAGATGTCAAACATCTACAAACAATGCTTTCTCTAGGTTGAGATTGCTAGAAAAATAAAAAGGATAACCTTCAAATTCCTGCCAACTCATCTGAGGAACAACATTTCACACACATACTTCTATTCTTAATAATCTATCCTGACTTAAAAACGTCTTCCTCAAATATCTTTGCAGAAATGTGGACAACACAAATGTTCACAATGTTGCATGACTCAACTACGTCTGCAGTCTCATTCATGAACAAATGACTCTGAATCTTTGAATGAGTCAATTACCATCCATTCTTTAGTATTAGGGCTGCAATTAACGATTAATTTGATAATCGATTAGTTGGTTGATTATTTTCTTTTTCTGCGATCAGATCTCAGATTTAAAACCAAATCTTTATTTTAATTCTGTTAACAAAAACACACTATTCCATATTCTGCCCAATGTCCTTCAAACAAATGTGTCAGCTGAATGCTATGAAAACATACAGTTCTTAACAATTTATTAGACCAGCTGTCATAATAGAGAAAACACAAATATTTTAGGAATCCATCAAGCAAAAAAATGTAATCTTAAAATGTTATTGTCATTTATTGGGCAAATAACAAACCACAACAACTAGATATTATTTATTCACATAATAACAAAAACAGCCTCCTTTGTGTTTGGTAACAGCTCACATGCTTGCTGGCATTGGTTTTGTACTTTTTTAATAATTGGGTATCTAAAATAAAAAAATAAAACATTATAAAGCACTTTCATAGATAACAGTAATAATTATATTATAACATTATAAATAGCCCACTACTGTAACTAAAGAGCTTATGCATATTGGAGGACTAACCAATAGAACCAAAACCTGCTTTTTAGCATTTATATTTATACTCTTGGTCAGCTATTAAGATCCCTTAACCTCAGCTACCACTTCTATGCTGATGATACTCGGATTTATATACATTCTCAACCGGGTGAATTTTTGTAACTGTATTTCTGAGATTAAGTTGTGGATATCTTTTCTGTGTCTGAATACCTCTAAAAGTGAAGTTATGCTTCTTTTACCTTGAAAAAAGAACTTTTAAAGATGCTATATAAAATAAAGGTATAATATTATTATTATTATTATTAGTAAAGTTAGCAATTGGCCTAAAACAGTGGTTCCCAACCCTGGTCCTTGAGGAACCCCAACACTGCACATTTTGCATATCTCCTTTCTCTGTCACACCAATTTCAGATCTTGGAGTCTCTACTAATGAGCCGCTGACCTGAATCAGTTGTGTTTGATTAAGGAGACATGCAAGACGTGCAGTGTTGGGATGCCTCCAGGACCAGGGTTGGGCACCACTGGCTTAGACAGAGGTGTCCAAATATGATCCTGGGGACCTACTGTCCTGCTGAGCTTAGCTCTAATTGAAAACACCTGAACCAACTAATCAGAATCACTAGAAACATCCAGACAAGTGTTTTGGCGCTGCTTAGAGCTGAACTCTTAAGGACACCGGTGCTCCAGGAGCAGGATTGGTCACCTTCTCGGCACAAACACACTTTCTTAAATAATTGTGCTGCCTACAACTTGTTGCACATGTACAGTGCCTAAAATATTCTTTGACCTGCTTTTGGAGTCAAGTGTGGGTCATGGGTTCCTTCAACACCCTAAACTGGGGAATCTTGTTTAAAAGTCATTCGTTTAGCCCGTACTTGCTCATGCTGCTCCTTAGATCTTACACTCCTCTGATACTTTCAGTCATCCCACGGTTTGCCAGAGAGACCTCGCGGTGGACCTTTGATGGAGTTTCCAGCTCAGTCCCGGTCCTCCAGCTGCAAGACCCATCACGCTCTGCGCTTGTGTGCCACTCTCCAGAAATATGAGCTACCAGACTCTTTTCCACTTTAGCCACGGCCCCGGGGAGGACACCGGGACAAGGAGCATACACTATAATATTCACAGACTAATAATTTATACACATAATGTGCTTCTGGATTTACAGAGAACCGCTGAATGGCTGAAACAAAACCAAATGTGACCTTCGCGAGGGGTCATTTTCAGAAGCTTGGCACTTCTGAAAAGATGTATAAATGTCAACTGGTGTATTGTCGTTACATTACAGTCATTTGAGCCATATGTTTCATTCTGTAGCTCATATACGGAAAGCTATAAGGTTAAACCCAAAGCCCGTGATAGCATAAGTGATGGCTCGCTCGGGGACAAGGAAGCCTGTGATGGACTCCGAGCTCAGGACAGAAAACCAATGAATCAGAAAAAGAATCTACAAACCACCGGCATCTGCAGTCATTCCAGAAAGTGACAGCTGATTACTGATTTTTCTTTCTTAAGGCCTATAAAATAGATACTCTGAATCGTGGTGTCATGGCCCATTTCATCTCAGGGCTATTTGCTTCTTCGTATTGGCACGGCTTCCCCAGAAGCCCTCACCTGCCTTTTAGGCACTATTAACTCTAAGAGGGAAGGCCTGCGTGGGTCAGGCAGACTCGCAGGAATCAAAAGAGGCTTTCTATAAGCCCAAAGTCCTGGCCAACTCTGGAGTGAATGTTTGACATGGAAGGATGGTAATGGCTTTTCTTTATTGAATGAACAGAGCAGCTCTGAATGGCCCCGAGCACAGAGTGGACTGACTCTGACTTACTTCACTGTGTAGTTTAAGTACTTGTCATGTCCCACTTACCTTTAATTCAAGTGCGGTCATCTACTAATAAAACAAAATGAGCTGTAGTGTTTGTAAAGGAGAGGATTGTTCTTGCCTCTGGCGTGTTAATATTAGAATTGAATTGATACAGTGGCCATTGTAACCTTGTTTAGGATGCTTTCACATGTTTTAAGAAGTGAATTTTTGAACTTGCGTGGAAGACATGATTGAGAAGATATCTTGCGTTATCGGCAAATACGTAGCACATTTCGCATCATTCGCGTCACTTCTATTTGCATCTGTGCATTGACTTTGTATGTAATCTACTCATGCGAATAATTAAATTCACGTTTGGTGTGAATACGCCGTAAGTGTTCAAATAACAGCTGTATATTTGGGGTTACTCACCTCAGCTATGGATTAATGTTAATGTATCACTGGCAAATGTAGTAAAATGATTCACTAAGCTAAATGTTAAAGTGACTATTCAGTGAGTAAATGTCTCCGACATGTCTCCGCTTGCGATCAGGGAGAGATGTAGTTCAAGAGGACAAAACCCAGAGTTTGGGTAAACAAGAATCATTATGTAAGCGTTGGAGAATCAACAAGTCAATCTTATTCTGTGATCTGAGAGGAAGGAGATTCTTCTCAGCGGTACGTCAACCACTGATTGTTCAGAAGATCACTTGCTTCAGCTTTGACTACTGTACAATCTTACTTTAACCGCTGCATCCACCAGCTTCAACTACATGTACTTACTTTATAGGGTTATGATTAGGATTAGTTTTTTGGTTTAAAGTTAGGTACTTCTAAGTATGCATAATTTACTTTTATATCTATAGTAAGCACATTTTATTTTACAGAATTGTTTCACATGTACATACGATGTGCTTATTATAGCAATTACAATAACTGGGTAATAAAACTAGCTACTACCCCTAAACCTAAACCCCTATTACATGTAGTTGTCTTGGTAAGTACACTGTAAGTACACATACTGTAAAATAAAGATTAACCAAATTAAGAGATACCTATGGGTGTCAGTTGGTGTTTTATGTCGAGCATTAGAAGTTGTGAAATGACAGTTGTGATAGCCTATAAAGTAGACTAATAGGCTCTTCAGAGCGTGGAAGAAACAATGGCCGTTTTGATGATCTCTCGCACTAACTTGAGAAGGTCACACAGTCAAAGTGACACTACAGCGCAGCTTTACAAAAGCCCAGATCTGACAAAGAAATCCACATTCCTTTAGTTTACAACACTGTGAGACGAATTCATGAAATGTCGCGCCTTTTCAGCACAAAACCCTGCGTTATATTCATATACTGTACCCCCTGTAATCCAGCTTCACCTCCCTGCTGAAAATAAAACAAAAGCAATAGAACCATCACAAGAAAATCCACTACAAATACCATTACAAACCAACTCTTAACACTTTAAAAATGTTTTTTCTGTAGTGTGTTTTGGGACATATTCCATCAGCATTGATTGGTTTTAACATGCCACCAATAGAAGACGACCAATTACCAGTAGAGACCCATAGGGTCCATTAAAACCAATACAAGTCCCATTATAACCAGTAAAACCCTTACAAATTCTGGGATGGCGTCTTGTTAATTTCAACAGTGCAGTCACGATACTGTTTATCACACTGCAGTGTTTTAACATCCTACGTCACTAGTTTTCCGTCAGTGTTTCTGTAGATGACCACTCACATACAAATGTGTTTTACTCTCAGAGAAATGGCATTTGTTTTTAACATTTGTCTCTTGAGCTCGTGTCACTCACATACACATCACCTGTACAGTCATAATTGATTGGGTTGTTTAGGTTAAACGGCAGCTTGCCCCACACGCCATGTAGTGTTAGGATCGGTCGTGAGCGCATGGAAAGCAGCGTGTCACGCTCAGGGAAGGTGACGGATAAGCAGGGCTGTCAGGATGACTAATTGCCCGGGGCAGCGGGTCTCGCTGTGGGGTGTTAACAATCACTGCCCTGGAAAGAGCGCTATTTGACAGCGTGTTCAGAGTCTGTCAGCTGATCTGAACACAAGCGCCTCTGTTGGCAGACCGCTTCTCTGGATTATGTCTCGCCACTAATGACAAACTGTCCTAACAGAAAATAAAGAGCATTTCAGTCATCTGTACCCATTCTGCTTTAAGAATACAAAACTTGCCTAGAGAAAAGAAAAATCTCCTGATTTTTTACTCATGCTACTGTCATACCAAACTAATTATTTCTCTTTCTAACGGACGATGTTCAATTTCTCTTCTATATGTGTGTGTTGAGTGTTAGGTAGCTTAAGTTATGCAATGTCTTGTGTTCAGTAAAACGTCTGGTTTTCAGTCCTGAATTTCTGATCGATCTCAGATGTGTCTTGTTAATCAGGCTCAGGGTACATTTACATGACAACAAAGTACTAAAACCAGAAAAGTTTAGATGTCAAAACAATCCCAGTCCACAAAACTCTGTATCGTTCATGCCAGACCAGTAGGTGGCGATTTGCATTTCGCATGACGTTACCGTTTTTACATTATTTGAGTTTTATGTGGTTTATACGGAGATGGTAAGAGTAATGTTTTTAAAATCTAGCTCTTTGAAACCTTTTGTGTATACAATTACATATATATTCTCAATATAATCAAAAAATGATTAATATAAAACAATTCTAAATGTTTAGCTGCTATTTGTGTTTCTTCCTTGTAAATGCATTTAAATTCATGACATCTTTCATAAACATCCCATCTTTCAGGTGCATGAGCTCCAGAGTCTGTCCAGTCTAATCTGGGTTGGGTTTTGTCAACTCCATGTAACAGGCAACAGGTCCCCGAAAGACCAAGGAATCAGAGGTGATACCTCATGAATCCACCGTGCTGGAGCTTTAAACCTTACAAGGGTTCAGTTACCAGCCCAGATCGTTAAACACTGGAACAAACAAGATGATTATGAGAAAACTGTACTGGTGCATCTCATGCATCCTGGCCAGTCCCTCAATGAGCTTTATTCCCAGAACATGGCTTGTCAACAAGTACGAGATGGAGGCAGTGATGTTGACAGAGAAAAATGACTGAGAGCCCCTATATACGTCAGTCACTCTTCAAAATAAACCCTCAGCACAAGTACATTAGGCAGAGAAAGCGGCCTGTGGAGTAACCCAGAGGAAGAGAAGCTGTAAGAAGGCCGCTTCACTGACCCACAACACAGCGCTTGACTGATACTCGCTGTTTTCATTGATACCCTCGACCTCCACAGCTTCTTCTGGAGCGACCCACGACCGCCGGTATAACAAACGTCCACTGTATTTCAATTTACAACGAGGTAAAGTTCAATCCAGACACACCCATACGCCATAAACACATCCACACTGCTCCCAGTTCTCAGGCTTTAATGAGAAAACAGCTTTATTGCAAGCTACTAATAGCCAATTAGCATTGTATATTCTGTGGTTAGTTGTGACTGAAATCTGCCTCTCCAGGTGTAATTTCTGCCATTAATATAGCGCATGCACTCATAATCTACCCAGCCACCAGAACTGTCAAGTGTGACGGGACGTTAAATGGGAATTCTGACCTAACTTCCTTTGAATGCTGGGAATATTTGCTGTTTATTAGTGCTTATACAGTACATATTCTGCATGACCACATCCCTAAACAACTACCTGGCTAACTCTCAATAAGCAGCAAACTAGGAGTTTCTTGAGGCAGAATTTGTAATTAATGGTTTGTTAATAGTGAGAATTGGTCCTTAAAACAAAGTGACTAATATTTTCATTATGAGGTAATATCTGAATAATTTGTTCAAATAGAGCAGTAACATGCATTAAAAATATGTTTTTAACGATTTCCCCACCATTGACCGAATCTTCCGGCTTTCTGTTTTCACTGGTATATGGTACGAGGTGCTATTACACATCCGAAATACACGGCAAAGAAGAAGCAGAAACAAGTGAACGTTTATGTAAACAGATGCAAATGTAAAATAACGCGATTTTCAAATACAGATCATTACATACGCTTCAGAATGAAATGCTGATCCATGTCTTAGGACCGTACAAACTTTGGATGTGTTTGGACGTGAAAAAACGAAATTTTTGTTCAAAACGTTTTCATTTTTCATGAAACTTCCTTAAATTTAAAAAGATTGCATGAAGCTACTTTGAATAAGATGGGTTTGTTTGGTTAAAGATCACAAGATCAGATAGAGAAAGTTGCCTTCTATAAGTTAACTTCAGACATTTTTAAATAAATACATGATTCCAGCTGTAATCACAGATTTTTTTTAATTAAATATACAATCTAAATGTATAATCAGCCTCGTTGAGTTTCCATCTTGACCTGCCATTGGGTTCAAGTGTACCTGTGTAAAATCGGAGCTACTGTAATGTCCCTGAAGAGGCTGCCGCGCTGGTAACGGGACCCTGAAGGCCCGGTCTGGTTTGATTTGGCCTGCGTTCCTCCAGACGGCTGCGGTCACAAGCGTGTCTCTCCGTGTCTGCTGACACTTAATACAGCACATGATCTCAGTCATTCTCACTCGGTGTGAAGATGGCTGAGCGCGGGGTTTGCAGACCTGGTCTGGACGGGTGTTGAACATGTTCCAACACGACACATGCTGCCGAGTCTGATGGGTCATTTCCTCCATTTCAACTCTTTCTTCAGATAGCGTACCGTTTCTGAGATGCCTCTAGCTAAATTAAACACTGCTTGACAATCAAACACTGTAAAGTTTACCATTGCGTAATACATGCCCAACTGTGCAGCATGCAATAAGCGCTTCTTTACTGGCATCAAGAACCTTTAACATCAAAAGAATCTTCCTATTGCACAAAAGGTTCTTTATTGCGGAACAATCTTTCGATTATTAAAAAGCAAAGCATTCTTTTTGAGAGTGCAGTGTTCCATTCACAGCCAACACAACCTGACTTGCCTGTCTTGAGAAAACAAACATTGCGGTCAAGTTAATAAGATTCAGTTATTGAAACAGAGAATTTGTAATCTCTTGTCAGATATCGTGGAGGAGGCAGGAACCATTTGTGGTTTGATTGTGTGCTGGTATAGAAGGAAAACAGAAAGCACACTAATACGCTTATTTAGACACAGGTGAGTTTGCAGGGTCACACACATCGATCCTACTGAAGAGAAGCGATAACAAGCAGCTGCCGGGTTCCTGTATGTACCTGTCATACCGCATGATTCCCACATTCATCCTGTCCCGTCTCGTCCCGTCTGCTGCTGATGAGCTGATAATGGAGCCAGTTTTGGCAGGAGATGGTGTTTTCCCTCCTCTGAGTTCATCACAGTTTACATTACAGATGACACAAGAGCTCAGTGTTAATATATATATATATAAAGCAGTCAACAAAACTGGAATTTGAGGATATAGGACAATTGCTGCATGGATGATTATGTTATGTGCCTAAAGAATGAGGTCAGCTGACTACCTGAATATATCGAATGACCAAAAATCATTAGGATATTAAGTAAAGATCATGTTCCATGAAGATATATCAAAACGTAATTTCTGATTAGTAGTATTAGTCTTCTGGCTGTAAAATCATAGACAACGGTCATTTACAGTCCAATCCTGGACGCCAGTTTGTTCTCAAATCCTACCAAGTTTGGTCTCAGATTCTGAAAAACAGGAAACCTTAATCCAAAATCTTGATGAACGGTCTATACTTTTATTTTGCGCATTTGACTTGAATGGCACACAGTGGTTCGTCCGAATCCAGAGCCATCTGTGTCCCAGAGAACAGAGTGACTGTAGAGCAGACACAGGCCGTGTGTGTGTGTGTGTGTGTGTGTGTCAAAGGTGACTACTGACTTTGTGTCTGTCATTGGCAGCCATGTAGCATCGGACTGACCAGCAGAATAAAGAGACTTCTGTCACACACACTCCTCTCATCTGCACTGATATCAGCTGCACACACACACACACACACACACGAGTAATGTCATCACAGACAGACTTCTGAAAGAAACTTTGGTGTTTAGATTTACATCTTGAGGAATACAATAAAATACAGAGAGCTTCTCCTTCTAAAAACTGATTTTTTTTTACCAACACTTGAATGTAGGTAGGTTTCATAAAAAAGCTATAAAATAGCAATTTTATCGAAGACTTCAATTCAGTACAATGATGACAGCGTAGATGCAGTACATGGTTTCCATCAGCACCTCGAAAGCTTGCACAGGCCTTATCCACATCCTAGATCCACATTTTTATACACAGTGTTGACGATCGCATTATTTTTCATATGCAAATGCATACATATGAGATCGCTTGGTTTCTTGTTATCCTTGCCTGTGTTTTTGATCAAGTGATTTTGGACTCGTTCAGGAGATGCGTAATAGCTCCCCCTAGTGTATAACAGTGGAAACCCGGAAAATTTTAAGCTTTGCTCAATTGATTTATGAATCACCCACCTTGTGTGCATGATTTGGCATGGCAGCCAATACAAATAATTAATAACCGTTTCCTCCTCTAAATCCTGTGTTTGGACCAGGCTCGGTTGCACTATGTGCTTCTGAAATGAAGAAACTTTCTTTATTATATTCACTAAAAACTGTATAACTAGATAATTCTAAAGGATTTTAGTGTATAAAACGAGATGTCATTTCAGTACATATATAATAAATGTTTTCCCGCCCTACTCTAACTATCAGTCCTGGTAATAAAAGGCCAGATCACTGAGAGTGAGCGCTGTGAAGGGCTGCTATCTCAGACTGATAGCATGTGCATGTCTGTGACATCATGATCTGGTCACATAGCGACATGAGTAAACAGTGGAACACACACACTGTAAAGTAATAAAACACCTCCTGATTACGATCTTCAGAGGCGTTGCATCACCACTCACTCATGATTTATGTCACTGGATTATTTTGCCTTTAAACTCACTATATAATTGGATTTGTGCAGATTTGCCCTAGTTAAAAAGTCACACATTTAAAATGAATCTATTTGTTTCTATATTAACATATTTACCAACGCTCAAGACTTACTGGTTTAAAATTAAACTTTATTTGGAGTATTTCTTTATTGCACAATGCACATGTCTTAATATTAAGCCTAAACTGTGTTGTAATGTCACTGTTGATGAGAATTATATAATCTTTGAATAATTTTGGATTTTAAATGCAAGATATTTAAAGTTTACCTGAGGCGTACTTGCAATAGTTCCACCAAATATACTTAGTTGCACTTCTTCCGCGCAATTAAAGTGCATTAAGTACAAATTGAGTTGTTCTAATTTAGCACACTTAAGTAGACCGGTTTTGTATACTAAAAGTACTATTTTTTTAAGTACATTAATATGTAAATGTATTTGTAGTATAATGTTTTTCAAATACCACCATGCTAGTGAACCATATCTGACCTACAACAATAAAGCTACTTAAAATGTGTTTTTCTAAAAAAAAAAAAAAAACTCTTTAAGTACATGCACTTCCATTAAAACTAATTAGATCTTCTTTTTTGTTATAGGAAAACTTCATTAAAACATTAAATGTAACTGTTTCCTCAGCGGCTAACAAGCTTGCTACAGGTTTTTTTTGTAGCATGTATGTTATTAGCTGCACCGCTGCAAGAAGAAGCTTTATGATTGGTCCAGAGAGTCTGCAGCTGGACCCATGTGATAGATGCATGTGCTTTAGTCCTGCACACCAGCACTGAGACCAATACACAACTCTCCAACAATATTTACACTTCACTCAAACTGGTCTAATGAAGTCCTAATCCTCAGGAAAACAGCCAGTTGAGTTGGCTGGAGTTAGACGTGTGGGTGAACTGTTGATTCATGGTGTGCTAGTAATAAAAGAATGATAAATGTGGGCCGTAGACATAGTCCTAACTCTGCAAACGCTTCTGTCAATGATAAACTTTTATTAGAATGTTCTGCGTCTGCTTCATGTGAAACCAGCGTTAACGTTATTATCATTCAACCAACAGCTCGTATCTTCCCGGACATTTCATAAACCACACACACACACCTCCAGCCAGACTCTGCAGCTCTCGTAGCTCAGGCGAAGAGCACAGAGGCGTTGGCCGTGTAATTCGTGTTTCCTGTCAGATCACTGGAGGAATTCTTCCTCTCAGAGCCAAAACGGTTTGTGCTTTTCCTTTCTGCATAATTAAGGTTTCAGCGAGATGACCATCCCATTAATCACAGCCTTGAGAGGAGCCACTCCAGCAAATACTTCTCAAATACTCTCTAATTTGTTGTTCTAAAATATTTTTGGATGCCAAAACGCCAGCTTTTAAGAGAAGCACTTTTCAGCCATTGCTAGAATAATGGAGGCAGTGTGTTGAGTTTGGACGGTTTCGTTCGCTCTGAGCGTAGAAAAAGGTAAAGTTAAACCTACCTTTTCTAAAGAAAATGTAAAGGGTCTTCAGCTGTGCAAAACGCATTACCCTGATGGAACAGTGGTTGCTAGGGTCCTGCTATGTGGTTGCTAAGGTGCTTTAAGTAGTCACACCTTGTCTGTTTTGCACTGTGTATCATGCTGTTATTGGCTGCAAGACAAACTTCAAGAGATAGTTCACACCTAAATGAACATTTACTCATTCTCTACTCACCCTCAGGCCGTCCAAGGCTACGTCTACATTAATCTGGATACACTGGAAAGAGGCGTTTACCTTTTTAAAACACGTTTTCCAAAAGTGTCTCATCCACACTGAAACATCAGAAAACGTTAAATTAGCTTTCTGTGCATGAGTAAAGCCTAAAAAAAGCTCACTGCAGATGATACACACCGAACAAAGACGTTTTCATGCAGTTTTAGAATTAATTTACAAACTATAGGACCGGTGACTAGTCGACATTAAGCTTCATGGTAGAGCACTGAAGTCGAATAGTTGATTAGTCTATTAGTATGTATAAACATGGATATATAATAGTATAATATGCGTCACATGACTAAACTTGCATCATCGTTTTTCGAAAACGACGTCAAATTTATCCACTTTGGAGAGTGTTTTCAAAAAGCTGAGTTTTCCGTGACTAAAAGCGTAATCTCAGTGTGGGTGGTGGGCCAGAACGGAGAGAAAAAGATGCATTTTTAAATGTATTAATGTGCACATGGTCCAAGATGTAGGTTACTTTTTTTCTCCAATAGAACAGTAAATATTTTTAGCTGAAACCGTGTTCCTTGGTGGTCTTATGAAGAGAAAAATCAGTCTGTGCTAGACACTGAACATTATTATTTTCCACAGACTGGTTCTTTCGGACAGTTTGCTTAAAATAAATGTTTCAATTAACCAATTTTGTTGAATAATCAAACAAAGACATTACATTAATGCTAATATGTATATTATTAAAGCACCCAATAATGATGTGAAACATGGATGTTTTTCATGTCTAAAGTATATAAAGTGAATAGTGTGACTGTCAGGCGTCTGAAAGTGAGTTTTTATTGAGTCACTGAACTTTTTCAGAAGCTTCAGTCTAAAAAGAACCTGTTCAAAACAATGGTTTGTTTGTGATCCCTGTTGGCAGCACAAGTGATAATGCTGTAAATAATGATCAGTTTCTTGCACAGGCTGATTGTTTCGCTTCATAAGACCTCAAATATATCATCAGGAGCAACAGGGTTTCATTTTGTGGGGGTTTTCTATTCTCAAATCATGCATCCACTGACTTGCATTTAATGACTCACCAAGGACCACAGGTTCAGCTAAAAATCTTCTTTACGGCTCTACTCAAGAAAAGACATCTTAGATGTCCTGAGGCTGGGTAAAGCAGATTTCATTCTTAGGTGAGCTATCCTTTTAAAAACTCAGCATACACATTCATACATGCATTTACTCAGTACAAATGTATATCTTATAAGCATCTGTTTTATTCAGAATTGTATGTATAATTTTCATATTTAAAATGAATATTATTACACCCCATTTTAACTCTATTCAGCATTGCTGGAGTCATAAAGAGCATCTCTTTAACCCTCGCTCGCCCTCAGACAGTAATTGCTGGCTTTTCACTTCTCATGTGTTTTACATTTCCTCTACGGATTGGAGTGCAATGGAGCATTCTTCCACAAGCCCTCAGTTTACCCAAGTGTGGTTTTCCAGACCCGGGCTATATTATCGGAGCCTGTGCCACGCTGCCGATTAGATGGTGGAAAATTCACCAGGATCTGAAGGCTCCTTTCATGATGTTGACGGTCGAGGCGGTCTCTGACACATCACATGAGCGGCGCAGACAACCAAATCATGAGTGTTTGGCATCTGTGTCAAATCCTGTTACCTTTAATTGAGAGGCTGGAGATGATAGTGAGAGAGCGAGGCTTCAAATATTGACTCATGACTACGGATTGAGATGCTGACTTCAGAGCAAAGTGTGGAGGGGGTTTACATAGTAACATATTACACAAATCAACTTATAAGTCAAATCCCAACAGTTGCAAGAGTTTATTGACTATATCTTGAAAATGATGTTGAACCATTATGCATCTCATGTATGTTCCATGTTTACAAATCAAGGGTTGTGTCTGATTGTGAAGGATGTTGTATAAAGCATCCACTATATTAGTGCACTGAATGTCCTCAACTTACAGTTAAAAAGGAAGATCTTTGTAGGACGTATAGTATGGTCATAAAAGAAAACATACATACATTTAGGTGTGTATAGAATATAAAGAGTTGCTAAGCCAACATGTTAACACGCGTGTCTCAATGCGTTAAAACAGTGCCTGGCATATTTCTACCAACACTCGTTATCCTGTGAAAGACAGCTGTCTGCTGAGGCGCTTCAGCTTGTAAAGGACATTTGAACACCACGTCTTCAGCTGCCATGTTTTCATATAAATGATGTGTGTTCATGGCACACAAATGATTTTGGCTTCTCTATCCCAAAGAACCCCACTGAAAAAAAAACTGTATACACAGGTTAGATATGTTTTGAAGCATGGCAGCTTTCCCAAAAGCATTGTAAGCTTAAGTTGATCATAAGCTTAAGTTGATTTTTTTACATAGGAACAGTTGACAGAAGTGGACATGAGTCAAATGAAAAATTTTCTTGTTTGAAAGAAAATGAAATCCAAAGAGCCAATCCAAAAGATGTCCATATTAAAAAAGTGGACATTCTGTAGAAGCATTAAGCTTAATTCTTATTGGACATAGACTGAAAAATTATAGAATGACCCATAAAGGAGTCTGAAGTGTGGAGCTGCGGTAGTAAGTCCAGATATTGTCTTGCAGTAAAAGCATGTAGTTTCCCATCATTAGGGAGTCAAGGTGCTCTGAGGACATTTGGATGCGAGTCGGGATCGGTAGCGTCGCTGGAAGCAGAGCATCAGGTGAAAGTTCATGGGAGTGCTGGCTTCTGGAGTTCCGCTGCTTTGTTTGACACTCCTGGTGGGGTGACCCCGTGTGACCCCAGCACATGCACTTCCTCCTCCACCCCGCTCCGTTTGACCTGTGACAGCGGAGGCCCCTCGCTAGCGCTCAGCTCTAAACTTCACTTTGCCTCCATCCAGACAACAATCAATGGGGTTCTGTCCCTCCTCAAGATAAATGACTCTCCCAACAATGCCAGCGCACTCTTACTTTCACTCCATTCAGAAAACGGGACACTTATCTTGAGCTGTCCAAGAATCGGCGACGTCCCCCTCCTCCGTAGCAAAAGGAAACTGCTTTTCTCATGCAGAGCACCTCAGGAAATTAAAAGCTTTCGCTCCTCATCATCTCCAACATCTAACACGTCCAGGACATGAGACAAAGTGTCATTGTTGGCTTGGGAAAGTGAGCTGAAGGTCCCGTCTAGATCTAGGGCAGAGCACAGAAAGGCCTGATATCTTGCATCTTAGTGATTGATTACTTCCAGGTTATCGACATCGTCAGACGTCATGTATTCTCGCGTAGCCAGACCTACACACTGACAGCTAAAGGTCTGGAAGTCATGGCAGCGTTCAGTGGCCGAAGTCTTGCTATTAGACCATTTGACATGTCCAACAACGAATCACAGTTCGTTTCAGTCTTCATCGCGTTTCGAGGCATGGAAATGTCGCCATTTGTAAACACTTTGGCTTTCTTCTTTCGCGGGGGGTTTGGTGCCATGGTATCTTTGTTTCCAGGTGGATCGTTAAAGACGTGACACACGTCTCACGGAAATCCTGTAGAATTTAACCAATCCGATGACGACTTTGACACTCCTGTAGCATTTCCACTTTTGTGTCCCATATATGCACCAGACGTTTAGCCAACGTCCGTTAGCCATCATGGCTACTGTTTACACACAAACACACATCTGACTTTCATTAGTCATAGTCATAAAACAAACATTCCCTAAACGCTTCATTAGAGCACATGTTGGAAAACTCACCATCATTATAACACAAGCCTTTGCTTTCACAAGCAAAAAAAAGTGTGTATTTATATATGGTATGCATTCAGATTTCTGTTTATAATGAGCGGCTAATCACCTTAATCACCCGCGAGAGGTGATTTTTCAGGCTGGTGGTGTTTGCAGTGTTATTAAGAGTTTTAATAAGAAGGCTTATGATGGAGACGCTGGGATAGTCTCCAACATCCTCAAGAACCTCCAGATTGATTGGCTGGATAAAGTATTGATGGGAATAGTTAATAACTCAATCTCATGTGGCTCCAAACCTGTATCCTAGCATACAGGTCACACGGTGGCCATGTTTTCAAGCTCTAGGGACCTTAAATGTATGAATAAAGTAGTGCTTGTTACATAATCACAATCACAAATGAGCTTTGGCAGAACAGAAGGTTTTTTTAGCCAAAAAAATAATAATTTTAATCTGGAAGCATATGGTTTAAGACTTGAAACCGAGTCATATAGACCTCTGTCCAAGGCAACTAAAGCCTGTCATTGTGTGGGAAAAAAGCTTTTCCACAAAGAGTTATTAGGATAACCTGGGGGTGAGTAAATGATTTCAAAAATCTATTTTGGGGAGTCAGTTTTGCTACCATAATTAGGCTTCTTCACACAACCTTGAAGTTTTTAATACAAGCAGTCTCAGTTTCCAGTGTTCACCTGTTTCCTCTGGATACAGATGTCCTTGTGCAGCATGCCACTGTCAGACTGTAACTTTTTAATCAGTCAGTGAATAACACGATTTTTGCAACACTAATATCGCACAGCACAGCAACACCAAGGCCATGGGCTTCGAGTCCCACAAAAACACAAATACTCATAAATGTTAAACCTGAATGTTCTGTTTTTTACATGACAGAAGTTCTTTTACTCTCACTATTACGATTTGGCTAAACTCCATCTTTTTCCTTCATCCCATGACACTCTGCATGAATTACGTCTATAACGTTCATTACACTGTAAATAATCAACTGCACATAAATTAGAATGCAACTCTATAATAAAAAATAATGAAGCAGCGCAACAGTTTCAGTGCTGATAATAAATCAGCATATTAGACTGATTTCTGAAGGATCATGTGACACTGAAGACTGGAGTAATGATGCTGAAAATTCCTCCACTGCGTCACATAAATAAATTATGTTTTAACGTATATTAACATAGGAAACCAATATTAGAAACTGCAATACTATTTCACAATATTACAGTTTTTTCTGTATTTTTGTACAAATAAATACAGTCTTGATGAGCAGAAGAAACATTACAGATAATGCATAGTCAATAGATGATCTTTATCACTAAACACACTTCCATCAGAGCGATCAGAACTATGATGCAAAGCTTTCTGCACAAATTTCTAGCTTATTCTGTGGCTACATATCAAATGTAGTAAACAAACGAATGTGAAACATTAATTAGAGTTTAAACTGAGAAGTCAAACTAGCATTTTCACTCTGGACTGTGACAAAAGTCAATTACAGAGCAGTTGCTTCTATGTTGCTAAATTTAGACTAATTAGGCTAACTATAATGTTTGGTTATAATGGAAAGCATTACTACTTACAGAACATTGGTGTTTTTTATTAAATTAATAACACTGCCGTTCAGTAATTCACAACATCTAATGAAATTTGGCTTTATTTAAATATAGCAGAAGCAGAATAATTGTCAAATGTATTTATATAGTATGCAGCAGTATTATCATATTGCCCCGGACATGGAGTGCACTTCTGTTATAGTTCTTCATTATTTGTATGTGCTCTGTGTAAACTTCAGCCTCTATGAGCGTATCAGCTTTCAGCCGGCCTGAACGCTTGAGCTCCGCTGCTCTAAACAAACGCTTTCTGGTCTTCATAAAGCCACTCAGGGCACAATCTTTATTGAGTGGCCCATCGGAGTGGAGACAGGCTACGAAATGGACCTCAAATGGAGGCCAGTGTGCTTCAAATCCTAACTTTTCGACCCAAGTGAAACATAAGAAACAATTTTGGATTTAAGTTATCTTTCAGAAAAGATTTCTTTACTCTGAACTGTACGTATAACTGTTTATTTAAGCCAATTTTATACTTTTGTGTGTAAAAGGTAAAAAAAAAGCCATTCAATGTAAAGTAATTGCTTAGTATTTGATGAAATCCAATCCCTAGCATGCAAACTTCTCCTTGGCTTACCAGAAGAAAGCATGAAGGTAGATTTGAGCAGACTTGAGCTGAAAGCATATCCCAGTAATGACATCAGTAATTAGTCAGGCCGTGTTTTTGCGCTGTGCCCAATACGTTATGTCAAACGGCCTGAAACGGCCATGCGCTAATGTATGAGGCACCATGAAGACTAGCCGCTGCTTCACCCGCTCACAAAAAAACGTCGTGATGACAGGTTTCTTTTAGGAAATTGCTAACAAATTTCACATCGCAGGTAGCACTGATATCCACCATTCAAACCCTTGTGTCATCAAAAATAAAATAAACGTCAAATAAATGTGTTTTCCAGTAAAAATGTCTAAACATTTCATGCTAAGCTAAAGTGAAATCAAAACATGTTTTACTGGAGAAGCAAAATGACATCATTACGACATTTCCCTCAAAAAATGAATAAAATACTTTTGGTTTTTGCCTAAAACAAGAAATAAAATTTAAAAAAACACTGTCGGTGAGGTAACACAAATAATCTTGTTTTCCCTTTGAATTAAGTTCACATTTCTTATCCCGTTGGCAAATGATTTCTTGTTTAAAGCAAAATCTCAAAACCTCATTTTGATAGAAAATATTTCATATGACTTAATGAACAATTTAAGCTGATGGTTGAGTTGTCAATAGCTGGGTTTCCTCACCCTGCTTTTATGCACATTTACAAGTTTTGCGTCAGATTCGACTGATGGAAACGCTGAATTTAGAATAAAAATGCCTTAATATGCAAAAAGGTTTTTACACTCGCCTGAGGTGGTTTTTGACTTGTGCGAAAAAGGTTTAATAATACGAATAATGGGAGATGGAAATGCATTTTACGAATAAATTCCTCCAAGCGCATCAATAAAGTCATGTGACTTTGCGCTAAGGGACGGTAAATCCTGACTAACCAGTGGACCGATCTTGTTCCACAGCATCTGAAATGTTATCATGGTAATTCGGAAATGCTCAAGCAAAGTATTTTTGTATATTGGCCTCCCAGAACTGTTAAACAACCGCGTTCCCAAACAGTTTCCCAAACAGTTTCATCTGCTCATTCTGAGGTGCAAATAATTTATTACATTTTAAAATGATTATATTCAGTAGCCCCTCCTAGTTTTCTTAGTGATGTGTAGTGCCAGTTTATCAGGAAGTGACGATTTTGTTCTGGTTGACTCGTTGGATGGAAGCGGTGCTTGGTCACAAATGTTTT
Source organism: Carassius gibelio (assembly GCF_023724105.1). NCBI lineage: Eukaryota > Metazoa > Chordata > Actinopteri > Cypriniformes > Cyprinidae > Carassius > Carassius gibelio. Next base: position 47,035,072 of record NC_068398.1, read on the forward strand.
GTGCGATATTACAATTTTGTTAAATTTGCAACTTTGGTTGAAAACCGGCTTATGACAGTGGTTTTCAAACCCTGGGTTGAGACGAAAAATGGGTCGGCAGGATGATTTAAGGAAAAGTTTGAAAAAAAAAAAACGTGACTCTCTCTTGAAATCAATGATTGACAAAGTGATATAAAAACAATGAAAGGGACTCTCTTTCTATTTAACAATTAGAAAAAGCTTAAAATCCACTGGTCTATGATAATGCTAATACAATAGTGTAAGTACAGATTGGCCTGAAAAAAATAGTTGACAATTGAGCCTAATGATTTTATGCAAACACATCCCCCTACTCTGAAGTATGTCCAATAACACTGTTTCATGTGGACTTTAATAGTCAGTTTTCATTAGAAACTACTGTACCATATATCCATCAAGGACTGAACACATGGCTCATCTGTCCTCTGATTGGCTGGTGAAGCAGTGTGGGCTTGTGCTACAGCGTCTCACAGAACGTGCCCAGAAATCCTGTTATTGTGAAAACACAGCCCCTGGACGCTGCTCTTATTTCAGCGATCAGAAACACACAGCCTGGGTCTGTTTTGAGCTCACCTCAGATGTTTCTGTACAAACCACAGCTAGTGTTAGCAAGGAGAGAGACGGCTGGCCTCGGCGGCTTGTTAATAAAATACTAGCTTTGTTTGTGAAGAGGCCGTCTGCTTTCATTCAGAACTCATCCGCTGGATCAAAAACAGCAACAGTCACTAATAACAATGAAACTCAAGGAGCAGAGCTTTCAGAAATGATTTACTCGAGGCTTTGATAAAGTCTGTAAAGAAAGATAACTAAATATGAGTCGTGAGGCATAGAAGGCAGATTTGTTGGTGTAATTTAAGCTCTGTTGGACCCAGCCTCAGATGGCGCCACAGCCTAAAATTAACACTCGCCAAGCCCCAAATGTGAGCAATGGTTAGTATATGATACAGTGTTACTCGATAGTATGCCAGTAACATTGGCTGAGATGATTTAGAGCAAACGATTATGCAATCAGTAAGACTTTGTTGTAGTTTTATATCAGTAATCTGATCAGATATAATCTTTGAAAGGTTTTTACTTAATATATAAACCAGATGAAACCTTCTACATTGCATATTAGCTGCACAGTGTGCCAGACTTGGTGTAAAGCTGTGTCTGAAAGGTCATGATGAACACCCATTCACATGATGACATGACTTCACATCAGGCCTGATTTAGGGAGTATTTCAGCTCAGAAGGAGGACGTTGATTTCACATGCACTTGTTTGAAAACATACAGTAAGTACAATAGTGGCAGAGCTAGATACACGTCAAGATAAAATAATGGACTCACTTATAGTTTGGTAATACGAGCAGTAGCATGGTATTGAGGAGTATTTTGGCATTTCAGCTGCACAAATGCATTTGGAGGCAATTATAGCTCATATGAAATATGAAAGCTGGGATTATGATTATCAGTGTTTATCCACTTCAGAGCTCATTATTTGATCTGACAATGAGAGATTTGATCACAAAATTGGATTACAAGGCAAATGCAGAATAAAGAATTCAAAGAGTAATTAAGAGTGATTACATATTTTAATACTAATAACATGAAGTGAACAGTTTCAAGGTTTCATTTTTTACATTAAAAATTGTGATCGAAATTGCAGCTATGATCATGTGGGAAAAAAATAACACAATCATGCATTATGCAGCATAAAACAGATCTCGGACAGTTATGCCAGGTTCACACTATCAAGGACTTTCGGGGCTAAAAGCATGCAAATGTCTGAAAACAGCAATCACACAAGGGTGTAGGTGTGCTTTTGTAAAATAATGAAAGCAAATATGATGCACTTACTCTGCTTACTCTGTGAACTTAAGTGCTACATTTGCAAACTGTGTATACTTGCCTCGCAGACATAAATATATCTGTATCATAGAGAGTGAAACGTCTGCTTTCAAATGAACCGATACAAATGGAAAACAAATATTCTCAGATGATGTAATCCGTATGAAACATGAATGCAGGCGGTGCAGAGTCAGTGTGTCGCCAACTTCATCTCTAATGCTGAAAACAAAGCACTAGTTTATCAATGAATTATTAAAACATTAATGCAGTCCTGTTACTGTTTTTGCCTAAAACATTTATACTTATATCTTCTGGTGCACAGTAGCAAGTTTTTTTTTTTTTGTCTGTGCTTGAGCGCTTGTATGCTATGTAAACAATTAAAGGCTCATTACAATGATTTAAATGGTTTATTAATAATGATTTTGTGGTTCATGTTTTAAATGAACGATTACTACTAAATCTTTAGTCGAGGGCAGACCTAATTATTTCCCTTATCTGTTCTCACGTGTTTAATTGTGAAACAGTTTTAGACCAGACGGGGTGGTTGGTGCTTCTTCATATTGAAGAGTTGCGTAATGTGTAATGACTCACTGAAAAAAAATTAAAAATCCATTAAATGCAAATCTGGATTTAAGAATAGGCTCAGTCTTGTCTATATTTGTGTTGACCTGTTGATCTATGAACTTCTCTGTTCAGACTGAAAATGATCTCAAACCTTCTGCCAATTACCCAAAAGTGCTTCATCAAACACACACACACACGTGTCACTCTCGGCTCTCATTACCCAGGCATTTATTTGGACAGCTCTTAAGTGTCCCTGGCTGACGCCAGCAGATGTATATCACTAAATACAATTAGAGCGCTTCTATAAGCCGGACACAAGTAAATAAGCATGCTCTATGATGACCAGTCCAGCTGCTGAATGCTCCTCAAGACTTCAAGCTAGTCAACCTTTCAGTTTCTCCCAACATAACATGGAGACACAGCTGTTTCACGATTTAATATTCTTGAAAACGATAAAGAAAACTTTACTCCCCTTAAGCTGTCCCAAACCCAAATGAGTTGCAGGTCTCAGTTGACTTCCAGTGTATGAATAAAAAAAAACTGTGTAAGCCAACTCCAGCATTCCTCAACACATCTTCTTTTGTGTTCAGCAGAAGAAAGAAATTCACACAGCTTCAGAACTACATGAGAGAGAGTAAACAATGACAGGATTTTCCCTTTATTGGACAGTGACTTCTGCCATTCATCTGTATAGAAAAGAACCGTGCGATCATCCTTCATGCAAACCCATTGTCATTTGATATCACATGCCTGTAATTAATTGTGGTTTCTAATGGTCTTTCTGTTCTTTCATGCTCTGACTGCAAACAACATTTAACATCTCTCTTTTTTCAAAGTTATTAGCATTACAACAAGCCTGTGGCCCCGGGGCATGCGTCAGGAGCTGGGTGCAGGGCAGAGACCGAGAGAGAGAGAGGGGCAGTCTGGACTCCAGTCTGCAGCTGGGTGCTGGTTTTGTTGTGTGTGCAGCTGGCTCTGGAAATGTGTCCAGATTTCTGCATGTATAAAGCATGGCCTGATCTCAACTTGCACAATACTAGCCACACAGAGCCTGCCAGCGGACACATGACTGTATTCTCTCAGACTCTTCCGATGCTTCTGTGCTAACTTCTGCTTGCAGCACATTTTAAAATGACAAAGACCGCTTAAACAAGACTCTGTCTACATTCATGTGGATTAGCATCCTGGACACAACCACATTCAGAGTTAAGAAGACCACCGGGAACAACAACAATCAAATATTTCAACAGATTTAAATAAAGCAATTCATTTATAGCACAGTTCAACACCAAATCTACCAAATTAGAAAATTCAGGAGAATATGTTACATTGTCATTACAGAGCAAAGACTAGTCCCACCCAATGTTCATAACTGCTTAAATGTTTCATATATTACTACTTTAGTAACAATAAATTATGCATAGCAACCCTAAGCCAAATCCTTATAATAATGCTTAATATCATTCGGTACTATAATTACACTGTAACAAGGACACCTTAACATAAAGTGTAACCAAATATAACTTCTAAACTAATATAACTAACTAAACTTGTTTCTGACATGGTGAGATTCACCATGAATATTCTGGATCCACTACAGACTCCGAAGTGAAGCGGAGCGCATCTGACAGATGACATCTTAATACCACGGTAAAGGACCCTGACAAACGGGGATGGTACTGCATGCGCACCAGCCACTGGCTCACACATGTGCGAGCCTTACAATCGCAAACTCATTCCCAAAATGTTTGTCAAGGGCTTTCTTACTGGGGTTAATAAGCAAATAAAGAGCTCTTTATGAGCGTTGGCGGCGCTGGGCGAGATGAATGCGTGTCAGGCTGAATGCAGCGCAGCTGGGATCGGTGACAGCGGGTACCAGGGCACACATCCACGGCAGAAAGGCCATCTTTGTTCGGCACAGGTGCTCGCTGCATCCGCTGGCTCGCACATCCCGTATGTGATTGTGCAGCCTGATGCATTATGCATGCAGCGTACGTTTAAAATCATGAGCTTCCTGTCAAAAGCTGGAGCGAGAGAGCGGGAGCGCCAGTGGCCTCTGACTGAGGCGCTTCAAAAGAGCTCCAAACAAGCCATTGTCACAGCGTTTAAATACCGCACAACACATCTCTGCCCCATATTGCCAACGGTTCGGTTTCAGTCCGCCGCAGTTGACATTAACAGTGACCTGCGTCTGAATGAGCCTCTCTCTCAACACTGTAGATGCCTATCATAGCTCTACGCCCAACAAAGGTGCTCTGAAATGTGGTTTTGTCAAGCTTTTACGACTCTTCTTAGTAAGGAATTGATACTTCCTTAAGGATACGTGTGAATGGAGCAGCGAGGACGGCGCTCCGCTCCCATGAGAAGATGCCTTGGCTTGGTAATTACAGAGGGATTACAATAAGCCTCATGTGTGAGCGTAACCTCCCCGAGCCTTTGTGCTCTAACACGGATGAACTCAATACAATTAAGCCATTTTGTTTCACCCTATGAGACCTCATTAGCATTATCTCCTCTAGCAGAGCCCGTCTCTAAGTTCTCAGCGCTCTCCGAGCTGCCGTGGGGTTCACGCCGCCTCTGGGAGACTTTGACCAGACGCTCTGGAGTCACCAGCCTCGTGCTGTGATGAGTGCCATCGTTTCGGCCTGGTTCAATCCTTCTTAGTTCTTGGATCTCCCAACAACACATCACAAACTAAGGCCATACTCTTGGCCATACTAAAACAATGGTTCCTTTGAAGATTTGCTTTGCTTGATTCTCAGCAGTGAATGAGTCTTCACAGAGTGTCCAGAACATTTGTCCACACACTGTACACTTCAGTTCCTATTATGCGGGAGCTTTGTACACAGCGAGACGTGGTTCTTGATAGGAACTCTGACTTCTGGACCTTACAAGATCCCTTCACAGAGACTCACTCAGCCTGGCCAGTGGTGCAGCGGAAATCTGTCTGGGAGACTGGAGAGGACTGTGGACCTCAGCTTCGCTGCTTAATGGACACCTTGTTGTTGATCCAGTATCCACATTGCCCGGCTTTAAGCCAAGATGCTCTGAGTACCTCATGCATAAGTGGGAAACAAGCCTATTCAGACACTTCAGTGCCAGACTCGAAGTGCTACAAACTCCCCATGCAAGGCAACATATGTTTGACCCGGATTCTGACAAATCTCTAGAAAAAGATAATGCTGAATATTGTAAGAATTTAAAAGGAAAATGAATAATTTCTCAGTGTGCACATGCAGCAGCGTCATGTGACCTGCAGTGCCAGTGTGTGGGTTATTGATGAGGAGGTCAGCAGGGTGTCTTGTCCGTGAGAGGATCTGCAGCCTGAGGGTGAGTCTGACTGACTATCTGCCGCAGCAGGAGGACGGTAAGAACATTAACCATTAAACAGATCGCTTTGAACACGGTCTGGAGACCCAGGGATCAGCCAGAGCTCAGCACCATGAGGCCTCAGAATGATCTTCTACTGATTGAGCCCTGCATGTTGTCTCCGGAGGCATTTTGAGCTGCTGGGGAGAGAAACGCTGTAAGCAAAGCTGGATGAGTGCAGCAGGACCTACCCTGGTACCGCTTTGATTTTAAAAATTGCTAATAATTGTACAAAATAACACAAAAATTGAGATTTTGTTTACAAGCTCATAAAGCTTTGCCATTTCAAAAGTACAAGCATTTTTAGGCTGCAAATATGTGTCTTATGAAAACATTCCCAGGTAACATTTAACCCCTAAATACAATTAATAAAAAAAACAAATACATGCATTTGTTTAAATGAAATTAAGCCCATTTCTATAATTATATTAGATTATTATTTAGTAGTAGTAGTAGTAGAGAAAACATACTCATTGTTAACTAAGAGTTTTCCCTGAAAAAACTGATAATTTGCTGCTTATTAATAGTTAGTAAGGTATTTATTAAGTTTAGGTATGGGGTAGGATTAAGGGATCATGCATTAATATGTGGTTTAGAGTTACTAATAAACAACCAATATGCTAGTATTATGCAAGCAACTAGTTAATGCTGAAATTTTGGTAACACTTTATTTTAAGGTCCAAATCTATGTTAAGTTTTGTCACAGTAGCCTGAGAAAATGGCGAGTTGTGCACAGAAACTATAGCAATAATAAGTACAGATAATAATATCTGATAATAATATAGGTGTCTATCAGACCCTATTGATATAGCTGATGGCTTCAATAATTTCTTTACCAAAATTGGTTCTGATTTAGCACACAATATCCAGAAAACTGATAATGATCCATGTAGCCAAATAAATGGGCGGTACTCTCCCCTCCTTAATCTTGATCACCCAACTACGCAGGAGGTCCGAGATATTATTTTTTCTCTAAAGAACTCAGCCCCTGGCCACGATGGCATTAAGAGTATCCTCCTTAAGGAGACCATTGATCATATTATTCAACCTCTTACTTATGTAATCTCTTTATCATTTCAATCTGGAATTATTCCCCAAGCTCTTAAAATTGCTAAAGTTATTCCGATTTTTAAATCAGGTGATACTAAGGTGTTTAGCAATTATCGTCCAATATCTATTCTGCCCTGTATTTCTAAAATATTTGAGAAACTTGTCTATGAACGATTAAATAAACATTTAATTGTTAATAACATTATATACAAACATCAATATGGGTTTCGAAAAAAATATTCAACAGAACATGCATTAATACAGCTTGTAAATTATATATCAAATGCCCTCGATAATAAAAAATTTGCGCTCGGTGTTTTTCTTGATTTAAGTAAGGCTTTTGACACTGTTTCACATGATATTTTGATTTCTAAGCTTAATAGATATGGCGTGGAGGGTACTGCCTTAGTTTGGTTTCGCAATTACTTTATTAACAGAGAACAATTTGTTTATCTCAATGGTTTCTTTTCTAAAACTTCTAAAATTTCATTTGGGGTTCCTCAGGGTTCTATTCTGGGTCCTTTATTGTTTCTAATTTATATTAATGATTTATTCCTTTGTTGTGATCATTTTCTACCGATATTATTTGCAGATGATACCAACCTCATTGCAGTACACGAGGATTTTGTTACCTTGATCCAACATGTTAATGACGAGTTAAAAATATTATCAAATTGGTTTCGCACTAACAAGCTGACGTTAAATGTCAAAAAATGTAATTTTATGATATTTCACAATATTAATAAATTCTACCCCAAAGAACTTGCTTGTATAGAAATTGATGGAGCTCTAGTTACTCAAGTGGCTTCTACAAAATTTCTCGGTGTCCTGATTGACGAAGGTTTAACTTGGTCCAAACACGTTGATCTAGTCTGTACAAGATCCTCTAAAATGTTAAATATTCTAAGAATTGTTCTACCTTCAATTCACTCATCTGCTCATCTAACACTTTATTACAGCTTTTTATTTCCCTTTATGAATTATTGTAATATTGTCTGGGGTGCTACTTTTTCCACCTATCTCGCAAAAATTGCTAAAATTCAGAAGAAGTTTTTGCGTATGATTTCCTACTCTTCTAAATATGTTTCTTCTGCACCTCTATTTCTCAGATACAAGATTTTATCAATTGAGAAAGTCAATGTTTATTTATCATGCATATTTATTCATAAGTTTATTTATAAGAGAGAAGATATCCCACCAACATTACAACACTTCTTTACTTTTATTTCAGATACTCATATCCATCAAACCAGGCATAGAGAAATAAATCTTTTCTTACCGTTCGCTAGAACTTCAGGTCATAAAACTGACCTCAGCTTTAGGGGTCCTCAACTATGGAGTAAATTAAGTTTGTCTCTAAGATCCACGTCCTCTTTGCTTGTCTTTAAAAAACAGTTGAAAGATCTTTTGATTTCACAATGACAGCTTTTGTTATAGTACTCTGCAGTATACTATAGTCTTGTTGACTCTCATATGCTGCTTTTTACTTTTGTTTCTCCTTTACTATTACCCTTTAACATCTGTAACTTTAAGTTATTTTCATTAGGATAATCATGCTTCTGAAAATGTTTTTTCCCTCTTTTTTTTTTTTTTTTTCTACTTATTTTGTCTGCGTGCCTTTTTCTGTTTATTTATGCAAGTGGAGTGGAACTCTGTATAAACCCAATTGGGTTTCGTTTCCTCCTTGTACTGTATCCATGTGATATCCGTGCAGAACAAATAAATAAAAAAATAAAAAAATAAAAAAATAAATAAAAAAAATAATAATAATGTAATTCAAATTTCAAAGTTTTTTTGTTGGATTCACCCTGATGTGGTCACTCCCTATCAAGTCTTGCAGCCTACAGAATAAAATAAAACATGTTTGCAGTACATTTTTTGTGCTTTAGTGCTATTTGCAATAAAGATGTACACACTGTCAAGGTTTTTGAGTCGCCACCCAAAGTGGCAAAAGGACATGTTAACACTGGTTTTGAGACAAACCTTGACGTTCATTTGGTCGAATTGGACAGCTCATCTCTATAAAGTGGGACTGGTGCAGAATGACATCAGTGGCTAATAAAACACGATGGGGGAAAGTTAAGGCAGTGGAACTAATCAGCCGGACCCTCGGCTCTCGTGATGCTCCTGCTAATGAAACTGAAGTGGATGAGAGCCGCTGGGTGCTGCTTTATGGGTCTGAGAGGTTTAGAGCAGTAACACCACCTACTGGGCTCAGCCCGGCCGCCTTATTAAAGCCCCGTCCTGGAGGCTCCAGCTTCATCTGTGGGCCCGTCCCTGTTGCCCCTGTGGGCATGTGGAGCGCTCAGATGACCCTGGGGCTCAGAAGAAGGATGGAGACTCCAAGCAAAGGCCGTGACCTTTCTCTCTACGCCATGCTGTTTCAAGAGGTAACCACTAACCGGTCTGACCCCCCAAACTGGACGGCCAGGGGACAATAGGAGGACCGGCCAACCACCTGATAACATTCTCCCAGCCAAGACAGGAAACAAGAGGGGGCGTTTAGTGAGATCCACACCAGGATAAAAGATTTATCTGGCTGACTGTGGAAATGCCCCGAGCCGCTGGTTCTCCTGAGGGTGAAGCGCTTCGTGATCAATCAAGAGGCTCTGGCAGGTACAGGACAACTGGCCCTATCTGGGCCATTCAGAGAAAGATCTGATCAGGAAGCATTCACGCTTGCCATGAGCTCTCTGCCGAAAAAAAGACTGACGACCCAGCAAGACTACTGGAATCATTTTCTTCAAACCGGTTTGACGTTAAAGCATTCTGACGCCATTTACTTACCCTCGCGTTGTGCCAAATTGTGCGCTTTTATTTTTTGCAAAAGTAGACATTGTAGAGGAATTTAAGACGTAGGAATGACCTCTGTTTGCAGTCAGTTTCACTCCTGTGGGACATTCCAAGGAGTTTAACAAATCTGAATGCACAGCAACTCATTATTCACGCCCATCAAACCTTGCTTCAAGGCAGGTTGTTGCTTGTGTATTAAGCAAAAGTTATGCCATTTTCCATAAAAAACTCTTTATTCCTAGAAACAATACTAACTTATCTCCTCAGTAGACATCATGCAATGTCATAGCAAGTAAACACAAATAGGACGTATTGTAAACCCATACAACACTACTGGATGGTATGAGCTGGACATGCATCAGGTGTGCTCTTCTAATGCCATTGTGACACATTCTCACTCTTGGAGTAACTGTACTGTGGCCCCAGTGCATTGACTGCACTCCCATAATGCATGCATGCAGTTAGTGAAAGGTTTGTACCAGCCCAGCCGTCTGCATGGGTGATCCTCTGCACACTATGTGTATCTTCACAGTTCATACAGCCAAAATCCCACGTTGGACATTTGACCCCACATTTCTCGATGTGTTTTTTCTTTACGGCTCATGCCTTTCCTTTAGCGCTGCGAAAGAGCTCGAACCAGTGGAAAGCATAATATTTTCTCAAGGCTCCTGGACGCCAGGTCGCATAAAAGGTTCCACAGCTTTTTACATCAGACATTCACTGGCAGGACCACAAATGTTGTTTGTGTTTGCCATTAATGTGCCCGGAGCTGTGGGGTGCAAAAAAATCCCAAAACGGAGAAAATCTCCTTTAAAGTTGTCCAAAAGAAGTTCTTAGCGCTGCATATTACTAATCAAAAATTAAGTTCAGATATATGTACGGTATGAGATTTACAAAATATCTTTACTTAATATCCTAATGATTTTTGGTCTAAAAGAAAACAATCGATCAATTGACCCTTACAATGTATTGTTGGCTATTGCTATAAATACACCTGTGTGACTCCAGGGTCACATCTAAGGTGAGCACACCTGTAGTGTTGGCAGGTGCTGTCCTAATAACAAAGGGTGGACATGTGAAGTCTTTGAGGAGCTGAAGAGCTGAACAGAGGCCTGTTGTTTCCTGATGTTTTGCTGATTACAGCTCAATCAGCGCACGCTTCAGCAGCCACACAGACACAGTCAGCACCAATTCAGTGCCAATACATGCATTCTGACCTGCAAACTGATTTCAGTCAACAAATATTTCAGTTTTATGTACATGCAATGCATTTCGGGCCTTTTATAGATTCTTATCACAGGAGTATTTAGTGAAATGCAAAACAAATCAAACCAATCTTGAACACTGCTACTGCAGCGCCTCAAACCTATTAACACCCGTAAGGGAATATGCTGGGAAAAATGCTTATTAAAGTTTTTTATACGTTTCTGCCCAACTTTCCCATAGTTTTCATTAAGGTAACGCATGTAAAGTGCCTCTCAGAGCAGCTGTAACATTATTTATCAGAGCGGGAATGTGTTTTGGTCGAGAATTCAGTCTAGGAGGATGTTCTTTATCGATTAATGGCGTGTGCAGAGCAAACATGTTATTGTGTCACACTGATAGCGCTGGAAGGTCAAATCGAATCGGCCGCTGTATCCTGGTTAGTGAAACTGCTGCTTGTGTGATGGCAGTCAGATCTCGCTCTCACACATATGTGTTGTGTATAATAGCAGCACAGAGACATCTGATCTGCGTGGTAACTCAGCGATACATGTGGGAACACTGAGATTACTGCATCATTAACCTCTCCCTCTTATACCTTCATTATAATTAGCGCTGTTTGCTAAGTCGAGCTTCATTATTACCATTGAATGAGCAAACCCTAACCCCAGGTGGTAAACCTCCACAGCGCTCGTACTTCAGAAATAAGATGTGCTGTCACTTCTCTCAATAATCAGATGTGAGATTTTTGCCTGACAGATGTAAATAATGAGAATTCTGAATGTTCAAAATGTCCAGTTTTCTTAAATGTATTAAAAATGTTTCTTCTTAGTCTTTTGAACAATAGAGAAACATTCCATTCTGTGAATTTAAAAAAAGTTATTAGAATGTTAGATTGGAATGTTCTCTCAATGTTTAAAACATCCCTTTTTGTTTCATTAAAAAAATAAATGTCGAGGTTCCATTTTATCAGTTTGAAACGGTTATGCAAATGGTGTTTCTGACTGGTTTTTAAATGTTGAAAACAGTAAGCTAACCTCTTAGCTATGCAAGCGCTAGGGGAACATTCTGTTCGATCACTCTGAGGTGATAAGAGTATGTTCTATTGTTAAAACTGAATGTTACTGAACACAGTTCTGAACCAGAGATCGGAGAACCTCTCAGAAAAACTTAGCAGGTGCACAGTGATGTCCAACCACATATAAAACCCTCCTATCACAGCAATGCACCACAAAACATTTAGATTGTGGAGTTTTTTAATAAAAAGCAGTTCAACGTCAGCAAAGTGCACACTTTGCTAATGTAACTTCTAGTTTTTATCACATTTAACTTAATTTTAGTCAAGTTGTTGTCGACCAAATGTTTGAGCATTTTAGTCAGTGGAAACTTACACAGTGTCATATTTTAGTCTTATTGTTTAATGGTTAAAATAATAAAAAAATATTATTTTGTTCAATTTAAAATTGCATTTAATTGTTATTTGGGAAATTTCATCAGAGGGTTCTCTCGCACCAATGCGCACAAATCAATAGAGTACTGACTCAAAAACAAACAGGATATAAACTAGAGTCGAAATAAACACCAAACACTTCAGATATACACTTGCCCGGTCTACGTTATGAAAACTGGCGTAACAAAACCTACTCAAATATTATAAAAGAGAAATTCGCAATAGGATTTTCAATAATCCAGGCATATCCGTTTAACAGAAAAGCTCTGATTGGGGCATCTGAGCTCTTGATATCGTTTAATTACCTTATTTTTGTCTCATAATCATCTCATTTTAGCCAGCCGAAAAAAAACTTGGCGAAAAATTAGCGAAATTAACTAATAATTTGGTAACACGTTCTTTTAGGGCCTGTTAATAAGATGCTTATTAACATATTACCAGAATATTAGACATTTATTAGTAGTATTTAAGCAAACGTGAATGCCTTATTCTACATTTCTAATCTAATAACTACCATGCTAACTATTAACAAGCAGTAAATAAGGAATTTGCCGAAAAAGTCGTAGTGAATAGTGAATAAGTGTTCCTTCTTCTAAAGAGTTACCAATAATATTATTAAACCGTTTAACAGCCCGAGCGTAATAATCATGATCAGTCACGCAAGCCGAGACGTGACCCCAGTCTCCAGCATGGAGATCTGAAGGAGACGCTATCGGCTCTCCCCAATCGAATGGAGGGCATTGTTCATGTCACAATGAGATCATGAAACACTATCTCCTCAAGAACTAATGTGATAATCACATGACAGCACTACAGGCCTACAATTAGCTGCCCTGACAGCGCACTGTCATCTGGCCAGCGGCGTGACCTCTGACCTCAGCTGTAATAAGGCCAGAACGACGGACACGTGTCTGTCAGTGGGGGTTTATGAGGAGCACCTCTCAGGCGGATACACAGGTGCTCGGTTGAAGAAATTAAAAATAGATGGCTGGGTTAGAACAGAGGAAAGCTTGATTCCTGTATGTGGAGTAGACGTCAGTTATTTCACTGGCAGAAAAACACTGGGAACAAGAGAGGGAAGAGAGGAAATCCATGGATTACAATTTAAAAAAAAGCCTTTAAATGAATGCAAATCATTTCTACAGAACAACAAAGATGGCATCGCCTATTTAAACGACAGACTATGGATAAAACCTGCTATGATTATCCTACTTTTGAAACCATAAATTTAAGACATAATATGTATTTTATTTACATATGCAGAGATATTGTATTAGTAGTAATAGTTACAGCATTAAATACAATTTAAACCTACTATTTATATATTTATTAATGCTATTTAAACATTTTGCATAACATTTACCAAATTTTCTCTCACAGATGCAGGTTTATATCTTCTAGTTCTGACTTGATTACGCATTTTAACTTAAAGCGAGTTTATCAATTCTCATGATTCTGAGCCGAGGAGAAAAGAGTGAACAAATTATTATTAAATTGTTTTCAAATCTGAGATATAAGCTCTGAATTGTGAGAAAATGTCAGAATGTTGGATATATAAACTTAATAAAAAAAAAAAATCTCGTTTGTTTAGTTCATGGACATAATCCCTGTTTGCAAACACCAAAAGGATTCTATTGTTCTATTAACCAAAACGTTACTCTACTGCAACCAGTGTCAGGGAAAGTTACTTTTAATGTAATGTACTTGTAATGTAATGCATAACAGTATTGCGTTACTCCATGAAAAAGTAACGAATTGTGCTACCTAGTTACGTTTTTAAAGAAAGTAATGATATACGTAAATGTTATATATATATATATATATATATATATATATATATATATATATATATATATATATAGTGACGGTTGGGTTATGGGAAAAACACAAGGAGAAGGTAGGATCCAATTGCAGGTGAGGTTTATTGCACAAACAGGATAAATACAAAATAAAACTGTCTAGAGAGACAAACCAAACAAAAGGGAACCGGATGAAACGGATAAGAATGCGGATGAACAAGAAGGTAACGAGAAGACTCACAAGACAAGCACAACTCACACATAGGGTAAGGACTCCATAAAGACGACAGAGAAAGACAGCTCTATATAGGGAGACTAATGACTAAGGATAGTCAACACCTGTGCGATTTAATTGGAGTGCAATTACTGTGACGACATGACCAGACAAGCGGAATTAAAGTGCCTATGGTGAAGTGCCTAAGGAGAAGTGCGCTCACTAGGGGACACCCAGGAAACAGAGACTGATAGCGTGACATTACCCCCTCCCCTACGGAGCAGCTACCAGATGCTCCACCTGAAACCCCGGAAAACCCAACAGAAAAAGAGGTAGGAGGGAGGTGAAGCGGAGGCGGACTAGGGGGAGGGACGGAGGGTCAGAAAACAGAGACAAACAACCAGGTGAAAAGGAGAGACAAAGACAGGACAACCAGGTAAAATGGAAGAAAAGAGACGGAACAACCAGACGTGATGGAAAGGCAGAGACAGGAAGGTGTAACACAAAACAAGGAGTCCAGGAGGGTGGTGGACCGGCGGAAGGAAAGAGGGGAGGGACGGAGGGCCAGGTCCAACGGAGGAAAATAGAAAAAAACAAATGAAAACAAAAACATTGGTAAATGGAGGACATTAGGTGATGCCCACCCGGGCGGAACAGAGGGCCATCACACCCATGTGGTCAAAGCAGAAGACCCCCCAGGGCGGAGCGGAAGGCCACCACCTCCACGTGGTCGCGGCCGAAGTCCCCCAGGGCGGAGCGGATGACCACCACGTCCTCTTGGTCACCGCCGGAGTCCCCCAGGGCGGAGCGGATGACCACCACGTCCTCATGGTCACCGTCGGAGTCCCCCAGGGCGAAGCGGTCTCGGGCACTGCATCGGGAACGGCCTCCGGCACCGCATCGGGAACGGTTTCGGGCCCCGCCTCGGTCTCCGGAACCGCAACGGACACCGCCTCGGCCTTGGGCACCGCCTCGGCCTCCGGAACAGCATCGGGCACCGCCTCGGCCACCACTTCGGTCTCGGCCTCTGGAACAGCATCGGGCACCGCCTCGGCATCCGCCTCGGGAACTGCATCGGGCACCGCCTCGGCATCCGCCTCGGGAACTGCATCGGGCACCACCTCGGGCACCGCCTCGGCATCGGGAACAGCCTCGGGCACCGCCTCGGGAACAGCATCGGCATCGGCCTCGGGAACAGCATCGGCCTCGGGAACAGCATCGGCCTCGGGAACAGCATCGGCCTCGGGAACAGCATCGGCCTCGGGAACAGCATCGGCCTCGGGAACAGCATCGGCCTCGGGAACAGCATCGGGCTCCGCCTCGGCATCGGGCACCGCATCGGCCTCTGGAACAGCATCGGGCACCGCCTCGGCCACCACGTCGGTCTCGGCCTCTGGAACAGCATCGGGCACCGCCTCGGCATCGGCCTCTGGAACAGCCTCGGGCACCGCCTCGGGCACCGCCTCGGGAACAGCATCGGCCTCGGGAACAGCATCGGCCTCGGGAACAGCATCGGCCTCGGGAACAGCATCGGCCTCGGGAACAGCATCGGCCTCCGCCTCTGGAACAGCATCGGGCTCCGCCTCGGCATCGGGCACCGCATCGGCCTCTGGAACAGCATCGGACACCGCCTCGGCCTTGGGCACCGCCTCGGCCTCCGGAACAGCATCGGGCACCGCCTCGGCCACCACTTCGGTCTCGGCCTCTGGAACAGCATCGGGCACCGCCTCGGCATCGGCCTCGGGAACAGCATCGGGAACAGCATCGGCATCGGCCTCTGGAACAGCATCGGGCACCGCCTCGGCATCGGCCTCTGGAACAGCATCGGGCACCGCCTCGGCATCGGGCTCCGCCTCGGCCTCCGGAAAAGCATCGGACACCGCCTCGGCCTTGGGCACCGCCTCGGCCTCCGGAACAGCATCGGGCACCGCCTCGGCCACCACTTCGGTCTCGGCCTCGGGAACAGCATCGGCCTCGGGAACAGCATCGGCCTCGGGAACAGCATCGGGCTCCGCCTCGGCATCGGGCACCGCGTCGGCCTCTGGAACAGCATCGGGCACCGCCTCGGCATCGGGCACCGCCTCGGCATCGGGCACCGCCTCGGCATCGGGAACCGCCTCGGCATCGGGAACCGCCTCGGGAACTGCATCGGGCACCGCCTCGGGAACTGCATCGGGCACCGCCTCGGCATCGGGAACTGCATCGGGAACAGCATCGGCATCGGCCTCTGGAACAGCATCGGGCACCGCCTCGGGCACCGCCTCGGGAACAGCATCGGCCTCGGGAACAGCATCGGCCTCGGGAACAGCATCGGCCTCGGGAACAGCATCGGCCTCTGGAACAGCATCGGGCTCCGCCTCGGCATCGGGCACCGCATCGGCCTCTGGAACAGCATCGGGCACCGCGTCGGCCTCTGGAACAGCATCGGGCACCGCCTCGGCATCGGGCACCGCCTCGGCATCGGGCACCGCCTCGGCATCGGGCACCGCCTCGGCATCGGGCACCGCCTCGGGAACTGCATCGGGCACCGCCTCGGCATTGGGCACCACCTCGGGCACCGCCTCGGCATCGGGAACAGCCTCGGGCACCGCCTCGGGAACTGCATCGGGAACAGCATCGGCATCGGCCTCTGGAACAGCATCGGGCACCGCCTCGGCATCGGCCTCTGGAACAGCATCAGGCACCGCCTCGGCATCGGGCTCCGCCTCGGGAACTGCATCGGGCTCCGCCTCGGGAACTGCATCGGGCACCACCTCGGGCACCGCCTCGGCATCGGGCACCGCCTCGGCATCGGGCACCGCCTCGGGAACTGCATCGGGCACCACCTCGGGCACCGCCTCGGCAACGGGAACAGCCTCGGGCTCCGCCTCGGGAACAGTCTCGGGCACCGCGTCGGCCTCTGGAACAGCATCGGGCACCGCCTCTGCATCGGCCTCTGGAACAGCATCGGGCACCGCCTCGGGAACAGCATCGGGCACCGCCTCGGCAACGGGAACAGCCTCGGGCTCCGCCTCGGGAACAGTCTCGGGCACCGCGTCGGCCTCTGGAACAGCATCGGGCACCGCCTCTGCATCGGCCTCTGGAACAGCATCGGGCACCGCCTCGGGAACAGCATCGGGCACCGCCTCGGCAACTGCATCGGGCTCCGCCTCGGGAACTGCATCGGGCTCCGCCTCGGGAACTGCATCGGGCTCCGCCTCGGGAACTGCATCGGGCACCGCATCGGGAACAGCCTCGGCCTCTGGGACTTTCTCCAGGCCTTGAGGGACGGTCGACGCCTGTCTCCTCCTCCTCCGTCCTCCACGATGGCGAGTCGGCGGCACCTTGTCTGGAGACTCAGGCGTTGAGTCGTCCATCTTAAGCTGTGGCTCTGGGCTGGCGACCCTCCTGTGCTGTGGTGCTAGGCTGGTGGCCATCTTGTGCTGTGGCGCTGGGCAGGTGGCAGTCTTGTCTGGAAACTCTGGTGTGGTTGTTGCATTCCACTGAGCACGATGGTGCAGGTATTTGGTAAACCCCCAAAAGTCCAGGATCTCTAACCCCTTCATCTCCCATTGAGGTAAAGGATCATCCAGGCAATTATTAAACAAATCTTTTAGTGCTGCATCATTGTAACCTAACCCGACTGCCAAAGTCCAAAACACTTGCGCCAGGCCACCCACCTCGCTTCCCTTTTGATGAAGGGTGGTTAAGTTCCGGAATCTCTCCCTCCGTTCCTCCATGGTGGCTGGGGAACAGATTCGAAATCTCACACCGCTGGATCTAGGCTTGATGGAGTCCTTCTGTGACGGTTGGGTTATGGGAAAAACACAAGGAGAAGGTAGGATCCAATTGCAGGTGAGGTTTATTGCACAAACAGGATAAATACAAAATAAAACTGTCTAGAGAGACAAACCAAACAAAAGGGAACCGGATGAAACGGATAAGAATGCGGATGAACAAGAAGGTAACGAGAAGACTCACAAGACAAGCACAACTCACACATAGGGTAAGGACTCCATAAAGACGACAGAGAAAGACAGCTCTATATAGGGAGACTAATGACTAAGGATAGTCAACACCTGTGCGATTTAATTGGAGTGCAATTACTGTGACGACATGACCAGACAAGCGGAATTAAAGTGCCTATGGTGAAGTGCCTAAGGAGAAGTGCGCTCACTAGGGGACACCCAGGAAACAGAGACTGATAGCGTGACATATATATATATATATATATTGAGTACAGACCAAAAGTTTGGAAACATTACTATTTTTAATGTTTTTAAAATAAGTTTCTTCTGCTCATCAAGCCTGCATTTATTTGATAAAAAATACGGAAAAAAAATTTGATATTGTGAAATATTATTACAATTTAAAATTATTTTTCTTACATTTATCATACTTTCAATTATAATTTATTTCTGTGATGCAAAGCTGGATTTTTAGGATCATTATCACATGATCCTTTAGAAATCATTCTAATATGATGATTCATTATCAAAGTTGGAAACAGTTCTGCTGCTTCATATTTTTTTCAGAACGTGATACTTTTTAGGATACTTTGAAGAATAAAAAGTAAAAAAAAAAAAAAAAAGAAGAAGCTATATTTTTAAAATATAAATATTTCGTAATTAAAATAATAATATTTCGTATTAACTACTGGTCAGTAATTTGGTTGTCATTTTTTTTTTTTTTTTTTTATAAAATCAATACTTTTATGCAGCAAGGATGTGTTAAATTGATAAAAAGTGATAGTAAAGAAAATATATCATCTATATTATTATAATTTTTCTTTTTCTTTTGAATAAATGCAGTTCTTTTTACCCTTTTATTGATCAAATATATTAGACAGCAGAACTGTTTCCAACACTCATAATAAATCAGAATATTAGAATGATTTCTAAATGATCATGTGATCGACTGATGTTACATGTGACACTGAAGGTAATGACTGAGGAGTAATGATACTGAAAATTCAGCTTTGCATCACAGGAATACATTATTTTTTTAAGTATATTCAAATAGAAAACTATTATTTTAAGTTGTAATAATATTTCACAATATTACTGTTTTTTCTGTATTTTTGATCAAATAAATGCAGGCTTGATGAAGAAGAAACTTCTTTCAAAAACATTAAAAATAGTAATGTTTCCAAACTTTTGGTCCGTACTGTATATATATATATATATATATATATATATATATATATATATATATATATATATATATATATATATATATATATATATACACATCTGTTATCTATATATATCTGTTAATTGTAATGACACCAAAAGTGAAATTAAGCAAATGCTTAAATATCAAAACAATTTTCCATTTTCCTGCCTTAAATTTTCTTGTTTTCATTTTTATTTTGTTGTAAAGAGCATTGGACAATCATGGGTTGTAATTAATGGTGCTATATAAATCAATTTGCCATGACAAAACAAAGCAACTCGCATAACTCATTTGTAAAGTCATCTCTGATATTTCATTGCAATTGTGTAATAAAGTCATGTTACTTTACTAGTTACTTGAAAAAAGGAATCTGATTTTGTTTTACCCCAACGCTGATTGAAACCAAGCACTTTATGCGAGTCGCGTGTAGCTGCTACTCTTTCAGATCATGTTAAATCAGTCAGTGGGGAAATGTCATGTTCGTTACAATGCTGCTGTAGAAGCTAACCGATGTAACCCTTGTACTACAGACAGGAATCTCACTTTCCCGCCTGATGTGTCACACAGATTCCTGCGGTGTTTGTCTGAGATCACTGCACTAATCCCTTCCGCACCCTTCTGTCAGCACCGTGTCACTGTGGCATGACGTCTCATCTGCAACGGACAGACCCTGATCTCAGCAGCAGACATGAAGAAGAAGAAGAGCCGGCTGAGACAGTAGTGTGTCAAATCACTGGTGTTCACGGCACAGAAGCCAAACGGCTGGATGCCAAATACACTACACAAAAACTGACATTCATGTTTATTGTATTTTTAGTACTTGTAATGACAAAACACAATGATTTAGATAAGAGATTTAGAGAAGCAACAGTAAAGCTAAAAACACTGGAACGGGAGCACATGAAATGTCAAGTATTTTTCCCCCTAGTGTACTTAAAGTGCTATTTCGGTGATTGACAAAACGTCCATTTTCTAAAACTGGTTGCAAGGACTGGCCAAAGTCTCCTGAACTGTGAAAGAGCCAGGGCTCTGAGAGCATCAGAACAGCTGCTGGACTGAAAGGATCAAGCAGTAATGCTCCAGATCTCTGGGACAAAACAGTGTGTCGGTCCTGTGATGGATCAGTCTCTGACTGCTTTGTCTTAGCCCAAGCCCTCGGGCACTTCCTATAATCAAAGTCCATGGCCACCCAGAGTTAATGAGGCAAACGCAGAGCCGCTGAGCTAAATCAGTACTGCGGGACTGGAGGCAAACACAGAGGTGATCAGCGCTGCCGTTTGCTGAAGCTCCAGAGAGGATGGGACTGGAGAGAGAAGCGGAGGGACGGGCCGTTCTCACGAGATCAGCTGCGATGAGACGTCCCCAGCTGGACACACAGAAGGGAGGGACGCAAACACAGAGACACTGCTGCAGTCCAGACACATAACACCCAATCAACCGCTGCCTGTTCAGTGAATGAAGAACTTACTCATGAAAGGTGCTTCTCAAGAGCATGTCAAGGTCATTCATTACTAAAGGATTACAGCGTCACATTATACAACACAAAATAGTACAACTAATGTGAACTTACAACCCTAAAAATGTAATACAGGCAGCCGAAAAGTTCCATTTTATACCAGACATCAGTTGAACTTAGTACATCATTGGCATGTTTACAATGCATCTTCATTTTTTACATCTGTGGAAGCCCATTTCTTCCACTTAATAATAAAAAAAAGATGTATTTTTTTTTTAAATTGTGATTTTTGATCTCACAATTGACTCATAATTGCGTGATACAAACTCAATTTTTTTTTTGCAATTGCAAGTTTATATCTCAAATCTGTGAAAAAATAAATTGTCAGATAAAGTCACAATAACATCTTTTAAAAAAATAGAAACGTGCTTCCATATACATGTAATTATACTGCAAAAAAAGTTCTTACATAGTTTTTTGTCTTGTTTTGTACTTAACATCTAAACATTCTTGAATCTAGATGCATTTACTTGAGAAGCAAAATGACTTAAAATATTAAGTCATGTTTTCTGAAAAAAAAAAAAAAAATCTTAAATGTAGTTTTTGCTTAAAAAAATGGAATTAAAAAAAGAACCTTAACCTGTTAAATGTCACCCCGTCCCGTATACGGGACGCCTACATTGACTATACTATATTACAATCAAATCTAATCTAATATTGACAAACTATTTATCGTTGGAAAGGTCTAAGACTCCCAAATATATATTTTACCAATATATTTTGTTAAAAATTATGTAGGAAAAGTAATAGATCAATTTATGACAAGAGTGCACCCTCAGAAATCTACATTACAAAAGGAGCTTTTACCTTTGTTTAAAAAAAAGACTTCCTCGTTGCCTTTTTCTCTATCACATTTTAGAAATCATCAGAAGTTATATATCACTTGAAAACATAAAATCTCAAAATTCATCCTTCAAAACCCATTTTAAAATCAGACATTGCATTACCATGTAAATGGTACATCAAAATCATGTTACAAAATGTTTTCAGTCATGAATTATAAAAATTTAGGTTTGTATCATGCACATGTCTATCTTCAAAAACGTGAGTGACAGTTATCTGTTTAATTCAAAGGGAAAACAAGATCATTTTTCTTGACCCATTGGCAAATATTTATTCTCATTTTAAGAAAAACACTTAATTTTGTTAAATTTTTCAAAAACGACTAAATACATCTCAAATAAATGCATCACGATTCAAGAATGTACTGGAAAGCGATAAAAATCCGAAGTAAGAACAACATCATTTCTTTCAGTATGAGATCCGTCACACAAGCCCTTTGCTGCACACCCAGGTTCATTTGACATCAGAGTTTGGTTGGTTCGGATGATGTAAAAGCTTTTTTTCCCAGGCTTGGGTGAGCACCCATGAACACTGTCCAAGTCTGCTTTAAGTTGGTCTTGGGTGCAGTTCGTGTCAATCCAGTCATGATAAATTGTAGATTTAGCAGAAATGGACTTGATGTTCTTTAGAACATAGGTTTAAAAACCATAGTATACAAGCGAGTCTTCTCCAGCATTGCTGGTGCCCAGGACCAAGGGTAAACTGCGGACCTGTTGATGACGAAAATTTTGTTTTCAGTTTGTAATGAAGAAAATATAATGTGAACACATCCAGGAGCAATCCAACTTGGGTTTGGACCAATCATTCAAACCAAGCGTGGAGCACCTAGCTTTAGTTTTAATGAGAGAAGTAATAAGTGGGTAGCACTTTTGCCTCACAGCAGAAAGGCCCCTGGTTCTGGACAGGTGAATTAGGGATTAGTGAATTAGGGAATGTGGGGACATACAGGGGACCTAGATAAGACAAGCAGTTTGGAGAATTAATGGAAGGAATGAGATAAAATGGAAAACATTTGGATAAATAAGTATATTTGCCTTGCTGTCCAACACAGAGACATACTTTGAAGCTGAACCTACTGGACTACTTAAATACTACAGAATATAATGGTCATAAAAAGGTATAAATGGGATGCTGGGGGAAACTGTGAAGCTCCAAAACCTCCAGGAACCTAGACTCATCTACAGCATCTCATTGTAGACGAATCATGTTGGAGATAACCGCTTCGTTTGACGATCTCTGACTGGAAACGAGTGACTTCTGGACTGTAATGTTCGTGTGAACAGCCTCTGAGGTAACACAACTCTACCATGAGAACGACAAGACCGGCTGCTCGAGAGCTTCAGATTGCAGTTGATCCAGGTATTAAAGGGATTGTAGAGAAGAAACAAGGTGAACTTTGAAAGGGCCCTTGTCTTTAATCTTTGAGAAAATGTCCCGGTTGATTCTCCCACATGGTTCAGCCTCTCCAGTGACATCGGTTCAGAGTTATAAGCTATAAAATCATTTCTGCCTCAGGAATCTTTCCAAAGCACTGCATTGTCTTTACAGATGGGCCGCGCCACAACCGTTTACCAAAATATACATGGCAGTGCCAAAGGTTCCCAGGGACAAATGTGCTCAGTGGCTCTGATGTTGGTAAGCACTCATTTGGCCATTGTTGCACAGCTGGAAGCGAGTCAGGTTCCTCAGTCCGTGTGGCTGTGATTGGAAGCAACCCGCTGTAACCCAACTCAGGGCCCAATTAAAGATAATTTAAGACTTTTCGACAGATTTCTGGAAATTACAGCCAAGGTCTTGTTGCCATCACCTCGACACATCTGACAGGGAGAGAGAAGGATATTTTGACAGGTTTGGGCAAAAACACACAGGACAGTTGAGAGTTATGATCGGCTGACGCTGATTGGGGCCGAGGCTTGGGGTCAGGCCGGGTCTAGTTTTTCTAACTCTGGATTAACAGAAGAACGTTTGGCAAAACAGCAGCTCTATCAGTCCCCAATTACTGCTACATAAACACGCAGAGGAACCTTCAGCATGGACACGCATAAGATACTGTCGACTAGGTGGTCACACGTCTCTCGTTAGAAATCAAGGGGCTCCGCGGAGCCAAGAAAATCAGCTTTGACACACGGTTCACAAATATCGCATACGAACCGAGGGCTGGTGTTCGCATGTTTAGACTCATCTCAGGACTCTCCAGAATGTGTGAGAAAGAGGCCAGTAAAATCTGCTTTTTAAAATCGCACACCTCATGAAAGATGGCTTCGTGATAGGCTTTCTGAGATCTGGACAGTGTCAACAAGTTACATCCGATCACATCCGATCTCTGGCCGTCTGTGTGTGTGTGTGTGTGTGTGTGGTCTCCCCCAAGCTCTGGTCAGCACTGAATGCCCAGATGCGGGGTTATTAGCCGGGCTGGAATAAATGGGCTACGGCCAGCTTTCCCTCATGTGAATGCTGTTTAGCAGGTCACATGTCAGAGGAGCAATCCACCTGAAAACACACACACACACACACACACACACACTCCGTTTATACTGGTGTTACAGATACTGCTCTCCGACATCCATAAGACCAGCATTCGCTCCAGAAGAAAAGGAAGCGAACACTCCATAACTCAGCTGAAACAGCTAATTGTCTGTATCCTGAACAGACGGAGGCCAGAAAGCCTTCAGATGTATCGCAGCACTCAGTGCAGAGCTAAAATATCACTGAACAACTCAACAGTTTATGTAGAAGACCCCAGGTCTGTCCCTGGATTTAGTTTTTTCATGCATTTGGAAATCCAGAAGCTTGGATTTCACAGTATGAAGCAAGAGTGCTCTGATAAACATCTACTCTTGTTATACGAGGAAGAAAGCCGGACAACATGATACATGCTCATGGAATCCATTGTGAAATCTCACTGTCCTTTGGCACTTTAATTGTGGTGTAAAGACGCTTTAGTGTGGAAAACACGTCATTATTTCAGTGAGTGTCTTAACTGGAGGTTACTGTTTGACATCCACATACAACTTGCGTGTTTTTCCTTTACCAGACGTCAGAAAGTGGTTTATTTTTAGTTTCTGTCTGCAGGCGCTCAGCTGTAAACCAACACCACTTTAAGGTGATACTCTTCAGACGCTCTTACCTCCACCGCAGAGAGACGGGTCCCGTCCCATCCGTAAACGGCGTTTGTGCGGTGACTCAGGGCCTGGTTAGGGCTTCGTCTGGATAACTCTATGAACAGGAAACAAGATAAAAATAATATGTTAGTGTCACAACTCTGCTGTTAGGATAGGTACGTAAGTAATTCCAATCATAAAGTCCTTTAATGGGTTATCCAACAATGACAAGGAAGCGCTAACACACAGAGTAACATCTACATTAACCGACAAACACAGAGCAAAAGAGGAAGACTAATGAGGGTCAAACTGATGCAGGTGTGTACTGATAATTAACTTAATTAACAAGGTAATGAGCAGAACCCAAAAAGGGCAAACAGGAACCTGAAGGCGAAAACAGAAAACAACAGGAACTAAACCATATATGGGCAAAAGGAAGGGAACCCTGACTGAAAGCACACAATAAATCTACAAAACCATACGCTAATTCTCCCCATTTGACTCTTTGGCTTTAATAATACACTTTTTGTAAAACACAACACACCGTTCTCTATGTAGCACGCAAAAATCCAACAGGAAGTATCTTGATTTCCTTTTTCAAACACAACCAATCAAAAAACCACACCAATTCATCAGTGCCTCACACTAACTCCTCACGTGTGCTTTACTGAATCAATAAACACATATCTACATACCTACACATGCCTGATCTGTTTCTTTTCTTTCGTACCGCATAATACTGTATTCACAACCACAAATACTAACAGTAAAAGAAGTTTGGTTTCGATCTTGCTTTCATGTTTACCCTGAATTTTTCAACATCTTTCTGCCAATTACTTTCAGTCTTGATTTGTGTGTAAATCTACTACATTCTGTGTTTTTAGTACTAATAAACACAACATTAGGAATAAATTAATGAATTTGCTAATTAACAATGATCAAATTAGTAATTTAAATGAAGTAAAAAAATAATTAAATAAAATTATTAGCTGGTGATGGGTGAAGCTGTCTGGTTAGAGCATTGTGGGATGTGATGTAGCTGGTGGCTTGATCGCCAAAATCTTTAATGATCTCTTCAGCCAAAACTCCAAATTATTCTACATTCAGTTGCGTGAATTGGTCTTTTTTTCAAAAGCTTCTCACACGGAAAATGAAGACACCATCACAAAATGAAATGAAATCAGATGCGTCGGTGAAAAGATGCATTGGAAAACACATATCAAAGAAGCAAATGCTACACAGCATTTTGCACATTTTAAATAGCAAAGCGTGAAGATGATGCACGCGAACGTTATTTGTAAAAAAAAAAAAAAGATAAATTCAAACATAAGTGTTTAAATGAACTTAGCGTAAACAATATTCAATATTTTGATGCTTTAGTGTTGCAAATATGATACCTTTTGCTTGGCTACGAGAATACACCTAGAAACAAATTGTCGTAAATCATTGAGAACTTTACAAATAGTAGTTTAGTGTTCTGTGAACTTAATTTTTTTTTTGTGAACAATTTTTTTATTAGTATTATTCAATCTTATATATATATATATATATATATATATATATATATATATATATATATATATATATATATATATATATATATATAATGAATTTGCTTTGAATGACTGTCAACATTTCTTGCGTAGTTTAGTTAACTTAAGTTGTTTTTATCAAAGGTTTTCATAAAGAAGTCCTGGATTCTGATTGTCTTAAATACACAATGCAATATAAGACAGTTTCACCTGCTGCAGTGTATATTACTGCACAGCATCCGTGTCAGCAACTGTATTATCAAATGAAAGGATGACACTTAATTAATTTGGTAAATAGCCTGGAAAAACTGTAAAACTAGTGAGCTAAAAAGGTGCATGTATACTTTTGTGTGATGATTGACAGGTTCAAATGACCCGCCTTCTACAGAACTTTGGTTTTGGACTAGGACTCCAAAATCCACAGTATCATATTTACGTCATGTGTGCATGTGTCAGCCATCAAGAGTCATCAAGTGACAAAATCTTGCATTTACACTGACAAACCCATGAAATTAAATCCAGTATTACACACATGCTCAGATCTCCCAGTAAATCAACACATACGTCAGCACGAGTGGTTATTTCACAGTGTGTTCAGGCTGCATTGACAATGAGCAATCGTGGCATCGAGAATTGAGCTTTGCTGCCTGAATTAAACTGTAATGTTGGCTCTGCCAAACAAAGCCTTGATATGCCTTACACAATATGGCAACAATTACACTGCGGCAAACCCAAAATTATTGGCAGGTCTTTCATTATATGTGACCTTGAACCACAAAATCAGTCATAAGGGTCAGTTTTTATAAATTGACATTTAAACATCATCTGAAAGCTGAATAAATAAGCTTTCCATTTGTTAGGATAACACAATATTTGGCCGAGATACAACACTTTGAAAATATAGAGTCTGAGGGAGCAAAAAAATCTAAATATTGTGAAAATCTCCTTTAAAGTTGTCCAAATAAAGTTCTCAGCAATAAAAATTACTAATCGAAAATAACGTTTTGATATATTTAGAGTAGGAAATTTACCAGATATCTTCATAGAACATGATCTTTACTTAATATCCTAATGATTTTTGGCATAAAAGAAAAAATGGATCATTTGGACCCATGCAATGCATTTTTGGCTATTGCTACAAACATACCCAGCAACTTAAGACTGCTTTTGTGCTCCAGGGTCACATATATATGCAACTCGCCTAACGTAAAAATGGCAATAATCGAACAGACGGATTGTTCACCAAACATGTAGTACATCCTAACATCTGGCTTTCAAAGAGCGAGGACGTGCTCCAAAATCACTCTGCTCATAACAATCAGCAGCTCAATAAGCTGCTACAATCATCCAGAGCCTAGGAACAAGCACCGCTGCCCACGCTAAAGTGTTTCTCAAATGGCCAAACGAACTGCAAAAGTGTTTCATACGCTGCTGCTCGGACGACATATAATTGCAGGAAAGGGGGCGCACGTGAAAAATGAAAATTGGGCTTTTGCGAGCAGGCAAACGAAGGACTGGATGATTGATGAGGTGTAGGGTGCCCTAGCAAAGCCATTTCACTCTCAAAGAGGGGGAGAGCGCAGGCCGGAGGGGGTGAAGCTGGGGACAGTAAACAGGAGAAGGCAGCGTAATGACAAATAAAGAGTGGTCTGAAAATACAACGGCAGTTACAGACCCCCGCGGGAGGAGTTAAAAACTAATAAAATAAAGTTCACTAATGCATAAAGCCCTAATAAGTATCCCTTTCAGAATTTTACAGGACGTGGCAACTTTACGAGATTCTGGCACAGCGCGGCCGGCTGTTTCGATCCGGTTTCAGAGGTTGTACACAACAAATCAACAGTGGATATGGAAGTGTAGCCTGTCTGCGATCGCTTCAGCTAATAACACACAAACACAATGATCGCTAATTGCTACGCCAATCACGACACGTAATCAAGAGCAGCCCCCAGCTCAACTCTGACCCTCTTTACTGGCTCACTGAAATGCAGGGGCCGTCCACTTTGTCCGGCACATTTAATAAGACGTCTTAACAAATTGAAGTGAAGTGGCTGCCGAGGGAAATAGGACGGAGGAAATTAGCTACTGGGGTCTGCGCTCTGTTTACGCTAAGTGATTGTGATTGGGAGGGTGGGGTTTGGGGAACAACCTACAGCCAATTATACTTGTAAATCGTGAGCACGCATGGCTTTCTTCATCTTGTTAGAGAAATTCAACATGCAGAAAAACAACCGTAGAACTGGACGCTTTGGAAAGAGATGCCTTCTTTAGAAAGGCCTTCTCGTTCTTCCAATGTTTGGCCAGAATCAGTGCTTTCAGCTCCTGGCCAGCTTTACAGAGGAGTGTCTCGTGTCAACACTGGACTCGTCCAAGATTAATAACTTCTCCTTGAAATGCTCATCACAGCCACAGTCTCCAAAGATAAGAAACAACGGGAGAGTCCACTGCAAAACAATACTGAACTACTTTGCATGGTATTAAGCAGAACACAGTTGTTTTGTAAATGCCAAAAGTTGGTCTGAAGGACACTGTTATTATGTGGTATGTTTTCTGAGGAAGCCAGAGAAGGAAATGGCCTTTAGTTCAATCAAAGCCTCTGGCTAGCATGCTTCAGCAGCTCTAGCTTTACAAACTCCTGCCTGCTTTATTCGGAGCAACCTCTTCAAACAATATCAAACCCAGAAACTGAGCTTAGCATGCCCATCTCTTAGTGACTCGTAGTCTAAGGAGCATGGTGTAATAGGACTGTAATTGGCTGTGTTGGGTGGCGGGGTAATTAGATGGAGGTACAGCAGTGCACTGACTCACACAGGGGATAAATCTCTCTCAGGGGCCCCGCGGGGCCTCATTGCCTCCAATATAAATCAGACAAATGAGGGTGTTGGTGGAGGTGCGGAAAGAGGCTGTAGGAACCAGAGCGCAGACAGTGGGACTAAAAACTTCATTTCAAAGCTTCAAGTCTTGCAGCTTCCCAGAAGAAACACTGGTTTGCTCACAACAGTTAATCGAGTTCTCGGTAAAGTTCCAAAGATTGTTTCTCCTAAAATACCAAAAGTAGAGAGGATAACTTTAATAATATTACTGACTTTATACTGTGGATATCTGACATGGAAAGTGAGTTTGTACTGTAAAGTGGGTTTGGGTTGAATGCAGTAAGTCTGTAGTCAGTCGCAGGACGCCTGCCACAGATGACTCCTTGATTGGACGTGATTTGAGAAAGAGCTGGATGACGGCTTGATGAGATCATTGGGGTTCACCCAGTGACGTCCCGTCTGCTGACAGCACCAGCCCAGATGTTTAGAAAAGCGCAGAGTTCCCCAGCACTGCTAATTAATGCTTATTTTTAACTCTTCATATTTCAGTCCAAAAACTCAAAGATTCAAAGTGCACAAATCAAGCTTGAGCAAAGGAAGTCCATCTGTCTGTACACACACAGGGCAACAAGCATCAGTTCAACAGCGCTAGGCCACAGACGTCGGTAAAACTATAGACAATGTTGAGAGATACTTGACAGCCAAAGTAGTTTTTTCCACTCTCTTGTTAGGCAGGTAATAAACCACAAAAATATGAGCACTGTTGTTTTCCGTTGTCATCAAAGAGAGCAGCATTTATATATATATTTACTATGTCTCAAGAAAAGTGACTCATCAGTGCACTATTGTCTGCTTTTTTTTTACATACATTTAACGTTGTACGGATTTCCTACTTGAGGTCAGTAGTCTCAAGCTGTTCCGGCTATTCTTCTTCATCAAAAATACGTAAAATACACAATTAAAACTTGACAAATACTAATTAGTTTCCAATTGTAATTGACTTTAGTAACAGTAAATCAGAACTCCAGACATATAAAAATAATCTAGTTTCCCACCCATAATTACAGCGTTGTGGTTGCACTCATGTTTGCTCATTTTCCAGAATATGATTGTCATGATTACCATATGTTTGCCGTGTTGTTTGAATGTGATGTTCTAAGTCGGAGGCCGACAGGAAGTGCTTACACAGCTTTTATTAGCACTTCAATCCCACTGACCTGCTGTTGGTTTTTCCTCGTCTTCTCTCCTTCCCTCTGAGTGCAGATGATGGTGAGAAATTCCTCAGAAGAGAATGTTTCCGTCCTGTTCTGAACGGCACGCAGATGACGAACGCCGATGCCAGTGTTTGCACTTAAAGGCTGGATTTTCCAACAAGCTCATAACACCTATAACAGTCAGCGGTGTTGCCCAATCACTGCAATTCAGAACTCAAGGCCATCTTACTGTTTTTATTCAAATATTTTAGTGCATTGTAACAACATAAGCAGAAACTGGAAAAAATGGGATTTTGTTTCTAATGTGATGATAATGATAAGTAAACATCAGTATCTTGTATCTCAGACAAATATTGTCCTATCAATGGAAAGCTTATTTTTTTTAAACTGACCCTTATGACTGGTTTTGTGCTCCAGGGCCACATATAAGATACAAATAAGGGATAGTTCACCAAAAAAAAAAAATCTGACCATCCAAGATGTAGGTGACTCTCTTTGTTCAGTAGGACAGTAAAGATTTTTAACTCAAATTATTGTCCTTGATGATTAATATAATGCAACCCTTACATTGAGAATCCAAAAAACATACAGGCAACACAAAATTAATAACCATGATATATTGAGGTCTTATGAAACGAAAAGATTGGCCTGTGCAAGGAAACTTGGATGTTTTTCATGTGTAATGCACATAAAGTGAGTAAACTAGTCTTCATCATCTCACCATTTTACGTAAACAAAGAGAAACCATAAAAACATTGATTTTGACTCTTCATTAAAGTGCTTTGTTTATGCATGCTCATATCAGTAGCTCATCAGTCTTTGGTCCGAGTCGAAGTTCTTCCTCAGTTCAGTGTCTGCTGGAGGAACTGAAGCGCTGAATCAGTTCATATATATATATATATATATATATATATATATATATATATATATACAGAGAGTTACAACTGCCAGTCCAGAATACCAAGCTGAATTTTCAGAAGTCTGTCCATCTTTGTTTTCTAAATTAAAGATGCTTTCTTACCTTTGAGCCCGAGACACACTGCACAATCTGTCCCAGACAAAAGATTGGCATCATGAAACAATTGTGGTGATTTCTGTGATCGTTGATCCTATGTCGAACAGTGAGAGAGGTTCAAAGATGGCCGTTGTCACAGTCTTGCGACCAAAGGTAGTCTGGGATAATTTTCTGGAAGTGTCTGCAAATACACTGTGCGATGAACATGCTGAATTTCTGATACGACCCAACTTTACTGAGCAACCAGTAAAAATTTGACATGAAAATCTACGTGACATGGCGCTAAATCATAAAATTGCTTACCTGAAGCTCTTATGTCTTCCACTTTTGACGCTTTATTAATTTTTTTTATTTATTAGTGTTCACATAGCTCAATTGGTAGATCATTGAGTATCAAGCGCAAGGTTGTGGGTTCGATTCCCCAGGAACACATGATAGGTAAAAATTGATAGTCTGAATGCACTTTAAGTTGCTTTGGATAAAAGCGTCTGCTAAATGCATACATTTTAATTTATTCTTTTATAGAAACATGCATTCAATAGGTGTCATCATCGTACTGTCTACATGCATGTGGTACCCAAGTTTTTTAGATCCATGTCGCACAGTGTTACCAGCGATGATCTTAAAAGTGTGCAGTTTGTAGGAGGCTTAAGATAAAGTTCTGCAGGTTTGAATTGAAAATCGAATAAGTTAATTGGTGCACAGTTGGTAACTGTGGGCTCTGATAAAGGCACAGGTCTGTGGGGAGGTGAAGCTGATGTGACACACCTGTGTGAATGTCAATAGGAACTCTAGAAGCTTAATTACAGAGCCACGACCCAGCGGCTCGACCGGAGGTCACAGAGCTCTCTGATAAACCCGTGAGTCATGGCGGTTAGTCGACCCAGACTGAACCAGGGCTGAGAAGCGAGTGCAAACCTCCAACAGAATCAGTGAGTTCAACCGAGCACACACACACACACACACACACAGCTCTAGACATCTGCGTGAGTCACCGCTGAGGTCTTCACACTCACACGCCAGACACTTACTTATCTGCAGCACAGCCAGACTCTGTACAGATTGTTGCATCTGCTAATCATACTTTACCAGACTAACACAACAAGCTAGACAACACTCTTGATGTCTTTTCCCGTTTCACACTTAATACTTAAATGCTTTGGAAAGAAGCCAAGACAACAATGCATCCACTCATTAATAAATATACGGACGAAAAGATGGGGGTATTTCTGGATAAATATGGGAGGCTGCAATAATCAGTCAACACTTCTTCATTAAGATGACATAAGCACTGAGGAAAGTAAAAGAGCTGTTCAAGACTCTGATAACAGATTCATTAAATGGGCCGATTCAGACATTAAAAAACCATAAAGCAGGTCACCATAATTCATTCTCTAAAATGAATAAATAGATAAGACAAGGCATTGCTCCATAAGTGGTTAAAATATGCATTGTTTCAAAAGCACAGCCACAAGGCCTCATTACATTACATGACAAGTGTTAAAATTATGCTAGTGTGATAAAATCACTTCTGTCAACTCATGTCTTGAGTAAAGCCTGCAAGTTTCACATGATCACCGCAAGAATACCAGAAAGGGAAGTGGCACCCAAGACGTAGTCCTGCTTCTGATAGATTTGATAATTGCACACCTTTTCTTACATTTTCTGCACAGAAGAAATCTTATTTCAGTGTTTAGGTTTATTGTACAAATTGAAAGCTCAGACTTCGCTGCACCTTTGTGTGGTCGGTGGGAGTCTGATGTTGTTCGTTTTGTCTACAGGTGGGATTCGTCCAGAGGCACGCTGGTTTATCTGGAGGGATTGACTCCTCATTCAGTGCGTCCACATGGCGTTTCACTTAACACGAAACCAGAAGCCGATAAGAGCCAGATAATGGCTGCATCTTCAAACAAAGAGCAAAGCCAAGAAAGACACACAAGGAACTGTGCAACAGCTATTATAGGGCTGTTAAAGTGAAGGCCAAAAATTGACTGTTGCTTTATGGCTTTATTACTAGCTGAGAATACACAGAATGCAGATTCTTCCAGGGACAATTCCTAGTTTTATAATATGTTTAAATAATTAGGCAGTTGTATTCTATAAGCTGGAAAATAATAAACAAGTGGCATTATTAGTTTTGTTTGCTAAGCTAAGCAGAACTATCTGCTACTAATGCTCTTACTGTGGGTTAGAGATTTGCGAGGATGGAAATGCCAGTGGCCACAAAATGAAACCCAACGCCGTTTCCGTGTTCAGCTGCGACAGACAAATTGCTTGTCACTGAAACCTTGTCGCATTGCGTCTGGTCCGGACGTGGTGTCATTTTCCAGTTATAAATAAATCATAGTACTATTTTACCTTTTATCTGCATTATTCTGGATGCTAGAAAGAGTCATAGACGACTAGTTCAGGAGGTTCTTTACTGTAATATTAATGATATATTATTGACAGCATTCAGACACCTGAACAGACAAATCATTGTGTTTCTAGGATTCGATTTTGGTCAAACTTTAGTTTGGGGACCAATTCTCGCTATCAATTGTGATTGTTCTTCATAACTCCTTCACAAGTACTAATAAATAGACAATATGTTAATATTAGGCATGCTAATAAGCAACTGAAATGCAGAGGGGTTAAATAATGTGTGCAGATGCCTATTTATTACCTACATGGCTAAGTTTGTTTATTGTAGGTGCACTAAAAAGTTAATTTGTGAAGTAATTACTTGAGTAGTTTGTCTGAACATGACTTCTGCTCTTGCATGTGTTCACATTATTTCTCCTACCAGGTCTCATGGTCAAAACGTACCTGGGGACACTTTTTCGCAAAATACGTACCAATAAGTAAGTAATAACTGCCGGTTCCGAAATAAATGAACAATAGAGGCAGTAAAACTCTTAATTTTTGCACAGTAACTTGAAGAATATAATTTTACAATTTTAATATGTTGGGAAATGTGAAAACTGGTGCTTTTGAATGTCAGCAGCACACATATCCAGCTTCATATCTATGGGTTTTCATTGACGTTAGGTTTGTTCGGTAGCTCACGGAGTACAGAGATGTATTTGAGAGGCGAGGGGCTTCGGTTTTAATAACTATGGTTTGACAAAACAGTTCAAATCTACATATAAGCAAGTTGAGATGACACGGTTGCATCAACAAATGCGTTTTTATATCAGTTTAGCATTTGTTAACTCTGTCGTGTAGGTTTAGGGTTGGGTTTGGTGTAGGGCATATTTCCAAAACGATAGAGCATTAATTATTAGCAACAGTTCCCGGATACTTGAATTCGGAACTGAAACAATACGTACCTGAAGCAACGTAATAAAAGTGTGCCAGAGTTCACGTATTGAACCACTGTTTTAGGGCCACTCAGTGGACAGATCTGTTTTAAACTGTGGCACATATTTTCATGAGACCAGGTTGTATTTCTCAGCAGCTCTATTGAATTATCTTGAAGAATCTGCCGTTCTGCCAGCTGTGGTAGGGGCTGTCGGGGAAGTGTGAAGAAACATTGTGGGATCATTTGAGTGGTGCCTTCTGAAGGTGTCAGCCCCATGATAAGTCTTGTTCAAACGTCAGCTTCTCCAAAATGCAGTGTGTCAACAGTCAGCCCGTGTGGCTGCGCTCTGATCTGGCCGACGGATGCCCAGAGACAGCCGTCCGAGCGGACAGTGTGCCCACACCCCGGGCTGGGAAACGAGGAGAGCCGTCCCCGTCCAAACGGCCAGGTGTGTCCACCCTGGCAGGCCTGTGGAAGCTGGCACTTCTCAGGGGAAAGTAGCGGACAGGTGCAAAGTCATTTCTCACAAGTCTAGGCCACAGACTGCATCATCTTTCCGTTCCCGCCTCTTGTTTTTTCTGTTTCTCCTGGAGGAGAGGTCTGCCCATCCACACAGCAGGGAGTTCCTCACATTCTTCACTCCAGAGCCAAAAGAGCTGCTTTTTCACTTAGTGCAACAGTCTCTAGAGAGGCTCTTCAGTCAGCCCTGCTGTCTACCGAGGGAACATGGAGCGAGTTTGAGTCTAGAACCCAACACAGATGTCCTCACTGATCCACACTTCTGGAGCCAGTTGAACAGGTTCACCAAATCACTCTGAATCGGTTGGCAAAGTTAATGACTTGATTCAGCTCAGACTTGACGCTCTGGCTTGGAATGAGTCAAGAAACCCAAGAGTAATGTGATCCTGGAACAACTGATGTCTGTTTCCTTTCTAATGAACCGCTCTGACTAGTTGACAAATCTCAGTTGATCCTGTCTCAATAGTAATTGTGTGTTCAAGTCCTGCTGGGAACTTCATATTTATGAGGAAGTCATGATTACAGTCACGTTGACCGGAGCAACAGAAAAATTCTGCAGGGTTTTCCTACAAAATGATGAGTAAGAATGTGCATCTGTGTACTTTTGCTAGTATTTGTTTTGAATAGTGATGTCAAAATTAACGTAGGCAACTAATCTGAATGGTGTTAAAAGTATTTAACAAAGTTAACGCCTAGGTTTGGCCACCCCCCTCACAACAGCTGCTTCTGTCTCTTTTTATTGACAAGAATTGTGTTTATTTATACGCAGAACGTCTTTATGACCACATAAAATGGGCGCGAGTCGAACGAACTGTGTTCAAATGAGATGTAGTCAGGCCACATGTCAGTAAAATACAATGTTCCTGTCAATTAATTCAAATTTTCAATATTTCTTTTTGTCATTTTCAGTTTTTTCCTGTTATACTTAATCTAAAAAAAAGATACCTAATGTATCATATCATATTAAAGCGTGAATGAAACTGCGAGCGTGTACGTTAGATGCGCATCACGTTCAGCAGCGAAGCTCTTAAAGTAATAGCAGCCTAATAACCAGCTGCTGTGATGACTGTTCATTAGTGATGTGTCGTTCTTGAACGATTCGCTCATTTAGAACGAATCTTTAATGTGACTCGAGAAGAACGAGTCATCTCGGGGAATGATTCGTTCAGTCGCGCATGCGCATTATTGTATTGTTTGTAGTCTGATCAACGTTTGCGTAAGTACTAGATGTGTTGTGGAAGTAACACGCAACATTTTAATTACATTTAGCTAAAATGACTGGAATGACTCGAAAAAAGATTTGTTCATTGATCCGAAAATTATCCGAACTTCCCATCACTACTGTTCATTAATAACAAAAGAAAAAGGAAATGAGTAATTTTTGTAGCTTTAATGATTCATCTATAGTTAATTTAGAATTTAGTGTTTGATAACTTTATTCAGTTTCTGGATCTCTCTAGTGAAATGCTTGGGTAAATATGACTTTTACTATAATGGGCTTATGTGAAGTTTGTTTTAAATTCACTTACATTTTTAGTTTGATTTATTATTTAAGTCTAATAAATGTTACATTTGATTAATCCACAAACATATGATTTATTTACCACGATGCCAGTATGCTAGATTGTCTCACTGAAGTGATTACCTGACAGCATAAGAAAAATACTCAATTGGTTCAGTGAAACTGACTGTATAAACTCATTTGTGCAAAAAAAAACAAAAAAAACAAACAAAAAAAAACACACACACACAAAAACGAGTAGCTATGCAGTTGTTTTGTTGTGATGCTGTCATGATCCAGACAATGCTGTGCTTTCAGCAGAAGCCAGGACTGTATTTGAGTATCTCACTGTTTGATAACATCACTTAGGGCTTTGCGTTTGAAAGTAGGAGGAACAACACAAGCATGAACGCCGTACTTCACACACACACACACACACACACACACTCAGCTGAATCTGCGAGCGGGGGACATGATTTAGCAGTTGACTCTCTCTGTTTGTCTCCCAGTTTTTAACACTGGGGCTTGAACTCAAGCTGAGAAGTTTCCCAGCGTATGCAGAAGAAGGAGGACGCGCTGTATCAGTTCCTGCAGACCGCCGACTGATACCACACACACCTCTGATGCCTGTGTGTGATAGATCCACAGATACACAGATCTAGATAGGGACAGCAAACACATTTATACTGTTACAGTACACTCCTGTTTCAAACAAATATACATTCATTTAGAAAACAGCTATTCTGAGTTGTAAACATTAAGCTCGTTTCAAAAGCAGCACGTTTGAACAGCAGTGCTGGTGACTGGCCAGTTTAATATCCAAGATTTGGGCTAAACAGTGGTGTAAAAGCGTGGCGCTCCTCCTGAGGTAATTGTGGTAATTTGGCGATACAGAGGGAGGGCAGACGCACATCTGTGATCTATTAAACATGATATTTCAGGTAGCTCATGAGGAACACATGTGTGGACCACGTTCTGCCCAAAATGACATTTCCACAACATTGCTTGCACAAATAAACACAGGGAGCGACGAGAGTCACGGGGCGATCTCTATTTACCCCACAATCAGAGATCTGCTGCTGTTGTATCCAACGATTGATTTCTTGAACTGGAATCATTCCCTGCTTGCTTTCGGTCAGATTCAGAGGAAAGCCAAGCTTGTGAGCGATGAATTAGATGCACTGTCACTATACAGATGGATGAAAACTGTTCAATAAAATATTACACACAGTGTTTTTAGCATTGCACGCCATATCACAGTTTTATTCTAATAAATATTCACCAGGGTAGTTTTTTTTTTTCTAAAGTCAATACAGATCTAAATTGTCTATACAAAAGGCCATTGAACACTTCCCTCATTATTTACAGAAACATATAAAATACTCATTTGTGGTGATGAGAAGTCAAGCGGTGGTGGGTGAGTCTGAACTCATGTCGCCCCCTATCGGTCTTACAGAGAGCAACACACACACACACACACACACACACACACACACACAACCGCCTCTTTGACTTGTCCATGTATGAAATGGAGAAATGCAGAAAAGTGACTTGAAAACAGAAAACAGACGAGGATTCGTTTGCACTTCAGACATCATCAGGAGAAGTTTAAACTTGAGACAGAAGTACAGAAGAAAAGTATCAAGATTTGAGCACATAATGCACACTGTGCAAACATTAAACTGTGCATACAAAACAAAACATACATTGCAGAGAGCAGTTTGCTATTTGTACAAGCTGGTGTGACTTATTTCATTTCGTTTATCACATCTGCATGTTTGTCTGAATCCAGCAGAAATCAGGAGAGTGTCTAAATGAGCAGTTTTTCAGTCCAGTAAATGTACTTTAACAGCAGTTAATAGTTTCTTGACTGACCCTTACACACAGGAGCCTGGGGAAAACTCATTTAAGAAGAAAACATACACCAGCGCTTCTGGAGGCTTTTGATAGTGTGTGTTTTATATGATATAACAGTGTGTCATGCTGATAGTGTTTTTTCTTAGTTTTGGTGTGTTTGGTTAGTCTTAACCACGAGAGAGAGAGAGAGAGAGAGAGAGAGATCTGCTCCTCCTCCTCCTCCCTCCATCCCTCCGTCCGTATATAAGTGATGTGATGTGGAGAGAACGCCAGCAGAACCTCTCTCTCTCTCTCCCTTACACACACACTCTGACAAACACACACACTCTCTCTCGGTCAGGATTTGTCCTCGTCTCTGTGATATATCTCTGTCTTCGCCTGCTCCGAGCAGCTCTGAAGGACTTCTCCGCACTGCTCTGAGCCCCGCAGGAGGATTTTACCGGCGTCCGTCCGTCCGCAGCCCTCGCGCTTCTGCATGAATCTGTTCGACTCGTGCCTGAAGATGAGCGCCGAGCAGGACAAGAGTCTGTCCGACGCGCCCAGCCCGAGCATGTCCGAGGACTCGGCGTCCGGCTCCGGCTCCGGCTCGGACAGCGAGAGCAGCCGCCTCGCAGACTTCAAGAAGGACGAGGAGGGGGACAAGTTCCCCGTGTGCATCCGGGACGCGGTGTCCCAGGTGCTGAAGGGCTACGACTGGACCCTGGTGCCCATGCCCGTGCGGGTGAACGGCTCCAGCAAGAGCAAGCCGCACGTCAAGAGACCCATGAACGCGTTCATGGTGTGGGCTCAAGCCGCGCGCAGGAAGCTGGCGGATCAGTATCCGCACCTGCACAACGCCGAGCTCAGCAAGACCCTCGGAAAACTCTGGAGGTGAGACATCACTACACTTGTTTGTTCAGGACTGATGCAGAAGTCACTGCAATAACTGATTCACTTAGCAAACTATCAAATTACATTGATTTATTACGCAATGGTTATAAAACAATACCGATAAGCTTGAGAACAGGTCACTGTTTGGTAGTGAGGTGAAACTATAGTTTAGACAAACAGTAAATTAGCCCTTACTTTACATGCACTTCAACGCAGAAAAAGTTTTGGAGTTGGTAAACACCTTCAGTTTTAAGAAGTTGATTATTACTTGTTGGGTTTATGTAAGAAAAGTACCATTCACTCAGATTAAAAAAAACAAAAACAAAACAAATAATAATAGTTGTTTCAAGAAAAGTCTATACCTTTTTTTTAAACGTTTCTTTATTATTAATTGAACAAGGTAAATAAAGTAGATTATTTTTTCTAAATTACTTAATCATATTAGTTATTTCCAAATCAATTTGCAACTGTAGTGAGGTTTCTGTGTTGTTACCTGAAGAACAAACACAAGGAGAGTAATCTGAGCATTGGTTGTGTGCAGATTACTGAACGAGGGCGAGAAGCGTCCGTTCGTGGAGGAGGCCGAGCGTCTGAGGGTGCAGCACAAGAAGGACCACCCCGACTACAAGTACCAGCCCAGACGGAGGAAATCAGTGAAGAACGGCCAGAGCGAGAGCGAGGACGGCGAGCAGACACACATCTCCCCCAACGCCATCTTCAAGGCCCTGCAGCAGGCCGACTCTCCGGCGTCCAGCATGGGCGAAGTGCACTCCCCGGGGGACCACTCAGGTACAGAAACGGCCTGCAGAGGCTCCTTATGTAACGCCTCGATCAGAGCCTACGGGGAGCTCGTAAACCTTATCTGGCTTGGCTGAGTATCTTTATTAGACTGTGCGCGGTCTCTCTAGACTTTGAGCATGTCAAATAGTTTTTTTAGTCATGATATGACGTCACGCTGTGCAGCATCTTCTTAAGAACTAAACACATACATGATTACAAATTCTAGTCCGAATTGTTAGTTTTTTTACTATCAAAATGCATGGTATGGATGCGAAAACGCAGAAAATCAAACCACATCTAAAGTTTTGAGAGGAAGTTTGTAAACGTGTTTGACACAACGTGAGCTTGTTAAAGCATTAAACCCCAAGAAGCCGTGGTTTACAGTGATTTTATAACAGGGATTATTGCTTTTATAAAACGGTGATTCCATATATGTAGGTTTTACAAAATAAAACATCAAATAAAATGTAGTGATCTTAATAAAAACAGTATTCTTTTGCCAAACACTGTAGTTTCTCGGAAATAGTTGTTGCTACAAAGTGGTTACACAAACGTAAACAAAGGTGTGTGTTTGTAGAGTAATTTACAACAGCTTTGAACTTGCCTCAGCCAATCAGAATCAAGGACCAGAGCTCTCCGCTTTATAAAATACATTAAATATTAACCCGAAGGAGTACAAAGAAAACCAAACCATATCAACAACTCTTACGTAATCCAAGCCTAATCCAAAAATTCAATTCGGTTGTTAGACTAAATTCAATTATTACACGCTATTCATTTTTTTTAATCTTTAATTTAACCTGATTTCATTCTTTGTTATGTGCAGGTCAGTCCCAGGGTCCCCCGACTCCTCCCACGACCCCCAAAACAGACCTGCCGTCCAGCAAAGCGGACCTGAAGCGCGAGGGCCGTCCGCTGCAGGAGGGCATCGACTTCGGCGCCGTGGACATCGGCGAGCTGAGCAGCGACGTCATCTCCAACATGGAGCCGTTCGACGTGCACGAGTTCGACCAGTACCTGCCCCCTCACGGACACCCGGGGGTCGGCGGCGGCGCGCAGGCCTACCCCGCCGGCTTCGGGGGCGCCTGGATGTCCAAACAGCACCCGATGGGCGAGCAGCGGACGCAGATCAAGACGGAGCAGCTGAGCCCCAGCCACTACAGCGAGCAGCAGCCGCCGCAGCAGCAGGGCTCTCCGCAGCATGTGGCCTACGGCTGCTTCAACCTGCAGCACTACAGCAGCAGCAGCAGCAGCAGCGGAGGAGGAGGAGGAGGAGGTGGAGGCTCGTACTACAACTACAGCGAGCACCAGAGCCCCGCCGGCTCCTACTACAGCCAGTACCCCGCCTTCAGCTACCAGAGGCCCATGTACCCCCCGATCGCCGACAGTCCGCAGCACTGGGAGCAGCAGCCCGTCTACACCCAGCTGTCCCGGCCCTGAGCCACCGAGAGGACGGACTCAAACTGAGCGAGCGCCTCTCCCCACTGTGCCTTCGGAGTTGTGATTATATTTTTCTAGATATAATGAGACAAGAGAATCCTCTGTGAGGACAGATTCCAGATAACTATTTTTAGTATGTACCGTGTATGTGTCACGTTTCTCAGCTGTGTCGGGGGATTCGTACGCAGCTGTCCGATCCGATTTGTTTTTTGATATTTTCCTCTTGTGTATATCTGTGGGGGTTTCTTACACACTCGGGCGAAGTGTTGAATCGTCCTCTGTACAGTCGACTGCTTCTTTGAGTCTCTCGTTTCTGTGAAAACTGCCTCTAGAGTCCGTCTGTGCCTATAGAGATCCGGCTGCTGGAGGGGGAACGGGACGTGCCCTTTGACCCCAGGCTCCTCCGCAGCTCGCCATTCCTCCAGTCCTAACCTCTTTAATTTATTCATTAGCATTCGTTTGACATTTTCACTGGGGCTTCGTACGACTAATTTGTGATGTTTCCGGAGACGATTACGATTTAGATGTAGTAGAAACTTTAACCATCTCCTTTATTTATCGTTTGTTAATGTTTCCATTTAAAATGTCTAAAATGGTACTCTAGTTGACTTCCGATTGTGAAGCTTGATCAAGTCTTTCAATGAAACAACTGGAACTTGTGTTTTTTTTGTTGTTATTGTTGGTTTTCTGTCTCAAACATGGCTACATCTCTACAAAGACACACCAGCATTTCTTGTTTTTTTTTTCATTTCAAACTGTAAATCATGCCACCGTCTTAAAAGAAGCTTATCTTTTGTATCATATTGTTTGCAATAAAAGGAAAGATATTAAAAAATGTCCTCTGCTTTAAGATGTCTTTTTCCAATCGGCCGCGATGACTCTCTGTGAGAAGTGCATGACATTAACACATTATGATTCAGTGTTCGAGCATTGGATTGCCATTGAGCTGCACAAACAGCAGTGTGATGATTTCCTGAGTCATTAGGAGATTAATGAAGCAGCAAACCTGTCATTAGACATACACACGCCAGAAAAACAAGCAGCCAACTGTAGCCCTCAAGGTATTTTGGAGGCATCATTTGTAAAAATGACATAAATATAAAC
Organism: Carassius gibelio; assembly: GCF_023724105.1. Lineage (NCBI taxonomy): Eukaryota > Metazoa > Chordata > Actinopteri > Cypriniformes > Cyprinidae > Carassius > Carassius gibelio. Next base: position 47,077,905 of record NC_068398.1, read on the forward strand.
TAAATAAGAGCGTGTGTGTTGTAAATGTAGGTTTACACACACTTTGTGGGTCGTTGTGATGGTTTTTCGGCTCTGATTCAGACTGCAGAGGATGAACAAGTGATGCAATGAGACGTTTCTCCAAATCTGTAACACTAAATAAACATGGCGCTTCTGCACATATACTCCAACAGACTGAATATTTACACTCTAGTAACATTTTACAATGCAATAAGCTCAATATACGTCCTTCACTCTTCAGTCATTTCTTTAGATTCAATGAGTGTGTCCTCTTTTTTTATTAGTGGGGTCTTATTTCTGAAATAATAACAAAAAGTATGCATATCCACATGCAAGTAACCTTAACCGTACAGTTAGCACACACAGTTTAGTCTCTATCTTCTGAGACACTGTTAGCCTGAAGGCTTTTAATCAGGAGACAGTTGTGCTCTGCAGGCTGATCCCAGAATGCACTGCAGCTGTGTTGTGACACAGAGCTGGAGCGAATGGAGGGTTTTAGCGGGACAGCTGCGTGGAACAGGTGTGACAGATAAGAGCAGCAACATATGTGCCACACATACATCTGTCCAAAGCAGAGAGCGGCAGACGAGTATCTGGAGGAAGCCAGCGGTCAGCGTGCGAGCGGCTGGATTCGACTTCTCACTTCCTGTCTGTCTCACAGCGGTCCACAGAGAGTGAAAGCCAACCCTCAACTGACATTAAAATACACCAAATCAATGGACTGTTTTGATTAGCAATGAGTAGAAGAAGCGCCCAGGCTTTCTATACAGAACCAATGTCTAAAAACTACTTTAGGGCAAACTATTGTAGATAAAAACACCTTTCTGTAAATAAAAGATGCTTTACAGGTATATTTTACCAGTAGATATGCAATATTCATAGTACAATCTCATGAATACTTATAACCACAGATAATACATTATAACAATATAATTCATTGTTACACTATGCATTTTAAATAAGGTTATAATGTATTACAATGCACATTATGAATAATTATACTGCATTATAAACCCTTTAATAACCCTTTATAACGTACTATACATAAACACTTTTAAGTAAAGTGCTATCTTACACACACACACACACACACATTTTTTTTTCTTAGAAAATATACTTTTTCATATTATTCAAAACTTACATATTTATACAAAGTCACTACCATGTAAAATACTTGTTTTTCTGTATATGCACATCAAAAACATATTACAAATGAATGAAGTCAGATTATCATGTTAAAATGAAATAGACGCTACCATTCTGGTAATGGATACCATTCATAGTGGAAGTAATAATGAGAATAACATTCATTTCATTAGAAAGTACATGTGGACACACTACAATAATGAGAATGTGGGAAGAACTTGTTTTAAATGTCATGAAAACAGCATAATGTGAAAACAATAGTCCTAAATAGACTATGATTCTTGCATTTTTCTTTTTATGTTGGAATGAACCCAGACACGTTTTGGTCAGATTCACAAGACTTATTGAACTGATCATATGTGAATGGCTCTAAACACTTATAGTAGTAATAATGACTGAGTGAGAGGTGAGGAGCATAGTTAAGATGATGATATTGTTGGTGGTTTGGTTCAAAGCGTACACAGCTGTACCTCCAGAGTGTTTCTGACTCTGGGGAAATATCAGGCCTGCTCCTGATTGATGACCGGTGCGAAAACACTGAAATTCTCTCCTCAAAGTGTCAACAAACACAGCCCGCGCTGCTCTGGCTACTGACACGCTCATGCGCAGAGATATCCACTTTCTGACTGTTCAGGACGCCTCCAAGTTTCACTCTTAATCACCGCTGGAACTGCCAACATTTGGCTGCCAGATTTCTGCCCCCAACCCTCGCAGATGTCTTTAAAACCATCTTTTAATTGTTGTACTACAAATCAGCATGCTAAAATCTGGTTATGGGTTATTGAGGCCCGCCTCACAAGACCATCAGGACTGTGACATCGAGGGAAAGCTAAACAAACAGCTGTCACTTCCCCTTTTTTAGCCACTGTCAGCCAGGGAACGCACGGCCAATAAGCAAAAACAGAGACAGCTCAGAAATCCACTTGTCATGCACTGATTTCTTGTCAAACATAAGAACACTCCAAACGCTTCCTCATTGTGTCATACGTGTAACGTCTGCGATAGTAAAACTCGTATTTCAAAGCGCTCCGAAACACTACCTGAGTGTTTACAAGAGTTCTGCAGCCGTGAGTCAGCGCCAAGACGTTTTAAAGGCCAGCCATGAGAACAGAGTCTACAGCCCGCTCCAGAAACACACTGCTGCATATCAATGACGCTCACTGAGAAATAAAAAGAGAGAGGGGGAGCCTTGAAAGAAAGGGAAAAAAAAACAAAAAGCCACGAATGGCTGTGAAATATGACAGCCCAACAGAAAGGGAGGCTGGGGCGAGGGAGGCCATATTGTAGCAATCTTATTCTGCGGTCATTAATCGTATCCTGCTGTTCCTGCCTCCCCGGCAGTGTGTGCAGAGCGTATGTCAAACACATTTCCCCTCTCTCCCCAGGCGTGCGCCGCTGCCGCACAAAGACCACGGCCCGAGAGCTCGGCTCTCAGACGGCGCGCGCTCAATGCCTTTTCCCCTCATTCTCTTCGTCCACAAAGACTTTCGACCATTTTGAAAAGCTCAGGCATGCCATTCTCAGCAATGTTGGGGAAAGTTACTTTGAAAAGTTACGTGTTTACAGTGTTGCGTTACAAAGTAACTAATTCGGTAAGCTTGTAACTTTTTATAGAAAGTAAAGGTATTTGAAAACGGAGTCCGAAATTTGCGCACGTTAAAAAATAAATACGGCCTCACATTGTGTCAGTCACCTTTACGTACTTAATAAACTTTAATGCATTATTCTTTATTACTTTATTATGCTTAAAAACAAAAAACCCAAAATGTATAGTTTCGGCAATTGTAAACACCCTTTGACACCAAAAGTGAAATGAATAAGCCTCAGGATGAAAGAAGTGTCTCAGTCTCTTTACCTCACTCCCAATTTCTCACAATATTTCATTGTAGATTTTTAAAGTAATGTGTTAGAATATTGTGTTAGTCCATGAAAAAATAAACCAATAAGGTCACTTTCTTTTTATGATATATAAAGGTCTTTGCACACTGAGTCTGAAAATTTTGCGTGTTAAAAAATAAATACAACTTCACATTGTGTCAATCACGTTTACGAACTGCCTTTTGGAGACTTTTGACCATCATAAGAAAAAATCAGATCAGGCTCGATTTTCTGCATTTTCGCATCCATAGTAAACATTTTATTGGAAAGGATGATGAATGAATGCAGGGTGAGAAAAATTAATATGATAATTTCATACTCAGTGTGCAATAAAAAAAAAAAAAAAAACTAAAATGTGTAGTTTTGCTAACTATAAACACCTTTTAACACCAACAGTGAAAAGACGCAACAACAGGTGTCAAATGTTTGAAAGGGTAACTCTCATGATATTTTGTTCTAAATTTAAAAGAAATGCATTACTTTACTAGGTACTTGAAAAATGGGTAACACTTTAGTATAGGGAGTAAATCTCAAGGCAAAAGTCGTAGTTAATAGGTAATCATGAGTTGGACCGGAAAAAGTAACCTGATACACAACGCTACTTGTAGTAATGCATTACCCCATCACTCGATCCCAGACAGCGTTCTGATCTAGAACCAGTTTACCAAGCCCAAAACCTTAACCTTTAAAAGTCACGTAACACTGGATTAGGTCAGCGCTAAAGGGAAAGTCTGCTCTGCTTTCAGTGTAAGCAGACACATGGGAAATACTCAGACCCGATTCCAAGGCATATGACATTTGAAAAGTACAGATATGAAGCTTTCCTCCTGGGAATGCGAGGGGAAAATACAGGCTGCAGCACAGGTTATAAAATGCTGATTCATTCCAACAAGCGTCGCAGTTCAAAACCTCGAGTAAGGAGAAAGATCTTGAGTTTCAGTTCTGCGCAGCCTTGACATTTTCCCCCTCATGCTTTGAGAAAGCCCTTTCAGTTTTACACTTCTCACAAGATAAAAATCATACCATTTAGAGTTGGTGTGTAGATCCTCAATTCATGAAACACAAGAACATTTCTGTGCAAACCATTCACACAACATAAATGGTCCCAACACAAACCTACATAAATAGTCACCCATGTGAAAGATGAAAGGCAGAGCAAATTTATATAACCGTTTAGTTAAATTAGCTAGTTGCTTATTAGCATGCATATCACTAGAATATTGGATGTTTATTAATTCTTACAAAGCACATATTAATGCAATACCATATTCTCGATCCTTTAACCCTAAACATAACTTCTACATCTACCATACTTACTATTAATAAGCAGAGGGAAAACTAAAAGTTAACATTGATTATGTTCCCTAATCTAATTTCTGTTGAAATCTCGAGTAAATATTTTGTTAAACCATTCTTAAGTACCATATTACGTAACCATTCTTGCATAAATTGCTGGTTTTACGAATGATTTACCCATAAATCAGTTCTGCTTTTGTTGGGGCCCAGTGAAAATATGACTGGTAAATCTGACGTTGGGTATAATAATGCACTGTAAAGCTGGCTGAAGTGACTCTCTGCGGGTTTCCTGCGTCTGAGGCAGTGGTCACCTTCTGTGGAACTGAAACTGTTGCCTTTGCCCTTCACACGTGATCCAAACTGCCCTTGATGAGCTTCTCTTCGCTGCTTGAGTTGACGCACGAGGCCTCTTGTTGATCACTAGTGATTCCAGCACGCCGCCGCCGCTGGGTTCCTGGACTCGTCGTTTGTCAGAGTGATTGACGGATGATGCCCCACGCCGCTGACTGACGAGTAAACACTTTCTCTGGCAGCACACCGAGCACACATCTTGACTCAATTTGACACAAGTGTTTTCTGAGCTGCTGTCGAGTTTGACTGCGCTCATCTCCAGGAACACGGGCAGGGATTCAACCGTGGGTCAGAAAGAGGAACACTCCCCTTCCACCCGTCTGCTCCCAAACGTTTTAATACCTCGCAAATTACACCAAGTTTCACTGCCGTGAAACCGAACCCTAACACTTTTATTTTAGGAGACAGGCCACTTATTGAAAAGCGAGTGGGAGCAATCCCAGCGCACATCATGAACGCTGTACTAATGGAAGAGGCGACTGGAAAAGAGATGCTCAGATTTATTGCCTGGTTTCTACACTTCCCTCAGACTACACATGAGCGTTAGCTTGGCCAACCAGAAGAATCTTTTTTGGTACATTTTATTGCTAATTTGGTATTTTTGGAGAGTTTGACACATTGACATTCACCACTTGAACCACTCAATGCAAAACCAATGCAACAGAAACAAACAGGCATAATCTGTAGAACAAACACTTGATTTTGTAAAGCAGCACTAAAGGTAATGTGATTTTCAGCTCCTGACACATCTCTTGACCTGCAGCTCTGTGGAAGGGCTTGGCGGTTGACAGGCTCTGATGGATTGGGTTTCACTGGCCAGCACTGAGCTGGACTCATCCATCAGACGCTCGTCAGATGACTGCTGTTGTGTGGAGGACCAGACACTGCTGGAACCACATGGGAAACAGATTCACGTCACACATTACACATCAGATGTGGATGTGATGCATGAATCACATTAGAGAAGGCGTTAGAGCTACACATACTTGGAAACTTGTGGATGAAATTAGCATGGTAGGCAAATGGGCGTACTCTTGAACTAGTCATCCATAAATATTACAGATACAGCAGTCTGGGTTATAATAAAAATCATGTTTTTTGCTGGTCAAGCCATGTGTCAAACAGGACTTTTAGCAGACTAACTGCCTCAGTATTTTCAGGCTTCAGCCAAACCTTGTTCTGCAGGCGTCCAGTATGATGGTGATCTCTGGATACATGAGTCTGTGTACTTCCCCACTGGATATCGTCACTCAGAGTGGTGCATTACCCAGCGGCCTGAGCCTGACAGGTGGCGCTGCTTATCAGCCGTCCAACACACGCCGCTCTAGATCACACGCGTCATATTTCCATATTAGCTGAAGGCACCTGGACTCATGAGCGAGTCAACAGCAGCTGAAGGCCTGCATTTGTCTCGGACCCCATCCACATCGCAACGAGAGTGGAGCATTTCACTCAACTGATCCTCTTTTACTGACACAATCACAGACTCAGGTTACACTTTACACATTCTGGTGCAACTAACTCTCGTTGGAGTACTAGACTCTTAACAGTCAGCAGAGACTGTCATAATAAAGTCTTAGCTTCTTTTGGGAAGCTTTAAGTGTCTCGTTTAAGCTCAGGAGTGGGAAGATGTGAGTTTTCTGACATTTGAAATGGTTTGGGATTTGGACAAACCTTGGCACATATCTCATCCCAACCCAGCTTGATTTTTGATTTGTTATGTAATCATTATTTTATTCATGGCTTATGTATTGGTCTATTATGTACAAGTCATGCCAATAAAGCTCAAATAGTAGACTTGAATTAAAAAAGGGAACTGAGCAAAATCTAGGGGTCAGAATATCATAGAGATATCAAGCAGGTTATTTTGATTTGGGTCAGTCACAAAGCTCTAGAAACCACCCTAAAAACACCAGAAACAAACCGAAAAACAGGCCCGGGTGGTGAGCGACCTTAATAGACAGCTTCAGAAGATTACTAACTATTAAAAACATGAATTCTGCTGGAGGAGTGTGAATGGATGGCAGTGTTGGACAGAGCTCTTTTCTATGCAGGGTATGGGTCTGTGCTGAGATCGGTGAGGGATTCAGACAGCCGTCAAAACCTCTTGAAGAGCATCTGTTTACACACACACACTGGAGGCCAAGTAGTGCAGAGAGCATGCAATGATTTCATAGCAGCTCTGGAAATAGATATTCTCTCATAACAAGGAGTAATCCATTACAGATGCTGAGAGAACAATCGCCGCTCAACGCTGCAAGCCTAACGGTAACGGTTTGATCTGCACTACCTAGGGGTCATTTAAGGCATCGTGAGTGCATGTGCTCCTAACGCAAACGTGTTTCCGAACAATCATCAGACAAATCCTGTTTTTGAGTGTTAATAAAGAGATCAGGCTATCCCAGAATGCATTTCAACAAGCTCAATGGAAAATCCAGTGCTGAAACATACAAAGGCATACAGAGTCTTAATTTGCTTTCCATTTCATGTCATTCCTGAAACAAATTATACATTTGCTCTCAGCTTTTATTCTGTTCAATTCTGGAACTGCGAAGGTTTCCACAGTTTTAATAGAGCAGATGAACATTACATAAGGAAGTGAGACGACAGAAATCAAGCCCCGCTGATCATCGGTATTAAACGTTTCCAGCTGTGAAGGTTAAACTGCAATTTGACACCATTAATGTCATTTCAAAATGCGTCCAGTTCCTGATATGGGGGAAATAAAAGCGAGCGATGAGGTAGTGTTGAATATTCATTTCTCTATTAGCATTTCCCTCTGTGTTTCTCACAGTGTACAGGGTTTGGTGAATTCCCATAACCCCCGTCCCGTTGAACCCTCCCACATATGACACTACAAATTAATCAAGACCCCAAAAAACCCTCCAGCCACTCCATCACAATGAGCCTCACCCCCACCGGCCCCGCGCCTGTCTCTACTGGCAATTAAAACTCACAGCAACTATGTGCTTTAACTCTGTGTGTGTGTGTGTGTGTATGTGTGAGAGAGAGTTTTTATTTGGTCATATTTTATAAACAAGACTGTCTCCAGAAGTAAGCTATATCTGACTAAAACTATCTTGAACACTCAAAACAACTCATTCAGCATCACTATTTACATGCTAGATTTTACAATGATAGTAAAGTCATTAAAAACTAATAAATAACGCACATGCGTGTATGCAAATGATGTGGTGAAAACCTTTCGATGAGTCTAGACTCCAGCTCTACACACTTGCTCAAGCAGCTTCATTATCTCACATTATTTCTTGCTTATACCACCATTAAAACAGAAGATTGGCGTCAGTAAGATTACAATTGTAATTTAATTTAATTGAGCAAAAGTGACTGTAACTACACTCCTAATGTAAAAAAACCCCATTAATATCATTTAAATATGGCTCTTCACAACATTAAATAAAAGCGAAAAACTAGTGCTGTCAAACAATCGCGATTAATTTCATCAAAAAAAGGTTTTGTTAATATAAATATATGTGCGTGTGCTGTTTATTTAATATGTATGTATAAATACAAACACGTACATATATATATATATATATATATATATATATATATAGGAAAAATATGTTGTTTATATATAAAATATATATGGTATAAAATATAATAATATAAATATATATATATTAGTGCTGTCAAACATTTAATCTCGATTCATTGCTTTCAAAATTAATTTTTTGTTTACATAATATACATTATGTATATACACACGTACATGTATATATTTAAGAAAAATGTTATGTTTATATAAATATATACATATAAATATTTTCAAAATATATGCTGTATGTGTGCGTATTTATATATACTTATTAAATACACAGTACACACACATATTATGTAAACAAATACCTTTGTTTTGGATATGAATAATGGCAATTAATCGTTTGACAGCATTAATAAATGTAAATATTTTCAAAATATACTGTATGTGTTTGTATTTACATATGTGTAACAAATAAACACAGTACACACATGTTATGTAAACAAAAACGTTTATTTTGGATTCAATCAGTCGTGTTTAATCATTTGACAGCACTATATAAGACTAATACCTATCTTTTATTGGAAAATTAAACAACATCTTTCAAACTTTAATAATAACCTTAATCTTTTAAAGAGCTGAGAAGAAAATACATGTTATAAAAGTCACCTGTCAAGTTTGTGTCTCAACATTTGAGAGTGTATTATGCACATTATTTTTTTGACAGACATCCATGTCTTAATATTCAAACGATGTAGATTTAAAAACAAGTGGATTGTATAATAATAATAATAACTATTTATTTATTGGCTTGAAAGTATTCAGTGAAGTGTGAGCGAGTGTTTTTGACAGACATGAGAACATGCATAAGGGATAAAAATATGTTTGATTTTGGGGTAATTATAAAGCATGCTGGAGACATTGCAGATGCTTTTTGCATAGTTTATTATACTTATTTTACGGAACAAAGTTTATTTCAAAGCTTCCATAAATGACGTTTGGCTTGGATAGTCAAAAAAATTTACATTCAGCCATCGCAAATGCATTGACTTCTGAAAATCAAGTTCATATTTTACCAGGAAAGGAGTTGTTTTGTTGTCTCATATAACACAAATCTTTTATTTAAACCCATGAATTGTCTTGTAAGTAATATAGAAAATTTTACATTTTTAAAACTATAGCACCATTATAACCTCTTACATACCATTGACTAGAATCACTTGATGTATTCTTTATTTGTAAGCTAATTTTTATAATAAAAGTTACTTTTGTATACCAATGTATGTTTGTGTACAGGTTGAGTGAACATGTCCGTGTGTTTTCTCTGTGTGTGTGTGTGTGTTATTGTTGGCAGTGAGGGGGGTTGGATCAGCTGTGTGCTGTCGAGTGTGTGTGTGTGTGTGTGTGTGTGGGCATGTGTAGGCTGTGTGTGGGAACCCCGCGCTCCTCTCTTCTCATACATTGTTCCGCTGCTCCTACAAACCGTTAATTCTACAAAAGATGCTCAGGCTATTGTAGAGCAGGACAGCTGAGGAGAGGACGAGGGGGGGGGGTGTGGGGTCCCCCTCCTGCCCCTCTGCACCGGCCCACACTCAGGCCCTCTCCAGCGGATTTGCTCCGGCTGGATTTTCTCCTACAAATGATGTAAGAGGCTCCCGCCACTGCAGCTCATCCGAGAGATGTTACATTTTCATTGCAGCCCGGACGGCAAAGAGCTCACTAATGGAGCCCATTGTGATGCAAATGACGATTACTTTTTTAATTAAGACCGGGGAGTGCAGAACTAGAGAGTGAGACGGGTGAAGAGGTGGAGCCGAGAGACATCTCATCTAGGATACTTTAAACTGCAGCGACTCACAATGTGAAGTTAACAGCTCTAGAAAGAAGCTCTGAAATGGTTTCTACCAACTTTAGAACAAACACTAATAGAATGTAAACTATAGCACTGAATTAAAAACAGATAGAAGAAATAAATGATGGTTGAAATTAATCTGTGGAGTGTTTTTTGAACCAGTTCACTAAAATGAAACAGACAGACTTCCAAAGTTCTTTTCTTGAGATGTCTCCTGAATAACAAAATAGTATATGATAATAAAATACAGAAATATCGTTAAGTTATGTTTCTGAATAAATAAAGCACACATCTGTTAGCCTAGCTAGCCTATCCTACAAATAAAAAAAAAATGAATTATGAAATATAATTTCATTTCAAATGGATAAGGAAAATAAAGTCGGATTTTTATTGCACTTTCTAGCAAAATGTATTCTTTGAGCTTTGAGAAGCATTACCAGCCTACTGACCAGTTTGACCATACTTTTATTTATTCAGCAAAGTATGCATTTATTTTGGCCTCTGGTTGTATTTGTGAGTAAACTTTCTATCTATATGCATTTATTTTTGATTAACCCAAACAGCTCCCATGAATAAGATCTCAACAACAAACTTCAAGCTGCAGCGCTGCACGCCAGCCATGGTAAACACTGTAAACACCGGGCAGTTTCTCCAGGGCAGGCGGAGCCCTGAGACTAAGGTAGCATGATGATAACGGCAGGTTAAACCCTGAGAACTTTCTCTCCCCCTGCAGATTAAGCCTCTGTCTGTTTTTGTCCCCAGCACAAGAGCCTGTGGCATTCCATGGCAGCAAAGCCCTGCGCGCCGTCACATGGTGGAGATTAGCCAAACTAAGACCTCAATAGAATGCTCACTTTACCCCCACCCGCCTCCATCCACACACACAAGCGGCCCGAAAAATAATACGTCTGCCTGCGTCCAATGCAGGAGTCTAGACACCAAAATGAAGCGATTGCGGAAGATTTGGGTTAATTGTGCCAGATCGTTCATTGTGGCATTGGTGGTGGCACACATGAATATACATCGAGAGGCATGTTTCTCACAGGTGGGAGGGAGGAGACGACATCAATCGGCCATCCTAAAGCTGCTTTAACTGAAGATTCAAGAACTGCTGGTGGCGTCATCCAATCGCTCCACAGTGCCCCATTTGCTAGAGGTTTGGAAAACCATGCTGCATCACGCATCCACAGAGACTGAGAGTTAATGCTAATTGGTTCTCTATAGGGCAGCGCCTCCTGCCCACTTCTAACTTGGCAGATGAATCCACCTGAGTCGGAGTTTGACCCTGACATGTAGATGATGCATTCATTGCTAACGATGATAAATGGGGCCATCGAGGTGGATCATTTATCCAAGAATTGACAAACTTCTTTAATTCATGGTTTCTCCAAAGAACATGTTCCCTCTAAGTTTTTTTTTTCTTTTTTCTAATTGGCAAATTTTTCGGCCCCCTGAGCAAAAACACACAAAAAAAGTTACTTTTAACTTTAATGTGATGTTTATACTTGATTTGACCAGTGACGAACCTAAATTATGCAAATTTTTAGGTTGCCTGAATAAACTTGAATAATATGAAAAAAATGAAACAGCTACTGCTCATGAATTCCCTTTTTGAATTTATTTATGAGGTTTATAATATAAATGCATAATTTTTTAATTTAATTTAATTTAATAACAGACTAGAATTGAAAACAAACCGCAGCATTCAAAATGAACTCTGCAAGCTGAATATTTTCAAAAAAGTGTACATTTATGTTTTTCTGATATAGTTATCTAAACATGCCCATGTAGGAGAGTTTGAAGACTACTGTACCCGTGCGTGACTGTAAATGTCTCTGAGTTTTGTTACCATTCTGTACCCATCATCTGCTATCTCCTACACTTAATCAAGCCACTTTTCTTTAAAACATGATGACCTTTTAATTCATATTTCATTGGGTTTGCGTTAGCTTTCATGCTCTTTTTCGTCCGCAACCATTAATAAACATCATTCTCTCTCTATGAAACCTGTTAACCCGCATTCACCGGTTGTAACTCTATTGCGGTTTAGCTGAGAATTGCAATTGTTTAGCATTTACTAGAATTCAATCAAATGGCTTTCCTAACTTATTTTTGCTTGTGCGTGACACATTTAGATGGGACATTGATTGAGTTTTGCTTCGTCTTTGTTTTCCACTAATTTGCTGGCACTACTGGAGTTCCTCTGGTGCCCCACATTAACCCTGTTTATTTTCAACAGCTCCATCATTCTTGATTTTTCTTCCCTTCAGTCCGTTCCTCCCTCTCCAGCCGCTGGCTGCTTTATGCGACTGTACCGGCCAAGGCTGCAGCGTCTGGCACTCTTCGTTCAGGTTCAAAAGACACCACGAGAGCCTCCACCAGCACCAGTTCTGTTGAGCTCACGGGCCAAGCGAGGGCAGTCCTGTGACGTCTGTAAATCACAGCGCTCACATCCACTGCGAGAAAAACAAGCCTTCTCATGGGTACATTCTGACACCGCAGAAGGTCCTTCTCTCCACTTTGGCAGCGGAGCACCGTTCTTAAAACCCCTTCATAAGTCATATTTGTGATGTGTGCTTTTGCAATGAGAGCCTATAAAGTCAGGCAGGGCTAATAAAGGTAGATGGATGGCAGTGATCGGCTTGGATCAGGGAGACTGTGGGCGTGTGAAAGGCAGTAAGGGAGTGGACGTGAAGGCTTTGCTCTTTTCTCACATTGAGTGTACGTCTCTTCTCGGCTGTAGCTTTGAACAGACAAGCCTTAATGATCGCCTCTTTGGCAGTTGACCCATTTCTCCCCAACTAAAGGCTGGCTTACCCAGACGAGTCACATATATTGTTTCTGCTTACCACATGGTAATCCTAATTTATTATGTCCTCTGGGAATGAGATTACAAAGCCTGGGCAATTGACGATTGAAGTAACTGGTATTTGAATAACTTCAACTATCGACCTTGCGGCTGACCTTAAATTACACCGTACACGCATGCTTGAAACCTTGGCAGAAACGCAAATGTTTGCCAGCTCAATTGCACACACATACAGTAGCATAGGAAAGTGTGGTCATGGTACAAACACAAATGGTTGGCCGCTAACACATGACATGGGGTGAAGCCAGGTACATGACCATGGGAAGTCAGCAACTGATAAAATATAATTGCAGGACCCAGTTAACACTGAATATTAAAAAACAAACTCTGTATTACCTCACCAACTACAGCTACAATGCTGCATTGTTTCCTTAATGAAATGAATTCACCTAACTGTAATGTACCCCGGTGGTAAAGCCAAGGGTACAGGCACCATCAGGAGCCGCTGGTGTCTGCGGCCCCTCCCTGTGTTTGGGGCTCCTGGATGCAGGACACTGGAGCTCACGATGCATTAGTATGCTTCACACATGCCACGCTTTGCTGCCTGTTTGTTATGGGCTGGGTTCTCACCGTAAATCTGCCTTGGGAACCCCCAAACAGCCAGAACATTTTAACGTGTCTAAAAACAAGCAAAACAAAACAAAAAAACGACACGCATGCGTTTACTCATAAATATGTATGGACTAAACAAACACAAACAATCTCACAACTGTCAAGTTTGATTATGGCCCAAAAACGGGGAACCCCACCAAACCCCCCCTCTGGTAGGCATGCTCTAGAGAAATATGGCAAAAACGCACAATCTGTTCACATGAACAATTAATTTCCCTTTCTAGGAATTACTAGGAAGATGATATAACCTCTTCTGATGTCTCTTTTGTTAATCCTAGAAACTGTCTACTTTGACCTTTAAACCGAGAGGCTGATACAGTCAAATTCGTGGGAAACTTCTCTTTCGCAGGAAGTTGTGGGGAAATGTCCGAGTGTCTGTGAAAGCCTGTAAGACTTTTAGGGGAAAAGGTTAAGGTCTCAGACATCCAGACTGGCTGAAGGAATATCCAATACCACATACTAAGCACCTCAAAAACTACGTAGAACTTCTCTTCATGTGCACTGGAACAGCTAACGTGACTGACCGATGCATGTGACAGGCAATGGGCTTTCTGCTTTCTAGAGCTTGCCTGGAGGAAAGCAAGGCAAGGGACATTATCCGGGTATATCAGGGAAGTGAAAGCTGTCGAGCGTGAGGCTGATGTCAGAGGCTGCTGATGCCTGAGTGACGGTGGTGAAAGGGATAGTCCGTCACGTTGACACTGCACTGATCTCTTGCTTCATTTTTTCTATCCTTCTTAAGCAGGAAGTTATGCCTTTGAAATGTTATCATTAACTAGACTTATTGGAGTTTATTTTTATATATGTGTTTTTTATTTAAATGGATGTGAAATGGTCTTTGCATATTTCATGAGACAGTTAATCTCTGGATTTGCATTTGAATCATATTGTTCAGTGAATTTGCTCGAGAGGCTTTGTGCTCTTATTCAAAGCAGATCATTCCATCCAATTACAGATCCAATCACTAATTCCCAGTTCGTTATGGAAGCAGAAAGTAAACAGACAAGAAACAGATGGATGAGGGTTTTTCCTGAAGTACGTTTTCCAAATGGAACTAATTGGTATTCTTGGAAAAGAGCCGCAGAATACACTTGTGTGAGCACAATTTATGACTGTCGACATCAATCGCTGATCTCTGAACAGTCTTGGCTCCCTGAGGCCAGCGTTTCTGGGGCCGTCCTCTCAGGCTAAAAACAGTTTTGTCCATTCGCACATTGCGCTATGATCAACATACAGTATATAGCCCATCCAAACCACTTTCCTGTGCAACTGGAAACAACAGAACATATGCAAGAATACCGAAGCTGGGGTTGGCTTCCCGCTCTCACAATCGGACAAATTGCGAAGAATGGGATTTAGGAGGTTTGGACTCTGGTTTGGGCTCCGGTTTGGGCCCAGGCGGCAGGCTGATTATGGGATCAGGCCTGAGCTCCAATCGAAAAGAAAAACAGAATCGCAGGGCTCCTGCTGTCAGGACCGAGTTCCTGTTATACTTGTTCTCTCCCACGCTGTAGAGCGCTGGATATAGTGATCAGGCATTGTTACCTGACTGTACAAGGAAATATTTAATAACAGCACTAAACTATACTGATTACAACTCTGTACATATTAGAGGTGTAACTAATACCTCTGCTTTCTATTTTTTTTTATCTCCAGCATGAGCACCGCAGCACAGAATGTGATGCATCGTGAAATGGACTGGTCTCTGGACTTTCGTTCACACGTCGCACCTGGATGATGCATCTCAAGCCACAGTGCGCCTCTGTGTTTTTATGGAGTGATTTGAAGGCCAGTGGGCAGATTTGGTCAGGATGACGCTGCCAATAATATATACACAACATTACCTCACCATAGTTGGCTGTTGGGCAAAGGCTTTTCCATTTTTAGTGTTGTGACACACCGAAATATAGTGAAATTAATGCCTTGCTGGCATTACATTTTATGTGGGATTTACATGGTTTAAGCCTGTCGTATCATATAGATCTGAATGTTGGCACTAGAGGCCTTGTGGGCAGTGTGCCGATGTTTAGCGCCATTACATATCGGGCGTCCCGAGTTCGAATCCCAGCTCACAAGTTTGACCCAACCATCTTCTCTCTCCCACTTCACTTCCTGTCTACATACTGTACTATCCTAATACAAGCATACATGCAACAAAAACATTAAATAATGAAAAAAAAAATGGCTCTGAATGTCAGTATGATGTGTTTTGGCCCCGTTTGACAGATGAAGCATGACAGCTAATGCAGCATGCAGTTGTGCTCAGATTGGCACCTACCTGATTCACACCTGCAATGCCCCATCCACCTGCAGAAGGGTTACACAACATTACCGACTCACAGGAAATAGAAAAGAAACCAGCATAACATAGAATCCCGTATCCTTTGTTTTATGCTTTGAAAACAAAAGCTTTTCTACTACACTGGGCTACTGGTGTTAGAGCCGTGCTCTTGACTTCAATTGTACCATCTCCATTCCCATGGTGCCGTTTCACCTGCCGACACACCTGACAGACGAGGTAGAGCCCTGATGGACTGTGAGAGAAACCCTCTAGACTCCTTCGGGACAAAGACACAGTTCAGCGGGGCAGAGTGGACTCTGGGATATGGTGTCTTTCCCATAGCAAACAAAAGCGTGAAGGAACCGGAGCTAAAGGCACTCGGATCGGTTACAACTTTAATGAGCACCTTAATATGCAGAATTACCCAGCAGTGGCCAATCGTCAACACGAGAAAAGGGTTAGATAATGCAGAGATTGTTTGCATCTGAGACAAACATCCGTTTTCTCAGAGAGCAATAAGAGTCCAGATATCTGCATCTGTATATCGAGCACAACAAAGACAAACCTCCATGATCTCAGCTCGGAGAAAAAGCCTCAAGAACGCTGGCTCTTTTGTTCTCTAGGCTCTCTGAGGGCCCAGATTGGTCTCAATGCAGAACAATACGGCCCGTCCCGAGCTCTCTGCCCCTCTGTAATATCGAGAGAGCGATCTAAACCCCTCCTCCTTTGGCTCGCAGATATGCTGAAGAGATAACGCCTCGCCATCTCTTCCGTTAACATTCAACCCAAACATGCAGCTCATTTGTTCTTCTTGTGAGTTCCACTCAGAGGACGTGAAATATGTTGTCAGAAACACAAAGAGTTGTGCTCTCGGATGCTCTTGTGTTGTACCCTAAGGGCTTTTTGCGGGACGGTGGTGTATTTGACGCTCGCATGTCTCCTCTTGGTAACATATGGAATGGAGAAGGTATGTGTTTGTGGTACATGTATCTGACAGCTGTCTTCTGTAAGAACGGCTATGCGAAGATAAACTTCACCTTCAGCTTAGCATATTATTAAAGAAAACATTCCAGTCGCCATGGAGATTTGTGCTGCAGGTGATGATGGATCTTTGTCGAGGCAGAATTCCTCTCGACCGAGAACCTGTCTCTCACTCTGTTCATACTTGGCACGCGTTCAATCACTCTCTCTCTATCTCACTCTCTTTGCAAAGACAGGCAAAAGCAGGTAGGGCAGCCTTGGGTTTCAGGACCCACCCTCACCTCTCACTTCCTGTTGCACGTACGCTTGCTGGCACTCCAGAAAATTCCTCACACTAAACGCAAAACCTCCACTGCATTGAAAATGACATAGAACTAATGCAATTGCATGTCTGCACAAAATCTGACAAAAAAATGTAATCAACTTGACATTATTACTCTTTTAAAAACTTTTTATTTTTTCCCCCACTCTGTGTATGTATCAGTCCAAAAACAAATGCATGTTCTCCAGAGTTTAGTCATAGATAGATAAGAATATTTGAGTTACCACTCTGGCAGATAATTTTACTTGTTTTAAACAAAATGCACTTTTTTTCTGGAAACAAGACTAAATATCTTATGTCATCTTGCTTATCTGGTAATTGCATCTTAATTAATGAATTTATAGATATTTTGACTAGAAACCAGACAAATATACAAAGATAAGCCTTTTTTGCAATGTAGACTTGTTTTTGTAATGCTGTGAATTATCTATGCTTTAGTTCGTCATTGTTCATGTTTTAGACTTGTTACATAAAGAGCATATATGCAACATGACTCAACCGGACCAACCTGAAATATACGCTTCTTTATTGCTATTACAACATTAATGGGACAGATTTTATTCCTTGATATTTCCTCATGCAACTGTATGAATTTGGCCTTGCATGCCCAAAATAGCTACCTGGAGGTGTTGCCAATATGGCCACAACTGAACTGACTCGCATCAAATTCAAGTTCACATCATTTTGTGCTTCAGTTCAAATGTGACTTTCTTTTTTAAGACATGCAATTTTTTTTCTTTTCTATATATTTTCTATCATAGTTTTTCCTAACAGTATTATGTGTGTAATACAGATTGTAAACCGATCATTCCTGGTATACGTTTCTGATCATGAAAAAAGAAACTCTTTAAATTTGACACTGGTTTTGACCTTTTGCCAAGAAGCTATGCACATGAAAAAAAAAAAGATCTTGTAATTGACCAGTATGCACGGCAAGATCACAAACACAAGAAATTGTTAGTTCCTCACATGCACGAATGGCGACATTCTTATAGTAATGATCATGCCACACCTGAAAATGATCTTGAATCTGACACCTCAGAGGACATAAGAGCATCTGACCATCCTTTGCACTGAGAACGCAGCGCCTGTCAACTAACCAGAGTTGCATGACTCTCCTCTCCCAGAGCCGACTCACTTCAGTGGAAAAGATTACGTGCGTGGCATAACATGTGCTTACACTTAAGAAT
Source organism: Carassius gibelio (assembly GCF_023724105.1). Taxonomy (NCBI): domain Eukaryota; kingdom Metazoa; phylum Chordata; class Actinopteri; order Cypriniformes; family Cyprinidae; genus Carassius; species Carassius gibelio. Next base: position 47,096,185 of record NC_068398.1, read on the forward strand.
GCAAAAAGAGCAGGACTTGAGAAATGAACGTTCGCAGGACACGATATTTGGGGCGGCTCCAGGGCTGTTTGTGGCACTCTGTGGACTCTTGTAAAGGTGGTAGAGATCTGCCCTGCCAGCGTCACAGGGCCAAGCAAAAGAGAACAGGATGTGCTGCAGAATCAGAACAGCCTGTTCAGTGTAACTGATAGCGCTCCGTGAAACACACACTAACGCTTCAGTCATTATCTGTCATGACATGAATGATGCTTCAAATCATGCAGCCGGTGGAGAAGAGGTGTACTTTTAAGATGCCTGAGAAATGGTGACAAACAACCCATTAAATCAAGAACAACTAAAGGGTGAAATACACTACACAATTTACAAGTGGATGCTAGTTGTGGGAAGTCAGGGCATGTTGGTGTATGATATCTTGTGTTTTAAAAATATGTTCAGATTTGAAAAATTGCAATGAATTTCAGCATTGAAGCAAGGAAAGTAGGCAGTTTCTGATGCAAAAGCCATAATGCTTTGTGTTCCTGTGATGTTCATGTTAAGAAATGTATTTTTCTTTTAGTTCTTTTAGTCCTAAACTCTTAACAGAGACATGAAATAGATCTGTCACACCAAAACGAACACACAGCCAAAAGAGGTTTGCAACGCCGCCTCGTCGCTACTAAAAATGTCTCTTTGGTCTGGATTTATCTCTGGCCGGCACTGTAGCTGGGGAACAGGAGCAGCCAAAAACTCTCTCAGGAGCAGCTTGGAGGCCTGCACTCTCTCCGCCGCGATCCTATCTGACTTGGTAGCGTCCCAGTGCCGCGTGTCGAGAGTGCCATCAGAGCAGATCAACGTGGATGCTGAGGGATTTGCTGCCACCGCGAGCGTAAGCTGGATTTATGAATCATTTTTCCACCGATGTGAAATCATCAGTTGAAGAGGAGGATGCCAGCCGATCCAAGCCAACAGCGCTCATCTAAATCTCTCCTTAGCCCTTCATTTGAGACTTGAGGCAGCACTGGAAAGACTGAAATCTGAGGACAGATTTAGAGAGATTTTAGGAAGAGGCCTTTTATGAAGCCCACAATGAAATTGTTACATTCTCTCATCTGCGGTGTGGAACTGCTGAAGCATCCAATCAGTTAACGACTGTCAATCTCATGCATGCAGACCCCACGATACGATCACGTCACACAAACCAAGCTTTATATTTGGTGACAGAATTAATTCTCACAAACGAGTCTCGGCAGCACGTCTGAAAACCCTCTGATTACACATGGCCTCCGGCAGCAGACGGGACAGGTAGGAGCTCGCTGGAAGAAACCAGCCCGGTGGCACCAAGTCTAAACGCATCTCTGCCTTTATACATAAAGAAGTCCAGGTTTAAGATACTCTGGAAACATCTTCCTGAATTAGACACTCCATGCACACAATACAGGAAACGGCGAGTTGCGCTGCCAGAAACCATCTGACAAACATCGGCCGTAACGTGCCACGCATTTATGATTTCCATTTCTAGAAGCACAAATGAAGGTCTGCTACAGTTTCACCTTAAATAAGAAACATATTAGGACTTTAATGAAGTTTGCAGAGATGGAATAGAAAATGCAAGAAAAAGCAAGGCCCGTTTTTAGCTATTTAGCTCGTTAAACGCCTTGAAAATACATTATTGTTCAGTAAAGGTTCATAGCTACGGTACATTTTGGGCTTTGGGCACCATTCAGGCATCTGAAAACTAGATTCGGTAATGCTAAAGTATGCGATAATTATCTTAGTGTCCAAATCCTGATAACCGTTTCATAATTTATGCCAGTTACAATATATTGATCATAGTAGCTTTGAGCTACGTGTGCTGAGTGAAACAGGCCTTTACGCTGCAAAAAAGGCTTTGCTCAGCTGCACGAATTCCCTGAACTGCTGCCTTGACTGCACAGGTATGAAACTCGAGCTGGCATGAACTTGTTTATCTCTTTCAGAAGCTGATGTGGTGACACTCGCTGCTTCACTGGCAAGCGCTCAGATATCGCCAGGACAGCATCTATATAAACGTGTCCTCCGTTTGAACCGCCATCTTCAAATCAGAGCGAGGGGAAAACAGCCCTCATGGCACCAGGACAGTTCTACACATCCACAGACAAGAGACTGTTTGTTCCAGACTGAAACATGACACTTCATATGCAGAAAGAATGTCTTACCGTCTGTCTTGCTTTCGTCCTTTCCTGAAAAGATTTACAAACACAAAGGGAGCAAACACTGGCTCCTTCATGTCTGAAAGGTGTTGTAAGTGCTGGGGGGTGATTGACAGCTACAGTTTGAAGCGAGTGTACTGTACAGTACAGTACAGTACGTGTGATTTAATTCCTTCCTTTGTTTGTATATCCAGCAAATAGGAGCCGGTGTTTTCTGCAAGTACAAAGCATTTAATGGAAACTTTGAATCAGGTTTCTGTAGTGCAACTGGAAGATCACCATCAATATTCTTTCTTCTGACAGAATGAATGAAAAAAGCTGACGAATGAAGAAGGTTTAGGCTTTTAGTCACATGTAAAACTGCAGCACCCATACACACAGCTCATCAAGTTGAAACATTAATGTGCACGTATGTATGTCAATTCAAAATATACTACTCTGGTCTCTAGATACGACTGGAGCCCCTTTTCAATCTAAGTCTAAAAGATTTTCTAGCTTTTAAGAAAAGCACTAGTAAACCTCTCCACAATGAGGCACAGGACTTGAGGGATAATTCGCGTGTGCTGCTGGGGATTGTTCCAGTCCCTTACCCTAAATATGGCTAATAATAACACTGATGTTTGCTTTAGCAGGCACCAAAGATAATGTTTATCAGATTGCTTGGAAACTGGATTGGGAAAAAGAGCAGAAATCTGTGATCTGCATTAAATGACTGTCTTCTGACCCCCATACAGGAGAAACATCCGTACAGGTGAATAATGAAGTAAAGAGTGATGGTGCAGCGGCTAATGGCCCGTCCTTATACTGCATGGATCCCATATGTGAGGCGCGTCCCATGCTGAGAGGATGAGAGACGTTGAGGTGTTGTAAGCTAGGGAAAGATGGGTTCCCATACATCAGTCCTGGACAAGGAGGTCAGCTGAGGCCATACCAGACTGTACTCTCACTCAAGAAAACCCAGATGAGGAGCTTTGTGTGTGGTGTGCAGAATTCCCAACTAGCACTCCTGAAATCCTGAAACAAGACCAACGGGCTGAACATCCAGCTGAGTGGTGGTTGGGTTGGAGGAGTAGATTGTCCAAGCTCAGGTGCTATAAACACATCTTGGTTATATTTGGGCCATAATTAGCCTTTGGGACAACTCATCTTCAGCAGATTCTTTACAGTATTTAGCAGCATGTTTGTTTCAATATAGCCAAAAGTATCCATACCAGCAGCTCCAAGTGGAGTTTTTAATGTAATTCCGGGAGGAGTACGCCCATCGAATCCTCCAGTTAATATACAGGTATGAAAACAGGCCTCTTACCACTTCTGATGATAGTTCTTTTTTCGTCATCCCTCCTCCTCCCCATCTCCACCTTTCATGCATATTTATCTTTCTATCTATAGGGGGAGCTCTCTGAGCCCTCCATTACAGCCAATTCGGTTGACCACTAATGCTAAGATTATATGGGCACACAAACTCGTGGATGTGTTCTTATTCCAGCGAGCGCTGCAAAATATTGAATCACTTTTGAAATCTTCAGATGTTTTCCCCATTTTGGCCTGTTTGGTTCTGCAACCAGTGTTAATTGAGTTCATCTCACGTAACATTAACCGCAGGAGGAGAGAGTGAGCATGTGGGGTGATGGGGTGAGAGATCTTACTGTTTGCACTACTTAAAACTTCACACAAAGGGAATTGCACAATGTTCTTTGCCAACCGGTTGGACAGTCAATAATGGATAAGAGGAGAAATGAAAACAAACAGGCTCATTCAGAGTTATTAATCTCCTGAAATCCATTCAGTTGGCATTTGATGAGATTTGCTGCTATTTTAATCTGGTGAGATCAAACGAACAAACACACAACTAGTTTGCTCTTCGCTCATATGAGCAAGAAGACGTAAAAGGTTAAAGTCCACCGTGGATGTGCTTGATTCAGACTCTGGAAACATGTTGTCATGCGTTATCACTCTGTCAGAGTCTTTCAGCTTGTTCTCAGAGACGCCGTGAATGCATCAGGTGACATACATGTTGAGCATGTGCCAGTGGATGGACGAGGGGAATATAATGAGGGTGGCTGCACACGGGTGGCTACGTGCTCCAGGAGAAGTAGCAGAGGGGCCTAGCATGGGGCTGATGGAGAGGAGGAGCACATGGTTCTGAAGACCTCACAACGGTCTGTTTACACAGTAAACGCACTACCGTAGCCCAGCACTTCATGCCTCAGGGAAGCAGGATTTTAAAAAAACATCCACACAAGAATTGGGGCGAGTCCCCTCAGTGCATAGGGAAGAAAACGGGAACATCTCAAAATATCTCTTACTTCATAGAAGTAAACAGAAAAAAATAAAAAACTGTTAGTCAAAACTCAGAGATCTCAACAAGAACTTAAAGAATTCTTCGCTTATTCAAACTTAATGTCTGAGCCCTGATATTCACGTTAGTTTTGTAGCTGTTACTGCATGTCAACAATCATCTCATTTGTGCATACCGCTGTCTCATGAAATAGATAAATATATCGTAACTAAAGAAGTTTGTTTCCGCCGCTAAATAAAAAAATAAGTTACTGTTTATCTCACAAGTATCAGAGGCTCTTTCTCGCAATTGTGTTTATATCTCACATTTCAGACTTTTCTTCTCAGACTGAGAGTTACGCAATTGAGAAGTTATGAAATCAAGACTGTGAGTTACCATCTTCACAATTTGAGTTATAAACTTGCAATTGCGAGTTAACATCTTGTAGTTAAAATGTTTTTCCTCAATTTACTCGTAACAGCAAGTAATAGTCACAATTCTGAGAAAAGAAAGATATAAATAATTATGAGAAGAATAGTCTGAATATTGAAATATAAACTTGCAATCCTGACTTTTGTCACCGTTCTGGCTTCATTTAATATTTCTGACTTTTTAATCTCACAATTCAGTTTTTTTTTCTCACAATTCTGATTTTTAATTGCATAATTCTGACTTCATCTTACAATTAAAAAATGTGTATCTCACAGTTCTGACATTATCTCACAATTCTAATATTTTTCCTCACAGTTCTGATTTTCTATCACACAATTCTGACTTTTTAATTTCACAATTCTGATTTTATCTCATAATTCAGACACAAGTTTCACTGTATCTCATAATTTTAGTATTTTTTTCTCACAATTCTGACCTTTTTATCTTACAAGTCTGACATATATAATTTCACAATTCTGATTTAATCTAATAAGTCTCTCAATTCAAATAAAAATATCTCACAATTTAAATTTTGAGATAAGAAGTTTGCAATTACTTATGTATTTGCTGTTGCAGATAAAGGCTCCCATAGATAACTGCAGAACTCCATTAGGTCAGTTACATTTTATTTGGTCTACTCAAAGTCCCTTTTAGGCTAGTCATGTCACTTGGCGGCCATCTTTGAAACAGCTTTCGGGCATGCAGTTGCAGCTCTTCTCTCTTTGAGTGAGGAAACATCAAAATCTGCATTTTTCTCCATTCAAAACTACGCAAGGGACACATCTTGGGTATTCTATAGTTTTCGGTCTATTTTACACATTCAGCTGACTGTGGGAAGACACGTACCCATCCCACCAGAGCCCTTGCCCTTAATCAGCCCACCAGCACCAAACTGCCTTCTGCACTCCTCAATGACATCACTCTTTCCAGAGCCACTATCACCATCATTACCCACAACCCTTTGCGGCAGCATGATTATCTAGGTGGGAATAATGCCTATGATTACCTGCGAGCAATTTGCTCGCTCACAAGTTTATACAGCATACAGGAAGCTGGAGAAGGCCCTGTATGGACATGCCCATGTGCCGGCCCACTTGGCAAGAACAGTCCCGTCACATCTACACTGTGCTGAGACAGAAAACACCTCCGGCTCCTGTCACTGCAAAAAGACCAAATCAAACTGGCACAACATGCGCTCTACCGCACTGGCAATCTCACGTATCGGCCGCACACACACACACACACACACTTAATGCCACAGTCATGGCGTAATGTCAAATGCACACACAGTAACGCAGGTCTGCCGATTTACAGATACTAATGCACAGCTATGAGTCATTTTCCGCCCCAGACAGAACCTTATCAGCATGTCTTACAGTCCCGATCAAACTCGGAGTTATCTAGACCGCCGTCCTGTCCCGTTCTCTTATTATTGTTTAGGATGATGTGTGAAGTCTTCCTGACTGTGTTCTTTGGTTACTGAAGCAGCAACCAGTTTATTTAGTTGAGTGTTGCCACATAGAAAGCAGATTCTTGTCTGCACAGGTGGATGACATCATGACAGCCGAGCGCCGGGGGCACACGAGTGAGGAAACGAGAGGATCGCAGCTGGAGGCCTCTGACTGACGAACTCAAGTGTGAGATTTGAGCTATTAAACACACACAGAGACTTACTTCTGTGCTCATTAGAGCAATGATCACTAACCTTTGTGAATGAAAGTACACTTATAGTTCACATTTATATGAAATGCAGTTTGATTTTTTTGACTCACTTGGCGTTTCATAATCACTTCTTCTTTTTTTTAAGTTGTACGTCGTGTATTTAAGTATTTGTAATTACGGATTTGTAACAATAACGTTGACTTAACGGTGTTCTAAAAATGAATATTCTGTCATCATTTACTCACCCTCATGCAGTTCCAAACCTGTAAGGGTTTCAAGATATTTTGGTAACCAAACAGTTGACAGTAGTCAATGACTTCCATACTGTGGAAAAAAGACTGCGCAAGTTAATGGCAACCAGTAAATGAAAACAATTGATTTGATTTTTGGGTGAACTAGCCCTTTAAGTAACATGGCAATGAGAAAGCAGTTTCTTTCATTAATATTAAATAAAATATAGGTTTTTAAGTACACAAGGTGTAACCCAATTTGCATATTGCATAATGCTATGCCTTTTTTAAATATGTAATGTGATGAGTACAAAATCCCAGAAGTGAGAAGTGCTCCTTAAAAACCTGGTTCTAGAAGTAAAAACTCCATAGGAATATTTTAAGCAATAACCTGTTTGCATTCAGCATTTCTATCTCTCATATTGTGATCTAGTACGCTGTAGTACAGTATCATGCAACTAGCTTAGCAACATGCTAATGTTGGAGGAATCAAAAATGTCATGGTGCAGCAACACATCGATAGTTTGATACCATGGTATGCATGTTGTACTTTAAGATACTTCAAAGAGTAAACCTAGCTTATCTAAAAATCTGGTTGGCTCCTTTCTACTGGACAAACATGAATGAACATTTATTGTGTTAAAATAATCACGAAGAATCAGATTTAGAGATGAGATACGGATGAAGAGGAAAGCGTCAGAACGATGAACTGAGGAATATCGGAGGTTTTGTTTGTGACTCTGACTCTTGATAGTGTTTGCAGACAAGGCTGAGATGCACAAGAATGAAACAAAACATGAAAAACAAGAAACCTACCCTGAAAAAAAAAAAACATCCCTGAAAACTTCCTCTCGTACCTTTAGCAAACACATTGATCTCGGGTGTAGAGACTTCTGCACAGTTCAAAGGGTGCATGTGTGTGTTTAAGTCTTAGCATGTGTGTGTGTGTGCGCATGAGTTAGCATGATCATAAATTACTGATCCAATGCCACCGTGTGTGGCTCTAGAAGTCTGCATTATACATATAACCCCAAAAGAGTAACTCTCTAACCTCGTGATATACCAGCAGAAGAGTATTTACTACTAGTTATAAGTAACTTTGTAACTACATGTCAACTAATTCTCATTAGTTTGCAACTACATGTGTCTACTAACTCTCACAACAGACTGTTAGGTTAGGGTTAGGGTTAGGGTTTGTAGAATTAGTTGACATAGTCAGTATGTTGTATGTTGTGGACCCATCAAAAGAAAGTGTTGGAAGATATTAAGCAGACAGTCTACTAATACTAATGACCGCTAGTTGACACGTAGTTGCAAAGTTACTCTTACTAGACTGTCTAAAATGGACTATCAAAATAAAGTGTGACCTATAACAATACCAATATTGGGAAAGCTCCCAATGGTCCATCATAAAAATGCCAAAGAATTCTGTAATGGTTAGGGTACAGCAGCTATAATTGGCTCTATATACGATAGCTGGTCCATAGGATGTGTGTGTGTGTGTGAGCAGGGCCAGGTGCAGGGCTGCTGGGAGGTGGAAGTGCAGGCAGATTATCTGGGGCTTTAGCTGTAAGCTGGTGGCGTGGCGGTGGGTGGGTGCTGGTGTTAGCCTGTGACAGGCTCCAGGCCGCAGCTCACACCACCTGACCTGTTTGGCAGGGGCCTTCATCCACATCAGGCCACACAAGAAAACCTGCGCTCTTCTGCAGGCTAAATTAAACAGCACTGCTCACAAGCTCACAGATACAGGCGAGAATCTGGCCAACGGCGTTGCATGCGTGAGACCCTCTGGAAATACTCAAAGGGACAGTTCACACACAAATTAGAATTCTGCCGTCATTTAATGTAACGTCATTCCAGATCTTTATAATCCACTTTCTTGTAAATGTACAGTGTTATGGAGTGAGTGCATGAGCCACACGCACGTTCGTCACACTAAGGTCCCATTCTCGCCATTGACTATAACTATTATTTGTTACTCATTAATAGATAATAAGCTAGCTGTTGAGTTTAGGTATTGGGCAGTATTAGGGATGTAGAATGATGTCAGGTAGTATATGTGCTTTATAAGCACTAATAAAAAGCCAATATGTTAATAATAGGCATGCTATTAAGCAAGATTTGGTCCCTATACTAAAGCATGGGGATGGAGCACAACAGAGAGTGTTTTTTTATTTTCACTAAAATATACTTACCGAATACATATTTTTTTGTCAGTCAACAACAAACAGATTTATTGAATTTGTTGCGTGGAGGAGAAAATTGACCTTTGGTATAATTCCATTTAAACAATCCAGATTGTGTCATTTATTTTGATTCACGCAGAATTACATTATGTATATAGCCAGAGGAGAACTGGCCTCTCGGTGTATCCTGGTTTCTTTCCAGGTTTTTTCTCTTCTCCATTATCCGACATCAAATAGGTTTTTTCATTCCTTGCCACAGTTGCCGTTGGCTTGCACACTACGGGACAAAAGATATGTCCTATTATGTATTCTGTACAAGCATTATGGGACAGCTTTAAATGAACTTAACAGTTTAACTCCTTAGAGCAGCAGCAGGTTCCAGCAAACAAGCGAGATGTTTAAACCTTGCAGATACTGGAATGTCAGACGCTATTAAAGACTTTGGACTGAGAACATTTGGCATGTGCAGCTTCTCATAAAAATGATCATTGCCTCTCTATAACCCCCCAAAGCGTCATTATGGCTGTTGCTGGTTTGCTAATGATCTGATATGCAGAGCGCTGGAGCGCTCTCAAACCCCATGACTTCACACTCATGGTCAGAGCGACCGCTGCTGCAGATCAAGTCAGTGACAGTGCCCTGACACATCAATGGATCGCTTCCTGGTTTAACTGGTCCAGTGTGTCCCAGTTTAAAATCCCTAATCTCTCCATTGGAAGAGCCACAGAATGGGATGAAGACACCTTTAGCGGGATATTCCAACTTATCAAAGTGCGGCTGAAGCCACTTTTGGGGGGACTTTACTGTAGCTGTTTTCACACTTGGTTTGAATGCTCGGTCCAAACATTTCACATATCGTCCGCACACCGGATTCCCACATGAGCTCGTTAGTAGATGGCTCCATGCACTAAATGAGCCATGTCAGATTAGTGAGATACTCAGAATGTGCAGCATAAGAATAGATTGAGAAACCCTGGTCTAGCGTGACAAAGGAGTTTATAAAAGAGATCTCCTTAAATGGAGAAAATCCCCAGCCAGTTCCCAAAGGTTTTACATACGAGTGGCTACAGGTGACACTCTGCCTGTGCCCTCCCTTTCTGCACTCATATCACAATAGACAAACGCTTGACCCCAAAAAGCCAATTAAATCCCATGGGTTCTCACACTGTCACTCTGACTATGATGTGGTCGTAAGTGTACCCAGTTGCACCACATAAAACTGACAGAATTACCAATATTCCAAAACATTGTTTACATGCAGGGTGGTCACTGGCTCAGTCTAGTCCAGGGTTCTTCAATCCTGCACCTGGAGGGCCAATGTCAAGTTTAGCTCCAACACACTGGCCTGGGCACTTCTAGTGAGTCTGAGTACCTTGATTAGATGGTTTTTGTGTGAATAATTAGGATTGGAGCTAAATCTGCAGTACAGTGGTCCTCCAGGAATGAATTTGGACTCCCCTGATCTAGTACTTTCTCATTGGACAATGATGGCCCATCCTAAAGGTCAGGGGTGTCGAAACCTTCTCCTGGTGGGCCAATATCCAGCCAACTCTAACTCCAGGCGCTGCGGTTCCCAAACCTGGTCATGGAGGCCCACCAACACGCCATGCTTTTGATGTCTCTCTCATGTGACACTGGCATTTAGTTCTTGAAGTCTCTTCTAATGACTTGATGAGTTGAATCAAGTGTCTTTGATTAGGGAGACATCTAAAATGTGCAGAGTTGGGGGCTCTCCAGGACCAGGACTGGGAACCACTGGCCTGTAGGATTATAGTTAGTCTTGTTTAGTTAGATCAGGTGTGTTTAGATCTTGAGCTGAACTCTGCAGGACAGTGGCCCTCCAGGAAAGAATTTGGACTCCCCTGGTCTAGAACTTTCTCGAGACCATGTGTGCAGTCTCATTCAGGTCTGGACCATCTTGTAGGTCAGGGGCGTCCAAACCTTCTCCGGGTTGGCCAATATCCTCCCACTCGGGGATGGCCCGTTCTACAGACCAGAGGTGTCCAAAACTGCTCCAGATGTGCCAATATCCTGCGGATTTGATCTCCAACACTTTCCTGGTATTTTCTAGTATTGCTGAAGAGCCTGATTACCTGGTTCAGGTGCGTTTAATTTGGGTTGGAGCTCCAGAAGCAAGATTGGACACCCCTAGTTTAGGTGATACACAGAATTGACCCCATGTGCCCCTTCCAACACAAGGACAGAGGAAGTGATCATAGTATTTTGACACAACAAAAACGTCCAATTAAATTGAGCAAGCAGGACCAATCTAGTTTGCTCATTTTCACACGAGGGATTCGAATGAGCATAGGCTTTAACATTTAACACTCAAAACGCACCTTTCAATCGTGACATTAAGATGACAGAAAGATTACTAAAAAGAAAGCAAGCACTCACCAGATGCTATTGATATTTCTATGTTCTGGGAATTTTTCACCGATGGGGATTATTTTCATTATACTGCTTAAGGTCCACAAACCCACAAGCCAGGCCTGGTCCTGCTCAATGGAAAATCACGCAGGCTGTCAAACTCAGTCATTGCAAGCCACCCACTCTCCTCCAGCACTTAACGTCCCAATTTAACATGTCCCTACAGCCCCCTCTGATCGGAACATGTCTCCGCATACAGACAGTTAAAAAAACACATTCATATTCATAGCAGCAGGGTGAAAGAAATCTTTATTACGGAGAACCATTTTGTCAATCCCAACTGGCACGCCCACCATGGGCTAGCGGACTTCCTGGCTACTTAGTTTGCGTCATGTACCGCACATCTGTGAGGATACACCTCTGCCATTCAACACCACTCGTCTGGACAATATCCACAGCAATGCATCTCCCCTCCAAATCAAACTGCCTATATTAAGCGAATATTTGTGTCTGCGCAGAGGAAATCATCCCTGGAGAGCAGGTTAGCGTAATTATAGTGTTATTTTAGCAAATGGATTTGCTGAGTCGTGTCCAGCGAGGCTCAGAGACTCACGTTATGTTAATAGACTCTAATGGAGTGGGTTAAAAATGATTCATAATGTCAAGTTCAGCAAAATTAGTCTGCATGGGTTATATTCCATGAAAGTGCCACATTTGTAAAAAATAAAAAATTATATATATTTCTTTTTACCTTGCTTTGATTTGGTTAGTTCTGAACCTTAATATAATCTTATTTTCACAACTTGGTTCCAAAGTATAAAGATCATAAACATATTTGTTTGCAATTACTTAGCAAGCATCAGATAAATCAAATAAAAAGAAAATATTGATCACTATGGTTTTTTTCTCCCATAACAAAGTTTTCAAACCACTGAGCATGACAGAAAGGATGTTGAAATTAAAAAAAGAGAGTTGAAACAGAATCAGAATGGTCCAGGAATATGAACACCCACTTGTTTTAGTCCAAGTATAAAATTAGCATACAGTAACATTTCACTTTTTCACATCTCACTTTCATTTCTCTTTGAACTGTCACTACAGAGAGGATGTGTTTCCTTCCTGTATTTCAGGAGCTGTTCGGAGGCCAAAACAGCTTATACATAAGCACACGGAATACACACACATACATACATACACTCACATATACAGTACGTGTATATATACACACACACACACACAGGACAGAGCTAAAACAGAGGGCAGGGTAGATTGGCAGTGGCACAGAGCCGTGTATTGTTTTCCAGAGCTGCCCATCTTCATAATGAGCTGTCAGAAGAGCAATATCCGTTTCAAGCTGTCATTCTCACATTATTTGATATGAGGTGGAATTTATTTTTTACACTGGGATGAGATGAGATTTAAAACAAAGAGCAGAATAAAGATGATGAAACATGCAGCATATCTCCGATTTCTAATAAGAAGCAAGTGGTTTAAATTACAAGAGAAGGGGTATAAACAGGGTGAATCTAGAGCCTGCTGATAACAATCAGGCAGCATCAACTTTCTGGGCACAATTTCAAGTAGGTTGCACTGAAGGACAAAGATGTCTTTGAACACGAGTAGAGAGAGAAAAATCCCTTAGTCGTCATTATTTTAATCACCCTTCGCTCCCAGATTAAACACTGCATCGGGACAGATCTGAACGTACAAGGCAGGATGCACAGCAGTACACAGATATTTTTGATTATTATAGAAATGAGCTGGTCACGTTTGGGGACTCGTTCTCACTACTGACTAACTGTGAACTATGACTTTTGCCTGAAAACTCCTAATTTCTTGCTTATTAATAGTTGTTAAATTTAGGCTTTGAGTCGGGTCAAGTGATGTAAAGTATGGTGATGCATTATAAAGCATTAACATAAGTAGTTATAAACAGTCAATATGCTAGTAATATGCAAGCTACTATTTAAAAGGTCTCATTCATTTACTATACATGTGAGCAAGATCTGTGATGACTCAATCTGATTAATCAGTAATAAAACCTCTTCATTTGAAGTTTAAATGTTTGTAATTGTTTAGACCAATATAAATCATGCTCATGTATTAAATTCTTTAAATATTCTTGAAAAAAATCATTTTTTCTTTTCTTTTTTGGGTGGAGTGGATATGTTTCAGTGAATAGAGAATGAAAAACAAATAGCCAACTTCTCTAAAGATTCATAAATATGGTTTAAAGACCTTCCCAGAATGCACCTGATGAGGTTATCTGAAAGAAGCCTAGTGTGTGCAGAGCAGGAATGTGTAACCCATGTAAAAGAAGAAAAAAAAAAACTAACATGTAAGAATGCCTTGGAAAAAGCAGGAATTTTTATTTGTGTTCGATTTCTATAAAGACATACTGAGTTCTGTGGCACTTCTAGATGTTTTAGTCAAAATCTACCAGACACGGGCTAAAGAGTTTAATGTGCACTTCCTGCATCTGACCATGAATTGCAGGTAATGTCTCTGAGAGTCAACATTCCTCTGCATGCAAACAATCCTAAAAACACCGAGCATAGCGCTGGGCCATTAGGGCGTGCTTTTCCTCGAGTGCATGACCTGACGGCTCAGTTCAATATGTGTGAAAAAGAAGGAAAAACAGCTCAATCAGGCGTCCATCACCATCTGCAAACATGACCGCTGTTTACCCAGATAAGAGGATGGCTATCGACCCGCTGGCCGACCCTGACACCATTTATCAGGGCACAGGGAGCTACCGTGGGAGCCAGAGAGCGTCCCCACGACCCCAAGAGAGGCGAAGCGGAGCACAGCGTCCGTGTCCTTAACCTGGCCAGTGTGTCACCTAGCTGTCCCCGATTGATAGATGGTTTCCTCACCTCCCCGTCAGCCCACTACACCGCCTGTTGAAATTCAAGTGCTGCCTGTAAAAAAGAGCTGAGAGTATCCCGGGGTCAGTAGGTCAGAGCGCTCCTCATGACCGCTGGCTCCTTGAGAAGCACTGAACAGACCTGAAACTGCTAGCTTGACACGTACACAAGCCACGGTCTAGGCGCCTCGCTGCGTAATCCATTCACTCAAAAACATGACCGGCCTGATAGCATCTGTCAGATACCAGCATACACGCTGAAAACAATCCCTCATGCATGGCCTCCTTCATTCATGCAGCTCCAGCCTGCAGCTTAGGTGAAATGGTTTGTATCTGAAGTAGACGGAGGTTGTTAGATACTTTATCAGAGCGGGCCTGAGCTCACAAACCACACCTGAATGAGTGAAACCACCTCTCCAATCTACAGGAGAGAAAGCACAGGTGAGTCAGAACACTCAAACAGAATTACGTCAAATATTGTATGTGCTAGGAGACAGTTCAGCGCGATTACGTTTGAGAAAATCTGCCGGTCTGTGACAATGGTTCATAGCCTCCTAACTGAACCTGTATTATATCAAGACACTGACTCAACTTCCTGGACCATAAACAGCTTTTGACCTCAAAAGGATCTTCCTCAGACACATGTACCCTCTAAAAATAAAGGCTCTTTTATTTGGTATCTATAGTTCCATGAAGAACATCCATGGATCCTCGAAATGCTAAAATATAGTTGAAAAGGTAGGAAAAGCCGTCCTTTTATGAGCTCAAAGGTTCTTTGGGGAACATAAAATGGACCTATTATGGAACATCTCCACAAATAAAAACACAATTTGTTTTTTATGCAGGCTGAAAAGTTAAATATGACCATCCGAAGCATGCATTTTGAGAGGTGTTTTGACAATTCAGAGCCGGTGTACAAGCGATCGCCTAAATTCTGGAATGGTGATCATCAAGTTCATCCACTTCGTCTCGCAGCGCACAGCTCTGTAAAGATCCTTGTACACGAAGTTCTCAGACATTGGTTTTCTTTTTAATATGTGGCTCGAGTAACACTAGAAAAGCATCAAACTGATCCACTGACATCCTGAAGTAAACTTTGAATCGCCCAAAATAATCGTTAAGGAGGGGGAACTATCCTTCCTCTCTATATCTGAAGATTGGATGGACCCAATATTTCCTTTCTTTTTCTCTTTTTAAGACAACAAAAAGACAACTCCATTTAGTAGTGTTTTGCTAATTTTTTTGCACCGGATTCATTAATACTCATCGGAATCAGTGTACAAGGTTTCTGTGCGTGACAAATTTTTAGAATGAGGAATACGAAAATACACATATGAAAATTTCAGACTCCGTATGCGAGGACCTTTACGTTTAAGAGGATGCAACTGAATTATAGGTCAGTTCTTCACTTAAAAAGAATACTTTTAGCTTAAGAGATACAAAATACTTTGAAATGGACAAACAGATAAAAGAATATACAAATGAAAATGGTAATATCACTCTTGTGGCCAACGCTGCAGAAAAAGGGGAGACAACCGGACCGTCCATCCAGGGCCCAGGCATTGGGAGGACTAAAGGATCAAGTAGGGGATGCCCAGAAAGTGAACATGATTTTGACCAATGGGGACTCTCCAGGGAAGCCACCGTGCCAGGTAGAATGTGATGAAGGATTTGTACTGAGCTTATGTGGCTCTACTTGGGGTCTGAAGCCTATTAGCCAATCGCAGGTGTGCTCTCATTAATCATGGAGAGTGCATGCACTCCTAGCGGCACCAAACAGGAGTGCCATCTTTAGTTTGAGCACCCAGATTTAAGGTTTCAGTTCGTCTGTCTTCCAAGTTTCCCCTGCCTCCACTGGTCCTCCCAAAGCTCCCCTCCTCCTCCCCCTCCCCTTCTCGCTGTATTGATGGAGATAATTACTGCTGAATGGAATTCCAGATTCCCATGGATGTCAGTCTAGCCGCTGGCCGCCGCACAGCATCCCCCCACCCTACCCTACCCTACCCCGCCTCCCTCGCTGTGAATGAGAAAGACACAGATACCATGGGATGAGTTTTAAACATCCAATTCTGGCAGGTTTTTCCTGCTTAGCTTTGAGGAATCATATGATAAACGATCAGGCATCCACATGGGTCAGCATTAGTGAAGCATGCCATCTATACTGTCTTTCATTTGATCATTATCCCAAAGTAATCCCAGACAGGGTGATCAGGACGCCGAAGCAAAACGGATTATATTTACCAAATAAATAAATGACTTCAGTCAAACTGAACAGCGGTTTCACGTCAGTACCACGTACTTTAGCCAGACCTGTAATGACTGTGGCCCCGGACCACATCTGTTTTATGAAGAATAAGTGCACAGTGACGAAGCAAGAGATTTCTATTAAAGGTCAGTAGATTGAGGGACTGCTTTGGAAAGTTTTCTCATGCTCAGCGGTGTGGTTCATATTCCTGTACACCCACACACCCTCCACCAGCCAGCAGTAACCGATACATGTGCGGCCCATCCAAACTGGCAGGCCTCCGCCCGCAGCGGCCCAGCCCAACGCCCGCAGACCTGCGCTGCCAAACGCCCAGAGCCACACAGCGACACCGAGATCAGTGCTCTCCTGACAAGCAAGAAGTCTTGGCTAACGACTGCCCTGGGCGTTAGTAATGAGTCCACTTAATAAGCCTATTAAAAGGAATAAATCACAGGAGCATACACATGTGAAAAGAGTACTGGCTGAACATCCGTCACAGTGGCACCAGGAGATGTGTCCAAGGTGTCTCGCGTCCTCGGTTCAGGTATCAGATGAAAGATGGGAAAGTGCTAATGAATGGTGGAATGTCTTCAACAGCTTGTCTCTAGGCATATCTGTGAGGTCACAGGAATATTGTACAGTCATGAAATAAAGCTTCAACTGGCGCTGGGGCCGTTCAAGTGGCTGAGGAGTAATTGTGGACTTTTTTTCTCTTCTGCTGTCATTCTTTGGGAGGCGGGAGCGTTTTGAGGAAATGGTTTGGATGGAGCTTAAAGCGTGCTGTGCGAGCGTTCACATGAAGCGGGGTTTGGCACCGGGCCCCGTTTAAGCTTCAGCCTCAAATTATTCTCATTAACGGCTTCTCCAAGGGGAAATGGCCATTTGTATGTGTGTGATTCGTGTACCTACGAGGCTGTTGGGGTTTGGCTCCACCAATGAGAAAAATACATTTCATTGCACAAGGTCAGAGGTCCCCTGCTGGAAAACCCACGGATAGGTTTTGGCCAACAGAGCCTTCGAAGGCCTGGAAGGCTATTGCAGAAGAAAAAATGGGAATTTAGACATTGACGTCACATGCTTCTGACAGCAAGACAAACAGCTCATAATCAAGGTCTCCTTATGCAACCGGTGTAAAGTGATTAACCAGCAACCTTTATCACACTGAATCAGTTTCAACTGCTCCCTCACGTCACTTCAAATCCGTGGAGCAGGCTGAAACTCATGTTGTTGTCCGCGGAAAAGCTCAAATCCCATATCCCATGCTGGTACACTGTAATCAATCATAAAAACACATGTGAAAACCCATAATGTTTGGCATCTAGTCGTGCCCTATTTGAACCCAAGTAGAATCTGTGAATTGGAGAACTACAGAAGGGAAGATTTCAGTCTGTTCCACACAAAGCTTTCATAAACTGCTTTTGTGTAACTTTAATGGTACTTTTAATGGTAAGTGATTTTGTTCTTTTTGCAGATTGGCAGCTGTGGTCACCGTACGGAAAAGAGCGAAAGGAAGTCATGCAGATTTTGAATGATGGGGTCAGTACATGCTGACAGCTCTTTCAAATTTGGACGAAGTGTTCCTTTAAATGGCAAGACAGGAAAAAATAGATCTTGCCGAAAAGAGAGCTGCAGTTGAGCGAGGGCTGGAGATTTACGGGTGTGACTTAGGGATTTAATTCCTGTCATGCGATTGGACGGAGTCATGAGGAAACAAAGAAACACAGGGAGGGGTGCTGGAGAACTGAGAAAATCCCCTTTGGCACAAGATTCTGTAATTAATCCAGGAAAAATTCATTGGGCTTCTCCCAACACACAGCTCCTTTAATCACTTCATATCCTCCAAGAGACACGCATCAACCCCCCGTCCACTGACCGACGGCCACTTCCATTTATTTATTTGCCTCCTCAGAAGTTGCACGCCACACATTCATGGCTGACTTGGATGCACCGTACAAACGTGTTCATGTGGATGGCCCATGTGAAAGTTCCTGCAGCAGCAGGGGTGTAGGGGTGTCGGATGTGCCCTCCCTCACTGTTTCCCAGGACTGTTTACCACAAAACGCCGCCATCTCTGCCCGCACTCATTAACACCAGCCAAACAGGCCGATGCCAAATCCTGCCCACCGTAACCCTGACGATCCAGCATCCAGCAGAGGAGGAGGGGGGGCATGATGTCATTGTGGGGCACGCTGGGGGCCAATCAAAGCCTGAGAAAATTATGTCAACCTTTGTTGAGTTTGTCCATTCAACGCTATAGAAGTGCAGTGAATTGAGATTGGCGGAGAGGTCATTTTCTCTGCGTGTGAGAAAGAAAGAGAAAAAAGAAAGGCGCGCGAGAAGGGGAAAGCATTGTGGTCATGCTAATGGTGCTGAGCGGAGATAGCGAGCGCCATAAAGATGTCATGAAATTTAATTGCCAAAACATCAGCGTGGCCATTGTGCGCAAACCCACGGCAGGAACTTTTACTGGCTATGCAGGAAGACTTTGATGAACTTTGCGGAGGTGAAAATGGCGAAATGCTTCTGTATGTGCGCTCTTCAACAAATACAACCCACAAATAATAGTCCTTGCCCTGTGGCACCCCGCTGGCCTCGTAACTTCAGCAGACGGGTGTTATTGAGCCCCGCTTCTGGCCGACGTTGAACGACACTTGAAAAGGAAATTATCATGGAGGGAATCCATAAGATTTGACTGGATACACAATATGCAATCCATCTCTGTCTGGCACATACGCAAAAACACCGCAAAGCTGGATCTCACAAAGAAAGGCCACGATGAATCATTTAAGAAGGCTACATTATCATTTTTACATCCTTTTCGATGAGCTTTATTGTTTTTTTTTCCTTCAAGTTTCAACAAGTTTTGACCCATAAACACATGGAAAATGAGACATTTATTCATGACGCAGTAATGTTGTTCCTTTGAAATACAGTCAAGTGCAATTCCTGACTGTCTTTCCTCAGAATTTTCGATCTGTGCAAAAATAAATTCCAGCCTAACAGGTAGTGAGTATTTCCGCCACATGACCAGGAAGAAAGGTCAGCAGTGAAATGATGTGCAGATACGACATGACTTGTTTAAGGTTAATGAAGCTCAATAAATCGGCAGTAGACAGCGGGTAAACAGGATGTCTGCCACACATATATTGATTGTAGTTAATCAATGTCAGATAAGACTAACATTACTAATTAGTCAATGTTTATCCTTTGTGAGCTGCTGTTTGCATGTAAAGATGTTGATAGTCTTGAGAACAGCATTCTGGGGGAATTTCCCACTGGGATGTTATTACAAATGTATAATAAATATAAAAACATTTGTGTTTACTTTTAATATTCTGTGTGTCACCACCAGTTTAGATTTCTTAACATCATGACATGATAGACTTTGCTTCAATCCACCTTTTTATTTAAGCAAAAATTCAGGACAGTTTAAAAAAATAATATATCATTTATACACACCTGTATGTAAAAAAATATTTCTATATTAAAAGGTAGCAATATTGTACAAGAGGGTGCATTATATTGAGATATACTGTAGTCATTTACAACAAAGTGCCTCATATCTTTATAAAACAACATTGCTATATTATTTAAATACTGGCACAGTTTACATTACACAAATATTTATTAGATCTAGTCCCTGGCACATATAAACTTTAGTTAGTAGGGCATGTATGGGTGGAGTATACAGGAGTTTCAACATCATAACTACTCCATACGTGTATTGTGTATTTTAACTTGACAGTGGAACAGTGTACTGACAAACCAGAAGAAAACACATGACGTAAAGTAGAAAAGAGTCCGAGTAATCCAGTATCTGCAGTCAAAGCATGTCCACACAACTGAAATCCACCTATGATATCTCTGACCAATCCATGATGTGGAGAAACCAGCCGTCTGCTCAGACACTACCTGTGGAAACAAGCAAAAAACACATGGTCAGACTCCCTTAACACCAATACAGATGCAGTTTGAAGAGTCCCAGGGATTCAGGAAACATTCTACATCACAAATAAATAAAGAGAGAGAGAGAGAGAGAACTGAATCAAAGGTGAACATTGAGTGTAAACAATGAGAACTTTTTATATTCATTCGAGAAATGCTTCTAAATCCAAATTCTTTGACTCCACCTAGAAATATGTATTAGCTGGGGATAGAAAGCATCTCCTCTGTGTTATAAGTGCTATACTTTATAACAGAAATCTAGACATCAAAACAATTTAGAGTCAATGGGTTTGCCCGTATGTGAAAGAATGTACAAGATTTTTCAAGATTATGAGGTCAGATATTTAAAATAAATAAATACAGTTGGGTTATTGGAAACAGAGCTTGGGCGCATGTAAAATCCACAGACAAGAGGGAGGCATTGATATACAGGTACAATTTTACTGCTTTACACTGCCCACTATAGATGCTGCTTTATTTGCTCACATACGACTCTGATCTGTTTTTCAAATGACAGTGTGAGCAGCACAAATCTCATGGAATCAGATCTTTTCGATTCCGATTTGCATCACCTCCATATTTGGACTCTCCCGGTCCCGGACAATCAAAAATGGGCAAAAAGGCAGGAGCTGGTTGCTGAAGCCACGCCCACATAGCTCGACAGCGGTGACCGCAGCGGCACTCCACCTGTCACACTAGTGGCCACGCCCCTTAATTATGCAGAACTTTAAGGCTTAATTTAATTTAAATGGATGAGTTTAAAAAAAATCCCCTGTTTATATCATGCTTTTGCACAAACAGGTCAGTTCAGAACATTTAAAACACCAATGTAGGGCCCTATGAAAATCACAAATTCCATTACCAAATTCCATTCCAAATGACCAAATTTAATTTTCATGAAGTGACTCTCAGAGCAAGTTCACGTGTTCACTTCTTTACGTCGTAATATTCACCGACACTTTCTATATCGCAGTTCGATTTAAGTGTACTGACCTACTTTTGATTCATTCGTCCAAAACTTGGCAAATTCCGTGACATTCCGCGTTATACAGTATATTCCATTTTTATGACTGGATTCCGTCTGTGTTTGCCGCATCGTAAACACAACAATGTAACAATGCAAACAGCAACACAAAAAAACAGATCGGAGCAAAAATCAGGACTGAGCAGTAAGTGTGAAGGCATCCTCAGAGGAAGCTCTGATGTCAGCCGGCCGAGCATGAGGTGACTTCATCGCTTCTGTTTGAGGTGGCAACCCCAAACAAAAACACCTCCGCCATTACATCACTGTTGTTGCTCCACTGCTTGCGCTGCCATAGAGATGATGCGCGGTCTGTCTGTCTGTCTGCGCAGACCTGCGAGGAGTCACGTTCCCCCGCTGCCTGTCTGGGCCTCGCGCCCGAAGCTGTACCCGCATGGCAGAACCAGGCTCAAACCTGTCTGCCTGCCTGGGGCCAGGGCTAATCAGTCCATCAGATCCTCCGGCTGTCTCCTGGCAGTCTGCCCCGCGTCCACATACTTCACTCCACAGCTCACGGCCAGACCCTCAGTACATTCACAATCGAGCTCTCCATCAGGCCACACACACACACACACACACACACACACTCATCTGATATCGGTGTCTTCTGCCTTACGTAAATCAATGTGAAAGCTCTGCGTTACATCTAACCTCAGCGACTGACAACATGTCTGGCTCATGTTACACTCCGAGAAATCAAAAGACAACCCAATCTGTTTTTAGGGTCATTGGGCCGGTGGAATGCTGACATTATGTTCATGCATAATTATAACACAATGCACATAATATCAGATTCAAGGGCAGTTTTGAATTCTCACCTCTTCACTCGGTGGTGCATTTAATTCTATTGCGAACACACTATATTAAAAACGCTCGTCTGGTCTTGTCTGGACACGCAAGCTTCCCGTTTAACTGACTCCGGTTCCTCTCTGTGTTGTTGCACAACAGCTCAAGTTCAGCGTTTCCCACACATCTGTAGTACGAGGATCCTACGCTGCCTTATTACAGCACTGCTCTTCAGAAATAAGCATACACAGCCCGACAGTGTCAGAACTTGCAGACTCACATAATTCCACTGATATTGTTCCTGTAAAACATGCTCAAATTGTTCTGGGATGTTTTGATTCGTTGAAGACTGAATGAACTTTCCTGACCTACAGTCAAAATTAGGTCAGTACTCTTAAATCAAAATGTCATATAGAGTATGTCTGTGAATATTTAGCTTTGCACTCCTGTAACTTTCATAGCTGCATATTCACTTGTTATATTCAAAACCTGTAATACTACATAGCCATACATAAAGTGAGGCTCGAAAGTTTGGGAACCCCTTGCAGAATCTGTGAAAATGTGAATAATTTTTACAAAATAAGAGATCATACTAAATGCATGTTATTTTTTTATGTTCTTAATACTGTGTGCTGTTAGCTGATGATCCAAGACTGTCTAATAGCACACAGTATTAAGAACCAAGGGTTCACAAACTTTTGAATGTAAACATCTTTTATGTCCAAAATCTTACTCAGGACAGTACTACATAAAAAATAACATGCATTTAGTATGATCTCTCTTATTTTGTTAAAATTATTCACATTTTCACAGATTCTGCAAGGGGTGCCCAAACTTTCGATCCCCACTGTAAACACACTCAGTTGCCTGCTGTACAATGAAACTAACTTGACATATGTGTATAGAAAGAATTAATAAAAGATCCAGGGCTTCTCCACCCTGCTAAACATCAAAACACAAGCAGAACAGAGGCATATGGACGAGGGCCCGCTCCACAAAGGCTATGATTTCAATGATTTCATTTCATTTCTGATGGTCCAATAGTTCAAAATAAGGCTCTTGTGAAGAGACGCATAAACAAAAAGCTGCAGTGCGCAGAAAGCCAGAGTAAAAGCTCATGTTCAAACACATGGACACGTCAGATGCACTACAGGAGTAAATCAGATGTGATCCTGCTTCACACACACCTCACAAACTGGGTTTCCTACACCTCTTTCAGTCTCAGGCAGATTAATCACTCGCAGTTGCTGAATCACGTTATTAGAGCCGTTTGCTACGACAAGTACTGGGAACTGACTATGTGCTAAATATACTGCAGCACGCCTTGAGAAAATATCTTACAAATGCCAAACTAGATTAGAAAACGTACTTCAGAGGGCAAGACAATACTTTACAGTTTTGAGTGAATGCAAACTGTATCTTTACAATGTGACAAAATTATTATATACATTTACATCAGGAAAAAATATAGTATTCATTTCTTTTAACAAATTGAAAATACCCTATGACCATTAGTGGTGACTTTGGTAGGGACAAGCACTTACAAGAAAGCACACAAAAATCTAGTGAAATAATCTAATAGCAGGTTTAATTCTGAAAGCCAGCCATAAGCAACTGATTATTCAGATTCTGTGAGTAAACAGGATGTGATTTCCTGCCATATCTGATGTGGGGTTTTGTCCCAGAGCACCAGTTTAGAATATGAACGGATTGGATTCCGTCAGACTTTAATAAAAGTACATGATTTCAACCGCCAAACCGTCTGGCATCGTGTGACACGTCTCCTGATTTCCGACTCGCTCCTGATTTGATCTTGATTGGCGGTGGATGTTTGAAAGCGTCTTCTCTCCTGAGGCCGGTTAAACTCGATGTGGTGGAAGCGTGCTAATCACACACAGACAATGGAAACAAAACCACGGACCTGCGGGCCACTTCATTAAACCCGTTCTGATTAACAACCAACAGAGCCAGTGGCGCACACACGATAACATCAGCTTGATCTGAATCACCTACAATTTACTGAACTAAGAACTAACTCAAAGTCCATTTTTTACTCTACGTCGTTAAAAACAAAGCTTGCAGACGGTAAAGCACAGAGTTCCCGATACATTCTACTGAGTAACTGTGATTTAAGGTCAGGTTAAGTAAAGAGCGAAGTGTTCATTCCAGCAGCATCCGGGCACAAAGGCTCAGTAAAGGTCAGAGGGTCACAGAGACAGCTCTGAACAACAGGTGATATGGGAGCGGTCGTCTCTCTGATAAGACCCAATGACAGAGCGGCGGAAAGGAAAAGTGAGCCGGAGCCCTTCTGCCAGCCCTGTCCAACCTCAGCTGAAAGAAGTGACATCTAAGAGCTCTGTGAATACAGACACTGCTGAAGGCCTTTTTCTACCATTAAATAGTTACTACATGCTAAATACTTGGTTATGTACCCACTACTCGCGCTCGTGATTCTTTAGCTCCGCCCACACGTCACGCCTCCAACCGGTCGTGTTTTTCCGGGAAAAATCTGTACAGACTATCTTTCTCTTATGAATATAAAAACACCAAAGACTTTTTGGAGTTATGTAGGATGCAGTACTACTCTATAGGTACTCAAGATTAACAGGATATTGAGTGAAAACAAGCATTTCACCTTTAAAGATTTTACCTTTTATTTTTTATCAAGTGAGAGCAGAATTTATAGAGCCCGCCTGTGGTCTTATAATGTTCTAACCTGAAACTAAACATTTTTTAAAAATGTATCCCTGAAACATAAATAATATACTACTAGTCTGGCCACGCAGTTTGCTCTGGACCAGAAAAGGCAAAGCCAGTAGAGCCCTCTCATCTGGATTGTGTTTCCTGTTGGCTGGATGACGAACACCCCACTGGTAATCTCTTACATGCTTCTATCGTTTTCAGATGACTGTACGCTTGAACACAAACATTAAACATGGAAGCAAGAGAGCGACCTTTCAGACTGACAGACTACAGGAGGAGACAAGAGGACATGCCAAGTTCAAGCAAGTGGTCTGCAGAGATACGCGATTCTTTATCACACAATATTTCAGTTTCCCCGAAGCCAGCGCTTTCACAGTCATCGATATCCACCCATTAAAGGTTAAGATCAACCTTCGTATCTTGATCGTTTAAATGCATTCATAGATGTATTAGCTACAATAAAACTAATAAACTTAATAAAATGTGGGTCAGTTTCTCACTAGGGTTGCAAAAA
Source organism: Carassius gibelio (assembly GCF_023724105.1). NCBI lineage: Eukaryota > Metazoa > Chordata > Actinopteri > Cypriniformes > Cyprinidae > Carassius > Carassius gibelio. The sequence continues at coordinate 47,121,591 of NC_068398.1, forward strand.
GGTGTACAATCTCCAGCAAGTTTTGGAAACTTTGCATGTCCAGACAAGACCAGACGAGCGTTTTTAATATAGTGTGTACTAAATAGAATTAAATGCACCACCAAAGTTTCTGGAATATTCCAGGGATTTTGGGAAATTTAACGGAAATGTTCCACCCCTTTGCCGGCCTATTTCTCACACAAAGTTATTATATGTCTCCAAATTTCAATATCAAGGTCAGCACTGATAGCCTCATGGTTTGTGCATGGACACACAGGGCAACTTTGCTCGCAACGTCCTGAGTTCGAATCCTGTCTCTAGCTCCTCTGCAGATCCAGCTCACCTCTCTCTCCAATCTCGAATCTTTCTTGTCTACTCTCTACTCTCATGTCCCGATGAAGGCATAAAAAAGACCAAATTCATTTTAATATTGTTGACTTTCATGATACTTTCTATTTGCTTTCTGGACCCTGAAATATCATTTGCTTTCCTTTGGCAAAGAACAGCTTGAACATGCTGCTGATTTTCCCCTTTTGTGTTCAACAGTAAAAAATGGTTTAGAAGTGTTCCAGTTGTAGCCAAGATGTTGTCACTGAACTGTAAAAGACTGTATTATACAGGAAATATATTTCTGCCATACTTCAGATTGGGCCTTGGCGTGGTTACATAACATGGCCACAACCGTCTTCCTTCACATAGTTGTTGAAAACAAAAGGACATCTTGCACTGGACGCACAAGCCATGCCATGCTGTTTTACTGGGATTAGAAACAGCTTCTTCCATGGTGGGCTCCGATCCCACAAAACGCGAGCACATGGTTCCCATTGTGGTTTAAAGCAGACCAGGAGGGTTACGCTGCTGGTTCCTGGCCTCATGGTGTGAAGTGAATGCCTTCAGGTCCAGGGGAACACTGCTGATCCGAGCTGAGGTCCAGGGGAACGAGGTCAGGAGGGACAGCGGAGGCAGCAGACGTGCTCCTGTGTTGATGGAGTGGCCTGACACAAACAGTCGGTAGGCGAGGGGATATGAAACGGCGTTGAAATGCAGCGGATCTGGGTTTTCAGAGCCCACCTGACATTGCGGAGACACCAGAGAAGGGAATACCTTTGAAGAGGGTATTATGGAAATGGGAGAAAGTTAAAGATGACAGGAGGACTGCTGAAGGACAGCGGGATGGTGGGAAATGAGAGGACTGAGTGTGTGTAAACACTTGTAAAATGGTTGGCTGTTTTCTTTGACAAACACACACACACAGAAGCACAGCAGGTAAAGGGTTTAGTCACTCAGTCAGATGGTCCAGAGTTCTTCAGGACTGATTCTTGTGTTCTCGTGACAAAGAAGGCACAATGTTTGACTGCCCGTGTCATATGGCAGCAACAATTACAGGCAAGGTTTTAAAAGTTCACAGAGTGGGGTCTCCTATAAGGACATGCACAGTGAAGCATATCTAGTCCCATTCAGTAAACCAATTAAATTCCCCCAGAACCCCAGAGAGACCAACTGACTGTGCGATGCATTTACTGTCTAAGTGAGCTACACACATTTACAGACGAGAAATAAAAATGACACTTGGCATCTGTATGTATAAGTAGTGTAACTATTTCAATTACTTTGTTAAAGTAATATAACTGATTACAATGATTACTTTAAGATTATTTTTCTAAATCTCTCATGTTTTCAACTGTTAATCATTTTCAAACATGATATATGACAGGAAACACTGGCATCTAAACATGCCTTGAAAAAACTGTTAATCTTAAAAAAACAAGGCATATACATACACCCAAATAGAAAATAAAAACAGTTATTAAACAAGTCCGTTAATGAAACAACGGTTATAAAATGGTTAATGAAATTTGGAAATCAATAAATCTGTATGTGAAAATATTCATATGCACCCCCCTTTGTAATTAACATTTTCATACGTTAATTATGGTTAACCTCAAGCCCAAGTATTAGCCTAGACTTCAACACACAACTGGCCTGTTGACAAGAAGAGCATTTGATAAAATGAGTGAAAATCATCCCAGTTACTTAAGTTGGAGATGGTACCAAAGCCATATATTAAAGAGACCTCGGGGTGGGCATGTTTGACCACCCAGAACACGATAGCAACATGCTAACACTCAAAACACCCTAATAACTGCATAACAATGTCCTGGAAACCACATACAATGCCATAGTATTATGGAGGCAAGTGTTATGGGCAATTGCTATTTACATTTTCTCTAGGAAATTCCAAAATCTCTCATGTACCTTTCTCTTTTTCTTCTTGTGGAGATGTCTTAATTTACATTCTGAGATTAAAGGTCAAACAGGAGGCAGCCTTGTTCTGACCTTGTGTTTCCAGAAGTCAGATGGGTCACTTGACCCCCACCAGCACTCGGTTAAGTCTATTGACCATTTCCGTTCATTACCGCCCATTGCCCTTACTCTTTATCCCCTTTTTCACTGAGCGTGATGTCATGTTTTCCCTTTTTGCTTAGATAGGAGAGAGTAGGAGGCAATGGCTTTAATTAAATGCCTCCTGAAGGGCTTCTGCTATTTTCCATTCAAGAAGCGCTTACATAAAACTTGAGTCATTGAGTCCCAACACTCTTCCAACCACTGAACCGTGTGCTGAGAGGCTGGCCAAGCACCAGAAGCACCTCACGAGTGTCTTCGGTAGTCCTGCTAGCAATGCTGGATCAGCGGTTTTCTTTCGACATTCATACTGATGATTACTATATTCCTGTCTTCAAATCACACACCAACACTCTGCTTCTTCCAACGAGGGTCAGTCAAAAGAGATGATTTGGCTTTAGTCCCAGTAAGGACTTAATCTGACTAAATGTCACCCATAAACAAGTGATTCAAAGGTCTGGTCTAGGCGGTACGAGATCCCCCCCAGGCCAACAAGCAACTACATCAGTGTCTGCTTCTAATTTGCCCTGTTTATCATTGCGAATGGAGTCAGCCACTCTTTGTCCTTGTCAGAAAAATAAACATTGGCCACACTTAGAGCATATTGCTCCAAAACACTTCGCTTTCATAAACACTATTAGGCTTTATCCAGGTCTTGTCTACATGTCTGAGGACAGATCATAAAACCATGGAGTAGATATTTTGAATAAACACTGCGGGACGAATTCTAAACTTTAAGCAACTAAATCCTATGTTTTATTGACCAACCACTCGTAGACCAATTTAACCAAGCACTTTGTGAAGTCATTAGGACTTCTTTCGATAGAATAAGATAGGTTGATGAACATCAGCCAGTCACATGTATAATAGTGCTACTACTGCCAAAGGCAAGCTCTTAAGTCCAGTGTTTTTTAAAATGGATGTTTGTGTACATTTTTTTGTGAATATGGACAAGAGCATTATAATAGCACACATCCAGTCAACTTTAGACATTACTATAAGTTACTTTACAACTATGGCTGCATTTATACCGGCACAAAAAACAGATTTTCTGCTCTCATTTAATACAAATCTGAATTTTTTGCTCATGCGTTAACACAAAAATCAGCATGAGATCCAATTTGTTCGCATTCAATCTTTAATGGGATACATATCCGATATCTGGACATCTGACCTACATCTAAACAAACATATCCTATTCCCCTCTGAACTCTTGAGCCAACCCAATGCATTTTATGAGGCGGGAACAATATGTAAGAGATTACGTAACATTCGGGAGCTGGTTTTTAAAACCCTGTCCTGTGAATTTTGCATTAAGACACGTCAACTAATTCTCATTAGAATATTGGCAGACTGTTAGGTTTACGGTTAAGGTTAGCAGAATAAGTTGATGTATAGTTGCAAAGTTACGTATAGTTCGAAGAATGTCTAAAGGGGGCCATCAAAAAAAGGGTTATCTTCCTTCTTTTAGAATTTCGTATTCACATTTGGTATATTGAGCATTAAAATAATGCAATCAGCATGTACGAACAAACCACGCTAACAGCAGGTGCAAGTGATTGTTAGCGAAATTCCATGCTTAGTGTTTGGGCCTCTTCACCATTGGGTTTATAACAGGATGATGAAGTGTCCCAATGATCAAGTAATTAAAAGGGTGCATCTTCACAAAGCAACACAGATCAAAAGAAGACTTCTGCTCAACGTGGGATAACGCGATTTCTATAGAAAGAACAGTGCAGCAACATTCTTCTGAGACTTTGCTCATCAGGTGTCCCCATGTCCAGCAAAATGCTTGGACTGACAAGGCTTAAATGATGTCTCAAACAGCTGAGGGGGTCTGGATATGTGCGAGCGGGCAAGCCGAGGGCCCACTAAAGCTAATCCATCCTTTCTCTTCTACTGAGTTTTCCTAGGGTGTGTAAAAGCTGAGGCTGACACTTTTTCCTCTGGTTGCCCTTATGCCCGTCTTTGAGGAGGGACAATACCCGACCAGCTGAGCTTTGAGTGCAACTCGGTCCTGTGGAAGTCTAGGTGCAGACAAAAGCCACGTGTGGCGAGGCCGAGAAACTGGAGCCACTGGCCATGAGGAGCTGTTTTAATGCGAGCTGACTGTCTGTACCTCCTCCTCCTCCTATATGTCCTTCTTAATCCTCAACTTCATGAAAGCCCCACACGCCAGAGCCGACTGCCAAAACCTCAGCCAACCTTTGTAGGGAACAAAAAAGCAAAAGTTGCCGAGGTCGCAGCAGGCCTGGACCACCTGCTCGCAGAACTCAATTGCACTCGGCAACAGTGAAAGAAAGTAAGTTGCGGTCACTCTTATGATCTTGCCGTACAAAGGAACAAATTGCGTTCCTCTGGCCTGTCCTCCGCGGGTCAGGAATCAGGGTGAGAGCCTGTGATTGGCGCTCTCAGGAAGTCTATTTGTTTGGCGAGCATGCCTGTAGCCAGAGTTCCATTCATAGCTCCTTTCATCTCCTGCTTTTCTATTCTTCTGGTGTGCATTTGTTGAGGCACTTCTCTCCAAATTGAATGTTATTATTCCAAACAGTCCCGATGGTACGTCTTATCTTTTATTTATTGTTGAGTGGCAGAGGCCGGCGGGTGGGTGAGAGCATCTGCTGTCCTTCTGTAGCCTAGATTAAAGGGATGGCCCGAGTCGGAGAGCGACAAAGTGCTTCATCATCATCATCATCATCATCTTAATTGCAAGGCTTTTTAAAGTTCTGATCATTGCTAGCTTTAATCTACAGGCTCATGTAAACAAGGACCAATAGGAAGGCTCCTGGAGAACATATATGACCATTAGCAAGGGGCCCAGTCACAGACCAGCATTAGATGAATGTCGAGTCGGGTGTAAAGCATGTTACCTGATGTAAAAACTCGTCCATAATGAAGCATGCATGAGTAATGAGAGTCTGACTTTACAATGCTACATTCATCATGTGTCAGAGCGCTAGTGTAGATAGCTGGAAGCTAATTCATGCAGGTGTGACTGTGTGGTGGTTAAGCAGAACTGGACTATGATGCATGTGCTGGAGGATTACAGTCTCGCCGGCCCGGGACGACCACCCAACATGAGGCACACGGCAAGACACAAACATGTCTGCTCTACATTCACAAGCTCACATAAAAATAATACTGCACTTGTCCCATGTAAAATATAAACGCATATACACTTTACTTTTAACTAGTCACCCTGGTAGCACAAGTCAAGCTAAAAAATAATGGCTAAACCTTACTAAGAATAAAAACCAACAGAAATGTGGATTAAAAGGCATCCATTTCAATAGTGCAGTTTTGTAGATGGTGTGTCCGGTCACTAGATGTCAAGTAGCACCATTCAGCTGCTAATTCCTGATCTGCTCTCTCAAATCCTGTCAGCGGACTGAAAACCTAAATCATCTTTTAAATCCATTCTTTTTCTTTTAAAGCTTAAAGGGGTAGGTCAGCCAAAAATGAATGAACTCTTCTTATGTTGTTCCAAACCCATAAGACTTTTGTTCACCTTAGAACCACAATATAAGACATTTGTAACAAAACCGGACAGATTTCTGTTTTTCCACTAAGAAGTCCAGGCAACCAAAACTTTGATGCTTCAAAACATTCATAAAGCGATCGTAAAATAAATCCATACGAAGTTTTCATAATCACCTTTTTTTTATGATAAACAGGTTTCATTTAGGCTTTTATTCACATAAAAACTTTAATAAACACACATAAAAAGGCATCATTAAATATATTAACCCCTTACTAGTAACCCCCCTTTTTTGGCATGGAGACCGAAATTACATACCCAAAATAAAAAGGTTTCTGCTCATGATTCTTTCTGACTAGATACATAATCAACCTTTGTTCACAAAGCTGACACTTTAAAGTTTACTGTTCAGGAATCAGAATCACTCAGACTGTTATGATAATAGAGATATATAAGCTCAAACATAAAAACAAAAATAAAAATATTAAAAACATATGTTTTAAATGTATTTAAAAAAATGTTGATGTAGGAAATGAGTTTGAAAACACAGTGTAGCTAAGGCCACAAGTCTTCCAAGACTTCATAAAAAATTTCATAATCGAATCTGTAAAACTGTGAATTTTATGAAATATTTTCTAAGGCCATGTCATGTGTGTTTTTAGAGAAGGCTAATCAGATTGATTTATGGCCCTTGTCATCTCTGTAAGATCTCACATGTAAACTTTCCTGTGCTCTTTGTGTATGTATCACTGTTGAAAACTGCCCGAATCATGATTGTATTGTTCTCACCAAACGGTTCTTTCACACCTCCGCCAAGTATGACACATTATCCGCATTATTCTTTTATCATTATTCTTTTGTTTTTATTCCACCTTTATTAGCCTTGATTGTGGTTTTTCAGGCTTTACAAAGCAACAAAGCAGCGATCTCACTTCAGTCTCTCTTTGCATTTAGCCCTTATTTATCAAAAGTCTTACTATAAAAATACAACAAAACATTTTCTTACGACCTTACGTGAATTATTGAGACAAAAATGCATTATGAAGAAGAAAAGCACCTGCTATTAGTAGCATTGGTGCTAACGTTAGCATCAAGCTACATCTGACAATTTATGAAATTATTAGTACACTTTTACTCAAAACTCACTTTAAACCCCGATCGAGTGTTTATAATAACTTCCTTTAGCGATCAGGGGTGGAATTTGGTCGTTTACTGTTGTAAAAATATGTTATTTGTAGCCTTTTTCATCGCTGCACAAGTTAGCATTTCCGATGTACATTTTCGATTTTTTTTATAAAAACGCCCCAGATCTCAAGAAATTCTCATACCAAGCTTTACTATCGTAATCGCGGGTTTATTATTCGGATATTTTGTGTGTACAGAGGTGTTTCAGTGTTGTTTTGGCCAGATAACTACCAGGAAGTGTGCAGGAAGCATGTGACACGATGGGGCGGTGTCCAGATATGAAACTCTAAGATTGATGTTTGAAAGACCCAATCAGAGTCTGAGTCACACACCGCACGAGCTGTGACTACTGCACGCACACAGAGATCGCTGGGAGAGGCTGTTTATCATCTGATCGCGTAAATCCGTGGAAAATGAATAGAAATGACGATTCTGTCTGAAGAAATATGAAGTAAACAAGAGTAAATATATCCATATATCTCCGCAGATATGCATCTTTGGTCTGTAAATCCTTATTGACGCTGTTCAGTGAGTCTATGTGAACACAAATAAACCGCTCTTGACGTGACTGAATATGAGTGAGTTGTGAATTTCTATTCAAAATGTGGCATAATACGGATTTATTATTTTGCACTCCTGACATAAATCACTAAATATCTGTCACTGCAACAATGTTTTATCAAAATATTGGTCAAATATCGAAGCTTGAGTCTTTAAACTTTCCATTGATGCACAGTTTGTCCAGATGAAGTAAGACAGTGATGTTTAATGTGCTGTGAAAGTGAAACAATAATAAACTGGGGCCGTCAGCGATGTTTGCACGCAAAGGGGTTAAACAGTAGCTAAAATGTGCTGCTTGATATTTTGGTTTTGTGGACTTTCTGTGTAGGGACAGAAATCTCCAGGTTTCATTAAAAATATCCTTGTTTGGGTTTGAAGATGAACAAAAGTGATCGGTTTGGAACTACAGGAGGATGAGTGGATGATGACATAATTTGTTTGTTTGTTTCTTTTGGGGGGGGGGGTGAACTAATTAATATGACGGTTAATATGCAGGTGAATATCTTGCACAAAAAATATAAAACTGTTCAGAATAGCAAATAAAAAAAATTGTAAATAAAAAAAATGTTGTGCTATTGAGCTAGAAAGGATGATGCAGATTTGTTGAGATTGGAAGAATGGTGGAAATGAAATACAATCAATTATTATTTTCTTATACAACATACACCATTCACATTACCAAACATCTTGTCTTTGTTTTTGAGTGGCTGTGATATCAGTGCGACTCTATGAAAGTTGTGAGAGGTTGGCATGAGTTTTGAGGGAAAATGTTTTTATAATGTTTCCCATCCTGCTTCTTGAATTTGTTGTTTCTTTCAGAAATAAACATCAGTGCAATCACAGAGTCACAAATACTGTACCAATTCTAAGTAACTGTCAGATTTGTACTTTACTTATGAGTTTAGGACTATATTACAAAGAAGAAAATGTTGAAAAAGTGTGCGAATGCATAAAGCGCAGTATAATTTGAAATCCTGATTTTATAGTCCAAAGCATTCAATTCACACAGACTGACCATCACGCAGAGAACACGTGATCATGCTGGATACACACTTCACAATATCACACAGCTGGATTCCACTAAGTTTGCAAGGTTTGTGAAATTAAATGTTTATTAGTCATTTAAAGATTTGTTTAAATTATATAAATACATATTTGCTTGATGCTGACGACAAACCAGAAAGTATTATAATTGCCTTTCTATTACTAATGGGACTAATATAAAGATCCTGGTCTACACTGGCGTTTTCACTGCGTGCTACACAACCAAAACGTATGCAGGAACAACCATAGATATTATAGGTAGATTTCCTTATTAAGATGACAGATATCTCTGTGCTTGGAGCGGTTGTATAGCTATGGGGGAATCTACTTATACATATCTATGGGTACAATAATGAGCATGATGTAATTGTTTACCGGTCGTCAAGGTTAGGCTGAGGGAATGTGGGCGACCACGCCCTCCTTTTCAAAAGTTTCCCTTTTGGTCCGTTTACACTGAAATGCAACCTGAGTTTTCAAACCAAAACGGGGTCTGCAGCGTTTTTAAAAGTCTCAGTTTCAGAGGGTCGAAAAACACATGTGTAGTGTAAATGATAGGTGTCAACTAACAAAAGTTATGGTAAAAATGCAGGGCCTATGTCCATCAGTGAACCAAGTCTCCTGACATGGGCCCCAAGCTTTATTAAACTGGTAAGCTGAGCCTCTTAGAAGATTCTTTTCACAAATAGGAGGACATCACAAATCCATTGTAATTGTCAGATATCTAGCTGTTGTGACAGCGCCTGCTAACAGTTATCCTAGCACACAGTTTGAGACACAGATGAAAGGAGCTTTATCACAGTAATTAGCCTGTAGAAGTATTACATCACAGCGGTATGAACTTCATCAGGTAAACTTCAGACTTTACTATGATTACCCAATCATACTGTACCATCTCCCAACAACTGTCACCTGTCCTATTACCTTATTAATAAACTACTGTGAATCAGGCTATATGGTTAATGGTGTTCTGGTTTAAAAACGGCAGCTAAATGAAAACAGTAGTGGATTTTATGATCATGATCAGAACCACACTCCCACGGTTTACTGATCCCAAGAACCATTACAACCAAATGCCATGAGCATGGGTTGAGGGATCTCCAAGGAATCAACAAGAGCGGCTCTCTTCTGAGTTTGGAGGAGCACACGGTGTTCACACAGACCTGATGGAACAACACTATACGCTACAGAAACCAGATTTTAAAATCTCACCGTGAACATCTGTGTGAAGCATCACATCTGACATCCTGGAGTTCACCTCGCCCAGCTTCAAGGGAAAGAAGAAAGAGAAAAACACTGTTAGCACCTTGATTAACAACACTGAATCTATCTCTGAAGCACATTTAAATACTGAAATGAACTAAGTAGTGGTCAAACAGTGGACATTTTTATGACTAATAGCTAATATACCAACAAGTAATCAGGATAGTTGATCAATGACATCATATTTACATGCAATAATGGGCTAAAATGATTAGATAACAACTGAGAACAACACAAACCGTATACAGGATACAAAATAATGACTCATCATTTGGAAGATGTGAATACTTTGTAAAGTTACCAGACAGTGGCCGGTAAATTACAATGTTTTAAACTCCGTTGTAAAATTGATAGTGTGCCCCTCACCAATGTAGGCATTTCAAATCAAAGCATCTGAGAAGGCGATACAACCTCATACAACTTCAGATGACGTTTAAGCTACTGGAAAATGGACCATCAGAGGTTTAACTTGGATCTCTGTGCATGTGGTGACACGTACAATAAATGGATATTCCCAGATGGATACACTTCATTATTATAAAGCCTCATGTTATGTATGGGCAATAGGAGTGTGCTCACTTTCTCAACTGTTTGGATACTTGTGGTCTACAGCATATCTTTGGCTTAAGACTTCATTAGGGTTATGTAACACACCAGCACTGATCAGTATCAGCAACAGCTTTCCAAAAACTGTCCTGTCACACTCACTGTAATGGCATACTGACCACTGAAACCCATCCTAACAGACAACAAACAGCTGGCAAGCTCAGACTGAGAGAGATCAACTGTAGTCTGGACAGAATACAGGCGGGGTATCTTGCATCCAGTGTGTGTCATTCAGGGATTTGGGGAGTAACTCGCAGCTCAAGCCAGAGTCTATTTCTAGAAGATTTCCAAAAATAAAGTCCTGAGTTCCCAATCTGGCAGCAGAGAGCCAGCATGAAGTCAGCGGTGCCATCACGTCACTGCTGACGAAACACTGATCTCGTACAGAAGGTCAACAGACCTCCAGCGAGAACCGCTGCAAGTCATTCGATTGGCAAATCAAAGCCACGTCAACGCAAGACAGCAAAACCACCGAGAACAAGATGGTTCATTAGCACATGTTTATCAAGAGAGTTCAACCTAAAATCATGTTGCTCCAAACCTTTTTTTCCACAAAATGAGCAGTGATCAAGAGCTGCCAATTTACAGAAACATGACCACTGAGGTATTACGAAAGTAGTCCATAAGACGCACGCAGTGTTTTTTAACATCCTCTGAAGTCAAACCATAACTTTGTCTATGAAAGTATAAATATATAATTATAAATATCTGACAAAAAAAAAAAATATATGGCAGCGCAGCGCAAACATCCTGCTAAAAGTCACCTTTGTGTTCCACAAAAAAGTCTTGACTGTTACGGAAAGTTGCGCTGGGCTGCTCCTGTGTTTCTGTCGTTTCAGAAGCGCCACCTACTGGCAGAGAAAGAGTTTGTATTTTCATTCAGCTGGTCTCAAGTGTCTATGTCCAGTATGAAGGGCACTGCCACTGACATAAGAACAAGTGAACATCACTTCACAGGAAATGGAAAGAGAAATTTACCCACGAGCCATTGCGTATTATTCTCAGTTCTGCTTGAAGTGTGGCTAAAATAAACATGGTGAAAATGAGTCAATGCTCCAGTATTTTGCAGTTGTTTCAGGTATGCTTTGGAGGACACACAGCCTTAGGTGTTTTGCAATGACCAATTAGGATAGTTAAATTTTAATTTACATTGGTCATTTATGTTTATTTGTTTGTACAATTACTTTATAGCGCCATAGTCTTACTGTCTGTCAGCAACACCCTCATTTTACTTTCTCCTTATGGATATGAAGTCCATGGATCATAACTGAGAGCGATCTGTTATCAAACACTCGCTCTACGTCAGATGCTTATGGAGCAGACAGGACTGCTGCTCGACACCAATTAGTCACGCTGAGTGACATGAAAATGTTTTCTGGGAAATCGTACGTAGGTCGACAGGAAAGCTGCCAAAGAGCGACTGCACATTCAGGTGTGGTGAGTTGATGTAGCATGCTCGATATTTGATACGGACCAGAATGCCAAATGTGCTTACTGTGTGTCACTTCAAGCGAATGTGCTGATGTGCACACAACTGAATCTGCACTAGGGGTGTGCGATATAGATCACCTGCGATAACATTGTAATTGTTGTTTTAACGATGTGTGGTTTGACAGAGTATTTTGCAAAAACCATTCAAAACACATCTACAGCGCGCATGCATGCATTTCGTGAAGTCTAGTATAGTGCGTTTAGAGTACGCCATTCACTGCATGATTCAGTCTTTTTAAATACATTTTGAATGGTCACAAAATTCATATACAGCATTTCATATAGTTAACCAATTTCACACGTTGAGTGCAGTTTTTTCTTCAAAAATTACCATCATTACAAATGTGATATTGATTTTGTAGAACGGTTCAATTAACAAATTTTAGACACCATATTTCCTGTTTTTGCGCAATTTTGACAAGAAAAATAATTCATAGCCACAGCACTGTTTTGCGTCTCTGAGCGACATGACAGTGTTTCGTTCCTGAATAATTCAACTGTTTCAATTATTCATTAAATCGCAATGACTCACTAATTAACGGTGACTTGCTGCCACCTACTGGTAGTTTTAATTTCACATTTAAAGTGTCTTTTAATTATTTAAATAGTTTCAAATAACAGTATTCAATGTTTTCCGTTTAATTTGTCAAAACATTATTTTTACATTTGTACTGCAGGTTAAATGCATTCATGTCCTGCATTAAACAATGTGAAAACACATCTATAAGTCCCTTCAGATGCAGTGTCTATGTTTCCTCTGCATTGCAAAGATGAATTTTGTTGATAATGATTTCATTTGTTTGATAACATCACAAAAGTCTTATTATTCTAATTCACTGATTAAATTTAAGAATTTGGCTCAAAAGATAAGACACTTTTTAAAAATTGTCTTTATAAAGGTAAATATGTCCATAAAATGTAAAATTCAGTTTATAATCCACACAGAATATGAAAAACTTCAGCAGCCATTAAGATACCAGCACAAAATGTGCAGAATGTCATCTAATTATCATCAATAAAATGACAGAAAATACCTGAGATCTAATTTTTTGTCAATATCGCACACCACTAATCTGCACCATATTTTTTAGCCATTTTGTGTGTAACTTAGTTAGTAAGGTTGTTAAGTTTAGGTATCGGGTAGAATATGGTCATGCAGAATATGTGTTTTATAAGTACTAATAATCAGCCTCTTGGCATGCTAATAAACAACTATGCATGCTCCCTACACTGTGTTATGTTAGCTGTTATTGAAATATCTAATATTGTACGAATGTAAAATATCACATTATGTATTATGCAACGTCACACTATACTACCTATTTTGTCAATGTTATGTGCTGGAACTTGGTTACACCCAACTAAATATATGTTTATGAGTGCATGAGACCAGTACGTGTAGAAGTGCACAAACTGCACACGAGAAGTGAGTTCTGTTGACATGAAGAGTGTTGTCAGAACACATCAGGTGATCAGATGATGATGCAACCCCACAGATAAAACTGCTCAACACATGCCCATCACCGGTGTCAAAATGTCTGGGAGAAACCAGACTGTGTCAACACAGAGCAAGCCAAACCACAGAACGATCCGGTTCCACCTGAAGAAACGGCGACTTTCGCTAATGCCGCGCGTGGGGGGCCGTGCAGACAGACGTGGACGGTGGTCGGCGAGCAGGAGGCCCTGTGCACCACGATCACGACCCATTGTTGGCAAGGAGGAACCAGAGGCTGCATCTGGAACAGACACACTCGACCGCACCTTCCCGTTCCCAGGTGCCTTGCCACTCTCGCTTTCAGGCAGGACTGGACCGTCGCACGCCAAAAACAGACTCCTGAGAGTCCTGAAGTCATCCGGGCTTCAGCTAGTAGTCTGAAGAGACAAGTTTAGGCTGCTTGTCAGCTTTTATGTACAAGACAGATTGACAGGCTGATTTGGAGGCCGTAGCTTTAGTTTTAGGAGGAATTTTAATGGGAGGCTAAGTGATTTGGGCAATATTTGATCTCAGTCTTAAGGAGTATGTTGAGTTTGGTGGCTGTAGCTGTTATCTGTGATTTTATTTCACCATTTCTACAATACCAGCACCATGGCTTTGTTAAGCCAACATAAAGTCAAAATATATCCAATGTGGTATCATTGTTCTAAATAAATGGGTCACAGGAGCACAAAAGCAATCTTAAGTAGCACAGGTATATTTGTAGCTATAGCCAAAAATACACTGTATGGGTCAAAATTTTTCATTTTTCTTTTAAATCAAAAATAATTTCCTACTGTAAATATATCACAACTTAATTTTTTATAAGTTCAAACCTCATTTGGAGATTTTCTCAATATTGTATTTTTTTTGCACACTCAGATTCCAGATTTTCAAATAGTTGTCTCTAAAAGCTAAATAAATAAGCTTCCATCGATGTATAAATTAAACTGGTTTTGCGGTCCCGGGTCACACATCTGATGACACTAAATTCAATCGGACACAGGGCCCCTGAAGGGCTCGACAGGAAGGGGCCCCTACAAACAAAACTTCTTCAATTCATGAAGAGCCCTTCTACCTCACCATTAGTGAAGCAGACATACAATGTTTACTCTTATCAAAGTCATTTTGCTAATGAAAAATCTTAGATCATTAGACTCTTTATTGACATTTGTTTTTTGTTGGTTTAAATAGATTAGAAATGACGCAAGATGTACGATACTCCTAACATTTAGCTGCTGTATCATTAAATTGACTTTAAGATTTACGATGTAGTTATGGTGAAGTATGGACTTAGTTGATCAATTTGGACTCCATTAAAAAGGACTGTCTTTGCATTACAGATCAAAATACCTAAACAAGCTGCATTCATTTCAGCACAATGTCTCGTTTTTCAATCCAACACATTTCACTAAATGAGGTTTGCGAAGCTTTAAAATACGAAGCAAAATGCATAATGTTCAAAACTGTTATGAACTACACCAGCAGTTTACACACAAAAATGACTTCAACACCAAATGGCTAGTGATGAACGGCTAAATAATGGCTAATTATGAGTGGATCTATTTTACACAGATGCATGACATGGGAAGCCTTCCGAGCTTTACTTCCACACATATCCACTCATTCCCATTCACCTACTATAAACACAGTCCCAAAAACCATTTGAGAGCAGGTTAAATATTAGATGTGTGGCTGACGGTAGCGGTGTAAAATGAGCTGTTGACATGGAGACATAAGCCCTGGAATACGTCACATAACTCAGGACCGCAGAAAACAGTGACGATGAAGGAGCTCGCATATCAGCACAATAACATCACGCTCTGGAATGTGATCACATGCTATAATCTAGTTCAAATAAGGCTGTATCGAGTTAAAACCGCATCAAACTGCATGAGCTGAAAGTTTGCTGAACAACAATGATAAATGTTACCTAATGCCAAACTTATCAATAGTTCTAAAAATATAATTCATGCAAAATAGCATTTCATTTCTCCTTCGATTCTGAGGTGTTGTTTTAATCAGTTTTTTTAAAAAAAGAGATCAGGCCTTGTTAAGCTGGTTATTAGGGCTGTCAAAA
Organism: Carassius gibelio; assembly: GCF_023724105.1. NCBI lineage: Eukaryota > Metazoa > Chordata > Actinopteri > Cypriniformes > Cyprinidae > Carassius > Carassius gibelio. Next base: position 47,137,152 of record NC_068398.1, read on the forward strand.
AAACAAAATTTCATTTTGAATATACATCGACATTAAAATAAATATGCATAATTGAATGCAAAAACTTTGCGTTCTAATTCTAAGCAAGCGTCAGGCAGCCTTATTAGTGGTACACAAGCTACGATGACGATGTAGGTGTCACTGCATTTTAACGTTTTTTTTTTTTTTAGGCTATTCAGTTGTAGCCACGGGATGCGGCGCTGCTACATTGTTAATTCAAAATATTGCGCAAAAATACAACATGAATGCGGAGAAGATCTTGTCAACATCAAAAGTGAAACCCAAGTCGTTCACACAAAACAAGTCGCGAGAATTTATGCCGTTTTTCCCCATTCCTCTGCATCTCATGTTCACAGTTGTATTATTTTATTGCTTTCAAGGAATGTGCATTAGTAATATTTACTTGTGGCCTCAGGAGAAAAGACAAAAACTAGTTCCCACCAACTGAAAAAATGCATTTTAATTATATTGATAAATGTTGATAACATTTAGGTACAAAATTCGAATTGAGTTTTAGCCATTTTGATGTGTTTATAGTCCAACCATTGCGCTTTGTGGACCCTCTTTCTGCAGACGGTTCTAGTTGATTCATGTGATCACGTCTCTGAAATGCTCTCCAGTCTCGGTCAAACCGGTTACCGTCCTGTCACTAATGTCTGTGATGGACCGTTCTCATGGAGACATCTCTGTGTTGATGTTTTGAGCCATGTTCATTTTTAACACTGCATGTTTGGTTAAGCATTGCACAGGTTTCATGAGTGAGAGCTCATAATGGAAAGAAAGCACCAGCCCATTGGTCCGGGAACTGTGTCGGAACAGGAACAAAAGATGACTTCACAGGCCAAGAATCTGGAGTATGTGAACGAGAGACAGTCATTTAGTGAGCGTTAATGCACACCTACTGTAGATCCGAGACACCTGTGAGGAGCGTCAGCTGGGAAAAACCCTCACCGCACACCCACAATGCACTACACAAGACAACAGCCTCAGACTGATGCCCAGCTGTAGGGACAAAAGACAAGAAACCCTAAATGGTGGGACGGATTACGTCTCACAGTGTTTCTGCTGTGGCTCTAAACAGAAAATGCACTGATTTGTGGCTTACACTGAGAATTTCCTTCGCAATCAATCAGAAAATGTTTTTTAGGATGGAAACTTTTTCATAAAGGAGGAAGTACATTGCCATCATGTAGCTCAATGAGAGGCACACTTGGGAATACTTTAAAAAAGTACTTCTCACAGAAACAATACACTCAAGTGTGAACTGAGCGTAATGTTTTCAGACATTTGACGTCTGCAACTGCAAATGTGTTATAGATTCAATTTAGATTGATGCAATTAGCTGAACTTGCAATTTAATTAAATGTAATATCTAATAACACTACAGTTGAAATGACGTGCTTAAGTATGTTAGTCAACACATCAAAATATGTGCTTATGTACATTACGATATAATCTAGCAATTTAAAATCAATATTTTAATTTGACCATTACAAACAGCACTTTTAAAAGTGTACTTAAGTGTACGTAAAGAGACTATAGTTTCTTAACACGCTTAAGTGGAAATTATTTCATTAATATTAGGGACTTTTTTGATACACTTTTACACCAGAAAAATAAATACCAAATATGGTACCAATATGTGCACTTTAGGTCGTATAATGTACCAATATACATCTTTTAGGAGTAAGGAAGCTACAAAAGTATAACTTTCAGTGATAACTTCTGTACCTTGTTTTCAGAGTGTGTTCAGGTGCACATTTAGTACAATTTACAACACTTCTTTTCACAACGGCTGATTCAAAATCCTAAAATATTCACAATATTTGGCTTAAATGACCTAGATGCTAGATTTATATACGAGTGTGGTTTACAAGTGACCTGATTCATAGCATTGAACATATAATTATATTGTATAAAATGATTTTGATGATAATTTTCTTTAGCGAAGCTGTTACTTGCGGCTGTGAAATGAGAGTGAGCAGTCATTTAGTCATTATTACGGCTCATCCGTGTCAACAGGACGGAAAGACCCACTCTGTGGTGGCGTGACTACATCCTACTTCTTTTTTCCCGAGTGTTTGTGTTGACACCTGTGTGGACAGGGGCTCGGGAGAGACAATGGGCCGTGTGTTGATGCTCTGACAGAGAACCACACGGGGTAGAAGCGCTCTGACAGAACAGGGAAACGAGCGCACAGGCGGCCGGTGTGGTGAGCCCACAATGGGATCCAGAGCCCCGTCTTCCACCTTTATTGTGTGCGTCGGTTCACCACATGCCCGGTTTTCCTTCCCTGAGACTGACAGCTCAGACAATCAGAGTCATTGTGCTGTTTCCGAACACCGTACGGGTAGCACTGCAGCGTACGCCGTGTGTCACACTGCAGGACGAGACCATCAGCGCACAAGAGAGGGGACCGAAACATTAACATGATGTTCGCATCACCTGATTCTGGATACAAATAAAATATCACGCCATGCACACAGACTGTCCTGTCTCTTTGATTCAAATAGATCCAGTCACACCAGCCCTTGAAACCCTTGAAGTGAACACACTTGCCCCCTGTGTAATCTACTGTACATTTACTTTTAAAAGTAGTACATTACAAATATTGCACTACTCCATTGATAAGTAACTAACTGCATTACTCGGTTACTTTTGATGGATAGTAATGCATTGGGGTTTTTTGTTAATAAAAAGACATTTGCGCAAAAGTAACAAAGTTATATTTTTGGCATCTGTAAAGGCCATTTCACAACAAGAATGAAATTAACAAGCAACAGGCTGAAGAAAACACGTCTGCACTGACAGGAAAGGTGTCAGTTGAAAAAACAGTAAAACTAAGAAACTTGCGTTACTTTTTTGAAAAAGTAACTCATATTTTCTTGTTAATTTAGAAGTAATGCATTACTTTTCTTTTTAACTCCAGTAACTATCAATGCTTTACCCTCAACACTGGCAGAATGCAAACAGGACTTAGTGTTCATCAAAGAGACTGAAAACCATCGGCCTCTCCAGTGAACGCCTGCTTCGCAAAGCAGATTCTTGATTTATCGCTCATTGTTGTGTGTGTGTCTGCGGAGGCACCACATGCCCGCGGACCACTGCGCAGTCATGTCCTCGCCCGCAGCAGCCTATCATTACAGCCGTCATGCAGCAATCCCACAAGCCCCGACAGAGACCGACACACACCTGGAGGCCCAAACATCCTGTTCCCAGCGCGGCCGCCGCACACAAACATGGCAACCCCTTCACGGGCGGTTATTCAAGCCCTCTCTCCTGGCAAACCGCAAATGTTTTTCTGCTTTTGCATTGGTGCTCATTGTTACTGTGCTTCATGTCTGTGCAGTGCCTCGATTGGAGGGCTCTGGGTGCCAGCTACCACAGGTGCTGCTCCCGTGGGCTAGAGCGAGCGAGCGAATATTGACACTGCCTTGTGTAAACATTTAACGCCTAAAGACTTCAGAACACAATCTGAATCTTCCTGTATTATTCACTGCGAATGACAGATTTACAGCTTTTCATCTTTAAGAAAACATGCTCATTGTGGGTGTCTCATGACTTCGCCCAGCCTTACAGCACATCCATCTAATCTCGTCTGTCCTGCAACAGCACACATGCTTGAGATTCCGGACCTTGGGAATGGAAGCGGCAAACACATGTGGACGCCCCTGCGAACAACGATTCGACATGTTGTCAAACCGTCACGTAACCCGACACGAGTGGATTTCCAGAAAGTATGTTCGCCAATGCTCATGGTTTTCAAGAGCACCAGAAGTATCCATGAAGCATAAAAGCCTCAGACCCATTTTGTTCTTCTGCAATTGGAGATTGAAAGTCAAAGTCGTAATGAATGTTACATAATTTAAACGAATTAAAGCAACACATTTTTGAAGATTTTGCTTTTACTTAATTGTGTCCAATTTACTTAAATACATAAAACTTAAGTTTACTTTACCTTTTACTTAACTGAAAAGTTGACGTGTTTTTTTTTAGTTCCCGGTATGCTTTGTATAGGGCTGGATCAGGAAAGGTGATGTTGAAATTAAATGTTATTTTATGTTTCTGAGCAAAGACAAAGGCCTGTTTGTGTAAAATGTTCAGTTATGTTGGGCATTTCAAATAGTTTCTGTTTTGTTGACGTTTCTGTGGTGAAGAGTAGAGCTGTGGTTAGGCTGTGGTGATAATGTGCAGCACTTAATGACAATAGTCAAAAGCCAAATTCAACTCTTTCTGATTGTTGCAAATGTTGGCTATGCTAGCTGCACTGGTTACTTTATTTGCATAATTATAATAGTACTTAATTGTATAATTACACTTTACGTAACGGGTAACAGTAATTAGTGCTGTCAAATTATTAATCCCAATTGAATCACATCCAAAATAAAGGTGTTGACTGTATATATGTATTATGTATAATACAAACACATGCATGTATATTTTTAGGAAAATGTTATGTTTATATATTAAATAGATTTACAAACTTGTTTTGGATGCGATTAATCGTTTGACAGCATTAACGTTAACAAAATGCACTTACTACAGTGTTAGGACTGGGTTTGGTTAAGGGTTAGTTTGTAATTACTGTTTATTGACATGTAACAAATGAAACAAAGACACTGTAAAATAAAAGTGTTGACAGGTTAAATAAATGACAGGTTTTACCTAACAGATTTATAGTGGGCTTCGCTGTTAAATCTAGGTAGTCTTTACTCAACATCTAAGATGAAATCGGAGTAAACTGGGTGCACAACATTGTACCGAGTAGATTCTATAGGTATGTTTTCACAGTGGAGCTACATAAACATTCGTCATTATTCTACAGCAGTCAGTATGAATCTTCCTGTGGATCTCTCTCAAAGCATCCTGAGCTTTGCAGGGCCTTTTTCCATCCAGGAGCCAACATTTAAACAAAGCAAGTTTGGTGCGCACTCCCACCCTGCTGCGTTCAGCACCATAACACACTTTAACAAGCAAAGCTGCTTTTGATGCATGTGTGCTAACTGCAGCCCTGGCTCCTGGAACGACTGCTCCACCTGACCTCAGTGTTTAAAACCACCCACACACACCAAATCCTCTTAGAGACAAGTCCTGAACTTTTCTGTCACAATGTGTGTGTTGAAGCAGAACTTCATCCACGTGGATTCTGGGACACAGGGCTCCAGCCATCATGGACTAAACTGCAGCAGGTCGCATATGGTTTCAGTAAAACTAGGTACATTTTTAATGAGACAGTGCTACTTTCTATTAATACTAGAAAGGATTACAAAATATTGAGATTTTCCAGAGAGCTACTGAGATTTGTGATGAAACTTCACTATAAAAAGTACTGAGGTGGATCCGTGGTCCAGTGATGGTATCAGATGGTAACCACGTTACTGAATGACTACCATGTACCGTTTACACACATCACAAAAAAGAAGTAGAATGATAAAGCAGCATGGTTGTGTTGCCTACTGTCTGTAAGAGCCTTCAGGCGTGAAATGTTGCCGAGGTAGGCACCTCTCGTCTGGAACAGAGCTAATATCAGTTTTTATACATCCATCCCACACTTGGGGATTTTTGTGACAGGTAAGGAGAATTTCAAAGCCTTGAGGGCAGAAGCGCTCTGGATGTACAATGGCCTGGATTGTTTTTGTATTTCCCATACAGTACGGCAGGAATGAGTCCAGTAATGGGTGTAGGGGCGCACCGCGGTAAAGGCGTCTGACTGTTATGAGAGGAATGCCGAGCTGAGGGATCAGAGGAGCGCTGGGATGTGGAGGGGGTTAGGCATGATCAAACACGGCACACAGGTACGCCAGCGCTTCGCTGATAAAAGCAGCTCTGTCTTCACATATAATCCCTGCACATTTACTCAGAAAGCTTTCCATCATGACACACCTCCCTCCACGTAAAGCTACGAGACACATCTGTGCGCGAACAAGACACCTGATCTGCTAACAAGAGGCTTTCAGAGCGGAGACACAATGACGTGGACGACATCAGCAGAAAAGACACACGACTGAGGGTTTTAGAGACAATTTTAGTCTGCCTCTCATAACACACGTGCATCACTGCAACAAGTCTACAAGCTCTGCTGAAGAAAAGAGGAAGTGAAACGGAGACGGAGGCCACAGGTCAGACTGGTTCGATGTAGCAGCGTGTCTTTCAGAGAAAACGTGTGCGCCAAGACAGATGACAGGCATTTACACAAAGACAATGCACATACCTGTCTGTCACACACTTAATCAATTTCTGGTTTCACCCTAATTCACCAGGTGTTATTTTTGGCTATCATAATAAATTACTGTCATAATTCAGCAGGTTATTTGCATAGAAAGAAATATGAGCAGCAGTAACCTATCAGTGTCTCTCACAAAGACGTCATTTGAGTTAACCTCATGAGCCATTTGCAAGAAATGGCATTTAAGATAAAAAAGTTTTATTTTAGAGACAAAACTCTAAATAGTACTTGTAGTTGTATGATATGTACTTGTACAGAAAGATAGATAGATAGTTTCACCCATTCCTTGCTCTCAAATCGTCAATCAGCCTCCCCCGAAAAACAGAGCTATCATAAAGTACTTAAGTAACTAGCAGGACCTCCATTAAACAGGAAGAAAAACAATTTAACAGTGTGTCTGAAGCTGACACCAGCAGTAAGAGTGAGAAAAATTCATCTTTTTGACGTGTTCATATTGTGCCATCATTTCCTGGTAAAGCTCTTATTTAGTCCTTGTTCCCTTATAGCGGATTCCTCAAAGGTTTAGCTCAAACCCTGATCAAACTCCCCTACCTGTATTTTTGTAATAACTCCAAAGAGCTTGAATGGCTTGCTCAGATGTGTTTGGTTAGGACTGGAGCTAAACTCTGCAAGGCACTGGCTCTCCAGGGCCAGATTTGATTCTGCTATTAAGGTCAGGTCATTATGCTGCCCATGGTGCTTAGCCAAGGGGTCATATCCCATGAAGATTGAAGCCTGTCCATTAAACAGGCCTCAAAATGTTTGTATAAGCAAAATACACACTCCGCTATCATCTTCACTCCTTTTTTTCCTCTCAAAGAATACATAAATGAATACACATTTCAAGTGGTGACAGATCAGAACTGCAGAAGGCAGCAAATGTTTCCCCCTCCCAAATATATGGCACATTAGCTTTGCATATTTAAACAAAAAGATATTCCAAAAACACATTCAACCCTTCACATATTTAACACATCTTTAAGCAGAGATGTGAAGAGGAAGTGACCTTTGACCCTTGAGGTGGGCTACTGTACTCACCCCATAACATGAGCCAGAGCTTGAAACTCGTACAGGGGCCCTCGGAGGATAACAACCACCTTCGGAGACCGGACATGGGAAAGTTCCAGCCTATTAAGCCAGGAGTCCCACGGAGAGGCTCATTTGGGGCTGGGAGAATGAGAACGCAGCACGGGAGAGGGGCAGTGAAATGGATCCGTCCAGACTGCTAATGCTAGAGGTGGGCAAAAGCAGCTAACCGGGTGCGAGGACACATGGTTTGAATTTGGTCCTGTGTCGTAACAGGAGGAGAGAGCCGACTGGCAGCAGGAACCCTCCGACGCTCGTTTCCTACTTCTGGAGAAAGACGATCCTTCCCTGCAAAGCCTACTGTAGAGTTTCCCTCTCCCTCCCCATCTCCTGAGTCCGCCGCTCAAGATTATATCCAATCGGCTCGTCATCAGGCTGAAACAGAGCGGCCTTTGAGTGTCTGAAGAGGGGCCGAGTGAAGACATTCGGACTCCATCACGCAGCCCCGGCCATCAGCTCAGGTGACAAGCACATCAGGGCTTTTCCTTTCTTCAGGAAGCACGACGCGAAGTCAGGGTGGACCCACTGTGGCAAGGGCAGAAACAGAAGGGATATATTACTAACCCTTCTAGAAATTGAATCTGGCAGAGTGAAAAACAGAGTCATATACGTTTAGGTAAATGACAGATCTGTTGTGGAGAGATAAAGCGTCTCAATTGACACTTAGTGAACTTAAATTGAAGCTGGTGACCAAGACGGTATTTTCAAAAGGACTTTTTACAATTCTCTTTGATCAAATACACCTGATTCAACTCATCAGCTCATTAGTAGACTGGGTCAGATGGGTGAAAGAGACACAGAATGCATACTACTAAGGAGGGGGCCTTCAGGAATAGTGTTGGGTGACACTGGCTTGAGTTTATAAAAGATTTGTTTTTGCCTTTATTATTACAGGACAGATCAGAACTGACAGGAAGTAAAAGTTGAAGAGAGATCAGGGGCGGGATTGGCAAAGGTCCTTGATTTGTAATTCGGACTTGGGATGCCCAAAGCACAATAGCACTGTATGTTGGCACACGTCCCACATGGTTATCAGTGTCGACCCAGCCTGCAGAGTTGGAGCAGTTCTTTTAACACAGGGGTGTCCAAACACGGTCCTGGAGGGCCAGTGCCCTGCAGGGTAAAGCTTCAATTTACCTCAGCACATCTAACAGGAACTTTCTAGTATGCTTGTAAGACATTGATTGGCTAGTTTAAGGTGTGTTTAATTGTGGTTAGACCTAAACTCTGCAGGACACCGGAACAGGATTGGATGCCTCTGTTTTAACCTCCATTTGATTTTTATCCTGGTTGGTCCACAGGAGCAGGGTTGAAGACCTATGGGATAGAGCACCCACAACTGCTTGACCAGAGATGTGCAAGTCCTGTTCTGGAGGCCCACTGTCCTGCAAAATTTAGCTTCATCCTCAATCAAATACCGCTGACAAATCTAACCCAAGTCCTCACTAGAAAATTACATGCAGGTGTGTTAAATTAGGAATAGACTTGCCCATTTAAACCAGCCGAAAGCTCAGCTAAGACCACAAAGCTCAGATGAGTTTTTGAACTGTTGGAATTACCACAATTAACAACTCAAACGTTCGGTTTCACGCACATTATGCAAAAATAATCTTGTGTCACTAAAACTTCATCAGTAATAAGATTATAGGAAATATCAAAGACATTGTAGTGTTGAAGCCACTGCAATGTTAGTTTTAGTTCTTGCAGGAGAAAGGAGGAGCTTTCCGAACACTGGCAGCAAGGTGAGGTGGTCATTGAGATAAAAATGAAGCATTACCGCTGCGGGAGGGTGGGTGACTGAGGAATGCACTAGTTAAATTCACATACAGTACAGTAGAGAGCTAAACACTGGTGAACTGTTAGGAACCAACACACACAAACACATCGGAGTACTTCTGCACACCATCAGTGCCAAGTCAAACCCATTCCTGGCCTGATCCTAAACCGGGTTGAACTGGATCCTGGCATAGCATAATCGTCACCCTTGTCTCAGTTACACTGTCTCTCTGCTTTGCATGTTGAACAAGATGCAGCACGCTCATTCTGAGCTTATGAAGAGGTGGAGAGATTAACTTTATTTTGAATTCCTTCCTCTTAATATAGCAATTATCCCCCATTCGCCCCACCTCACCGCAACACCGGGCCTGTTCCCAACATTTAGAGTAGTTTTGTACACCGAAAATATTTCAAGCTTACTCTCCAAAAATCCTAAACTTCAGAGCAGCATGGCTCTGTTCTTAACTGCTGCAGAAAATTCAAGCCTTTTCCAAAGTGCATCGTAAGAATGTGCTCTATTCTAGTTCTCAAGGAATAAATCATTGAGTCTCATTTTAACTTCTTCTTCCTCATTGCGATTAATTTCTACTGAAGTGTGGATCGAGATCAAATCAGCACAGCTCAGGTTTTACCTTTAACGCGTCATGTGAGAGATCACTTGATAGAAACTCTCCTTGCGGAAAGAAATGTCTATTTGTTGAATTTCTCAAAATAACTGAACGTCACAAGTGGGAGTAAGGGCTGGAGTGAAGCCCATTTTAAGCTAAAGATTTTAATGCCCAAGGACAGCTTCTGTTACACCCTCTACTCCACCGCGTCCCACTTTCTTAGCAGTAGAAGAATTTGGATAAAGGAAAATTATCCTGTTATATAATTACCCATAAGTTTCTATAAGAAAATAAAGATAAATAAGACATAATAATGCAGTCAAATCATATGAACAGGCCACCTGCACAAATGAAAATCACTGTTAATACAAGTTAAGTCAAATTCAAATGACTGAGAGCGTAATATCTGTTGTGGCTCCCAAGTGGTGGGAGTTTGGGTGTAGGAGCACCCACTGACACGGTCTGTCATTGAAAATAAACTAGATACTTACTCTTGCTGTGTGAAACTGTGTTTGGGTCAATGTGGCACTGGCGGCCCAATTAATGGACGACCCACTGGGAATTCTCTTGATTAGCCACTCTGGGCCTTGGGGAGTAAAGACGTCAGGATCTTTATTTTTGGGCAAACTATTCCTTTAACTATTTTAGAACAGAACCCAAACAAGACATGCAGCAAGAAAATTACAATATCATGGCCACCATTCAAAGATTTATTCCCTTGACATATTATTAATCTGTTCCCCTTAGTTTAGTTAAACTGTTGCGAAGCGGTTCTTATTCGCTCCTTTGTTTTCATTTATTTTAATCAGTGGCCATGTCATGTGTGAGGCGCCATATTTTAGAACTAGACTCTACTGTATTTCAAGTCCCAACCTGCCTGCTTTCTTGGGAGAGGAAAGTATTCTGATACACGGTTTTGTTTTTGCAAATTTGCATACTTCATCCCAAGTCTTCACTGGCCAAAACGAGTCTCATTTCAATCACTTACATTAATGAAATTCCAAGAAAATCAACCAAACAAAAAGGAAATGAATTCTTAAATTTACATTTATTCATTTAGCAGGCGCTTTTATCCATAAATACTTAAACAGGGCTGGCTACTTTGGTTTACCTTCCTGTCAACTGGGTAAAAATATCTCTTAGAAGTAAAGTGAAGGGAGCGAGAGTCTCTGCGATTGCTCCAACACAAACCCTGTGATATCTGGAACTATCAAGGTACTGATCCCTTGGGTTGGTCACAGGAAGAGCCCCACAGCGGGGATGCTGAACTTCCTCTACCATTGGCCTCTAGCTTTCTCTGTCTCACAAACATAGCTGTCTTCCCATTTATCTATGTAGTTTTTAATATTAACACTATTCTGGCTGTGCACACTAAATTTGGTCACATCTATAAAAAGGAAACGGCACTAAACAATGACACAGGAAGCAGGGTCGCCCACAAAGTCTCTCAAGCAAGACGGGTGAAAAGTTGAAGCTTGTGAATGTCTTGATTTACAGGTGTGCTCGGTATCAGCTTACAGATTTTGTTGTGTGCACATTAGCTGTAATGCAAGATGTAAAATGTTCAGACGCATGGCAGTGATCTAGACTTTGTAACTGAATGCGTTTCCTCTTCCACGCTAGTTTTCAAGCCCAGAGACAGGAAAAAGGCAGCATTTCTCACCATCCCCTGATTTGTTTTAAAGCTTCAGGACTATGATTTTTACATCGTCTCAGATCGTGGTTCTTCCCTCTCTTCTTTTTCGTCTGACTCACAGATAAACTGCTCTTCACAAACACTACACAATAGCGTCATTAAGCAGCGCAGCCGGCCGCAGAGACGCATAATTAGGCTAAAACAAAGTGGAAACTCCGGTTCCAGGGGAAATCCAGAGTTGCTGGTTGATGCCACTGTCAAAAGAAAACTGAGCTGCATCCATTTTTGACAGATTGGTACAGACGGGGTAATTCAACACAGTTTTTTGTCCATGGGCACATATCATATTCAGAAGTGCAAGCATCAGAAGAAAAGGCCCTTTCCGTTCACAACAATGCCAGAACTGTTCTCAAGGCTTTATGTAATACAAAGGCCTCTACGGGGGGGGGTGCGGAGAGAAGCGTTTAATGTGCCACTGGCTCTCTCTTCCTTCCAGCACCGAGAACACACACTCACTGCAGCGGCCACACACACCTGCATGAGGACGACCAGATGAAAACTAGTAGCTTCAGGGATATCATCCCAGCTGTACGCCAAACCATTTGCATTTCAGTAAACAGATCCAGCATGATGCTGGGAGAAAGGCTGAAAGGTTTACAGTTCAGTTATGAATTGGCCAAGTTAATTCGGCCGGCGGTGTAAATGAGAGAAACAGAGCCGTTTACCAACATGAGAGATAATGGCTGAGAAATAACAGGCTTTATTTTTGATATGAACTGTTAATCAAATGAAGATGGGCGACCGGGGCGCTTTATTCTCACACATTTGTGCAGCAGATGTCTCCAGCACAGTAAATCATGGTTTGATTTGTGCCCAACAGCGAGATGGATCACATGTGTTTATGACAGTTCATACATGGAGAGAATCAAACAGACATCCTCCGGGAGAGAATAAAACCATAACTGAGACCTCAGCATGTACACTTCAAGAGCAAACACCCCAAAGAATCAGCAGCTGTCCGTCAGTGCTGATGAGGGTCGAAACTCTGCTCTACTGACACTGCAGAAAGACTGCTAGTTACACTTCAGTGGTAAAGTGCCAGTATGTGTGACACTCTTAAGACCTACAGCTTGTGTGGCAGTACACTTGAGTTCATTTGTGGTTATAGCCAGGCTCCCATATGGAAATAAAGCCAAAACATCGCTCCTGTCTGCTTAGATGGGCACACTTCAGAGGGAAACATTAATAGACACACCATTAAAGCACAGTCTCGATCTTCTCTGGACAGTGTGCACTGTTTCTACACTCATGAAGGAGAGCACACAGCCAAACTGAGAGACTGAATGTCATGATGATCAGTTCATGAAGTTCAAATACAGACTTGTGGTCTGACAGACATAAAGACATATTGTGTCCAGCTGGGGTGAGAAGAAGACAGAAAGAGAGGGACGCCCCATGGACAGAGGGCCTCTAACATAAACACACGGGAGCCAGTGCTGCGTTTATGAACATGGACGAATCTGTGCCAACACTACAGACATACACATTAATGTACTGACAGTTCCCATGATTGTAGATCAAAAACTGAAAATAACACCGATATGAATTCATTTCTGTAGCTCAAATAGTAGCACCGCATTTATAAAATGCACAGATCGTCTTGGACAACGCATCCCATGTTAATAGGGCTGTCAAAATGGCTGAAAAACTGAATTCGAATTTTGTACTTAAAATATGATCAATATTCAAATTAAAATTGGGGGGAAAAAGCTTTTATCTTCTCTCGAGGCCACAAGAGGGTGCATCGCGCAAAATATTACTAATGCACGATTTTCAGAGTTGAACTTGCATTAAGTTGTGCGAGACATGAGTGCGACTGTGATAGATGTCCCTCTAGAAAATGCACATTCTGTGTGAACGGCTTGGTTTCGATTTTGACGTAAACAAAATCTTCTCCACATTAAAGTTCTCTTTTCCCGCAATGCTTCGAATGAACGACGCAGCATTGCTGCATCTAGTGGCTTCAACTGGACAGGATAAGAAAAACATTATAATGCTACGACACTTACATCGTCTTCGCACACCCTAATGTACACCTAAAACTTGAATGTAACGTTTTTGCATTCGAATGTGGATTTTTATTTTAAATTCGACTAATATTTGATGATTATCCTAAATGCGAATTTAGTTTGACAGCCCTACATTAACAGTGGAAAAGCGTAAAAGGCAGAAACTGATGTAAAAGGGTTTGAGCAGTACTCCACCTACAAACCATATAAACCTTTATTTAATTCATGCACACGGACTTGATTAACGGAGTAATGACTGCGTTAATAAACTTGGTGAAAATAAAAGAGAAATTATCTGCAAACTACATGTGTCTATGAATAATTTTAAGATCTTAAACATCGCAGACGGCCCCAGTTTATTATTGTTTCACTTTCACAGCACATTAAACATCACTGTCTTACTTCATCTGGACAAACTGTGCATCAATTTAAAGTTTAAAGACTCTAGCTTCGATATTTGACCAATATTTTGATACAACATTGTTGCAGTGACAGATATTTAGTGATTTATGTCAGGAGTGCAAAATAATAAATCCGTATTATGCCATATTTTGAATAGAAATTCACCACTCACTCATATTCAGTCACGTCAGCAGCGGTTTATTTGTGTTCACATAGACTCACTGAACAGCGTCAATAAGGATTTATAGACCAAAGATGCATATCTGCAGAGATATATGGATATATTTACAGATGTTTACTTCATATTTCTTCAGACAGAATCGTCATTTCTATTCATTTTCCACGGATTTACGCGATCTGATGATAAACAGCTTCTCCCGGCGATCTGTGTGTGTGCGCAGAGGTCACAGCTCGTGCTGTGTGTGACTCAGACTCCGATTGGGCCTTCCCAAATGTCAATATGAGAGTGTAATATCTGGACACCGCCACATCGTGTCACATGCTTCCTGCACACTTCCTGGTAGTTATCTGGCCAAAACAACACTGAAACACCTCTGTACACACGAAATATCCCAATAATAAACCCGCGATCACGATAGTAAAGCTTGGTATGAGAATTTATTGAGATCTGGGGCGTTTTTATAAAAAAAATCGAAAATGTACATCGGAAATGCTAACTTGTGCAGCGATGAAAAAGGCTACAAATAACATATTTTTACAACAGTAAACGACCAAATTCCACCCCTGATCGCTAAAGGAAGTTATTATAAACACTCGATCGGCGTTTAAAGTGAGTTTTGAGTAAAAGTGTACTAATAATTTCATAAATTGTCTGATGTAGCTTGATGCTAATGTTAGCTCCGATGCTACTAATAGCAGGTGCTTTTCTTCTTCATAATGCATTTTTGTCTCAATAATTCACGTAAGTTCGTAGGAAAATGTTTTGTTGTATTTTTATAGTAAGACTTTTGATAAATAAGGGCTAAATGCAAAGAGAGACTGAAGTGAGATCGCTGCTTTGTGTCTTTGTAAAGCCTGAAAAACCACAATCAAGGCTAATAAAGGTGGAATAAAAACAAAAGAATAATGATAAAAGAATAATGCGGATAATGTGTCATACCTGGCGGAGGTGTGAAAGACTCGTTTGGTGAGAACAATACAATCATGAATCGGGCAGTTTTCACAGCCAAACACACACAAAATACACAGGAGAGTTTACATGTGAGATCTCACAGAGATGACAAGGGCCATAAATCAATCTGATTTGCCTTCTCTAAAAAACACACATGACATGGCCTTAGAAAATATTTCATAAAATTCGCAGTTTTACAGATTAGATTATGAAATTTCTAATGAAGTTTTGAAAGACTTGTGGCTTTAGCTACACTCTATTTCTAAACTCATATCTTACATCAACACATTTTTAAATACATTTAAAAAATATGTTTTTAATATATTTATTTTTGTTTTTATGTTTGAGCTTATATATCTCTATTATCATAACAGTCTGAGTGATTCTGATTCCTGAACAGTAAACTTTAAAGTGTCAGCTTTGTGAACATATGTTGAATATGTATCTAGTCAGAAAGAATCATGAGCAGAAACCTTTTTATTTTGGGTATGTCATTTCTGTCTCCATGCCAAAAAAGGAGGTGCCTAGAAAGGGGTTAAAATGTAAATTAATAAGTTTAATTAAGCATTGTGTTAGCAGCGCAACAGGTCATGGGTTCAATTCCCAGTGAACACACTTACTGGTAAAAAATGTTTTAATAATTTATAGCCTGAAAGCACTGTAAGTCACTTTGGATAAAAGTGTCTGATAAATGCTTGAATGTAATTTTAAGAGAGGAATAAAAAAAATACATAAGCTAAAATTACTTCAAATTAATATTTGAACAGCCGTTCAACCCTCTGAAGTTGGACCATAATATGGACCTTGATCAGAAAATTGTGCATTTAAATAACGGTCAATAATGAATATGTTAGTGATTATGAAAACTGATCACTGATTAACAATTTGAACAAACATTTCAGAAAAAAAAAAACACATGCAGATGTTTACATGCTTGTAGTTTCTCGTTCTGTGCAGGTCTTTATAAATGAATAAATTAATAAAGTGCTTGTGCAGTCAAACACTGAGAATGTTTGCTTGGAAACGCGGAGAGTTTGACCCTGATTTACAGTCTCTTGAGATACAGCGTCTCATCTGACCCTGTTCTGCTGAGCAATACCAGAGATACGCGGATGGCTTTATGGTTGCGCAAATATCCAGTCGTCTCAAAGTGCCGCTTTTGCGGCTTCGCTTTTATGTGGAGGCCAAATGTGTCATTTTATGATAACTAGACTAGACCACTGGGAATTTACCGTCTACAACATTAAACCAGGTTTGAAGCGGTAGATGTAAGACAAATGACTCGTGATAAGACTTGTGATAACCTGCAAGACACAAACACAAGCGCTTGTTTTCAGAGCCATGATGTCAGTGTGCTGTTTGAAGTGTACCCAATCATTACACACAACTGAAGATACTCTGATGGACATGTACTCGAGTAAAGATGATCGTTCTGTCATCATTCCACACCATTAACAGCTTGCTCCATCTTCTAGATTCATATAAGAAACAAATCACATTCAAACAACAACACACACTCTGTATCAGAAGCTCACGCTTAAGCTTTCCTGTTTAGCACGTGATTCACTCTGTGTATGTTTACTTGTGAATAAAATACTTAACTGGATGTATATATGGATTGGTTTTATGACGTCTTTTAAACTTTCAATGGAGAGACAGAAGCCTGAAGTAGCCCATGAGGAAATAAAGTTTATAATAAAGGCTTTGATATTAAGTGTACCTCAAGAGCACCAAACGTACAAATACATTGTGCACAACATAAAGAAAAAGGAAGGAATTAGAGCTTCACTGATGATAACTGAACTTTGTGAGACCTGATGAACTCAGCTTTCAGATGTTATAACGGGAGCATGCCTTGTGCTCTTTCTAGAATTAAAGAAGTGTTTTGGTCCTGAATACATATCTACATTCATAAGCAGTTATCTTAGCAAGTCATTGGGTTCCTGGATGTTTCATTCAAGTCACTGGCTGTGTGAGGCCTGGGTCAGATTGTGCGGTGTGTGTGTGTGTGTGTGTGTGTGTGTGATAATCCTATTAAAACTGCCTGACTGCTACAGCAGCACCTGCTCAAAACTTCCCAAGAAACTCCTGGCAGCTCGTGAACACTGTCAGCACGAGTCGGTTCACTTCAGTCCAGAGACCTGAGCCACATCAGAACCAATCATGCTTTCTGAAATGGAACATGACGACTAGATGCATAAATAAAGTCTGAATTAACTTTAGTGTTTCAGGTTTAAGGTTAATCTGCACTACAATAAACGTTTTCAGCCTTGTGATGACAAAATATAATTTAAAATATGCTCAACAATTGAACCCAGCTCAAAGTCATTACAATTAGCTTTAAATGTTTTAATAAGACGTTTCTTTGAAGACAGCTTAAAAAAGTAACTAATTAAGAAAACAAAAGTAAGTTTAATCTCAAGTTTAAAGACATACTGCTTTAAATATAACCGTGGAGCAGCATGTGTAGAGCGAAATGTCTTAATCATTAGCTAACAGTAAGGAGGACAAAACACCTACATGAACTTTGACCTACAGTAACTCAACCACACACACACACACACGCGGAGCTGCTTGATACAGCACAAGCTCCACTGAAGCTGTACTGTTTTGTTCTTGAGTCCAGTCTAGAGAAGAACTGCATGAGGAACAAAGTTCCTCCAATAATCTGACGGTATAGTATTTGCTTTGGGATGCGTGATAAGCTTTGATTGAGTGCCCTCATCTGACTCTGTGCCACGCTCTGATTGGCTGCCGGCCGTTCAGCCGCTGGATTCTGCGCTGTGATTGGTCAACAGCGCACAGCAAGCTCTCGTTGGGTTTCTCGTAATCCCTGGAACCTGTGTAACCAAGCATCGCACCAAATCTGATCTGCTGAAAGCACATTTGGGCAAGGTTCAAGTATGTGGCGCTCCGAGCTTCTTTTGGGATTTGCTTCCAACGGCCTCCCGAACAGAGCTCAGAGAAACTCATGTGAGAGTCAGGATGAGAGTATGACTCTGCTCGGGTGGAACGGAATCAGTGAAGGATCTCGAGACGGGATTCTAACTCGGGTCAAGACAAAATCAATGCCCTCAGTACAGGAGCTGAAGTCCTAATCCCACTCAATCTCTCCAGCCAGTGCTTTCCTGTCTGCTGAGAAAATACAGACGGAATCATCAAATCCAGTCGTTAAAATGGCATTTACGGTACAAATGTACAGAATTTGCTCAACTTTGGATGAATAAATCAAAAGTAGGTCAGTTCACTTGAATCAGAGAGTGGCGTGGATATTAAGCAGCAAACGCGTGGTTTTGTTCACTACACACACACTGAAGCGCTGTGTTTTCAGCTTCTATATCATACGAGCACATGAACGTTATACCACACACACAGAGAACCTTCGAGGTCTTCACCGGACAAAATAAAAGTTTACTACTACTACTGCTAATACAAATACTATTGAAACATTATTAAGAAATATTTACCAGAATTTAATTATCAGATCGCATCAAAAGAATCAAAGTGATTTTCTGTCCATAGAAAGTGTCTACATTTAAGGTTTCAATTAGGTTTTTGTGTAATAAAATGTCATGATTTGGTTAAAACCATGTTTCATTGTCATTCAGTCTAACACTTATAGCTATGTAGAAATCAGTGCTTATTCTGACGTGTACATATTAAAAATGATAAGAGTAAGTGAGCATAACACATTTCATTGGGTTTTACACGAGTACAAACATCTTACTGACAAATGGGCAAAACCTAGTATAGTGGCACAATTTAACAAATGTCAAATAACTAATTAGTATTTGGGGTGAAAGTTTATTTTATTGAATTTTTTAATAGGTCATAGGCTTTTGTTGTAAAAATGCCTGACACGGCTGTTAGACTGACAGTTTAGTCTGTCTCTTCTGTAAATCAGCGGAAATGGGAGAGATTTATTATCATTTATTTGTGCTCAGATAGCAAGAATACAATTAGATTAAACTCATTTTTTTTAACTCTTTGGGAAAAACAACAATTTAAATCAGCATTGTTTTTTTGCTTAAACCCTTTTTCATCTTTGACCCTTTGAACCCATTATTTCAAAAAAACAAAAAAACATTTATTATAAAATTATTAAGAAAGGCTTTTAATTATTAAAATCTAAATGAAATCATAAGTACGTTTTTGTTTTTATAAACTATTGTTAAATTGTGTAAGTTTCACGATTTGAATGAATTACACATGCTTTGTGATGAATAAAATGTAACCATTAAAGCAGAATTGAAGCAGAATTTGTCCACTGATAACTCGTGAGCTACCCATCAGCCCACACGTGGAGCCGAGCTGGATCAGACTGACAGTGAGAGAGACAGAGCACGCTTTTATAGCGCTGCTATTACTGTCAGCCAATCAGGAGCCGGTCGACACACACCTGCATGACATGGCAGAGGTAACGTGTCTTCTGCTCACACACACACACACCAAACCGGCCGTTCCAGACGCCCGTCAAGCCAAACAAACGCCTGTCCAAATGATTGACTGAAGCTGAACCTTTCACACCAACATGACTGGAGCAGATTCCTGCAGAAGGCCTGGGCCCAGCGAGAGGGGGAGGAGCTTAACGCCAGCATTCATCATCAGAGACTGAGCGAGGCTTTCTGCAGAGTCACAGCGCCATCTAGTGCTCACCGCTGGGACCACAGAACAAAACTCTGATCTGAAGAAACCACACGGTGCCATCGTGAACAACGACCAAAGCCCTCACCGGACAAACAGCAGAAGAAATCACCTAACTTATTTAAATAATAATATGATTTCAATGCTTTTATTCTACTGAAAATCAGCAGAGGTCTGTTCACTGTCAATCAGGTAAAACACATGAACACTGAGCAACAATCCAGATTCAGTTCAAGATTGAGACCAACTGGATTGATTGACTATAAATATATATAACACACTGGGTTCATTAGTACTATCACATTCATCTTATTCTTACTTGTTCCAGTTATTTGTGTGCATCACATTCACTTTATAATATTCAAATATGTCACCCTTGAGCACAAAACCAGTCATATGGGTCAATTTATTTTAAAATTAGGATTTATCCATCATCTGAAAGCGGAATAAATCATCTCTCCATTGATGTACGGTTTTGTTAGGAGGACAATATTACAACTATGTGAAAATCTGGAATCTGAGAGTGTAAAATAAATCTAAATATTGAGAAAATCATCTTAAAAGTTGTCCAAATTAATTCTTAGCAATGCGTATTACTAATCAAAATGTTTATATTTAAGGTAGGAAACTAACTAAAGATCTTCATGAACATGATCTTTACTTCTTATCCTTATGATTTTGACCCATACAATGTATTGTTGTCTATACAAATATACAGTACCTGACTTATGACACTCCAGGAACACATATGTGACTTATAATATGATACATATCAAATCTCCTAGTAATAAGCAAGCTAATAAACAACTAGCTAACAGAGATGAACTAAAGTGTTGCCTCGAGTCACACAAAGCCTGATGAATGTGGCTTTTAAACCTGTTTTCTTCAGATAGAGCCGTGGTCTCAAGCCCAATCTATTTGATTTCATCTCCCAATCATCACAAATGATAGAAAGTGGAACAAGCACTAATAACTTCAGTCCTGTCACCTTCTCCAAATCAGAGTAACCATGAGCCGGTCATGGTCCTGAAGCCAGCGCTGTTATGATCCAGATGGGGATCGGACTGGGGTGTGTGGCGTGTGTAACCTGGGCACTAACACTGCTCCACTGAAGCAGGTCCAACCCAGATAACTCCAGAGAAATCCAAAGCAACACTCCTTGGCAGCATCATTCTCAAAAAGACTTGAGGACTGAACAAGAACAACAGTCAGTGAGGCAATACAGGTGTGCTACAAGTCTCTGATAAAGAGGTGATGTGCGGCTGACAGTACGCCACCCAGTGGTGAAACTCAGGCAGAACATTACAGGCACAGACACTGGTGTGTGCTGTGACCATGAGTCTCCAGCAGAGGACGCCCTGGAGCACTCCAGAAACACACACCACCTCCACAACAACACACACACACACATTCTTTCTCTTGCCCCTTTGACACGTGTTTGGCTTGTTTCACACAACCAGAGAACATCTCAACTCATTTTCCATTTCACTTTTTTTTCATTGGCCTTATGAAGTATTCTAATTTGTAGAGATAGTAAATTGGAGGGTGTTTGTTAAATGTGAGTCAAAAACATCACAGTTAAAAGAACCAAAGACTTAAACTACTTCAGTCTGTGTGCACTGAATTTATTTAATACACCAGTTACTGAAATAAATGAACTTTTCCACGACGTTCTAATGTATTGAGATGCAGTAGATAACAAAACTAATAACACTAAAGCTAGAAATTCCTTCTTATTCTTCAAGGACATCTCCACACTGTGACTGCGTCTGTCTCAGACCTTGTCTAGACAGCATTAGCGGACTCATTTCCATCATATGATGAAGACCCTGCACTTTACCCCTCATTTATACTGAGTCCTGCTCAAGTGCCCTGGGAAGTTTTCTGAGGCTCCTGGTTCTGACACTGAACGCACACCAGGTGGCGACACAGACCCAGAAATCATTCAAGCACAGAGTCCTCTCCTCGAAGCGTGTGTGTGTGCATCAGTCTCATATTTCTGCTAACTTCAGCGCTCTGTAACTTCAGACACACACCGAGGAGGACCACTTCATCTGACAGGTCTCATCAGAGACCTGAAACATGTCCCTGAATCACAAACCAAGTCTTAAGTCCCTCAGGTATATTTGTAGCAATAGCCAGAAATATATAGTATGGGCCAGAATAATCCATTTTTCTTTTAGACAGACTCTTAAACATGGAGTCTCCAGGAGCACTGGGTTAAACTACAGACAGAGAAACTGCTGGGACAGTGGAAAATCCGAAAGGAGCCGGTCACACCTTCTGTCCTCCCTGGACTCTCTGTGCAGGAATCAAGGCAGAGGATTCACTGTTTCCAGTCCTCTAACCTTTCATCCGGCCGTTTGGTTTTCTCAGACACATTCCCACACACTCACACACCTCCGAACAAAGCTCCTATTTTGCTCAGGAAGGGTCAGCAGGTCCTCCATCAGACAGACGCTTGTTCTGGGCCCATCCCAGACCCCCTCTCTCTCCAGCATCACCACCCCACAGACAAGCTGCCCATTGTTCCCTGAACACACACACACGGAGAGAGGACGGCTACAGAGATGGACTCGATGTGTTAGACCGGCTGGAGAACACATGCTAACAGAGACCCTGGAGCACAGAACCAGTCCCAAGCAGCAGGTGTAGCTCTAGCGCGTAAGGATCAAAACTATACGTTTATCTTTAATGACAAAAATCTCCATTAGGATATTAAGTAAGAAGATATTTGGTCAATTTCCCACAGTAAATATATCAAAACCCAATTTCTGATTAGTAATATGCATTGCTAAAGACTTCATTTGGACAACTTTAAAAGAGATTTTCTCAATATTTAGATTTTATTGCTCCCTCAGATTCCAGATTTACAAATAGTTGTTTCTCAGACAAATATTGTGTTATCATCAGTGGCAAGATGACTTATTCAGCAAAGAAAAATCCCTTTCTGACTGGTTTTGTGGTTCAGGGTCACCTGACCCCGTCCCCATCTCTCTCTTCCACATCACTTCCTGTCAGCTCTACACTATTCTAACCCAACTTTGTGAGACCCAGCAAATTGTGCATTTATTTACTGTAAACCATGGCTTCACGGGATTATTGGTTTTATAAAACTGCTATTCCACATACATAGTAAGGTTTGGGGTTGCAAAAGGATGGAAAATTTCCAGTTAATTTAGGAAACATTACAGGATTTTTTTTGGAAAGGTTTCCGGCAATGTTCCACCTCTTTGCAACCCTAGTGAAGTTTCACAATATAATGAAGTGTAATGATATCAACAAAAACCGTATTCTTCAGCCAAACAATGTAGTTCCTCAGAAACGCTTGTGGTAACATCAAAGTGGTTGCAACACACAAGTGTAAACAAAGGTGTGTGTTCCTAATTTACAACAGCTTCGAACGCGGCTCAGCCAATCAGAACCAAGGATTGAGCCATCAATGTAAGCCACAAATGTATTTCAAAAACAAACGTTTTTGACCGGGAAACCTAACATTTCATATCGTCATATGACCATATAATAGAGACAATTTTACTATCACGATATTGATAATATTGTTACATCCCTACCTAAACACCTAAATAAATCTTACAAACAAATAACAGAAGTGTAGTTGTTCATAACTAGTCACATTTTTTAAAAGCATCAACACAATCATGTTGCTGCAATAAAACTCATCATTTTATATGGTCAGTCTACTACTGTCACAAAGAACGGATTGAAGAGAGGGTTTGGAGGAGAGCTAATTACATTTTCAACATATATGGAAAGTCAAGTGATTACCATTTTTTTTTTATTAATAAATGGCAATTAGTTACTCTTACTGAACTAAATGTACTGCACATCTAGTGAAACATCACCATAAAAAGATCATTTAAAGCCGTTATTGAGTTAAATGGGAAACGTACAATGTACAAATAGTTGCTTCAAACTAAATATTTTACTTGATTCCACACAGAATTATGCCTTAAATATTATTGTTTTTTATTTTATTAAATGATCCTCTGAACAGGGTCCTCAAACTGCCGTTAGGTGGCAATAAAAGTCATTCATTCATTGAATAACGAGTCATTGATTGGATTCATTCAAACGACTAACTATTTCGGTAACGAAGTAAAAAGCTTTCTTTATGAATGGGTCGCTGAATCATTGGTTCACCGGATTCCTTCAAAAGGTCAATTAATTCAGAAACTGCATTGAACCGAGTTGTTTCGAAGATGCACAATTTCCATTGAGACAATGTATAGTCACCAATCAAAATGTATATAATGTAAGAAGTAGTATTGGCACTTTCGAAACTTCAACACTTTTGTGAATCATTTGTTTCGAAAGAGTTGTTCTGAGCACGATTAAAACTGCCAAATTCACAAACTACGGCTTCGTTATGTCACAACCGTTTCGTAATTTCAATGGTTCGCCTCTGGGGGCAATCTCTGTGAACAATGCCAGTTTATTGAGATCGCCCCCCAGTGGTGAACCACTGAACCAGCGTCTATGGTTTTTACCTGATATCCATTTTTAGACATTTTTAACGAGACATTCGCTTAATTAAAAGGAAGAGAAGTAGTTAATAGTCTCTAACGGTCTTCTATACTCAAATAGTCAATAAAATATACAAAGCAAGCCCTGCAAAATAAAACATTTTATACAGTCACTTCATATTTAAATGGTATTTGATTATTGTTATTGCATTGAATGTGTCATACTTTCAATATGACATTTTTAATTGTCTTTCAAAAGCTGTTTTTAAATAGCATGGTTTAGCCAGAGTTTTTGTTGCGTTTACACACTGTTGACCAGCAGGCGTCACTGGCGTGCGTCGTTTCGAGCGCTTCGAAGCAGTGAATCACTTCCAAAAGCTACAAAGTTGTTTGTTTCTCCCATCACTAAAATTAGGTATGGCTAGGATGAATGCGTTAAGAAACTGTAATGCGCTATTTCTTCCAGAACTAATTAATTATAAGAACGTTTCAGTTTGACAGCCGTACATTTCGCTGCCTAAGTAACACCTGGTTTAAAGGCACGCATGCACATTGTCAGGTAACTAGCGGTTTCTAAAGTAGAAGTGTGGTCATCTTAACTGAACATTATAGTTTATGGCTTTCCTGACAGACACACACACACACACACACACAGACAGACGTAGACAGCGGTCCTGTCTGGCGGCGCATGTACGTTTCTCTTGCGGTTTACCACAGATGTGTTGGATGACAGCGCAGTAAACACCTGCAGCGTTACTGGCACACACACACACCTCCTCAGCCCTGTTAACTACATGAACACAGCACCGGGGGACCAAAGGGTCAAAGTACCCCCGTCCAGGGGTCAACTCATGAAATGAGCCCAAACTCAACGGTCCTCGCTTCACTCGAGTCGCTAGTTTACCAGAAGAGCTGCTTCTTCTGAGCACAACACGAACACGTGCTCCCCGCTGCTCAACATACGTGAAGAGAGACCCCGGGCCGACACACAGTGTGTCTTTGTCCCTCTCCGGACGGGACAGAGAGGTACTCCGAACAGCCTTATTGACCCTTCAGCCTCTTTTGTGCAGGGAGCGTCCTGAGAGTCACTTGCTGGGGGACACAGGGTCCCTCTCCAGAGGAGAAAGGAGGGCTTGTTTCTGGAGGAGAGGGGGACGCTGGGCACACTGGACCTCTGTCTAGAGCCCAACAATAGAGGCCATTCTGAGCGGCTCTCGAACACACTCACACACACCTCGTGATGAACCTGACGGAGACACGAGAAGATGCTGCATGCCATCTAGAGGAGACGACTTCACCATCAGTGAGGGCTCTTATATCCTCCCACCAAACACTCAGAGCATCCGTTCGATTACTAGAGCTGAGAGAGGAGTGTGACCTGCCTCAAATACTGTTATTATACTGTTACACATGACGGCTTCATTACGACTTCATTACGGCTCCCTGTGTTCATGTTCACTGATTTCACTGCAGTGGCCCAGAAAGGGCTGTTTTCATTGACATCACACTCAAATGACTGAACATGAACATCTGAGCCTGAGAAAAATACTCATTTTAGAAGAAAACTTTTGCACCTGAACTCTTCATAATTATATACTGTGTGTGTATATATATATATAT
Organism: Carassius gibelio; assembly: GCF_023724105.1. Lineage (NCBI taxonomy): Eukaryota > Metazoa > Chordata > Actinopteri > Cypriniformes > Cyprinidae > Carassius > Carassius gibelio. The sequence continues at coordinate 47,162,835 of NC_068398.1, forward strand.
ATATATATATATATATATATATATATATATATATATATGTATATATATATATATATATATATATATATAAACAGTAATTAGAATCAGAATAAGTGACAGGCAAACAGGTGAAGGGCAGACGTATAACGCCTTCCCATCATCTTATAATAACTTCCATTACTAACTCGTTAAAGGCATTATAAAGAGCAGATGTGTTTCTATATATGATGACGCTCGCTGTTCCGCCAGAAGCCCGTGATAGAGAGAGTGTGTCCAGAGTCAGAGGATCGTTACCGGAGCACTGCTGCTGCTGCTGCCTCTTCTGTCAGTCCTGATGAGGGAGAGAGTTTATTCCACACGTTATGATCCTCCAGAAGACATACACATCTCCAGCGGACTGAAACACATCCACAGCGCGTTAGATCCAGAGAGAGAGTCCTCGAGCGAACACACACACACACACACCTGCGGCGGTGTGTACGCGACAGACAGAGAGACTCTGCTCAACACACACGCTCACTGTGACTGCAGTGTGAGAGCGCCTCTTCACTCTCACGCGCACACAAGTCACGTGACACACACCCACCGCACTGCACTCTGGGACATGGAGTCCGCTTCATCTGATTATCTATGAACTTAAATGAATAGTTTGACACAATGCACATACATTCGTGTTTTTATCTTCTGCTTATACTTAAAAAATACCTGCATTTTACTCCCTGCTTTTATTGTACTAGTTTTTATTTTTATATTTCTTATGATTACTGTTTTTTGGAAAGCATTTTAAATCATCTATATAATAAACATGCCTCGCCTTTTTTTGCCCTTTTATAATTATTGACGTATGTACATAGCAGTAAAAACACCTAAAATTGACACATTTGTTTTGGACAGTTTAATGACCAACGATATCACACAGGCAGCCGTGCTGTTATTCTTAACGCCAGCACATCCGTGGCAGACTATAGTCAAAACTACGGTACAGCTTCATTCTGCACTGGGAGGTGGAGTGGGACATTTGTTATTAGGACATGTCCTATTATTTTTTCCTTCTCTGCCAATCACAGCAGACTGGTTTAACATCACAACAAGACCGTATTGTGTATTTTACGGCATTTAATGCATGCCAGCAAAGATGTTAACTGTTAGCCTGAACTGTGAATAGGCGTCTGTTTGAGCATCTTCTGGATGCATGTGTTGTTTTTGGAGTGCGTGTTAATGACAGCATCGCGTGTGAGCAGCCGAGCGTGAGTCAGATAAGATCTGCACTCGTCACACCACACAAAAGAGTGAATCATGGTTTCGTTAATGTTCTTCCGTCAGCTCCAGACATGCTTCCAGTTCACACCTTTGCACTCCACCGCTAAACTGAGGAGTGGATTCGGGAAGAAGGATCGGTCAGTTATCAAAATCACCTAAATACTTCAAATTCACTGAAAATAACTGGTATTGAAGATGTGCATAATTTATTGACAATACCGCACAGTTTGGAGCACAAGGCTAAATGGCATCATCTGTTAAAGGCAGTAAACGGATAATGCTAATAATCCCAAAAATCGTAAATTATTAAATGCAATATCAATCCATCAGTAGTTTTATGCATGAACAAGTAAGCTAATACTAACTGCAGAATCACTGTCCATTAGTTGCGTCGCACAAAGGCTAAATATGTAGATTTGTTGCAGAGGAACCAGTTGAAAGTGAATTGGTTCCCGATCCAGCACTCGCTTTAACAGCAACAGCTCTTCTGGCAGGACTCCAGCTGAAGCCAGCGGTTCCTGAGCCGCACGCAAGGCTGTCAATTACAGGCCAGCCATAGGAGCTGCTGCAGGTTTGCGTGACTAGAGCCCTGAACCAAAACACAAAGACATTGTGTTCAGTCAAACCCCCTTCACGCTAACTCAACGGCATTCCTGTCTCGCATTCCTGAGTCACATTTCTCTTTTCTTTCCTTCTGCTTTTCTGTGAAGGAGTGATGCACATTACATGCCATTCAATAGCTTGCAGCGTTCACAATAAACAGGAGAACAAACCCGTGCATAATGATTGCACAACAAATAAATAATAGGACTCTCAGAGTGTTATCATAGGACTAACATTATTTAAATAATGCACGGTATAAGACAAAAGCAAAGTATAACATAGTCTACTGAGGGCATATTATGTTCATATTACATACGTTCAATCCATTTGCATCTACTAATTAAAAAAAAACATGTATACACCTGAAATCATGTTATTGCCTGCTATTGATTTCTTCTTATTTCCTTGTTATTCTGAGGAAAAATACAATATATTGCAAAATGGTAATTAAAAGAGCAGTTCTTTCTGAACATCTTTTCTCAAGAGGGATTTTTTGCATCATCTTTGGCAAGTATATTACATATGTGTCTAACACAGTTTTGCTGTAAATTAAATAAATAAATTAAATAAATTAATGTATTTCTCCACTGGGATTTTTTTTTAGTTAGTAACTTCAATAATATGATTGCAATTATTTATTTGAAGTGTTTATTGTAGTATAGCTGTTTTATAGTTGTATTTCTGTATGAATACATTTTTTATTCTTTTTAAAAAAAATTTACAGCAAAATTTGAGGAAAAGGGCAATAGGAAGAGTTCAAAGTTGGCTCTTCCATATGTGTCTGTATGTGCGTATGGCATATGTTGATGAAAATTAAGATTGGATGCATCAATTTTTTTTTATAAATTTGCATTTCAATTGAAAAGACAATTATAATTGTATAGAAAAAAAATCATTTTTTTTTGCTATTTTTCATTGTGTTACACTGTTGCCACGGTTTTTCTTAATACACCCGTCTTGATTTTTATAATTGAAATTAACATCCGAAATTTTGCACGTTGATAAATAAATATGACCTCATGTTGTGTCAATCATGTTTACACACTGCCTCTGAAAATTTTGTCCGTCATATAAAAATTGTCCATTATTTTAAATTGCACTTTTTAAAGTCTACTTAAGCGTGTTAAGAAACAGTAAACAGTGTCTATTTAAGTAGACTTAACTGTGTCATTTGATATTACATATATTTTTATTTTACTGAAATACTCCATTATAAACGTGCAGTTGCAATATATTTTACTTGGTGTTTTACAAGTTTCAGAAGAAAAGACGAGGTTTATTTTAGTTTATTTTAAATGTATGTCTGTTTATTCTGCAGTACACAGTACACATAAAGATGTACTTTAGTCCTACTTAAGTGGGTTAAAAAAGCACTCAAGTTCATTTAACTGAATTTAATATAAATGTAAACTATATTACATTTTAATCAGTCTACTTCATCTATCCGCCTGACCGATTATCGGCGCCGATATTAAGAATTTTCAAGTTTTTCAGATGGATTAACATTTTTAGACCGGACACATATATGAGTTCAAAATATTGCACACAGACAGATTAGAAAGAATAGTATATTAGGGCTCAACCGATTATCGGCCTGACCGATTATCGGCACCGATATGAAGAATGTTCAAAAACGATTTGCCGAAGAATTATTTACAAACCTTTAAAAAAAATACATTTTTGAGATGAATTTACATTTTTACACCCAACACGACACATATATGAGTTCAAAATATTGTTTATCAGTCTACTTGATCTGTAATGACTGTTATCTGCATCGGCCCTGAAAAACACATATCGGTTAACCCCTACAGTATATATTATACTATTTTCCTGTATGTAGCATAAAGTTAATACAAGCTGTCAAAACACAAGTCAATATGTGTATAAATAATTTAGCCAGAAACCACATCCTGTATCGGGAACAGGGCCCAGACTGGGATGCTCACACAAACAATGCTTGTCAATGACAAGTGTGGGTGTAGTAAAGTGTTATGCACACACATTAGTGTAAAAATGAATCTTGCCAGGACCAAACACAGTTTTATAAAGAAGGCTGTTCATCATTGATAAACCAGTCTTCTACTATTGGCTGAACGTCAACTCTATGTTTATGTTTTTCCAACCTGCTGAACAGACTACAGCTGTTCCTTCTCACCTAATGCTGCTCTGATATATATTTCATCATATTATCAGTATCACACTATGGGCATTAATTTAAATCAGGGGAGATCTGGTCCCCAAAGATGAACCTGGTTTCTCCTGAGTTGTTTTTTCCCTCCATTTCTGTCACCTGATGGAGTTTGGGTTCCTTGCCACAGTCATCTTTTGGCTTGTTTAGTTGGGGACTAAAATACAGTTAACTGGTCAATCTAGCCACACTGACTGACCAATCAGATGAGAGGACAACTTGGACTGAATTGATCTGGATGATGGGACTATCGTCTTCTGTAGAGCTGCTTTACAGCTGAATCATTTCTTGCAACACCGAAACTGTTACTGAGCATAATCAAAACTGAACTGTCTCAAGCTGAAATACAAACTGATTTCAGCTGAATCAAACTTCACCAAAGCAATGTTTCCATCCAAAGTTGCGAATTTAACTTGTGTGCAAAACCGGAATATTGAGAATTAAGCACTTCCATCCAATGAGCCAAATAAATTGCCTTCAAAGTTATCCAGATGAAGTACTTAACCATGAATATTAAAAATAATAAAAAAATACCAAATACTAAATAATATTATATATATATATATATATATATATATATATATATATATATATATACACACATATATATACTGCAGAAAAACATTACTAAATATCTTCGTGGAACATGGTCTTTACTTTATATCCTAATCATTTTTGGCATAAAAGAAAAACGTACAATTTTGACCCGTAAAATGTATTGTTGGCTATAGATGTGTCTTTGTTATTATGAGTGCTTTTGTGTTCCAGGGTCACAAATCATAAATTACTTGTGAAAACAAAAAAAAACAAAAAAATGCTTTTGGAGGTGGATGCCTGTTAATTCTACAGAAACACTTTGACGACAGACTTTGCTCAGGCATTTCAGAATAACCAAAACATTTTAAATGCTTTGCAAAGAGGTTAGTCAAATTATCCCGTCTCAACGTGCAAAATCACATGGAATTAATTTGGTAATGAAAAATAAGTGAAAATAAATGGATGGAAACAAAGCTAATGTTACTGGACCAACACTGATCTGACCCACAGTTGGGTTTCATAATTCTGCTATATTCACAGTTTATCACTGTGAAGCTGCTAATATCCTTGTAGTCTATGGAGGATCAGAGAGCTCTGGGATTTGATCAAAAATGAATCTTAATTTGTGTTCTGAAGATGAACGTAGGTCTTACAGGTTTGGAACGACACAAAGGTGAGTAATTAATGACATAATTTTCATTTTTGGGTGAACTAAACTTTTAAAATCCTGTGAACATCTTTTGAAAGTCCCCTCATTTTTTGACTGCGAAAAATATCAATGAAGGAATAAATAAATAAACCAGAAGTATTGATTAAAATTGTACAAAAGAAACTACAACCTAATGCTACTAAAGCAATATCTTAGTTTCTCTCTTGAGGGTTATCACAGAATAATGATATTTCCGAATTTCTCCAGTGTATGGTTTGAAGGTTATTGATGATACTGGTGAGCAGGATCTCCTGCAGTGGGATGTGCAGGAATGTCCAGCGCGGTGAAGCTGTGTTTGGCAGCGTGGCTGTGCGTGACTAGCAGAGATACACCTGTCTGCCGCTCAGGTCGGGGAGGGTGTGAGCACGCAGGGGCCTGCCTTTAGAACAATGACTGCCATTGTGACGAGCGCCGACTGCAGACGCGCAAGAGGAGGAGAGCCCAGCCCGGCCCGGATCATGCACACACACACACACACATGCTTTATTTATAGTGCTGCACTCACCTCAGCTTCTATGGAAATAGCGTGAGTGTCAACACTAGTGTAAACATCTGTCAGGGCTGTTCATGACTGTCTTTTGTTTGTTCTCTTCATTGATCAAGGTGTGAATTCCATTAAAGATCTATTCAGTCAGGACATGGTTTGACAAGCACATACAATGCGACAAACTACCATTCAACAAACAATCAAGGATGAGACAAGAACCGACACATGGTAGAATAAGCCACAGAAATATCCATCAGTCAGCATTAGCATCATCATGAAGGTTAACCGATATTTGCATAAAGCTTGAGAATAGCCGCCGGGATTTATGTGGCCAAGAGTAAATGGATATATGGTATATAAAAGATATTAAAACATATTATAGGAAAACGGACACTCGGTTGAATAAGTCGGCGTTACACAGAGATGCATTCATGTGTACAGATGTGATTTGTATTGACATTTCCCATGGTACAGCCTTTTGTGATATCTATGATGATATTGTGAGGATTGTGCAAGAGGCTAGTAGACCATAACTTTTCTGCCCTGACAAGAAATATCATAGTAAGCCAGGGTGGAACAAGTATGTATCAGCATATCATAAAAAAAGCAAAGGAAGCATTTTAGGCACAGGGTTTTAGTTGGTAGGCCCAGACAAGGACCACTTTTGGAGCAGAAAAAGTTAACTAATGGCGAGTATAAATATGCAGTGCGTTACATTTGTAAACATGAACGTGTGATTAGAGTTGATTCAATGATGGAGGGTCTATTTTGTAGTGATGTGAATGCTTTCTGGAAGGATGTAAGATCGATAAATAGAAGCAATGTGACTTTAGCATGCTCTATGTTTTGGCAGCTGAGAATATAAGCAGAATCGTGGAGACAACATTGTCAAGGTCCATGGAAGTAAGAAAAGCATCGTCAGAATAGTCCAGCTGCCATCAGTGATTCAACCATAACATTATTAAATGACAAGAAGACGACCTTTTGTATACGAATACGACTAAAATGATGACTTTATTCAACAATTCAAAACTTTATTATGAGCTGGACGTAGGCAGCTTACGCTCTTCCGTGTCAGCCGAGCCACAAGGATACGCTGTTTTCTTTCAAATCAAATCATAAATACACATAGAAAAAGTATCCTTGTGCCACGACTGCTCCTTTGTGGGTTAAGTTTAAGAAAGAAAGCCTATGTAAGCTTCAGGTTGTGTACAATGAGTGTTTGAGGTTCCTGCTGAAAAAAAACCCAAGATGGAGCAGTGCAAGTGATTTATTCTGTAAGGCAAGAGTACAATCTTTCCCTGCTTTAATGAGAAATTTGATGTGGAAATGTACAGTCAGCTGGACGATTCACATAATAATATTATAATGTTGTTGTCAAATCCTAGGCTTACTGATGTGAGATATCAGTCCTCTATGAGGAAGTATTGGTTTTTAAAGTGTGTTGTTTTGGTTTGTATTGTGTGTTTCTTGATAATGGACCTTGAGTCTAGAAATAAAGCTGAAGGAACTAAAGTGTTGCCATAAATTGTTTGTGTAAATAATCCCATACTTTCAAATATATTTGCTAAAATATATAATAAATATGTTATTAAATATATTTTGAACCATTATATTTTTACCCATTATATATTAATATATAAAAATAAATTAGCTCTCCATATATTTCAGTCATAGAAAATACATTTGAAGTTAACATTTTAGTCGTCTGTAACACATGTGAACATATAACACATTTGAATAAAAATATTGAATAATAATAACAATAATATATATATATATATATATATATATATATATATATATATATATATATATATAATTTATGTGTGTGTGTGTGTGTGTGTGTGTGTGTGTGTGTGTGTGTGTGTGTATATATTAATGTTTGTTTTAGGTATATTGAAAGTAGGTATATCAAAGTTAACAAAAATTTTTTTATGTAAAAAATATATTTAATTTAGCTTCAGTGTTCACAACAGATATTTATGTTTTTTATTAATTGTTTTCTTGGCCAGAATTATTTTTTTTTTTTCATATTTTAATAGTTTTAGAAAAAATAAATATGATTTGTGTAAAAAGACCCTCATGTATGAACGTGAGCGTTAGCCCAAATCCCCCGTTCTTGTATTCCTGCACTGATTTGACTGTGTGACCTGTGGTTTGTGATAAGTGAATACTACCACTGAAATTCCACTGACATGAAACCCTGGAAGACTTCCTGCAGGAGTGTGTGTGTGTGTGCGTGTGCGGTCTTCATAAAGGTAGTATTGTTAAGTTGCGTGCGAAGCTCATGCTGGAGGCTCTGTTTCTCCGCCCACTCCTGTAAACCACAGCCATTTCTCCTCTCCTCCCCCTCTGTCTTTGTTACAGGTAAACATTTGATGTCCGCACGCAATCCCTGGAGAGTCTCCGCCCCTCCTTCCCCAGATGGCTCTCAGCCGTACTCACACACACTCGCTCTCACGCTTCTTCCCCATTCCTCGGGCATTCCTGTGCTCTCTGACTCAGCACCTGCTCTCCCCGGCGCTCGCTGCCTCGCTCTTCAGTTCAGAGCTTTTTATTGGACACGATCAAATATTGGGACTTCAGTTGTGATGGCATTTGTAAAAGCCAGACTGTCTATAGTGCTAAAATAATTTACAGTGACATCTGATTTAACAATTTTAAAAGAGTCATAAGGACATAGATTATTTTTAATTATTTGAATACGCTCTTTGAGGTTTACTTAATTTACTTAATTGTTTTGCACATTAAAAACAACTAAATATGTGAAAAAAATATTTTTAACCCTTATTTTGACCCTCTGTTTAAAACGACCTGTTTTAAAGGAAAACTCCACAATTTTTCCATATTCCACTATGTCCTTCCCTCTACGGAGCCCCACATATGACACGCAGGAAAAAATAAAAGGCTAAATCGTGTGCACGATTTACTAATTCGTTCCCTCGATGTACTAAAACGTGCACACAATTACTATAGTGTTCCCTCAATTTACTATTGCGTTCACTCGATTTATAAATTGTGCACACGATTTACTAATTCGTTCCCTCAATTTGTTAAATTGTGCACACGATTTAGCAAATCGAGTGAACGCAATAGTAAAGCAAGGGAACGCAATAGCAAATGTGTGCACGTTTTAGTAAATTGAGGGAACGAATTAGTAAATCGTGCGCACAATTTATTTATCAATTTATGTCATGTGCGGGGCTCCGTATCTCTCAACTTGACGAGTTGATACATAACTCTCCCGTCTCAGTGCGTACACTCAATTGCTGTAGCGTGCGACGCCACTATGCTAGCATTTAGCTTAGCACAGTTCATTGCTTAGGATCCAAACAGTGATGAATTTAGAAGCCACCAAACTCTTCCATGATTTCCCTATTTAAAGACGGTGCTAAGCTAAAAGGTAACATAGTGGCGCTGTGCGCTACAGCGATTGAGTGCACGGATTGACACGGGAGAGGTACGTATAAACTCATCTAATTTTAAGGAAGAATATAGTGGAATATAGAAAAACGTTGGAGTTTTCCTTTAAGTGGCAGGTCTTTTAAGGCTTGTCATTAATTGGCCGCTGTTATAATTGGCTCACGTCACTGCATGGAAAACAGTATCATTGCCCCCTCACTCAATGTGAGTGATTTGACAACATGATCAAAATAATCAATATTAAATAGTAATGCGACACATATTTGCAAGTAATGATGAGTCGCAACATTCCCTATTCTGCCTTCTCTTAAAAATGTTTACATTTTTAGGAAGGTAAAATCTACATATAGTTCCCAACAAAAGTATTGTTTACAATATATAGTGATATTCTCAATGTTACCCAGAAAACAGGATACAGGTTTAACTCTTTTGAAATACTAATGCTAAATGTTACTCTGTCAGACATGCAAAAGAAATCTAATGTATCTCTTGCTCTGGCTACTGTGTATAGACCACCAGGGCCGTATACAGAATTCCTAAAAGAATTTGCAGATTTCCTCTCAGACCTTCTAGTTACAGTTGATAAGGCGCTAATCATGGGAGATTTTAATATTCACGTTGATAATACAAACGATACATTAGGACTTGCGTTTACTGACCTAATAAACTCCTTTGGAGTCAAGCAAAATGTCACCGAGCCCACTCATCATTTTAATCATACACTAGATTTAATTATATCGCATGGCATCGATCTTACTGCTATAGATCTTGTACCTCAAAGTGATGATATTACAGACCATTTCCTCGTATCGTGCATGCTGCGTATAACTGATATTAACTATATGTCGCAGCGATACCGTCTGGGCAGAACTATTGTTCCAGCCACCAAAGACAGATTCGCAAATAACCTGCCTGATCTATCTCAACTGCTATTTGTACCCAAAAATACACATGAATTAGACAAAATTACTGACAACATGGGCACTATTTTCTCTAATACATTAGAAGCTGTTGCCCCAATCAAATTGAAAAAAGTTAGAGAAAAACGTACTGTACCATGGTATAACAGTAATACTCACTCTCTCAAGAAAGAAACTCGTAGTCTTGAACGCAAATGGAGAAAAACTAACTTAGAAGTTTTTAGAATTGCATGGAAAAACAGTATGTCCAGCTATAGACAGGCTCTAAAAACTGCTAGGGCAGAGCATATACACAAACTCATAGAAAATAACCAAAACAATCCAAGGTTTTTATTTAGCACAGTGGCTAAGTTAACAAATTACCAGACGCCACCTGATTCAAATATTCCACCAACGTTAAATAGTAATGACTTTATGAATTTCTTCACTGATAAAATAGATAACATTAGAAATACAATAGCGAATGTAGATTCTACAGCATCTAACACTTCAGTTTCATCCATCGCACCCAAACATAAACTGCAGTGCTTTACAACCATAGGACAGGAGGAGCTAAATAAACTTATCACTGTATCTAAACCAACAACATGTTTATTAGATCCTGTACCCACTAAATTACTGAAAGAGCTGTTACCTGTAGCCGAAGAACCGCTTCTCAATATCATTAACTCGTCGTTATCTTTAGGACACGTCCCAAAACCATTCAAGCTGGCGGTTATCAAGCCTCTTATTAAGAAACCAAAACTAGATCCTAGTGTACTGGCAAATTATAGGCCTATTTCAAATCTTCCATTTATGTCTAAAATTTTAGAAAAAGTTGTGTCTGCTCAATTGAGCACCTTCCTGCATAAAAATGATCTGTATGAAGAATTTCAGTCAGGTTTTAGGCCCCACCATAGCACAGAAACTGCACTTGTTAAAATTACAAATGACCTGCTCCTTGCGTCAGACCAAGGCTGCATCTCATTTCTAGTCTTACTTGATCTTAGTGCTGCGTTCGACACCATAGATCATGACATACTCATAGATCGATTACAAAACTATACAGGTATTCAAGGGCAGGCTCTAAGATGGTTTAGATCCTACCTGTCCGATCGCTACCATTTTGTGTACTTAAATGGGGAGTCATCTCATTTATCATCAGTAAAATATGGAGTGCCACAAGGATCCGTCCTAGGTCCCCTTCTATTTTCAATATACATGTTGCCCCTTGGTAATATTATTAGAAAATACGGAATTAGCTTCCACTGTTATGCTGATGATACTCAGCTATATATATCAACGAGACCAGATGAAACTTCCCAATTATCTAAGCTAACAGAGTGTGTTAAAAATGTAAAAGATTGGATGACAAATAATTTTCTCCAATTAAATTCGGATAAGACGGAGATATTAATTATTGGACCAAAAAACACTACACAGAATCTTGTAGATTACAATCTGCAACTAGACGGATGTACTGTTACTTCCTCTACAGTCAGAAATCTGGGTGTTATATTAGACAGCAATTTGTCTTTTGAAAATCATATTTCCAATGTTACAAAAACTGCATTCTTCCATCTTAGAAACATTGCCAAGCTACGAAACATGTTATCTGTTTCTGATGCAGAAAAGCTAGTTCATGCATTCATGACCTCTAGACTGGACTATTGTAATGCACTTCTAGGTGGTTGTCCTGCTTCGTCAATAAACAAGCTACAGGTAGTCCAAAATGCAGCAGCTAGAGTCCTTACGAGGTCAAGAAAATATGATCATATTACCCCAATTTTACAGTCTCTGCACTGGCTACCTATTAAGTTCCGCATCAGTTACAAATTATCATTACTTACCTATAAGGCCCTAAATGGTTTAGCTCCAGCGTACCTAACTAGCCTTCTACCACGTTACAACCCATCACGCACCCTAAGGTCACAAAACGCTGGACTTTTGGTAGTTCCTAGGATAGCAAAGTCCACTAAAGGAGGTAGAGCCTTCTCACATTTGGCTCCCAAACTCTGGAATAGCCTTCCTGATAATGTTCGGGGTTCAGACACACTCTCTTTGTTTAAATCTAGATTAAAAACACATCTCTTTCGCCAAGCATTCGAATAATGTATCTTTTTAATTGTGAGTGTAGTTGCATCTGATCAAAGGTGCATTTTTATTCATTAGCTTGGGTTAAACTAATTTTACTTTGTTGGATCAGCAGCTATGCTAATGATGTCTGTATTTTGTTTCTATGTTTTGCCACGGGATTCACATCCCGTGGTAACTAGGATTTACACAAGCTCCAGTCTGGATCCAGAACACCTGAGAAGAGATGATGCTGACCCTCAGAGGACCTCAGATGATGCTAACCCTGAATCAACAAACAGAACTAACAATTATTCCTAAATGTGTGACTTAATCATATAATAACTTAATTAATAATATTGATAGTTCATCGTCTAGCTGACTACGTCTTGTATTATTATTATTATTTTTTTTTTAGTTTTTCTAAAATCCTGTCAAATGTGCACAAACTACTAGCTACTACTAAATATTGTAGAAACATAATTTTCTGTAAAGTTGCTTTGTAACGATTTGTTTTGTAAAAAGCGCTATACAAATAAACTTGAATTGAATTGAATTGAATTTAGCATCAAACATTGAAGATTAGCTGATAGGTTGTTGATTCATTAAATGATGAGCTATTTCTTCACAAAAGTGGTTTGTTTAGCATAGTGAAGACCCTACTACATTGACATCCATTTAAAAAAACAGCCTCTGGTATTCTTACCTGCTTACCAACAAAGCCACAGCATTAGCCTTTAGCTTTTTTGGCTCAAGGTCACAGGCTTGCCTTCCAGTGACTAGAAACTTCCAGACAAGGGTGTTGGAGCTGAACTTTGCAGGATGTTGGAGCGAGTAGGTGCTTCAGGTTTGCTTGATTGGTGTGGGAAAGACACTCTGCAGGACGGTGGCGCCTGATATAAGCTGTAATTGTATTCTGTGTTTGTATATGTGAGGTTCAACAGAAACCCAACACCACACCACTACCCTTAAACCTAACCAAAAAATGAAACAGAGTTTGACCATGGTACAATAGCGGAGGAACCTCAGAAGTGAAAAGTTGAAATTACACACTGACAAAAAGTCCTTTCAAGATCCTCACACAGAAATAAAGGTTTGAAATCTCTCCGAAACTGGAATAAGATCAATCGCTTGTATTATGTAAATTAGCTATCTGTTACACATCAACTGGAGAATAATTTTTTTAATATTTTCATTGTGTTAATGATTTTATGAAGAATTGTAAACCAATTCTTAACTTTTTTTTAGAGCATGAATGCTTTGATGAATGAAAAGTTAAAAAGAGCATCTTTTATTCAAAATAAAAAACTTTGGTAACATTATATACTCCCATTCAAAAGTTTGGAGGCAGTACATTTTTTCCTTTCTTTTTATTTTTTATATGAAATGTATCATTTTATTAATATATATATATATATATATATATATATATATATATATATATATATATATATATATATATATATATATATATATTTCACATAATTTCACCCATTAATATTCCACTCTAGGTGCTCATCCTATCCAGTCATAAATAAAATGGGTTTTCAACACTGGATACAACAGAGGCTAGTAGTCAACACGGACCTATTTCATCATTTACAAACACGAGTTTGCTCATGAATTCTTTGCTGTGAAGCTGTGCACAGTGAACATTGGATTTGTTTCACTTACAACAAGTTGACTATTGTTTGGTTAGCCTCTCGCTGGTCTGGAAAAGCCATTCAAACCAGATAATCTGTCTGCGGCTTGTCAATGCACCGTAGTGTTTCTCGCGCTCTGACCAGGGCCTGAGACAATAGGCCCATTTGATTCAAGAATATGAAGTTATTGAAGGCAGAGAATAATGGAATAGTTCTTCCCCTGCTCTATTTGTTCAGCGACAAACAATATTGCTCTATAATATGAATAGTAGCCCTGTTTATTTCTCTCTCTCTCTCTTTCCTATTTTGTTAAATCAAACACAGCCAAGAACAATGGCCATTGTCCAGGCTGAAATGTATCAGTTAGTGGCACAAGCCTATGTAGACCAAATTAAGACCTGCTGTATTAATATATAAGGTTGGTTTTGCATGTGAGACCTTTAAGAGCTGAATGTCAACTGGTGTTTTAGTGTTTTTCACTGTACACAAAGTTTTAAAGCACCTTAAAGGAAACTGTAACAGAACAGTTATACTGTTGTAGTGTTTGTTTCGTTTGGTGCCCAATGCAGCTAGCATACTCTGCGTTTAAAGTATATCATGGGTGTCACTTTGTTAAAAGAGGGAATGTTTGATTTGATACAGTGGATCTTATTCACTTACTAGTGCACAGATGAACAAGTGACACATTCAGTTTCATATACAGTTGCGTATAATGTATATCCTATTATAGTATATCCTATCTATATCATGATCTGACACTGGCCTAAGGCAACCCAAAGTCTGTTTGATGTTCAAATATATCATTTCATCCAGATCCAGAGGGCTGAAATGATATACATTTGAGCAGATGCCATTGCCATTACAGTATACTGTAGATGACTGAGAGTCAAACTACACGAAGCAATGGCAGACATTCAATTTTATTGGAACAGTTTTCACATTTACTTGGAGAAAAGCAACACTGATATCTAAAGGGCTGAAAGCACTTCTCTACGCTCGTACACAGGACAGCACAGGTATTTTCTCACCACTTGCACAAGCACTGGAAGATGGCTTTGATTAGCGGCCCAGTACATAATTACGATCTCGTGTCTGGGAATCACAGGCTTTGTTATATAACTTGGAACTTGCATTGACACACTCAAACAGTGGAGCCAAGTCTGTGGTTTTCCCGCTCAACTGGGTGACTTTCACACTGTTGCCGAGAGTTGTTTTTCATGTCCCCAGGTTGAAGTGATTCCGATAATATGATATTTATTGGAATGCATATTTTATCAGGGGAACCCCACCAAAAACTTGTATTTTACCCCCCAGAACGCAATATATAACTGGGGACCCCCTCGAAAGTCGAAACACAGTTGGGCTAGTTTTGAATAACGATTGGGTAGGTTTTTGTGTGAAGACCTGACAACCCTGCATTTGAACTCCCTCGATTTCTTCAACAATTTCTTTCAACATAGTCAAGAAAGATGCTGTTGTTGATTCACTTGTGTCTTTTCAAGACTGTTTTTGTTGTTGTATGATATCTAAAAATAAGTGACATCTACCAACCACATTTTATTGCGAAAATGTAATGTACATGTGGGAACTTTTTCCCAAAACTGAGAATACGTACCAATAAGTATGCATCACGGCAGTTTCCAACATAAATGAACACTAGAGGCAGTAAAACAGCAAGCACTAGAAATCTTTTTCTTACACAGTTATGATAACAGCTCCATATGTTTCACTTTCCGGATAAAAGAACCTTGCTTGGTAGCTTAGCCGGCACTGAATTAGACGAATCCCATGAAAAAACATGATCCCCACGATGAAAGAGCTCAAAGATGAGAGATCGAAAAACAAGCTAAAAGGGCATGCTTGTGATTGCACGTTTAAGTCACATTCACTGTTGTTTATACCATCGGGTAGGGTTTAGGTGTAGTGCAGATGGTACTTTTATTTTTTTAAATGTCATATAGCATTACAGTTATAGCGCCACTCAATGGACATTCAAATCAGAACTGCGTTGACGCGTACAAAACCAACATCACTTAAAACATATGTATAAAACATACCATTTATGTACATTCATCTGTTCCAGGGTGGGAAAAACTAACAATGTTTTAGCATTTCACATTTATGGCACAAAATGGTCCGGTACTGAAAATCATTTTCTACAATTCCACAGTTTTCTTAACACTTATGAACACTTATGCTTTACATTGATTTTTGTGTTAGTTTTTTGGACATTCGTATTATTAGAAACGGCAATAAAATAATCACAGGTCTTTATAGAAAACCCACTGCGTGTAACGCACTGTTGCATGGACAGAGCTACCATCCTACAACTTTGAAACGTAGCTTGCCCATTAGTCAATTTAACAGGATACGTCGATTTTGTAGTACTGAACAGTCATATATATATACTGTACAACAAAGTACTGATTTGGTTTAAAAATTTAGGGAGCGAGGTTACAATGACGATTGGATATAGTCTGCAGTTAGGAGATTTGGAAATTAAAGTCAAAAGACCTCTCTAAAAAAAATTTAAAAATTGGTTAAGATCAGAAAATAAATAAATTGTATGTACTGTTTAATATTCTTCTATTTGTTTAGATATAAAAAAGTATCATAAATAAACAGTGGTATATCTTAAAATCTGATCCTCCCCTTAGCGATATCTTTGAAAAAACACCAAGGTTTGTGTATAAAGGCTCTCCATCAGTATGTACATCAAGGTACAATATCAAGAGACAGCCTCTGCTAATCCATGTGTCAAATATGTAGAAGCCCTGATTGGCTGCTTGAATCTCAAATGAAAAGAATGTCCTGTTCGCGGTCTTTCTTTTGGTGGTTACTCATGTTCTTACAGGGCTTTCAACCGAGGAGGTCCTTCAAAAAATATCAGAAACAGGTATAGAAGTAACCAACGTCGAGATGAAATGGACTTTCAGGCAAATGACACTTGAAAGGGAAAGTCGTGACATTTGCCACGTATGGTAACCCATACTTGGAATTGGCGCCCTGCATTTAACCCATCCAAGTGCACACACACACCGTGAACAAACCCCCGGGTGGAAGAGAGCACTGTTCATTCACTCCTCTCCACCTACAACTCCTGCCAGCACCAAGACTCAAACCTGCATCCTTCAGGTTACAAGTCCAACTCTCTAACCATTAGGCCACATCTGCACCAAGAACTTACTCAGTTGATGATCATTTATATGTCACAGTTAGACATTGTGTTTAAAGTTATTTTTTTGTGAAAATGAAAAGGATTTAATAAATTCAGATTTTAATTCAGCGTGCGTTTGTGAGATATATAATATTATAGTCAATGATTGTACCCTGTCACAGCCAATTTTGTACACTTTATGAAGGGTCAATTTTTGTAGTTAAATTAAGGTACCAAATTTACACTACAGGTACAAAACTGGTCCCTTAAGGTACAAATGTACCCTATGCCAATTATTTATACAATTATGTACTTTATTTTCTGAGTTTAGGAGAGGTGGCAATGTCAACAATATCTTATTAAAAATAGAAGCTTACTATATTTACACACTTAATACTCTTTCCCTTAACGGCTTGAATTTAGAACTTGATTTTAATTCATGTTTATAATTGATATCTTTGTATTTTTGATATGGTCTCGTTTTTTTGTACTTAAAATGTATTTTATATAGATGAGCACTGATCAATTCTAGGACTTGAAAAGTAATTAAAAAAAGATGGGGGAGTGTTTGTGTGTTGTCTTGCAGTGTTTTAATGTGATATACTATAGCTGCTCATTTGATTGACTTTGTTAACAGGTGTCATTAATTGAAACTGTTTGAATCTGTGAGTACTTGATGAACTATCACCTATGCTTGTGCGTGTGTTTGCCTGGTGAAGGTCTTAGTCCTAATTGTTTCTGGTTTTAACTTTTTGAAATAAAGGAAGCATAATAGTGTGCAGATCCTTTTTTCTATTTTTTGATTCATCCTTTGATCTTGCACCTGGTAAAGACTTTTTTGGATGTGCATATTTAAATTTTTCTTTACATACAAAATGTACATGATATATTGTCATATTTACCAGCCATACTACTTCCATTATCATAGCTTTGCCCAGGGCAATTTGCCAAGTCCAACCTCAAGTCTTGCACCATTTTTATTACACATTCTATAGAGGGGATCGAATCCAGGAAATCACTTTACAACGTCGCCTTCAGCAAAGTCAGCTGGTTTATGTCAGAAAGCTCTGGTGTTGAATCTACAAATACTGAGAAGTTTTGGCTTGTTGGATTTCAGCTGCTATGATTTTCTTAGTTTTTTAGTTATGATTTTCTTATTTTCTTTGGTTTTTAAATATTCTTGTAAAAAGGGGTCAAACTTGGCAATCAGGTTAGGCAAACCGAGGTGTGCAATGATCCCAGTTTTTAATCATGGCCTCGGTATACAGCATGCCTCAACACCTCCTTCCAATAGTTATCTTGTACAGATAACGGATATTTAACAGCCCGGTTCTGATAAACTGCAGGCCTGCATTGTTATCAACAGGTACGATGAATTAATGCTTGGTTTCTCCACCGGAGACTGGGTGCAGCTTGAGTCTAGTCTTTACTCTTTAGCAATGTCAGGGATCTTGATTTCAGTGCACCAACTGGCAGCAGGCAATGGCACAAAAAAAGTTGCTAAATGTACTTCTTTATCTTTTTAAAATTTTCATTAATTACAGTGATCTGCCAGTTAGCTGCTGATGCTGGTCCACTGTCCAGGTTTCCACATTATAAACATTGCTCGTCATGCCCACTCAGCACAAATGCATCCTAAAGTCCTAGCGATCATGTGCATTTTTTAAATTGGATTTTTTCCAAGGGTCTGGCTTTAGAGGTGCACCTGCACTCCCAGACACCCGCTCCTCCACAAATCATATAACTTGTTTTTTTATTTTATGAATTATCTTTTAATTGAATCTCTCAGCATTTTACAACAGTAGCCAGGTGGTGAAGACAAGAAACTAAATTCTAATGTCACTTTCAATCGACACAAATTGTGCGAGTTGCCAATTGAGACAAGACGCTGTGGGGATTAAATGATTAAAACTAAATTAGGACAGTAATGTATAGGGTCCTGTGAGTCATCTGTATAAGAAAAAGACCTGACCCGCAAGTCCATGGCCACAGAACAGCAGAATATGAACATATGTGAAAAGTCTCTCGTTGATGTTGCTCATCAAAATTCCTGGGCACTAGTATTTCAAAGGACCAGATATCGGACACTCACATAGACTCCATTGTTAGAAAAGATCTTTAAGGCTCCTCAATCTGCATGTTTCAGACTACAAGGACCATCGCAGTGCTGTAAAAAAAGCTCTTTCCCCTACTGCAACACAGTCCAGCACAGTAAATTTTTACTTCGGGTCTGATGAATGCTTGAACCCATGGCAAAAGTAGTTCCTGGCAGGTCCTGACCATGTCTAAATCACTTCGCCAAATGATTTCAGTAATTTCAAAGGAACAAAAAGAACAAACCCCACAAATACAGACCAAGCAAATACATTTAATGAACAATCATATAAAAAAAGTCCAATTATTTTCATGTTTTTGCCACACACAACATTTTAAGGAAAAACGTGACGAATGTCTTGCTATACATCTTTAGAAGATTGTCTTGTGGTTTGGTAACTATAGAATAAGCAGAATAACTGATTCTGGTCCACTGAATTATTAGAAAATAATGCACTTCTGAGGTGTAACGGCCATCTTTGGTGTGCATTATTTTCTAATAGTTCAACAGGCTGTCATTGATTATTCTTTGTGTATTGTCAGTATATATTTATATAATTTGCATTAGATGTTGCATAGATGTCTCTTTCTTCAGGATCAGGACAGTTTCTTGTTTTCCACATACACAGTCCAGATGGAAAAAAAATAAGAGGGCTGAAATCAGAACAAACAGGAGAAAATGTGACCAGAAGAACACAAGTTAAGAGCCTGGATAAGAGTATAGATGCCCATCCACTCAGGTGCGAAAAGGCACACACACATCCGCTTCAAACATGAGGTCATTGAGTTAGTTGTGAGCGTTTCCATCAGCTGTGACTAGAATTTAAGATGATAAATTGTGTAGCATAGGCTATGACAGCAGAGACTGATTTACAGCTGCTACTAAAGCTCACGGTGATCTTTTATGAGTACGGAGGATAGAGGAGTTTATGAGTGCCCCATTGTTTCTGAGAGCTCCTCGGTGTCAAGTTAACACAGAGTCCAGAGTCTACTGCCAACAAGAGAGAGGTGACATGGCCAGGCAACAGGATAAGATACAAAAACACAGAACTAGACCGTGACCTTTCGACAAACTGTGTTTAACATATGTGTGTTTACACTTACATATTAGACCCTTCCCAAGCAACTTACAGAACATTCGATTGAAATTCAAACAAAATGCTGTCATGTTTTGATATTTTGCAATAAAACCTAGTTCTAATACCATTAACACCAGAAATTTAAGTACAAGAAAACTTCTAAAAAACTTTCCAGGTGTGAGGCTTCCTGAAAGACTAAACCATAAGGATCATAAAACAGAGAATTTCAGCTATTTGACCCCAGGTTCTGTACAGATGATCCAAAAGATTTGCCACAGATGTTTGGTGTTTGCAGTGTATGTATTCATTCACTAAACACGTGATAGCTCATACTAGGTTTTTACATTTTCTGAAGGAAATGAGACTTGTGGATTGTGTTATGCATAGCCATCTCATGTTTGTTGTAGTATAATATGTTTCAAAGCAGCTTTACAGGAAGGTATTGTAGCAACTGCAAGTCATTCTATATGCTCATAATATCCAGATTGAATAGTAATAGTGATATCACAATACCCGTCCACATCCATTCATGTGTGTTTTGTGTCTTGCAGCTCCCAAACAAGAAAAGCTGCTCTGTTTTTGGACAGTTCTTTTGCCTTTTGCAGAGTTCTCACTGGCATGCTGTCAAGATCCTGCCCCTAGAGAGTAGATTAATGATGGTAAGTCACGGAAAGAAAGCAGAGAGAGAGAGAGAGAGGAAAGGTACATAACATTAGTGCTGACTGTTTAAGAATGCTACACCGTGAGTCAAATTTACTTAAGGGTTACGCCACAGTAGATCAATATTTTAGCGGTCTTATTCACTATCCACCCACTGTCCAGTTTATCAAAGCACATTTTTGTATTGGACATGGAAGGTCATTCTATAAGTAAATGCTGTTATCTTTCCTCAAGAATGATAGAAGATTCCTTCCAAACTCAGGTTGCCCCAGAGGAGCAAGGGGATGTTCACACAGAGTGCGTCTGAAATGGAAGACGTAGCACTCAACGCAGAACACGAGGGTGTCAGGATGCGTTTTTTTTTAGAAGTGATGCAATAATGTAAACAACAGAAAAATAATCACACTTGCTATAGCATCATGACCTTGATAAAACTTGTGTGGCTGCTCAGAGAACGACAGAACATCCATTTGGGTTTACACCATCATCAGACGCAGATATAAATATGGGGAATACCACCAGCTGGTTAAAGAGCTAAAGATACATGGTCCTAGGTTTACCGTCAATAAAATACAACTGCCGTGCCAACTTGCTACTGTGAACAAAGCAGCAGCACTTGCCCCACCTCTGGGGTCTTCTGATTGGTCCACTGTTTAGGACCTGACATTGATGAGCAGTGGTGTTTGTAAAAACTGAAAATCAGGCATCTTAAAAGCATGGTCATGTTCCTGGGGCGCTAGGACCCACACAGAGCACAGGGTGAGCACCCCCTGCTGGCCTCACTAACACCTCTACCAGCAGCAACCTAGTTTCCCAGGTGGTCTCCCATCCAGGTACTGACCAGCTCAACCCTGCTTGTGTAGTGGTTAAAAAGATCAATATAACAGCATCAATATGATTCAAGTGGAATATAAAAGGGAAACCAGGTTTAAAATCAATAGGATTGATGCGACATGATATGATTGGTGTGGTTGAGTTTATTTTTGTTCTGAATTCTGTTAATTAACTTGGAAATAACATGATCAAAGTGGATTTCAATTAATATTTCAAATCCACTAGGGGAAAGTCAAAAGCTGCAGGTAGTACCTGAGATGAACAACACTATGTGTATCACTGTCAAGGTAGTGCTATTGTGTTGGAAGGAGGAGCACTTACTCGGAGTTTCTCAGAGAACCTCTTTATCCATCCAAATCAAGGTTCACATGGCACAGGCAGGAACACACATGTAGCAGGAGGGTTAGACGTACAATACCGCACGCTAGACTGGGAACAACACAGGGCTTTAGTAATAAGGGAATAAATGGGACAGACCTGGGATCAATATAACTAAACAGGGAACAACCTGGAAACAAATTACACAATCAGGACAGGAAGGAAACCAAACATGGGCATAAAAATGAACATGGAGCACATGGGGGAGGAAAACACAAGATGCAGACAGCAACACGACTCTGTCTTCTTTTATTAATATCTTTTTTCCCCCTTTCCAGGGTGCACCACTTAAAGTTAAGTACATTTTATTTGTTTGATGTGACAATATGATCAATTTAAGCATTTTAGATTAATATATATTAGTATTTATCACTTTATGAGAGGGTTTTTAAGTATTAAGGTGGCCAGATTTTTAACTGGGAACATTTCCTAGTTAAGTGGCCAAAATAGGATTAAAATCTCTCTTATTATGCACAATATATTATCCAAAAACCATTTGTGTGTGTGTGTGTTTTAAGTGATAGCTAGTGGTCAGAGGGCCAAACAGACAAACAATTGTCCATTTTCGGGGCAAGGATGTGAGTTAACCCAGTTCGGCCATTCCTGGCCCATGGATGACGAGTACAGCAGGACAGGATGTAAGTTCACATTCCCACCATCTAAGATTGGGCACCTCAGCAACTCCCAAAACCTCACTGAATACTGCAACAAAAGAAGGTCTTCTCAACCAAGCTCAAGAAAAAGCCAGTGATAGCTCTATTTATTTCTGTTCTTCTGTCACGAGTGGTTCAAGACAAGAGAAGACTTTAAGCGTAGATCTAGTTGTTAACAGTATCTTTATTAAACCAAACAATAAAAACACTGGCACTGAGATGGGAAACTCACTTTCTTATTTTAATTTTTTCTAATTCCATTCTGTTTGTTATTTTTCTTCTGATTGTAGCACATATGTTTGAGTTAAGTGCTGTTTATTCACCATCAACATTTCTTAAATGCATCAGAATGCATCCCAGATCAGTTTTTCACTACTATGCCTCATTTGGTCAAACACACAATCAGAAATAATTTGACACACAAAAACTAAATTGAAACTGAATTGAAATGAGTGATAGAATTACATATTTAATTAATCTGTTCTCTATTTATGAAGATTAAAGCACATTAATGCCTATGAAACTTTATCAATACTGTGCTTTCTATCAGTAGCATTTAGGCTGAAAGCTTGTTCCTGTATCTCAAATAGTGGAGCATGGAGCTAGCAATTGTGAAATCGATTCGCAGGGAACACACATAATGGCAAAATGCTATGTATGCATTAATGGTGAGTGTTTGTGTATGAATTACAGACAAGGCTAAAGGTATAGGTTCAGTGCTGTGCTGGCAGTTGAGTCATCTTTATGGTGATTAGTGTCTGTATTACACTGCAGTTCCAACATTAGACATGCATTGTGATGACTCACACACAGACTCCCAATGAAAACATTTGAGCTTACACAATGTCATGACATGTTGTATTTGGTTGTAGTTCATGTCTTTTGAACACAGACCCTTGATGCAACTAAAAGAAAACACAATTAGTCAGTTTCAGAATGATACCTCAATGTGAAACATGTCTAGACGTTCCCTCAAATTCAGATAAACAGAACTGTAATGATGCACACGCAGAAAGACATTTTCAGACATATGAAAGTATTAGATAAGAAACCCAAAAGACAGCATTGTTTAATCATCAAAAAATTAATTATGTTCTACAATTGTTCTTTAATGAACAAAATTATGAATAACCTTGCACCTTCACCCTTGAAAGAATTACTTTCTTTACATACTGAAAATATAAGACAAACAAGAGAGGTGATTGTGGAGCACAGAGTTACTGTTTTTTTTGTTATAGCTGTTTATAATTGGAATAATTTACCAATTAATATTAGACAGTATCCTACCTTAGAACAGTTAAAACGCTATATTTAAAAATATGTGACTCTGGACCACAAAACAATTCTTAAGTGTACATTTTTATCATATTAAAATCACCTGAGAGCTGTAAGGTTTGTTAGGATAGGACAATATTAGTGTCATGTTCTCATGCCTTGTCCAAATACCCACACTTGTGGTCTTGGCCACTTGGGAGCGTGTGCACACGACAGTTAGTAAGTGTTTAAGACTATCCAGATGCCAAAACGCAGTACCCTTAACGCACACTAAATCCACACTATCTTGAAAACCACTCCAGAGCAGTATTCAAGGCTTATTGTATCCCATCATGCATCATGCAAAGTTGGACACACACTTGTGGCCTTCATCCTCACTTGAACACTTGGACCAAATACAGGAAATACGTCATATAGTCAAGTGCAAAGAGCTTAAGTGTGTGTATTTGGACAAGGCTTCAGTCACCAGCCCAGAACTACATTTCCCAGCAGCCCGTCTGCTTCACACCTGTTACTGATCACCTAATTTCCCCATGCTATATATACACACTCACCTCGATCACTCATCAGCTGGTCTTGAGTTTACAAGCTTCTCAGCGGGTCTCTTGTATACCTGGGATCCTCTGCCATCCAGTGAAGGACTGAAAGTTTCATCCCAGATAAGACTGCTTACTCTGCTGCCGTTGATCACCTCAGTTTTGATTCTCCTATATTGGAAGCTTCTCCTCAGTTGTCTTAATAAACTTACCTGCTTGTTTGAATCTGCCTGTTTGCCTCCTTGATCAGCTGTGACAATTTGGCAGAGATACAACTATTTGAAAATCTGAAATCTGAGGGTTAAAGTTGTCCAAATCTGCTCTTACAATTGCTACAATTATACCCAGATGACTTTAGGACTGGTTTTGTACATCTTACATTGATGTTTTTGTAACATAATGTGTTTTGGTACTCTCCTGCCCAGGGACAGCAGATGAACATGGATGAAGACATGGGTTACTTCTATTAGTTCTGCTGTATTTTTATGGTTTTTTCTAGTGCTCCGGAGGCTCAAGGTGTAGGTGTACTAATAAGTGACTAATATTATAGTAATATGCATGCTAATAAGCAACTAGTTAAGAGACCCTAAAATAGTGTTACCGTGATGTTAGTGTTGATGTGTCAAGAGTTTGTGATCTGGGGTATGCATGGAGATTTTAATTGTGTGTGTACATATATCATGGAATGAAAAGATTATCTGTCATCTTTATGATTGTGTGGAACTATGGGCGGAGAGGCCATGTATTCCTGGAATAAATCTGAAACTGACAGCAGATGAAACTTCTGTTCTGGGGCAGTCTGTTAAATAATGAATTAACCAAAAAAGTGAAAGGGCAACCTATATTCAATATAAATAATAATAACACTTTAGTTTGACTGTCGGTTCTCACTATTAAATAGCATGCATATAACTAGCATTTTGGCTATTTATTAGTACATATTTATTCTGCATGACATATTATAGATCCCTTAATACAACCAATACCTGAACTTCACAACTAACTGACTAGCTAAAAACAGTAAGAGTGCATTGAGACAAAAATTGTAGCAAATAATTAGTGAGAACTTGTCCCCAAACTCAAGTTTGATAGTATTAAATAACCTGATTTCTTTGTAATTTAGTCTCTTTGGTTGTTAATTAGGCCCACATCTGTCCTGTTTCTTCCTGATTATGTTCTCTACATTTAAGCTCTCTGTTTCCCTCAGTGCTCTGTCTGGTATTGACATGAGGATGTTGTAGTTTTGTGGATTTCTGTGGATACTCCTGTAATTTGCATTAAATAATCTCATGGACTGCTTCTTAATCCTTTACTCAGTGCACTTGACTGAACAGCCAACACTTAACAAAACCACATGATGATAATTTGTCCAGAAAATAAAGAGGCATCCATTGATCAGCCATTGAAGTTCAGTGTTCATTTGTTCTTCCTACACCCATGTGGGATCAGTTATACTCACAAGAAATACTTCTGTTCCAAATGCATAAACCCTCTTTTATTTATTACTAACATCTCCATTTCTGCTGTTTCACTTGGCAATTTCTGAAAAGCATCTTTAACCATTTCCAATCTCCCAACACTGACTCTTGAAACTGCTCTTCTAGTTTGACCTCTCGCTCCATTTGTATTAAGAAAGTCTATTCTCATGACCTGCATATCAACAAATGAAGAAAGGATAGCAAAGATCAGAAACAATATGTTAAGAATAAACACCAAATGCACAAGTTTTATGTGCCACCTACTGGGCTGAGCTTCACAGCGTTACATGGTCTCTATGTCTTGTCTTGTTTTGTCTTGTCTAGGACTTTTATGTCACTTTCTGTTTCCTGTGGGGGTTTTTGGCAGTTTGTAGTCTGTTTGTTCAGTGGTTCTTCTTGATTATTCTCTCCAAGTGTGTCTTCCTATTTTGATAAGCTTGTGTATATACAGCCCTTGTGTTTCTTTTGTGCCTTATGAGTTATGTAATGATTGACTGTTGGTCCATGTTTCTGTTATTTGTTCTCTGTTTTTACTTTGTTGTATGTACTTGTTTATTTCATTTAATATCGAATATATTGAAAAAATTTTATTGCAATTGAAAAAGGTATATTAACAGTGTGGTTGTTTTTGTAGTGCTTAATTTTTAGGGGCTGAAATGTAACATTAGGTAATATTTAAATTTCAAACATGCATTCTCACACATTTTCATTATTTAAAAACTCAGTAATCCATAAACACCTTCCAGAGTTCACTTACAAAATATTTATTGTGTTTATGTGCAACCTCTTTAACAGGCATTTTTCGGTCAATTTTATTTTGCTCTACAAACACATCTTTTATATTCGTGCAGTTAACCAGAACCTTGCTGATCCAGACTGAATCACAAACTGACTCATTCAGGAAGCAGTAGGCCCAGGTTCTTTGGATCCACTCCACCTGTGTATGGCACATTGTGACACTTGAGAGGAACTCCAGGTCAACAAGCTGGAGCCACTGAAATAAAGCAGCCCTGATCTGGCTCTAGAATGAAGCACAGCAAGGTAAGTCAGGTATAATCTCCATGATATCCTGGATGTGCCTCCTCATTTCCTTCGTCTTTGGCATCCTTTTCTCCCAGGAAGAGCATGGTTAGCCATTGTGCGTGTCCTGGCATGGCAGTCTGAAATGCAGGCAGACAAGTGCTTGCTTCTCTCAGATCCTGCTTGAACATTTCTTCAACGGAAGTCCTGATCTCAAATAGTGTTTGACAACCAAAAGCCAGGAGAAAAACTCTTTCTTCAGGCTGTCATCAGTGCTAAAGGTTGTGTAACATACAACAACCATCTTTGGGGCAAATAGAGCGTGGATCTCCAGAGCCATCAGAAAATAGACCCCAGTGTGTTTTCCTAAGCCACTATCAGTTCTACAGTTCAGGGGTGATCATGGCTACAGGATGATGTAGGCAAGTATCATCCTCATCTTCAAGAAGGAAGAAGCCTTCTGGCGTGAAAAGGAATTCCTTATGCAGCGTGTACCTTCGGAGGACCGGAGCATCATGGATATATCCTGATTTACCAACACAGATGTCTAGGAATGCCTTGGTACGGTCACAGATGGCTTGGAGAAAAATGGATGGCAACAACTTTCTATGAATACAGCATTGTTTCTGTTGTCCAGCTGGTGAGCAAATCCAGATACAACATCCATTAAGTGCATGAGGAACTCTTTATAGTGGGTTTCCCAAAATGGGGTTTAAAACCTAAACAATCAATATTAAGCTAAAAATATAAAGTTATTTTATTTGTTTACTTGCATGGTTTGTGACAAGATCAAATTATTGAAAGATAAAAATAAAATGTCAGGGGGGGGGGGGGGTAAAAAGTATTCATACATTAGCAAATAATTAGCATCAAAGGTGCACCACTTACAAAAGGTTTGTGAATCCCTGCTTTAAAACACTGTTGAAACTGCTGCCATCTACTGGGCATTTCTTTTCACACCACTCTAGTAACTCTTTTACTATCTAGTTGTGGGGCTTGTTTTAACATAATAAATGGAAACCTTTAATTATTAGATTACAGTTGTTTTATTGACTTATGATTGGCCCCTAGAAGAGATGCTAACTTCTTGCTAGTGACAACTCTTCTTACTGATGCAAGGATGAGGGTCGCCTCCTGTCTAGCCGTCTCAACATGCCTTAAATTCTCTGCCTCCAGATACAGCTTATCTGCCAGAATGTACTTCACTTTCACATTTTTTATTATTCAGAGATATCTATAACGTGATCTGTGTTCTTCTTTAAGAGTTTCCCACCAGAAGAATGCAAAAGTGTGATGGCTGGTGAAAGTAACCGTTTGTTTAACTTTTAATTAAAGGTGCAGTGTGTAAATTGTAGCGGCATCTAGAGGTGATGTTGTGAATTGCAACTAATGGCTCAGTCCCCCTCTTACCTCTCTACCTTTAGAGAAATTACGGTGGCCGACACAGGTAAACAAAGGTAAATTAAGGAATTATATTTACTTTATTATTCAATAAAACTATATGTTATTGCAAACATTATTGTTGCTTGTTCATCAGTGTGTCAGTGTTTTATTTGCACATTGTAACATTGTGACGAAGGGCTACTGTAGAAACATGGTGGCGAATCCATGTAAGGGGATCTGCGGTGTAATGCAGATATAAACTGCTCATTATAAGTTAATAAAAACATAACGGTTCATTGTGTAAGGTCTTTATACACCTTTGAAAACATAGTTATGTATATTATATTGCATTTTTGTCAGTAGATCCTCCTAAATGAAACACTACCTTTAAGTAATAAACAGATGGTCAAGTGTGCATTACTGAAATTCAAATGTAGATTTTATTGGTAGAGTACAAATAATCTTTACTTAAAAGGCATTTTACAGCATTATATATATTTATTTTATTTACATAAATTTTTAATTTTAAAAAAAGTCTAAATACAACAATAAAATGTAAAATATATATTGTAAATGCTCTCTATGTGTGCAGGGAGAAAATGCAAGAGCAAATTCGCTGAAATAACCAAGCTTTCACACACACATGCAACCTGCTGAAACCTTTAGACAAACAACGTGGATCAATCCAATAAAGCATGTTTTTGACCATATATACTGACAATACTACAATATATTACAATTAGGGGTGTAACGATACGCGTATTCGTATTGAACCGTTCGGTACGACGCTTTCGGTTCGGTACGCGGTACGCATTATGTATACCGAACGGTTCGTTGGAGTAATTAATTATATTTGAAAAAAAAAAAAAAGAGAGAGAAAGAAATATAATGATATGCGTTCAACAAGGTAGCCCAATAACCCAAACAACGTAACAGGCAACGCCCCTGACACTCCCGAAGAAGAAAAAAACACCATCTTATATGTTTATGTTAGGCTACTCAGCAGGCGCTCGCTCACTCAGTACACGCTGAAGGCTCGTTGCAAAATAGCCAATGCGTTTAACAGACTAGAAATGAGAAGATCCTCCAATAACCAACAGGTCTGGTGTTTGGGTGCACTTTGGATTCCCTTTAAGCTATAATGGTGATGGCAAGAGAGTGGTGGATAAAAAAACAACGGTATGTCGCATCTGCAACATGACAGGGTACACCAGCGGGATTACAAAAAAAAAAAAAAAAAAACACCAGCGGGAATATCTGGGATATATGCGTCAGTACTATCTGGGAAAAGACGAAAAAAAGGAGAAACATGCACGCAGCAAACTATCCCTGCAGCATTTAGAAACTATAGCTTACAGGGAATCCAATCCAAACACCAGACCTGTTGGTTATTTTAGGATCTTATATTTCTGGTCTGTTAAAGGCATTCGACATTTTGCAACGAGCCTTCAGCGCGTGCTGAGTGAGCGAGCGCCTTAGGGGCCGTTCACATATCGTGCCTAAAAACGCATGGAAAACGCTAA
The DNA here is from genome assembly GCF_023724105.1 of Carassius gibelio. Classification (NCBI taxonomy): domain Eukaryota; kingdom Metazoa; phylum Chordata; class Actinopteri; order Cypriniformes; family Cyprinidae; genus Carassius; species Carassius gibelio. The sequence goes on from NC_068398.1 coordinate 47,192,712, forward strand.
GCGCGTCTTTCTCCTCCTTTCCAAAGCGCTTGGGCAGAAGCGCTCATGAGGCGTCTGTCTTTGCTAAGCAACAATGACGTGCTCTCTCCATGAGACGCGGAAATTTCAGCGAAGGATAAATGGATTTGCAGCTCTAAAAATCGCTTGCAGTAGCTCTGCTACTAAATTTATTTCAAAATTGCAATCCATATACAACTATGATCAGCTGATCCTTCATCTTGGCTGAGCTCTCAACGTTGTTACAGGAAAGGATGAAGCTGATTGGTTAGTTCTTGTCACATGACCCGCGGTGCGCTTGCGGCATTCTGAAAAGTTGAGATGTTTTTACATTTTGCTGTATCTAAAACGTATCGAACCGAACCGATCCGAACCGTGACATCAGTGTATCGTATCGTATCGAACCGAACCGTGAATTTTGTGAACCGTTACACCCCTAATTACAATACACATCACCATTGTTTCACTGCCACTGATTGTTCAAGAATGGTTCATTTAACTCAAACGTGCCAAAAAAAAAAAAAAAAACCAAGACACAAACACACTTTTCCAAACATCTGACTTCCTAAACCACATGTGCTCTAACTTATCGCCATCATCATCATCATACTGTCACCCAGAGGCCGTTTATAGTATTACAATAAAAATGGTAAACACAATATTAATTACTTTAATGCTGGAGCTGAGTTTTCCTAATTTGAAATTTGCAGATGTACCTTGATGCTTTCTCTTTAAGTTAGGAATCCAGGTGTCTCTTCCCCACTCATCTAAAAAAATAAAATGAATAAGGAATAATTTATTCACTAATAACAAAGTGTAGTTCTCACAAAAAAATTCTGTCATAGTTTTCTCACCTTCAAGTTGAAAAACCCAGTGTTTCTCTGTTCTGCCGAATACAAAAGAAGATATTTTGAAAAATGTTGGCAACAGTTTCTAGTGCCCATTGACTCCCACAGTATGTTTTTTTTTCTTCATACTTTGAAAGTCAGTGAAGTCCAGCAAATGTTTAATTACCACCATTCTCTAAAATACCATATTCTGTGTTCACCAGAACGAAGAAATTCATACAGGTTTAAAACAACTTTTGAGGTAAATGATGACAGACTTTTGGGTGAATTGTCCCTTTCATGTGACATGTTTTTCATTTTTAGCCATTTTTTCTGAGCTTATAATGTTCTCATACCAATCGCTGCTGTCTTCGAATCTGGTTGGCGCTTTCTACAGAGGAATTCAGCATTTTTACTCCACCTTAATGCCCTCTTGAAATCATCTAGGGATGAAATGTTGATGGAATTAGGAAATGTCATCGCAATTTATTTCAGTAATAATCCAAAAATATTCTGCCATTTATTGAACTTTACCAGTTTAGGCAAAAATACGGATTTTTCGTCTGCTCCATGTCTCTTCGTCAGGGACGACTTCTTTTTTTGCCCGTTTTGTCTAATTGTTTGGGGGCCAGTAACTATATTGTGGCTGAAATTCGTAAATAAAAAGTTAGTTGTTACCTAATTCGTTTTTCGTCTGCTCCATGTCTCTTCGTCAGGGACGACTTCTTTTTTTGCCCGTTTTGTCTAATTGTTTGGGGGCCAGTAACTATATTGTGGCTGAAATTCGTAAATAAAAAGTTAGTTGTTACCTAATTCGTTTTTCGTTTGCTCCATGTCTCTTCGTCAGGGACGACTTCTTTTTTTGCCCGTTTTGTCTAATTGTTTGGGGGCCAGTAACTATATTGTGGCTGAAATTCGTAAATAAATCAAAAGTTAGTTGTTACCTAATTCGTATAATTTAAACTTTCAATATAATATTTATGTAGGTTGGACTTGTGGATGGTTGTACCCCATTAACTTTGAATGTCCAGCATTCTGTTACAATTCCAACCAATGTTTCTTCTAAAAATTCTAGAATATAGTACATGCTAAGAAAAAAGAAAAGCAAAGTTAATTTAGTGAAAATGTCACCTATTCCACATTTCTTCTACAATATATGTGACCTTGAAGCGCAAAACAAGTCTTAAGTAGCATGGGTATATTTGTAGCAATAGCCAAAAATACATTTAATGGGTCAAAGTTATTTTTTAATATTTTTTTCTTTTATGTCAAAAATCATTAGGATATTAAGTAAAGAGCATGTTCCATTAAGACATTTTGTAAATTTCCTACCGTAAATATTAAACTTAAGTTCTGATTAGTAAAATGCATTGCTAAGAACTTCATTTGGATAGGGCCAAAGAGCTGGAGCTATCGATGCTGAGGCTCCAAACAACACCAGAAATACAGCAGCCCTGATCTGGCTCAAGTCAATGAACAAAGGGATAATAATGAGTCACAGCAAGGTAAGTCAGGTATAATATCCATGATATCCATGATAGTGTTCCTGTAGCTCAACTGGTAGAGCACTGCGCTAGCAAGCAAGCGCAAGGTTGGGGGTTCGAATTTAATTTAAAATTTTATATCCTGGATATACCTCCTCACTTCCCTCATCTTTGGCGTCCTGATTTGCTAACACAGATGTCTGTGAATCCCTGCTTTAAAACACTGTTGAAACTGCTGCCATCTACTGGGCATTTCTTGTCACACCACTCTAGTAACTCTTTTTTTTCTATCTAGTTGTGGGGACTTGTTTTTAAATTTTAAATTGTCTGCCTTCAGATATAGCTTATCTGCCAGAATGTACTTCACTCTTCAGCGGTTTTATTATTCAGAGATATCTGAATATCAGAGAGATATTTTCCCACCGAAAGCATGCAAAAGATGGATTGTGAAAGTAAACATTTGTTTGTAAACTTTTAATTAAGTAATAAACACATGAAAAAGTGTGCATTACTGAAATTCAAATGTAGACTATATTGATATAGTAAAAAGAATCTTCACTTAGAAGGCAATTAGCAGCATTATATATATAAATTTTTAGTTACATTAAATTTGCATTAAAAAAACTAAACAATAAAACAAAAATAATATTGTAAATGCTAAGTTTCTAATTGTATGAGTGTTGCAATGCTCAATTTATTGTCTACTGAAATATGCTGGGATGGTCAGGTAACAAGGAGATCAAAGCACATCTCAGTTCTCACAAACATGTCTTCTGTATACTTAATAATAATGAAGGATATAACTAGGAGAAAATGGTAAGATTTCTTTTCTTTTTCTTTTTTTATACTTTGTCAGTGACAAGCCAAATCAGTCAATTGTATTTACACTGCAATAAATATGGGCCTATCTGAAAAAAAAAAAAAAAAAAGAATGGGCCTATCGGGTTCCACTAAAATTAGTTAAAAGTTGTTCATCAGCAAAACTGCATAAATTTATTTTGAATTGTTTAAAACAATTTAAATACTATCTGGCCAGTGTAAAAGAATGAGATCAACTCTACTCCTAACTATATCGGAGAACAACTTTGAACCATTTAGTTTTTATGGATAAGGATACTGGATCATTTTTAGTAATAAAAATGAATCTGTATGGCACAAATGGCACATGGTGTCACTTGAATGGGAATATGCATGGTAATTATATGTAGATGAAGTTATGCATTGTAAAACTAGGTGTTGTAAGCTCATATGTGGTGATTTCGGGGAGAATTCATGGTGGAGATCCACGTATACACAACCTTCCCCTGACTGAGATTTTTAAAGGGATTTTTATGCAGGTTCTGGTGTATGCATGGTTTTATAAATCTGAAACATTTTGTGCGTATGCAAAATCTAGCTTTTGTGCTTACGTACACTTTTAGAGTGAAATCTACAGAGAGTTTTATAAATGATGAACCAGATGCAGTCATATTGGAGATACTTGTTTTTCTACTAATTTTTGAAGTCTACGTTCTCATCCACACAAAGCCAGAGCTTTCTCTATCCGATCTTTTTGTAGTTTTCTGATTTATCCACTCTGGGACCCAGTTGAAAAAATAAATAAATAGCAGTTTGAGGCTTATAAAACACTGGATCCATCTGGACAAAACCCCAATACATTACAAAATCTTTACATTTATAGCTAAACGTGTCTATGTATCCATGGTGCCTAAACCATGGAAAAAATGTGTGGATGCTGCCAAATCATATAGAGAAGGATTAAGCAGGAAAGGGCATAATTTTTTTGACAAACTTAAGTTAATAGGTGGTGATTATCCCTGCGATTTGTATTAAAGATATTAACCTAATATTTCACCTACCTGACAAGAAATGATAAGAACAAAAATGATTGTTGTCAAGATTCTTGCCCAGGAAATCCTGGTTCAGTGTAGCCAGCCACAAGCACATTCTCTACCTATTGGCAGACAATTTGAATCAGGTGTGTTGGATTAGAGAGAGACATAAGTCTGGACTTGGGTTCTCTAATCAATTCTCCATCAGGCCAGCATAAGAAATTAAGTCAACTTTTGTTTTTTTTTAAACAGTACATGGCATGTTAGGTTCCTGTGTACACTGAAAACTAGGGATGTGCCGAATGAGGCTTCTGAAGCAGTGAGGCTTTTACAACAAATACCGCTGATGCTTCGAAGCATTTGACACAGTGCTCTACCTCTCCATCTGGTGGTCAATAAAAATTACTACACCACCTGTATCATTTAGAGCAGTGGTTCCCAATCTTTTTTAACTTGCGGCCCACACAACCAAACACATATGTTTGCGTGGCCCACTGCAAAAAAAATTAACTGACCCCGCTACTGTTGGGTTAATAACTTAGTACTCAGAAGCTAGATTGTTAACTGTATTTATTGAGTGAACAGGCAATGAACAGAAAATAACTCGGGCTGACACTGCTCAGCAAAACTCGAAAACCAGATCCAGGCAGAGCTCGGCAGCGGATAGACAGTCAGCTCGAATAGTGGAAGCATAGTTACAGTTTAGTATTTACTTAATTATTCATATGAATTTTTACATACATTTTTACATATATTAACAAAATATTTATTTATTTTAATTGTAATTGGCGGCCCACCTGCAACACCACCACAGGTTGAAAACCACTGATTTAGATGTTTTGTTCAGTGGGATGTCATCATAAGGTTTAATTGTCTATTTAATAAGCATATGTGTCATAACAAGGTTGACATATGATACAATGACAATACACACTTTATTTTCATCAAACTTGTATCTTTTCAAATAAATCAGACCTACGTCATTTTTCATTACATCATTTTTTAGTCTAGTGTCACGTGTCATTGAGGAAACAAAAATTTGTTTTCACAGGTCAAATGACAGCCTCATTTCAAGCAATTGCTCTGGAACACTGTTTTGAATCACTAGAAAAACTACAATTACTACCAAAACTCTACCCATCCCTATTCAAAATGTATTAAAAGTATTGCAGAGTAAACCCCTGAAATAAACCAAGCATCAACACATGTACACTGCTGAACCCTTTAGAGAAACAATGTGTAGATTATTGTTGGAAGAGAAAACCTCAATCCAGTAAAGCATTTTTACTGACTTCCCATTAAATCCAGAAGGTACTTAGAAATGGAGTATGAGCTAGTAATTAATGTAATGTAAAAATCTACATTTGTCCAGAAAGAAAATATTAAAATACACTTCACTACTGTTCCACTGCCAATGATTCTTCAAGCATGGTCCATTAAACTCAAACATGTGCAAAAGATGCATTTTATTTTAAAAATGCAAATATTTTAGAATATCTTTCTTTGTCTATTCCTGCTAGTGAATTAATTTCAGCTCAACGATTTGATTCTAGCTCAGCCGATTTATTTGCTGGAGCAAAGAGCACTGAAGAAATGCAAAGTATTGCTAACAGTTACTTTATACAGTATGGGATATTCGTTCATGGACTTTATGTAGTGATAAAGCAGTGGGCAATATGTTTTTAAATTGTAATACCCACTGATTTGTGTGCTATGGTAGTACAGTAGGTGGCCAGCCTATCTGGGTCTTACCGCCGCGGCACTGTAATTCAGTCGCGTGTTGAAATCATTCGCGAAACTACCGCCAGGTGGCGCAAAGGGACGGATTGCGAAATGAATGTAATTATAAAATGAGATAGCAGTAAAAAAACAACAATAACATTATGATATAACATTGTAACATTAAAAAAAAGAACATACAATTTGTTAATTTTTAAAATGTAGGATAGTCTTAGACAACAGTCTAGTAAACAAAAATTTAAATAAGACCTTTACACAAAGGATCATATGTATGCTATTTTTATTAAACAGTAAATAAATATAAGGCCTATATATATATATATATATATACATATATATATATATATATATATATATATATATTATATATATATATATATAACAGGGTCAGCTACACAAGGAGCTTAAAATGTCGTCTTGTTGTGTTGTTGGTTGCCAGAATCGACGGAGAACAGGCAATTTGAAATTTTATCGGATACCTGCTGCCACTGCCAGACAAAAAAACGATGACAGCTGTGGTTAAACGCAATAAAACGAGCGGACTGGACAGAAACGATCATCAAAAATGCTCGCGTATGCAGCGCACACTTCATATCAGGTAAGTTAATGTAAATAAACTATTGTCTTTTCGTTGGTACGGTATGGATTATAGTTTGGTTAAGTAACGTTATCTACAGATTTCTCATAATGCTACATGACTTGGTCATAGTTAGCGAACTTAGTTTGTAGCTCAACTAGCAGTTTGCTAACGTTACATAAACATACAAGTTGGTGTCGTCCCCCTTTCAAACGTTGCAAGTCTTGCAGTTGTAGAAAGGGAGATGATACAGTGAGAAGGTACAGGTGTGTGTTCAAGTAGTTTTAGCAACGATTTGCTAACGTTAATTACCCTCTACAGCCGCGAGAGGGCGCTCTATGCTGCTCAGTGCTCCTGCAGCCTACCCCAGAGCGCCCTCTCGCGGCTGTAGACGGTAATGTTTTCTCTTGGTTCAGAATAAATGCGACTTCATGCGTCATCATGATGTATTTTTGGACTGATGCAACTTATACTTAGGTGCGACTTATAGTCCGAAATATACGGGTAACATTATTATTATTATTATTATTTATTTTGAGAGTAATTGACACAGACTAGAACTTTAATGTTTCACCAAATTCAGCTCAGATCTTCAGACTCGTCTGACTCACGTTACTGTATAACTGGCCAGACTTACCTTCCCATAAAATCCTATTTAAATTTTATTTCATAAATGTAACTATATTTATTTCCACTTCACTGTTATCCAAGGAGACAGAACTATTTGCACTGTATTTATCAGTGGGACAATATTCATACAATACTACAACCTAGAAATAATTTGCAGGTCGCAGCAGCACGAATTATGTGCCCATCTACATCTGATTAAAATATTATGCTAATTAACAGTGAGTGGTAGTTTCAGACATTACAGTTCTTCACTCACACTGACTCTTATTCTGCCTGAAAGAATGAAAAGACAGAGTTGAAGGTGGAGCGATTCGACCAATCAGATGAAAGGAGCGTTTCAGCTCCGCCCACAAGTGCGAATTAAATATTGAAGCCATAAACCGAAATGATCAAAACGTACACGGACCAACTGTCTTGTCCATGTTCTCTCACTTGAATCCTCTTTTTGAGTATTGAGTCTCTTGTCTTTCTTCAAGCCCCGCCTTGTTCACGCAGTGATTGACGTGGCGGGAAGGGGCGGAGACGTGATCGGCTCGGAATGCATTTTCAATGTGCACATTTAATTTTGCTCCATTCATTGCGGGACATTGAATGAAAATGCAATCGAAGTGTCTTGACTGTGAGTGTTAATGCAATTAAGAAAAATATCATTTGAATGATAATTTTGCCACAGTTTTTGCTTGAACATGTTATACATATCTAATCATATCTGTAATACATTTTCATTTTAATTATGCAACTTATAAAGTGTTATAATTAGTATTCATTGTACATATTAAAACTAGTGTATGAAATGGCAAATGAAAATTATGTAATTTAATTTTCATTTTCATTTTGCACCAAACGTTGCACAAATGTATTGGAAAATGTAAATGTAAATACAGAAATGCATTGCCATTTTTCATATTACATTACAAATTGAATATTGCTACCCAGGGGCGGCTTTAGGGGTGGGCTAAGGGGGCTGGAGCCCCGAATGTTTTCAGTAAAGCCCCGAATGCTTTTATTACCACCATGCCATCAATGAGTTTTCATGCCCAATAAACTAATTTATATTAGAATTTAAATAATAATAAAAAAATCTCTGGACTCTCAGGTCTACAGTGTCTGTCAATTTACATGTTGTCATTCACAACCGACGAAAACCGCCCACTGAGTCTAGTGCTTCTGACTGACATGGCCAAACCTGGCCAACCATCGATGAGCGTACGATCAGCCAATGAAATGAGATCTTTTGGAGGCAGGTGGTCTGTTGGTGTATAGTATTTTACTAGATCAATTTATTAGAAAATTAAAATAGATATTTCGAAATTCTTCAAAAAGAGCAAGTAAAACTCCCCCAGGCAACACTTGAATGCCAAGATACATCAGCTTCAGGTATCTGTACATTTTAATCATAGTATTATATTTCTTTTTCGGTTTTAAATAGTCTCTGATTTAATGTTACATTTTGAACATCTAACAGTTAACGGTTGCGCAGCACAGTCTTTAGGACACACACACACACACACGCACATGCACACACACACACACACACACACACACACACACACACACACAGAGAGCGGTTATAATGTTTGGTTAGCATGGTCTGTGGCAGACTTTTCATGTCAGGGCAACAATGCAATAAACAAGATAACAAGAAAAGACATATTTCGCCAAGGAAATGGTTCCAAACAAAGCATGTTGTTGTGCTCTGCAGCAACACACAGCGGTGTTTACTGAATAAATTTGCTTGAGTAAATGATCCACTGACCCGTTCATAAAAACAGTTGCTTACTTTTTTCTGAATGAATCATCCGTTTCTAAAGAATCCATTGATTAAATGACTGACCGACTCACTCATTAAGGCAGTGGCATGCCGCCACCTAGTGGCAAAGTACCATTAATTTTTTTTTTCATAATTTCATATTTCTGTATTCCAAATTTTATATTTGATGGATTTTTCTGGGCTAAGCCCCGGATCTCCACTCACCCTAGAACCGACCCTGTTGCTACCCATATGCTTCCATAAAAAATTAATGTAATGGGCTTGTATCTGCATTGCTGTTTTCATCCTGGCCTGCAGGGGTCACACTCCTTGAGTATTTCTTGCAGTATTCATGTTCCCTCCAGAACTGCAGATGCTTCTTGCACTGAACTCTAGTCTCTCTGCTCCTCCAGAGGTCGCCATCGCCCTGTACCATGTTCAGTGTTCTACTCATCAGCTTTGATTCCTCACACCTGTGTTTGACCCTTTATAAGTCTTTTCCCTGCTATTGTGTTCAGTCATGACCCTATGCTTCCTGTGTATTCAGTTGCCAAGTGAAGTTTGATTGTTCTTGTATTTTTGGACCTTTGTGTCTTTTTTTGTTTTAGGGTAGCTAAGTTTGCTACGTTTAATTTGTACTTTGTTTTCTCTAGAAAATATTTTTTTGTTACTTTTGGAAGATTCAAGTCCCTTGGCTCCTTTTCTCTTGGGTTTAACCGCTTAACCCACACCCTGACGCAGGCATCCTGAACTCCCCTTGTTTGCATGTGTCAATGTTTACAAATAGATTAAATGAAACAGGACAAATTTAATCTTGACAAACAATATATCATTATAAAGATCTAAGCCTCAAGCATCGATGACGGATTGCTGTTTTTTCAATGAAAAAGAATGTGTTTGCTAAATTTGTGTAAGCAGTACACATCAATACATTAAGAATAAAAATGCAGAACATATCAGATTCATCGTAATAAAGATTCATAAACTTAGAAAGGTAAGGGTCCACTGAATGACATCTCATGGAGCACGTTTAGTCCAAAGAAGCAATAACGTTGTAATATGGACCATAATTCCTTTGCTTACGTTTCAGTTCTTCAGGGAAAATAATTGTTTGTGTCCATTGTGGAATCACTCACGCTCAGAAACTGCGTCTTGTTAGTTAAAAAAAAACAGCATGGTTTTGTTGCGTACTGTGTCACAAACCAACTGAGAAGATCAACAAAAAAAAAAAAAAATTTAAAGATAGACGGAAGATTGTTTATCAGATTGCTCTGATGCACCTGTCTTTTGATGGAGGCGAAACTTATGTTGAATGTGCCTGTATCTGCATGATTACCATCTGTTTAAGTGGAAATCAGCTCACTATTACTCTGTAATCATGGCTATCAATGTGAACGGCATCTATATGAATAGACTGGGCCGCATTAATCCACAAAAAAAAAAAAAAAAACACTTGTAAAGATTATTAGAAAAGGATACATAAATATACATAGACATGAAATAGATAAAAATACATATATAGATAAAAAAAAAAAAAAATTTGGGACAGTATTCTCTACTTGATTTTTCCAACGAATGTCAAGAAGGGTTGCCAGATTGCATAAAATCTCTGGACAGACCCTTGAAGAGAGTATCTTATTTTCTCTACTGCATAATCTCCTTAACCCTTAGGGGACTAAGCCCTTTTTGGTCCGTTTTCTCTATTTTTACATTTCGGCTTATAAACCATATGTAATGAGGATGGACCACCATGTATTTGGTATCAATGAATTCAGAAGACCCTAAGCTACCATAAGCATGCATGCAATATGTCTATAAAGGAAGTATGAGTGAAAAATTGTACAATAAACTAGAGAATTTCAAAGACGAAAATGAGATTTTTGTCATTTATTACTGAAAATCCTACCTCACACAACAATAGTTAAAAGTTTTTGACCCAAAAATATATTTTTCAAACTCTTTGCTTGACAGAAATGGGTTATTGTTTAATCAAATGTGTAAAGAACAATTAAATAATTAACTTTTTTTAAAAACAGTCCTAGGCATGCCAGTGAGCAAAGAAACGCCTCTCCAGGCCTTTCCAGTAATTGTTCCAGAGCTTGTTCTGCCGTAAATCTTTTACTGCTTGCCATTTTGATAAAACAATTCTGTAATAATGCTGTATCTCTCTCGAATTTATCTCTTTGTGCTCGCTAACACTCCGATCGCTTTCTGCTTTCTCCACGTGATGCTGATTCTCCGATCGCTCGAATTTAGCTCTTTGTGCTCGCTAATACTCCGATCGCTCTCTGTAACACTCCGATCGCGTTCTGCTTTCTCCACCCTGATGCTGATTCTCTGAACGCTTATTGATTACATGTCTTTTACTTTAGTCCAGCCAGCTTTTACAAGGCTACAGCAGAGCTACAGAGTCCTCTGAATCGCTAGAAGACATAACCTTCCTCTGATTGGGTTAGAAAAAGACTCCTCCCAGCGGCAATTTTTCCATTGGCTGTTGCGTGTTGAATCTGCCTAGCACAATCGTTTTCATTGGCCTGTTTACGCAGTGGTATTGCGCAATAAGGGAAGTGTTTAATATACAAACTGGACACCGCTGTTTTCAGCGGAATCTGAGGAAGACGGCAAAAAAAAAACGCATCTCTCTAGCATTAATAGTTTTTGAGATAACTACACATTTGTAAAAGTATGCCATTTTGGGCGGTACCGCCCAATCCGTCCCCAGAGGGTTAATCCAATGAGAAAAAGTGGGAGGAAGAGAGTCCTTCCATTTAAACAATATTAATCTTCTGGCAAGAAGTGTGCAAAAGGCCAACATTTTACAATTATAGCAGCTCAGGTGCATGTTCTGTGGTGTAACACCAAATAAAGCAAGAAAAGAGATGGTTTTATTGGGAATCCTATTGTTTCTGAAAATGCGTCAAAAATCAATCTCCAAAAATTATACAAACTTGGGCATGTCCAGAACATGTGTAAAAGGCTTGCAGGAGCTTGCCTACATCTATCACAAATAGGATCTAATTCTGGTCTGAATTTAGATAACCTAACCTTCGACCAATGGAGTCGATGTACCACCTTAAATTGTACAACCATATGACGTTGACAAATAGATGATGAATAGATCCGTTTAATAATTTTCTGCCACATTGTCTCTGAAATTCGTTCGTTCAAATCTTTCTCCCATTCATTTTTTAGGTAATCTAAATCTGTCAGGCAATGCTGAATCAGGAGATTATAAATTATACCAATGGCTTGTTTTGGATCTTTCCCTTTTACTAACTTAAAAATAGAGTCTAATAGAGATGCAGGAGGATGTGAAGGAAAACAATCAGTATGTGAAACCAAAAAATTCCGTACTTGCAAAAATCTAAAGAAATGGGACCTGGGAATCTTAAATCGATTAACCAGCTCATCAAAAGATGCGAAGGTGTTCTCAATATAAAGATCTTGTAATGTACAGATCCCACTCTTAACCCAGATATCGAAGGCTTTATCTAATATTGAAGGAGTAAACATAAGGTTTTTACTTAATGGGGCACATAAGAAAAGGCTACGGAGAGCAAATGATTTTCTAAATTGATTCCAAATTTTCAAGGATTGTGACACTATAGGATTAGAGGAATAGTGAGAGGCAGGTTCAGGCATTGGAAGTTCAGAGCATATTAAAGAGGATAAAGAGACAGATTTGCAAGAGATTTTCTCCAAATTAAGCCATTTAGGGGTGTCAGAGCTATCATTATACATCGTCCAATAAGACAGTCCTCTAATATTGGCCGCCCAGTAATAAAACATAAAATTAGGGAGTGCCATGCCACCTAAGGTGTGAGGCTTTTGTAATACACTTTTCCGAATCCGAGGATTTTTGTTGTTCCAGATAAAGGCTGATACAAGTTTATCTATGGAGTTAAAAAAGTATTTGGTCAAAAAGATAGGAAGATTTTGAAACACGTATAGGAACTTAGGCAATACATTCATCTTAATAGTATTAATTCTACCACTTAAAGAGAGGGGCAGCAGGTCCCAGCATTTGATATCCCGTTTCAGACCTTCTATCAAGGGCAGGAGGTTAGCTTTATAGAGGTCCTTGTAATTATGTGTTGCCCAGATCCCCAAATATTTAATCTTTTTGGTGGTAACTTTAAAAGGAATCGAATAGGGAGAGATAAGTGAAGCAGCTGCATTGATTGGCATTAACTCGCTTTTTTGAAAATTTATTTTATAGCCAGAAATCTTACTGAATCTTTCCAAAATGTTCATTAATTTAGGGAGACACGACAGAGGATCTGATAAATACAAAAATAAATCATCCGCGTAGAGCGAAATTTTGCACTCCACATCTCCCCTATGAATTCCTTTAATAAAAGTGTCTTGCCGCACAGCTACAGCCAGTGGCTCGATTGCGATGGCAAATAGAAGAGGGGATAGCGGGCAGCCTTGCCTGGTTCCTCTTTGTAAACTAAATGGGGCAGATCAATGATTGTTAGTGAGAAATGCTGCCATTGGGGAGGAATAGAGAATCTTAACCCATGATATAAAATTAGGACCAAATCCAAATCTACCTAGAGTGTAAAAGAGGTAGTCCCACTCCACCCAATCAAAAGCCTTTTCGGCATCGAGTGATATCAAAATCTCTGGTATGTCGGGTGAGGAGGGACTGTAAATAATATTTAAAAGATTCCTAACATAAAAAAAGAATAGCGATTCTTTATGAAGCCAGTTTGATCTGTGGAAATAATGGAAGGAACAAGCGCCTCAATACGTCGGGCTAGCAGTTTCGCAAGAATCTTAACATCAGCTGCACTGAGAGGGATTCTTGTCTTTCTTCAAAATAAGACAGATAGTTGCTTCATGCATCATGTGAGGGAGAGAATTTGAGGACAATGATTCTTTGAATACAGTGAGGAGCAGAGGGGCAAGTACGTCTGAATTTTTTTTAAAGAACACGGATGGATAGCCATCTGGTCCTGGGGACTTGCCATGTTGCATACTTTTAATTGTGTCAATAATCTCTTCTACTGAAATTTCTTTCTCTAGATCGGATACCAAATCTGAGTCTAACTTAGGAATATCCAGGTTGTGAAAAAACTTATCAATGGCAGATTTATCGTCTGGTGGTTCTGAAGTATAAAGGGGAGCATAATACCGACGAAAACATGAGTTAATCTCCATATGTCCACATGTTTTTGACCTTGTTCATCATTAATCTCCAATATATACTGATTAACCGTCTTCTGACGCAACTGATGTGCAAAAATTTTCCCAGCCCTCTCTCCGTACTCATAAGAAACATGCCTGGATTTTAATAAAAGGTTTTCTGCTTGACGAGTTGAGAGGAGATCAAACTCCGTCTTAGGCAACAGACGATGTTTAAGTATATACTCAGAAGGTGAGTGGCTGTATATAATATCTAATTTCAGAATATCGTCTGTCAGCCGCCTAAGACGTTTGATGGTGGCTTTCCTTTGCATTAAACCATAAGAAATGATCTGTCCCCTCAGATAAGCTTTCAATGCTTCCCAAATTGTTAAGAAAGACATGCCCCGGGGTCTTATTGTGGGATAGAAAGAGATCAATCTCTGATTTAATAAATGAGGTGGTGGGTATCTACATTGGAAATTCGGGAGAAAGTATGGGTGAAAAAAGTATTATCATCCCAGTTTGGGGCATAAATGTTTACTAAAATAACAGGGAGTCCATACAATCTTCCCATCACAATGATATAGCGCCCCATGGGATCTGAGTCTATATTGGACACCACAAATGGTATATTCTTACACACTAGAGCCGCGTTTCCACCGTAGGAACTTTACCCAGGAACTAGGGACTTTGGCCTGGTACTTGGTGTGTTTCCACCGCAGGAACAAGGAACTAAATAAAGTTCCGGGTAAAAAAAATGCCCCTCAGAAAGTCCCTGCTGGCGAGGTGGTACTTTTTCAGAGTTCCGGAACTTTCGGGGGCGGGACTTTGGCGCTAAACATTCTGATTGGTTGAGTTCACGCAGCATTGGTTGAGTTCAACCACCATTTATTCAGATCAACATTTTCAAAATATTACTGTTATTGTGTCCTTAAATGTAATTTTAAAAGTATTTCAGGCGAGAATGTAGTTGTTTAAAACTCAAATCTGTTGTTTATTTATAAAGACAGCGCCTATTTAAAAATGTGTTTCAGCGGGAGCTCAGTCCTCATGTATCCGCCGAGAAGCAGCCTCACCTGGGATAGACCTTCTAATATGTGCCGCTGGCTCTGATATCTCTTTAGTGGTTAAACATAAAATATAATTCAGCTGCGGGGTAAATCTAAGAGGTTTTCTTTGGTCTGTATTCAATTTATCTATATGTTAAAATGAAAATAAAAAAGGCAAGTCTATATAATATTTCGTTTCATTGTAATGGCTGTATATAACGTTACACATATCCCTGAACTAAGTACATTTCTGCAGCTGTTATTATGTTTAAATGAAAACGAAAGGAGGCAGTGGTATTTTATATCCTTTTTCGTGTTATTGTAAATATACTGAGGGGAAAATTTCAGTAGCCAAAGCGATCTGAGTTCACGCAGCATTGGTTGAGTTCAACCACCATTTATTTGGATCATTTTCAAATATTACTGTTATTGTGTCATGAAATGTAATTTTAAAAGTATTTCAGGCGATAATGTAGTTGTTTAAAACTCAAATCTATGGTTTATTTATAAAGACAGTGCCTATTTAAAAATGTGTTTCGCCGATCTCTGAGACGGAGAGCTCCACTTGATCAGCGGGAGCTCAGTCCTCATGTATCCGCCGAGAAGCAGCCTCACCTGGGATAGACCTTCTGATATGTGCCGCTGGCTCTGATGTGTCTTTAGTGGTTAAACATAAAATATAATTCAGCTGCGGAGTAAATCTAACAGGTTTTCTTTGGTCTGTATTCAATTTATCTATATGTTAAAATGAAAATAAAAAAGGCAAATTTATATAATATTTTGTTTCATTGTAATGGCTGCATACACATATCTCTGAACTAAGTACATTTCTGCAGCTGTTATTATGCTTAAATGAAAACCAAAGGAGGCAGTGGTATTTGATATCCTATTTCGTTTTATTATAAATATACAGTAGGGGAAATTGCAGTAGCCAAGACGAGCTGACTGAAGTTATCAAGTATAATATAGATATATGGTATATAGTTACTGCTGTTTATAGATTTACCGGACTTGCGTCGTTGCGGACATCACACTCCCCAGTCGAATGCACAAAGTCTGAACTAACTACCGATGATGCACTTCCAAAATCAGCATACTTTATTTTTTTTTTTATCAGCGGTACTTTGTATTGAAAAACGCGCGCGGACCTGCGTCACCAGTCATTTGCCTAATCTACCCGGTACTTTACACCACGGTGGTAACGCAGAAAGCAACAGGTCTGGGGGGAAAAAAGTTCCTGGGAAAAAAGTTCCTGGTAATTTCGGTGGAAACGCGGCATAGGATTGCTGCCCCCCTCGTCTTGGAATTAAATCTGGAATGGAATGTTTGCCCTATCCATCCTCCTGTTAGTCTAGTCTGGTCCGCCACCCGGAGAGAGTCTCCTGGAGAAACGCTATGTCAGCCTTCAGATAATCTAGGTGCAAGAGAACCTTTTTCCGTTTCACAGGATGATTTAAAGATTTCATATTCCAACTAATAAAATTAATCATGCACCCTGCATTTCCCACTGAACTGGTGTTAGCCATTCGGAAATTTAGTTAAGGGAACACTGAGAGCACAACCCCACAAGATATGACAGTGAAATACTAAAAATAAAATAAAACAAAACAACAAAATAAACCCTTCCAGAAAGTCAAGTCTGATAAGACCCCTAACCCAACCACCTAGATGAACCTGGTGGCTGTAAAACCCATTGTAAGATGTGCCATACATTATATTATGGCAAAGGAGAACCAATTTAGTGTCAGATAATGAACCAGCTTCCATCTAGCTTTAAAAAAAAAAAAGTGATTTTTTTTTTTTGAAAAATTGAAAAAATATATATGTATAGACACACTCATTATATATATATATATATATATATATATATATATATATATATATACACACATACAGAAAAAAATTAATAATAATAAATAAATACAAATAAATAAAAAGCGCTTCACACTGTAGCATCAGCAACATCGAGCAACATCAGTAAAATATTATTACTGCATCCATAAGAAGGACAATTGCCATCGAACATTACCGTTTAGATGAACCAAAGGGTCCCAAGTTGAACTCTTATTACTAGTATTGAGCCAAGGTAAGTGAAATTCCTGCACTCTCAGTTTTAAAAAAAAGAAAGTCTTAAGTGTATATATATATTAATAGTACTTTACTATAATACTAAAGCAAATGCCACAAGATGAAGAATTGGTCCTTTGGTCTGTGTCGACGTAAAGAAAAGGCAAAGTCCAAAACAAAGTAACGTTAGTAGAATGGCATATTAAATTCACATGTTTGATGTTTACTCTCCTTGAATCGTGAACTTCACGTAAGCCATTGCTTTCTCCGGGACCAGAAATTCCTTGTTATCACCCTTGTAGGAGATTCGGAGACAGGCTGGGAACATTAGCCCGTAACGAACATCACGTCGGCCTCGAAGAAGGTTCCTGACATTGTTGAAAGCGGCCCGTGCTCTGGCCACACTTGCGGTGTAATCTGGGAAGATGGCTATCGGTTCACCTTTATAACGAAGTGGGCCTTGTTCTCGGGCTCGGCAGAGAACTTCAACGCAGTCCTGGTAATAATGGAGCTTCGCGACAATTACCCGGGGCTTTCCGTTAGGCTTTTTAGGCATCAGGCCTCTGTGTGAACGGTCGATTAGGATGTCTTTCTCCAGGTTTAAAACTTACTTCAGCAGCTTAGAGACAGCAATGGTAGAGCTCGAGCCGGTCTCCTCTGGAATCCCCACAAAGCGTACGTTACATCTCCGCATCTGTCCCTCTAAATCGTCATTTTTTTCCTTCAAGTTAGCAAGCTCTGTTTAAAGTTCTGCAACTGTCGACTGTAATGAAGTGATCTCGTCCGACCATGATGATATTCCTGTCTCCACATCGTTGATACCAGCCTTCATGTTATCGATTTCAGCACGTACCGCCGCCGTATTGTTCGCAATTTCCGATTTGACTTCTTTTAACTCATTCTTAAGGAAGCTAAAATCTTCAGCAAGAGCATTTTTAAGTTCTGCACGGATGTAAGAATATCTGCTTTCCAATCCGTGTCCATCACCGACTTTGACTGCGAAATAGGGGGGGAATCAGCGGGGGCGGCACTGGCTTGCGTCGAGGCTGTCTCCGGCCTGGTGCTCGCAGGGCCACTGTATTTATATTTATGCAGGTTAGACGCCATTGCAGAGACTGATACGGGTGGCAGTTGTTCAGAGGGGTGTCACGAATATTAGAAAACGGCGTCCACAATAAATTCAGCGAAAATGCGCTATAAAATAATAATTTTAAAGGAAGCTAGACAGGAGCTAAGCTACACACGTCTTACTCCATTGAATGCTCATTAGCGCCCCCTCTCTCAACTGCTATTTGTACCCAAAAATACACATGAATTAGACGAAATGACTGACAACATGGGCACTATTTTCTCAAATACATTAGAAGCTGTTGCCCCCATAAAATTGAAAAAGGTTAGAGAAAAACATACTGTGCCCTGGTATAAGAGTAATACTCACTCTCTCAAGAAAGAAACTTTTAGTCTTGAACACAAATGGAGAAAAACTAACTTGGAAGTTTTTAGAATTGCATGGAAATACAGTATGTCCAGCTATAGACAGGCTCTAAAAACTACTAGGGCAGAGATATTAATTATTGGACCAAAAAACACTACACAGAATCTTGTAGTTTACAATCTGCAACTAGACGGATGTACTGTTACTTCCTCTACAGTCAGAAATCTGGGTGTTATATTAGACAGCAATTTGTCTTTTGAAAGTCATATTTCCCATGTTACAAAAACTGCATTCTTCCATCTTAGAAACATTGCCAAGCTACGAAACATGTTGTCTGTTTCTGATGCAGAAAAGCTAGTTCATGCATTCATGACCTCTAGACTGGACTATTGTAATGCACTTCTAGGTGGTTGTCCTGCTTCTTCAATAAAAAATCTACAGGTAGTCCAAAATGCAGCAGCTAGAGTCCTTATGATCATATTACCCCAATTTTACAGTCTCTGCACTGGCTACCTATTAAGTTCCGTATCAGTTACAAATTATTATTACTTACCTATAAGGCCCTAAATGGTTTAGCTCCTGCATACCTAACTAGCCTTCTCCCACGCTACAACCCATCACGCTCCCTAAGGTCACAAAACGCTAATAGCAAAGTCCACTAAAGGAGGTAAAGCTTTCTCACATTTGGCTCCCAAACTCTGGAATAGCCTTCCTGATAAAGTTCGGGGTTCAGACACACTCTCTCTGTTTAAATCTAGATTAAAAACGCATGTCTTTCGCCAAGCATTCGAATAATGTATCTCTTAAATTGTGAGTGTTGTTGCATCTGATTAAATGTGCATTCTTATTCATTAGCTTGGGTTAAACTAATTTTACTTTGTTGGATCAGCTGCTATGCTAATGATGTCTCTATTTTGTTTCTATGTTTTGTAACTAGTATTTACACAAGCTCCAGTCTGGATCCAGAACACCTGAGAAGAGATGATGCTGACCTCTCAGAGGACCTCAGATGATGCTAACCCTAAATCAACAAACAGAACTAACAAATATTGTTACATGTGTGACTGCATCATATAATAATTATTAATTAATAATATTAATAATGTTCATCGTCTGGCTGACTACGTCTTCTATAAATTTTTCTAAAAATCCTGTCATACGTGCACAAACTGACAGTGACCGCTTATAAGCTACTACTAAATATTGTAGAAACAAAATTTTCTCAAAAGTTGCTTTGTAACGATTTGTATTGTAAAAAGTGCTATACAAATAAACTTGAATTGAATTGAATTTCTTGTAACTCTTCCCTCTCAGTGACACCCAAAGGCTCATTATGCAGCTCATTATGCAGGTGTTTGTCTTCTCAGGTGTAAATCACAATAATATTCATGATAGTTGACGCCTACTCACATATGCCCTTTAGAAACAAAAAGTGTCTTAGAAAATTTTAATCAATCTATTGTTTTCTGTAAGTGAGTAAACAAGATGATTTTCACATCATTTTGAAGCAAAAATTCTAGGCTACAAGCTCCAGGTTTGACCGTCTTGTGAAAAAAAAATAGTTGTTCAAAAAAATTTTTCCACTAACCATGCATAAACATTATTTTCTCAAATACACATTCATGTACATACATGCTGTTTACATATTATTTTAGCTCCGTTTGTACTGAATACAGTGTTTTCTTTCTTTAGCCATGTATATGAAGGTGATGGTCATTCATCCACTCAGACAGGCTGAAATGTCAATTATCATGTGCTGATTGCCAGTAGACATGGTTATCATAGAGATGCACCATAAAGTCAGTAATCACACTCTATTCATATAGATGGCATTCACATTGATAGCTGTGTTAACACAGTAATAGCATGCTGATTTGAATTGAATTGAATTAAATATATGGACTTTAGAAAAATTGTTGAGGATAAAAACACAATAAAGCCCTTGGCTGCGGCCCTCGATGTTAATATAAAGGTTATGTGTATGTGCAGAACAGACAAAGCAACAGTATCTCCTAATCATAATTAATCACATTTATAAAAATCACATTTTTATCAATATAGTAGAGATAATTTACCAAAATACAAATCACAACTGACAATAAACACACCACTAAATGACACAATTGACAATAAAATCACCACAAAACACACTAACTACCCTCACCAAACAGCCATCTTTTTACCAATCTTTTAAAACTCAAAAAAATCTTTTACTCCCTTTATTGAAACTGGTCCCTTTATTGAAACTGGTTTATTCCATGCTATAGCAATAGTATATAAAAAAGATTTATTTTTTCACACCAAACTCTTAAATTTACATGGACAAATACTAAAATCTCTACCCTTAGTTTTATAGGAATGCTGCTGACTCAACATATAAAAATAATTTTCTAAATAACTTGGAACCACATTATTGACAATTCTATGTGTCATACCCATTTTTAAAAATATAAAAAAAAATTCCACAGTTAATATCCCCAACTCTTTAAAACTTTCACTATGTAAATGCGCTCTAGAATGTACTTTTAAACTGATCTGAACTAATTTATTTTGAGCCTTTTGTAATTAATTCTTCATAACTTGGGAACAACTACCATACCAAAAGGAAGAAGCATAATCAAAATGAGGTTCAATCAAAGTACCTGCTAATAATTTTAAAGAGTGAATATCTAATAAACCGGCTTGCCTCACTAAAAACTTTTTATAAATGCCTTTCTAGCCATAAAATCACCCATTAATTTATTATCTATTAAACAACCCAAATAGTTTACTACAACTTTTACCTCTATGGCCTTACCATTTATCATCCTCATTTATTTTCATTTTAGATGCAAAAAGAATGGCCTCAGTCTTTTGTGCATGTAGGGATAGTTTATTATCTAAAAACCATTTAGACATCACCTGTAGCTGCAAAATCATCTTTTCTTCTGCGACCCCCTTATCCTGATGAGATATTAACACTGCTGCATCATCTGCGTACAGAATAAGTTCCTCTGAGGATGCTGCTTTAAGATCACTTATATATAAAAGAAAAAAATAAGGTACCTAAAATACTCCCTTGAGGAACTCCACAGTTAATAAATAAAGGACTAGACAAAATACCCTTAATGTCTACCCTCTGGCATCTATCATCAAGGTTGGACTGAACCCACCAAAGAGAATTCTCATCAAAACCTGCCTTTAACTTGTACAGTAAAATTGTATAGACTACAGTATCGAATGCTTTCTGTAGGTCCAACATAACCATTCCACAAAATGTACCATTGTCAACCGCTTTCCTTATTTTATCAGTCATATATAATATATAAGTCTCAGTTGAATGTAACTGCCTAAAACCAGACTGTAAATCATATAAAATATTGTTTTTAACAATATATTTTCCAATTTGGTCATGGATAACTCTTTCCAATATCGTAGATATTGCACCCAAAATAGAGACAGGCCTGTAATTAGCCATATTTAACTTACAACCCTTCTTATATAATGGTATAACTCTAGCACTCTTAAACTCCTTTTGTATTACTCCTTGTTCATTTGCGCTGATTTGTGCTTAAACAGATGGTAATCATGCAGATACAACCACATTCAACAAAAACACACTCACACATATAAGCGAAATGTTGAAAAAAGAAAAAGCCATTCGCTAGGTTACGCCTCCATCAGGTGACAGGTGCGAGAGAATGCCAGAATTCAAATAAACAATCTTCGGCCTATCTTTCACTTTTTTTAGTGAATCATCTCATTCTGTTTGTGACACTGTACCTTACAAATCCAGGCTGTTTTTACTACCAAGATGCAGTTTCCGAGCGTGAGTTATTCCATAACGGACAAAAACAATACTGTCCCTGAAGAACTGAAATGTAAACAAATCAATTATATAATCCATATTACAACGTTATTGCTTCGTTGGACTAAACCCGCTCCATGTGATGTCGTTCAGTGGACTTGTTACCTTCCTAACTAAACTGGGATTTATAGCTGTGGATGTGTTTATGAACTGTTATTTAGATGAATCTGGTATGTAATGCATTTTTGTTTCTTACTAATTTTTTCTGCTTACGCAAATTTAGCAAATACATTCTTTATAAGCTTTGCAAATGGTAACATATTCTATGAGAGAAAGAAAAACATGCACAGAAAAATCCAAATTAAACCCTGCGGCTTGTGACGATACATTGATGTGTAAAGACAAAAAATAATCCATCTGTGCAAGAAACTGAACAGTATTTATATAGTTCCTTATCTGTCAGTCACTATGAGTTATTTTGAATGACATATGGGGTCTTACTTGGTAGCCCAATCTTCTCTGAGTTAAAAAAAAAAACGCCAATGAAACTTGGCTAGTAGATTTTGCATGCTGAGCCACTTCCCGTGCCCACGGGTATAAATAGGTGACAGGTGCATCCACTTATTCAGATTTTTGCTTTGGAGCTGAGTAGGTGATGATGTTATTCGCTAAAAAGCCATTTTCATTTTCATCTCGTGCCCCTGGGCACGGATGCACTGGCACACAACTGGCCTTTGGCTGTACACAAGTATGCATTTCCCCCAGTGAGCCTGCTCGCACAGACACTCTGCAAGGTCCTGTTGGTTGCGCCTTACTGGCCCATCCGGACCTGGTTTTCAGAACTCATGCTCCTCATGACAGCCCCTCCCTGGCGCATCCCCCTGAGGAGGGACCTCCTCTCTCAGGGGCTGGGCACCATATGGCACCTGTGTCCAGATCTTTGGAACCTCCGCGTGTGGCTTCTGGACAAGACACGACAGACCTAAGTGATCTGCCACTGGTGGTGGTAGACACTATCACTCAGACTAGAGCCCCCTCCACGAGGCAGGCCTATGCTTTGAAGTGGAGTCTGTTCACATATTGGTGTTCTTCTCACCGAGATGCTCGGTCAGAGTCATGCTTTTTTTCCTGCAAAAAAGGTTGGAGCGTAGGCTGAAAGTGAATGTGGCTAACATTGCAGCCCATCATGATGCAGTTGACAGCATGACTTGATTTTTTGTTTCCTAAGGGGAGCCTACTCTCACGTTGTTCTGAGACCTTGGCCTGGATACATGCCCAAGGTTCCCACCACTCCCTTCCAAGACCAGGTGGTGAACCTGCAATAACTGGCCCTGGAGGAGGCAGATCTAGCCTTGACGTTGCTGTGTCCCATAAGATCGCTTCGCATGGGGGTGAGGGCTCACTCCACACGGAGTGTTGCCTCCTCCCATGCGCTGGCGTCTCTCTGGCAGACATCTGTCGACCTGCGAGCTGGGCGGTACCACACATTTTCGCAAGGTTTTACAACCTTCATGTAGAGCCGGTTTCTTCCCTTGTGTTGGGTAACAGGTTATAGGTGGGAAGGTCTGGCTCAGTCTCACGCTTGCTGCGCCGTTCCCCCTCACACAGGGATGCAAGTGCTTTTCTCCTCCCAGTATAGTTCCCCGGTTGGCATACCCTGGTTGAGCATCCTCCAGCATTTTGGCATTTAGACTTGGTGGAACAGTCTGTCGCCAGGCCCAGTACTAGTGTTAGCATGCCCGGAGTCCCGGCCAGAAATAAATAATTCTTAGTGACCAACAGATAGGGAACGTATCATTTACGTACGTAACCCTTGTTCCCTGATGGAGGGAACAGAGACGTTATGTCCCCATGCCACAACCTTGAATCATTCGCTGTTGCCAGGATACATTCTCTGCTCCTCAGAGTAAAACCTGAATTTCACGAGTTCACACTTACATATAATTAGCTGAAGTATTATAATGCATATTTGGCGTGCTGTCCGGGGAAGAGCTCCGAGCTCAGGAATGGCCCAAACCTATAGTACTCCCCCGTATATAAAAGTGTAAAATGAACTCTAGTGGCGGAGATGGGGTGGAGGGGGATGCTGATAAACCGTCTATGGAGACAGGTAGGCTAAGTCAGCAGTATTTATATCCTAAGGTTGATTATCTTAAGTGGCTCCACCTGTGCTAATTAGGCTAAGTATCTGACGTGCTCCTCTCGAACCTTGTTATGAAACTACATTTCACGAGTTCACACTTACATATAATTAGCTGAAGTATTATAATGCATATTTGGCATGCTGTCCGGGGAAGGGCTCCGAGCTCGGGAATGGCCCAAACCTAAGTACCCCCCAAAAAGCAATAGCGGAAAGGACAGCTGCCAGACTAAGGACCCCCCCAAAATAGCTTTGAGATCTGGCGGGGACTGATATTTAGAAAGTCAGCTGGTTGGCAGGTCGGAAGAGCCTATGTACTCCAGTGGGCGCACCTTTACCTATTTGGAGAGATAAGCCCTACTGGCTGCTTGTATCGGACTATGTGATTTGGGGTGCCCGGTCGGGAGGGCTCAAGCCGTTGCACAACCAGAGCACCTCACTGCATTGGAACGGATGAGCCCTACTGGCCGATGGAGGAGGAGCAACGTGATTGGATAGCCCGACCAGGAAGGCCCAAGTAGGTCACAGTGTTGGCGTACGGGCCCTACTGGCTGATGAGTGCCTGCTAATCAGTGGGTAACCAGGGCAGATAAGTTTTGACTTGATCCAGGCTTGATGGGCGGTGGGAGCTAGGCCTAGCACCAGAGGACAGAGGAGTACGACGAGGCGTATCTGTAAGTTGGCCTTTCTTTTTACTCTTCTTTTGGGTTGGGGTGGACTCTGGAGAGATGTTACCGATTTGCAAATTAGAATATAAGTCGTATAATTCTGCCTTATTTAATTTGCTTGAAGGTTGGACGTCTGCTTAAGCCAGCGCTTGCCTGAGCCTCGACACCATCCACTTTTCTTTTGGCGGTATCGTAGGCCTGGCTGGGATGGCGGGGATTCGACCGGGGTTCTCGTCGGGGGCGGCGTAGGTGAGGCCAGGCGTCTCGGGAGGCGAGTAGCTGCTCGCACCTTACCGATTGGAGTGCCATGCCGGGAAGGAGTGGCCTTAGAGCCGGCTGGTTGTGGCGGTGGAGCCGAAGGCGATTTGGATGAGTCTTCAGATGAAGAGCTTTTGCTTTGCGGCATGGTGCTGTAGAGGCGAACCAGAATGTTGATAAACCGTCAATGGAAACAGGTAGGCTAAGTCAGCTGTATTTATGTCGATTATGTTGATTATCTTAAGTGGCTCCACCTGTGCTAATTAGTGCTAATAAGTATCTGACGTGCACCTCCCGAACCTTGTTATGAAACTACATGAGTGGATGCACCTGTTGCCTATTTATACCCATAGGCACGGGGAGTGGCTCAGCATTCAAAATCCACTAGCCAATTTTCATTGGTGTTTTTTCTTAAAACTAAGAGATAATTGGCCTCCCAAGTGAGACTCCATATGCCGTTCGACATAACATCTTCGTTCTCTAAGGAACGATGTTGTTCATCAGGAAACAAGGGTTATGTACATAACAGAGATGTATTTTTTTTTACCTCTGAATCGCAATAGTGTCAATGGTCCACTTAAGAGATAGGTGATGGTAATGCACTTATAAGTCTGCAATCCGTCATAAAGCCACAAGAAGAAGATTATGCCGGCTGCTGTAAAGCGCATTCACAAGAGTTTTAACAGTTCGGACATTCTGTGAATCAGATTCAAATTGTTTATTGTCATATACCCAGTAAGGAAAAAAAGTTTCCTTGAACTTTGCTGTTCATTGTGAATTACAAACGAGGAGCATTTGTTTTCCTCCTTTGTAATTCTCTTTGGATAAAAAATGAATTACAAAGGAGAATATAAAATAAAGAATTTAATACTATTATGAATAAAATATACGTTTATGAGATTTGTAAATTATTCAAATCTCATAAACTTATATTTTATTCATAATAGAATATAGATAATATCAAATGTTGGGACAGTTAGCAATAAGGCTGGAAAAGTTAAATGTATATTTAAGGAACAGCTGGAGGACCAATTTGCAACTTATTAGGTCAATTGGCAACATGATTGGGTATAAAAAGAGCCTCTCAGAGTAGCAGTGTCTATCAGAAGTTAAGATGGGCAGAGGATCACCAATTCCCCCAATGCTGCGGCGAAAAATAGTGGAGGAATATCAGAAAGGAGTTTCTCAGAGAAAAATTGCAAAGAGTTTGAAGTTATCATCATCTATA
This sequence comes from Carassius gibelio, assembly GCF_023724105.1. Classification (NCBI taxonomy): domain Eukaryota; kingdom Metazoa; phylum Chordata; class Actinopteri; order Cypriniformes; family Cyprinidae; genus Carassius; species Carassius gibelio. The sequence goes on from NC_068398.1 coordinate 47,219,314, forward strand.
GTGCAAAATATCATCCAAAGATTCAGAGAATCTGAAACAATCTCTGTGCATGTACTGCATCACATACAGGAATGCTACTGTGTTGGAAATCACAAAATGGGCCCAGGAATACTTCCAGAAAACATTGTCGGTGAACACAATCCACCGTGCCACATAAAAACTGTTCATGTAAATTCAGCCCAACCTGGAATCTGTATCAGTTACTTGATTGAAACTCACAAAAGATCTCAACTGTTATCCGCTGACAAACAACAAAAAAAAACATTTAAAATCGATTTTTATGTACTTGTAAAGCAGTACAGCAGTATTTGCACATAAACAACCAATGTTTTTATATGTGTTTAGGATGAATACTATGCACTGTTAAAAAATTTCAATGAAGAGGCACAAGTATAAATATTTGTACACACCTGTAGTCCAGTTTGGCTGAATAAAGGTTAGCTTATATACTGTTCTAAGTAGTGTGGAATTAAGTCCCTCCTAAACAAATCCAATTTGCATTTATGGAACACATTTCTATACCATGTGTGGTTCTTTAGGAAAATGTGCACTTAAATGTATTCATTTAACAGTAACTTTTTATACAAAGTGAATTACAAAGGAGGAAAACAAGTGCAAATACAAAGTTTCAAACCAAGTGTTATGTTAGAACATGGGAGATATAAAAATAGTAAAAGCTTATTAGATTTGCATAGAAGCAGGATGCAGTTCTCATGAAAGAGATAAGCTTTCAGTATGATTGATAAACGTCTGAACATCTGATTTGTTTATCAAACAATGTTGTTTCACAAGCATGCAACTTCTTCATGGATACATGAGAAAAGTAAATAAATAGCTATTTATTGTGACTGTTATTAATAAATTACCAATTAAAAATAATGTTAATTATTTTGTCAATAATGATGAGATCACCTTTAAAAATATATCAATTAGGTTTAGAGTTAGGAGATGCAATATACAGTTTGAACACTATAAAAATGTATGCAAAGCCCCCATAAAACATTGAAACTCAGCAATTAAGTAATGATATTTTTCAATTATCAGTGACCTACAGTGAGTAATACTGTACATTATTTATATGGTTAATTTGTTAAAGCACAAGAACACTATCTATTAGTCTATGAACTAGTCAAACTATATATGTATTTTATTTTTATTTTTTTGAAGTGAAAATGAATGAACTGTTCGTATATATACTTTTTATGTACTAACACTGTATAGACTACAATATATAAACTATGAGCTAATTATAATCTGAGAGTTAGATTTTGTAAGTACTTAATTTCTTTATTATAAAGTGGTACTTATTGTTAGTCAGTGTTGAAATTAAACATTGAAATTAACAAAACAACTGAGATTAATTAATGCTTTTTTATTGTATTTAAGCTCTAAGTATTGCCCATAAGATTAACAAATATAAACTAACAGTAAAGCTTATAAAAGTACAGTAACCTATAAAAGTACTTTCATTTTAATGCAGAAAAATAGTAAACATTTTCTTATATGCACACAAAGTGCTTGCTGTAAGCCCATCTGATGACATTTAAAATGAAACTAAAATGCATCAAGTTATGCAAACATTATGCAAACAATACTACACATTGTACTCACCCTTTTGTTCCCCTTGGTATCAAGGTCAGTGAATTTGTGCTGGGGCATTAGGAAGGTTAAGACCTTAGTGTAGCTTTTGTGATGCCGCAGCTTGTCGACAATTGCAGTGCCACAGGGTTGTGTCGGTGTTCAGGTTGAGGTATTTTCCATAGGACCCCATATGTTGTTAGAAATAATTCTTAGTGGCCAACAGATAGGGAACGTATCATTTACGTACGTGACCCTTGTTCCCTGATGGAGGGAACGGAGACGTTATGTCCCCATGCCACAACCTTGAATCATTCGCTGTTGCCAGGATACATTCTCTGCTCCTCAGAGTAAAACCTGAATTTCACGAGTTCACACTTACATATAATTAGCTGAAGTATTATAATGCATATTTGGCGTGCTGTCCGGGGAAGGGCTCCGAGCTCAGGGATGGCCCGAACCTATAGTAACCCCCTCCCCCCCGTGTAAAATGAACTCTAGTGGAGGAGATGGGTTGGAGGGGGATGCTGATAAACCGTCTATGGAGACAGGTAAGCTAAGTCAGCAGTATTTATATCCTAAGTGTCATGATTCTGCCTTCATGTCCTGACTTTTCTCTAGTCTTGAGGCAGGATCATGACAGACCCGTGTTTTGTGTACAAGCACATGGCCTTGTCTTTGGGCCATGTGCTTGTGTTGTCTCGTTCCCTTGCCCCACCCCCCTTGTTATCCTAGTCTTGTCGTGATTGCAGTATCTGTGCCACCTGTTGTGTCTTAATTAGTTCTCCTATTTAGATCCCCTTGTGTGCTCTGTCTTTTGTTGGTTCATTGTTTCTCATTGTTCTACTTATGTGTTCCACACTGTGATTGTTCCACATATGTGTTTCTTCCTGTCAGCCTCCTGAGAAATCGTGTCCTTGTAACCCCTCTAAGAAGTCTTTGTATAACCGTGAGTGTTTGTTAGTAGTTAGTGTTCAGAGTCTTTGTTTACCTTGTTTATCGTCTTTGGTAAGGTTATTTAGTGTCTACCCTAGTTGTTGTTTTCCCCCTCGTGGGTTTTGTTTTCCCTTTTTGTGTAATAAATCCTGTGTTCAGTACATCCTGTCTGCACTTGAGTTCCTCCCTACCCCTCCACATAACACTAAGTTCAAGTTCAATACCTTTATTTGTCCCCCAGTGGGGCGATTAGTTTTACAGCATAGGAGCACACAAACTTACAAACACAAATACACATAGTATAATAAAAAATAAAATAAATATAATACACATTCTGATCAAATAAAAAATAATGTGTAAGCTACCTTACCCTCCTAGCATTAAGAAAAGAGACAGCAGACGGAACAAAGGAGTGTTTAAATCTGTTTGTTTTGGCAAATGGGAGTCTGAGCAATGAACCTGATGGTAAAAACTGACACTGTAGATATAAAGGATGAGAGGAGTCAGTCAAGATAGAGTTTGGTTTCTTAAACAGCTGTTTTTCGTAAAGATCCTGTAAAGTTTCTTGTGGAAGCCCTATAATTTTACTACTGACACTAACAACCTTGTTCAGTAAGTTCCTCTCTTTTACCCTCAAGGATTGAAACCAACAAACAAAAGAGAACGTAATAATAGACTCAATAAAAGAACGATAAAACAAAATCATCAAAGTAAAGTCAACCTGGAATTTAGATAGTTTTCTAAGACAAAAAAGACGCTGCTGGCTTTTCTTATGGATCGAGTCAGTATTTTTCTTAAATGACAGCTTGTTATCGAGGAAAGTGCCTAAGTACTTATAAGACTCTACCGATTCGACTGTCTGACCATCAATCACTATAGTGTCAGGGGAAGGCTGAGCACGTCTAAAATCAATGCACATATTATTTGTCTTTAAAACGTTTAAGGATAAAAGATTACTGACACCATTTTAAAAAGTAATCAATCACAGGACCATGCGAAGTTTCAGTGCTATTCAACAGACTCACTATGACTGTGTTGATTATCTTAAGTGGCTCCACCTGTGCTAATTAGGCTAAGTATCTGACGTGCTCCTCTCGAACCTTGTTATGAAACTAAATTTCACGAGTTCACACTTACATATAATTAGCTGAAGTATTATAATGCATATTTGGCATGCTGTCCGGGGGAGGGCTCTGAGCTCGGGAATGGCCCGAACCTAAGTACCCCCCAAAAAGCAATAGCGGAAAGGACCGCTGCCAGACTAAGGACCCCCCAAAATAGCTTTGAGATCTGGCGGGGACTGATATTTAGAAAGTCAGCTGGTTGGCAGGTCGGAAGAGCCTATGTACTCCAGTGGGCGCACCTTTACCTATTTGGAGAGATAAGCCCTACTGGCTGCTTGTATCGGACTATGTGATTTGGGGTGCCCGGTCGGGAGGGCTCAAGCCGTTGCACAACCAGAGCACCTCACTGCATTGGAACGGATGAGCCCTACTGGCCGATGGAGGAGGAGCAACGTGATTAGATAGCCCGACCAGGAAGGCTCAAGTTGCCTCGACTGGAATAGGTCACAGTGTTGGCGTACGGGCCCTACTGGCTGATGAGTGCCTGCTAATCAGTGGGTAACCAGGGCAGATAAGTTTTGACTTGATCCAGGCTTGATGGGCGGTGGGAGCTAGGCCTAGCACCAGAGGACAGAGGAGTACGACGAGGTGTATCTGTAAGTTGGCCTTTCTTTTTACTCTTCTTTTGGGTTGGGGTGGACTCTGGAGAGATGTTACCGATTTGCAAATTAGAATATAAGTCGTATAATTCTGCCTTATTTAATTTGCTTGAAGGTTGGACGTCTGCTTAAGCCAGCGCTTGCCTGAGCCTCGACACCATCCACTTTTCTTTTGGCGGTATCGTAGGCCTGGCTGGGATGGCGGGGATTCAACCGGGGTTCTCGCCGGGGGCGGCGTAGGTGTGGCCAGGCGTCTCGGGAGGCGACTAGCTGCTCGCACCTTACCGATTGGAGTGCCATGCCGGGAAGGAGTGGCCTTAGAGCTGGCTGGTTGTGGCGGTGGAGCCGGAGGCGATTTGGATGAGTATTTAGATGAAGAGCTTTTGCTTTGCGGCATGGTGCTGTAGAGGCGAACCAGAATGCTGATGAAAGTGACGTGACATTTAGCCAAGTATGGTGACCCATACTCAGAATTTGTGCTCTGCATTTAACCCATCCGAAGTGCACACACACAGAGCAGTGAACACACACACACACACTGTGAACACACACCCGGAGCAGTGGGCAGCCATTTATGCTGCGGCGCCCAGGGAGCAGTTGGGGGTTCGATGCCTTGCTCAAGGGCACCGTCAATGGATAAACCGTCACCGATAAACCGTCAATGGAAACAGGTAGGCTAAGTCAGCTGTATTTATGTCCTAAGGTTGATTATCTTAAGTGGCTCCACCTGTGCTAATTAGGCTAAGTATCTGACGTGCACCTCCCGAACCTTTTTATGAAACTACATGAGTGGATGCACCTGTTGCCTATTTATACCCATAGGGATGGGGAGTGGCTCAGCATTCAAAATTAGCATTTAAAAACTAAGAGATAATTGGCCTCCCAAGTGAGACTCCATATGCCGTTCGACATAACATCTTCGTTCTCTAAGGAACGATGTTGTTCGTCAGGAAACAAGGGTTATGTACATAACAGAGATGTATTTTTTTTACCTCTGAATCGCAATAGTGTCAATGGTCCACTTAAGAGATAGGTGATGGTAATGCACTTATAAGTCTGCAATCCGTCATAAAGCCACAAGAAGAAGATTATGCCGGCTGCTGTAAAGCGCATTCACAAGAGTTTTAACAGTTCGGACATTCCATGAATCAGATTCAAATTGTTTATTGTCATATACCCAGTAAGGAAGAAAAGTTTCCTTGAACTTTGCTGTTAATTGTGAATTACAAAGGAGGAGCATTTGTTTTCCTCCTTTTGTAATTCTCTTTGGATAAAAAATTAATTACAAAGGAGGATATAAAATAAAGAATATAATACTATTATGAATAAAATATATGTTTATGAGATTTGAATAATTTACAAATCTCATAAACGTATATTTTATTCATAATAGTATTATATTCTTTATTTTATATCCTCCTTTGTAATTAATATTTTATTCACAATAGAATATAGATAACATCAAATGTTGGGACAGTTAGCAATAAGGCTGGAAAAGTTAAATGTACATTTAAGGAACAGCTGGAGGACCAATTTGCAACTTATTAGGTCAATTGGCAACATGATTGGGTATAAAAAGAGCCTCTCAGAGTAGCAGTGTCTATCAGAAGTTAAGATGGGCAGAGGATCACCAATTCCCCCAATGCTGCGGCGAAAAATAGTGGAGGAATATCAGAAAGGAGTTTCTCAGAGAAAAATTGCAAAGAGTTTGAAGTTATCATCATCTATAGTGCAAAATATCATCCAAAGATTCAGAGAATCTGGAACAATCTCTGTGCATGTACTGCATCACATACAGGAATGCTACTGTAATGTAAATAACAACATGGGCCCAGGAATACTTCCAGAAAACATTGTCGGTGAACACGATCCACCATGCCACATAAAAACTGTTCATGTAAATTCAGCCCCACCTGGAATCTGTATCAGTAACTTGATTGAAACTCACAAAAGATCTCAACTGTTATCCGCTGACAAAAAACAAAAAAAAACATTTAAAATAGATTTTTATGTACTTGTAAAACAGTACAGCAGTATTTGCACATAAACAACCAATGTTTTTATATGTGTTTAGGATGAATACTATGCACTGTTAAAAAATTTCAATGAAGAGGCACAAGTATAAATATATGTACACACCTGTAGTCCAGTTTGGCTGAATAAAGGTTAGCTTATATACTGTTCTAAGTAGTGTGGAATTAAGTCCCTCCTAAACAAATCCAATTTGCATTTATGGAACACATTTCTATGTAGTTCTTTCAGAAATGTGCATTTAAATGTATTAATTTAACAGTAACTTTTTATACAAAGTGAATTACAAATAAGGAAAACAAGTGCAAAAACAAAGTTTCAAACCAAGTGTTTGAACATAGGAGCTATAAAAATAGTAAAAGCTTATTAGATTTGCATAGAAGCAGGATGCAGTTCTCATGAAAGAGATAAGCTTTCAGTATGATTGATGAATGTCTGAACATCTGATTTATCAAACAATGTTGTTTCACAAGCATGCAAATTCTTCATGGATACATGAGAAAAGTAAATACATAGCTATTTATTGTGACTGTTATTAATAAATTACCAATTAAAAATAATGTTAATTATTTTGTCAATGTAAATAATGATGAGATCACCTTTAAAAATATATCAATTAGGTTTAGAGTTAGGAGATGCAATATACAGTTTGAACACTATAAAAATGTATGCAAAGCCCCCATAAAACATGGAAACTCAGCAATTAAGTAATGATTTTTTTCAATTATCAGTGACCTACAGTGAGTAATACTGTACATTATTTATATGGTTAATTTGTTAAAGCACAAGAACACTATCTATTAGTCTATGAACTAGTCAAACTATATATGTATTTTATTTTTATTTTTTTGAAGTGAAAATGAATGAACTGTTCGTATATATACTTTTTATGTACTAACACTGTATAGACTACAATATATAAACTATGAGCTAATTATAATCTGAGAGTTAGATTTTGTAAGTACTTAATTTCTTTATTATAAAGTGGTACTTATTGTTAGTGTTGAAATTAAACATTGAAATTAACAAAACAACTGAGATTAATTAATGCTTTTTTTATTGTATTTAAGCTCTAAGTATTGCCCATAAGATTAACAAATATAAACTAACAGTAAAGCTTATAAAAGTACAGTAACCTATAAAAGTACTTTCATTTTAATGCAGAAAAATAGTAAACATTTTCTTATATGCACACAAAGTGCTTGCTGTAAGCCCATCTGATGACATTTAAAATGAAACTAAAATGCATCAAGTTATGCAAACATTATGCAAACAATACTACACAATGAACTAAAGAAGTTATTATATACACTGAGAAGGGATGTTAAATTTAACCGGTTAACCGTTAACCCACCGTAATAATTTCCACCGATTAATAATCAGTTAAATGGTTAAAGTCATTTATTTTCTATATTTATTTTTAGAAATTTAGCTAAATATTTTAAAAGGTTCGCTGTGTATTTTAAAAATATGTTACGTGTATAAAAATTATAATTCCTTACAATAATTCCTTACATTTATATAGTGCTTTTCTAGACACTCAAAGCGCTTACATAGTCAGGGGGTATCTCCTCATCCACCACCAGTGTGCAGCATCCACCTGGATGATGCGACGGCAGCCATAGTGCGCCAGAATGCCCACCACACACCAGCTTACTGGTGGAGAGGAGACATGGGGATAGAAGCCTATCAGCAGATATGGGGATTGTTAGGAGGCCATGATGGTCAGAGGCCAATGGGCGAATTGAGCCAGGATGCCGAGGTCACACCTCTACTCTTTTCGAAAGACATCCAGGGATTTTTAATGACCACAGAGAGTCAGGACCTCGGTTTAACGTCTCATCCGAAGGATGAAAATTGTGTTTTTAAATTAATAAATAACAATGTCACATATAAATCACATTTAATTATTTCATTTAGAAAAAGGCCTAGTGAACCAAACTGAGGCTTTGCCATTTTAAAGGCTCAGGAAACCTTTGCAGGTGTTTGTTAAATGTGAGCCAAAATCATCACAATTAAAAGAACCAAATGCTAAACTATTTCAGTCTGTGTGCATTGAATTTATTCCATATATAGCCATAGGTGGGAGGGTCGCCCTGCGGCTGCAGCTTTCTTTAATTTTGGGGTCGTTTTGTGCAGCTGGTGCGGTGCTCGCGTCACGGTTTCTGCAATTCCACATGGAACATAAATACAAACTGAAAAACCTGTGAAATCCAAGTGGAAAGGTTGTATATTTTTTTTTTTTTACAATTGTTTTGTTTTCTTTAGGAATTCTGTTAGCACTTTTGATAATTGATATTAAGCATATGTAATTCTTTTGTTCAGATCAAATCATACCATGTCACAACTGTAAACTTAAACTGTGAACTTTTAAAGCAGGAACTAAAAATATATATGGTCTTTTTATAAAATACATTTTATGCGTATTATACATTTAACTAAAGGATCCTGCAAGCACTTTAAATTTTTCCCCCTTTAACGTTACTCATACTGCACAAAAAGTGGTTCAATAACGTTGATCCAACTGTGTTTTGGTTAAACAAATTTTTATTTATTTATTGCTAAGGTTAGTATATGGTGTTGTTCTTAAAGACAGCTTTACTTACAATATATACTATTCTTAAAATAGGAAATATCTCAATATATCACCTTGCTTACAGTATCGCAGTGTATCGCAATATATTATATTGCAACCTCTGTATCATGATACGTATTGTATTGCCAGATTCTTGGCAATACACAGCCTTAGCACCTGTATAACAAATAAATAGGCCTATACAAGAAATATATATTTTACTTATAGGTGGGGTATGTATTTTTACCAGAGTACAACATTTTTGGCAGTGTCTACTCGTAATTCATAGGAGAGAGTGCTTAGTGCCATGGTGATATTAGCCGAGATGAGTGACGACAAAAAAATAGAGATGGCGGATGAAAGGAAAATGTCTGCAGAACAAAAGAAGTCTTATGATATATAAGGCAACGTGTAAATATCGGATCAGCTTTCCAGTACTGGAGAGAACTAATGGATGCCAAGGTTACCGTTTCTTCTCAATAGTTGAGTAACACTGTGTCTGCGCTGCAACAGCTTAAGTCTGTCTTCAGTGGATGTGACAAAGTGGCAGTTGCAAATCATTTAAAAGAACACTAGACTATTTTTGAAAATAGGCTTATTTTCCAACTCCCCTAGAGTTAAAAAAAATGAGTTTGCAATGATATTACGCAGTGCCTGAAAATAATCACCAGCTAGGTAACTTCAAATGAGCCTAATTTCAGGTGCTAGGGAATATCATTGCACCTGCTGCACCCATGGTACGGCAGCAAAGTTCCTTGATTATTACGTTGGATTGAGAGTATAGTTCCTAGCCATATCGGCCTAGAAAATCTGAACTTTTTATTTTCTGTCGATCCTAGTACACAATATAAGTACAGAAGAGTCAAGTTTTAAATCGGAAAAAATATAGAAACTCTTTTGTTTATTTTTGAGGGAGAAGCTAATAGTCTAATTGGATTAAGTGACCTCAAGATGGGCTGAATGGATTTGAAAATGGTAAAATTCCTATGTTTAACTCTAGGGGAGTTAGAAAATGAGCCTATTTTCAAAAATAGTGGAGTCTTCCTTTAAAATTTGTGTCAATGTGTCATAAATATAACGCAACAGCAGTTTCTGTCAGGGATTTGTCATGTCGCATCGCATCCAGTGTAGACAGCATCACTGATTATGAGCTCCCTTTCAGTCAAACGAGATTGATCTATTGAAGCGATATCACAATCTACTTTTAGTGTAAACAAAACAAGCCAATGCACATTAGCATGCATTTATTGCATCCAGCTGCTCCTGATCACAGCATGAGTATTATAAGGCAGCAGGTGGAGTGCATACCAGCTTTTCGCTCTGGAGCAGAGCATTAGTATCGTTCTGCTCAACTGTGTCTCCTGTAAACATAGTTTAGTATAGTTCAGCACACTCTCGGAAGCTTTGTGTGTTGGTGAGACGGCACTTCAGCAGTGGTTGTTTCCGAGTTGAGTGGGTTGCGCACTTAAGGCTGCACAACCCCTTTCGTGCACCTCACCACTAAAAGAGGATTTCCTAAAGAGCAAATTTCTCTAAAAGAGCTTCACAGGTGTGTCTTTGTAAAGACTACGGATTATCCTTATAAAGATGCCATTTCATCCATGCATTAATAACCACTTCCAGCAGTAGCAAGGGTGGTTTGAGGATTACAGTAGTGGCAAACCCCGCAGGGAACCAACCCTCTGGGGACCATCACTCCTCTTGCACCTCTGATCCAGTGGAGCAACCCACTGAATCAGATCCGGAGTTGACAGCTATACTTTCCTGGGCCGCTGGGAGGTTAAGGCTCGAGTGGAAATCTCCACCAGCCGATGGCCTCCTCCTCCGTCACCACCCTCGATGGCGGTGGAGGGAAGGGATATTTGGTGATTTCCCAAGTCTGCCTCCTGCTGACACTGAAAAAAGCCTACATTTTATAAGTATTTATAAATATAAAATAAAATTGATTGCAACCACTTATCTTACTTTTTTTTTTTGTATATTCACAAAACTGTCAGTTACAGGTTGTTTGTGTACACATTGGGAGGAAGATCTACGAATGATGAGTAAAACATTTACAACTGATGAGTAGTTTACACTTTTGATTAGGAGATGCAGAAAGCTTTGTAAATGATTTATTAATGTGTTTACACAACAAGTTTTAAATACTTTGTAGTGTGCACTGCAATGTAAGGGCTGACTGGTGAGGGTGTAGACAGATGTCTCCTCTGACACACTTGGACTATTTGTAACACTGTGAGATAACAGTACAATGCTGACATTTTAATGATTTATAAGTTATTAATAATATATTAACTAGTAATTTATTAACCATTTACTAAGGATATGTTTGATTATTTCATGATATGCTAATTTTTAAGTTAACTTATGACAGATTAGCAAATCATAGGATATTACTTAATTTATAAACCTATAGTCATGTTTTGTAAATGATTAGTTAATCATAATCTAATCACTTGTAAATTAATCTCAATCTATATAGATAAACGTATTAACAAATCACTTATTAATAATTTCTGAAAACATGGTTATGTTTTGTAAAAGATTAGTTCATTAACTAATAATTTAGAAATTGTGAGTTCTTCATTCATTGTCACTGCAAAAAAAATATTTATTGTTTGACTAACTCATACACTAGTTAGAATATGTTCTTATGCTTTAACAAATTAACCATATAAATAATGTACAGTATTACTCACTTTAGGTAACTGAAAATTGAAAAATGTCATTACTTAATTGTTGGGTTTGCATGTTTTATGGGGACTTTGAATACAATGTTATAGTGTTCAAACAATATATTGCCTGTCCTTACCCTAAACCTAATTGATATATTTTAAAAACATGATCTCATCATTATTTACATTATTGACAAAAGTAGACCATTAGTTATTTTTAATTAGTAATTTATTAATTACAGTAACAATGAAGAAATAATTTCTTAACTTTTCTCATGTATGCATTTAGAGGTTGCATGCATGTGACACATCCTTGTTTGATAAACAAATCAGATGTTCAGACATTAATCAATCATACTGAAAGCTTATCTCTTTCATGAGAACTGCATCCTGCTTCTACGCAAAATTAATAAGCTTTTACTATTTTTATATCTCCCATGTTCTAAAATAACACTTGGTTTGAAACGTTGTATTTGCACTTGTTTTCCTCCTTTGTAATTCACTTTGGATAAAAAGTTACTGTTAAATGAATACATTTCAATGCACATTTCTGAAAGAACTACACATACAGTATGGAAATGTGTTCCATACTAGCCAATTGGATTTGGTTGGGAGGGACTTAATTCTACACTAAATAGAGCAGCATTTCAGCTGAACATTATTCTGCAATACTTATACTGGACTCCAGGTGTGTACACATATTTATATTTATGTCTCTTTCTTGATTTCTTGAAATTATTTAACAGTGCATAATATTTCCTCCTAAACATATATAAATACATTGGTTATATGCAAATAAATCTGTACTGTTTTAAAAAGTACATACAAATAAATGTAAACATTTTGTTTTGTTTTGGTCAACAGATATCAGTTGATTATCTTCTGTGAGGTTCAATCCAGCAGCTGGTACAGATTCCAGGTGGGCTAAATTTACATTTAAAGTTTGTACATTGGAGTAAAATTACTCACATTTTGAAAGGTGAAGATATAAAATTATATGTGATTTTTGGAATGTTAATAACATAAAAATGCATAACAGATTTCAGTAAGTACACAAGCAAAAAAAAAGAAAAACATTTGTATTTTTCCCATGTTAAGTTAAGGGTAAGGGTAAAAAAAAAAAAAAAAGTTTTTTTTTAAAGAACATTTTCCAAAAAATGTTTTTTATTGTTGGAATGTTAAAATGTCCAGTTCTCTTAATGTTAAAGGAACTTATTTTAGATTAATCACATTACTGAAACATTCTTTAATTTTTTTTTTTTTTACAAAATGAAAATAAATAAAAATACTATGGAGACAGTTATGGTGACATACCATCAAATTATTAGCCATTTTTAAGCAATAAAGTTGAAAGTGAAAGTGAAAATGAAAATGACAGTGACATGACATTCAGCCAAGTATGGTGACACATACTCAGAATTTGTGCTCTGCATTTAACCCATCCAAAGTGCACACACAGTGGGCAGCCATTTATGCTGCGGCGCCCGGGGAGCAGTTAGGGGTTCGATGCCTTGCTCAAGGGCACCTAAGTCGTGGTATTGAAGGTGGAGAGAGAACTGTACATGCACTCCCCCCACCCACAATTCCTGCCGGCCCGGGACTCGAACTCACAACCTTTCGATTGGGAGTCCGACTCTCTAACCATTAGGCCACGACTTACCCTAAAGTTAGTGATTCTTATATTTATATTTATGTATACAATATTTTGATTAGTTCTCATAATGGAACAGAGACACAGTTGATGAAAGTGCTCAAGCAGACAGATGTGCTTTCTGTACAGGACCCATGACTCGGGACCATACAGCTGAGGACAACTGTCTTGTAAACTTGGATCTTAGTCGGCAGGTGCAATGAGTGGTTCTGCCAGACATAGTTTTGAAGGTGGCAAAAAAAAAAACTACAGGCTTTGCCAAGTCAGGATTCCAAGTGTTTGTATATTATTGCATCATTTGAAATGATGCTTCTCAAGTAGGTGAATTAGATCACTGCCTTCAGACGATGGCCACTAATCTTGATCTTTGGTTTATTATAGATGTCTTTTGTAAAATTCTGGTAAGTTTTCTTCAGGTTGATACTCAGACCAAATTTGCTGGCTGCTTTTCCAAAGTAGTAGCCAAGTAACTGGAGATCTACTTCAGTGTGTGCCAAGAGTGCACATTCATCTGCAAACAATAGCTTTGTGATCAACACTTCTGTCACCTTGGTTTGGACAAAAAGATGGCGTAGATTAAAGACACTAACATCTGTTCAAAATGCTGCTGTCCATCATTTCTACCTTAGCTGCTTCAGCACTATGCCAAATAAGATTTAAAAAAATGCCGGAGCTTGGATGCAGCCTTGCTTGACACCTTATCTAATGGGGAAAAGGTCTGCGAGGTCACCACTGAATTTCACCTGCCCTTGTTGACCATCGTGCAGCTGCTGAATGACTACAAGAAACTTTGGTGGACATGCCAGCTTCTTTAAGATCTTCTATAGCCCGTCTTGACTGATTGTATCAAAGGCTTTTGTCAAGTTAATGAAAGCAGTATAAAAGCCCATATTCTGATCTCTGCATTTCTTTTACAACTGAAGTAGCACAGAAATCATGTCAGAAGTGACCCTGTTAGTTCAGAAGCCACTGGCTCTCAGGAAGGTTTTATTCAGTGATGGGAAGTACCAGTCTGTCTAGGAAGATTCTGGAAAGGATTTTACCTGCAATGGAAAGTAGGGCGATGCCTCTGCGATTAGAGCAGTCAGATTTCTCCCCTATGTTCTTCTACATGGAGGTTATCACTGTGTCTCAAAGGTATTGCAGGATAACTCCCTTTTCCCAACAGAGTGTGACCAATGAAGACAGTTGTTCTGGGTTACCACTGCTCTGTACATCTTGTATGATTCTCTGGAGACATGGATTGCTACCAGCTTCAGCATGAAACTATGAACGAACATCATTGTAAACTCAGGGCTCCTGAAAGGGTGTGGCACAAATAAAAAAAAATCCTACTGACCTTTATGTGTATTAGTGACTCCTCTCTTCCTTATCTGCTAATGTTTACTCTGCTAAAAGGATTACTATCATAAAATTAATAATTGTCTAACTCTTGTGTGCGCTTTAAAAAAATTTCCTCACTCATTTGTCCATCTCATCCCCATCTTTCATCCGTGTTAACAGCTGACAACTTTGCCACATTCGTCATTAATAAAATGAAAATGATCAGTGCACCACAATCTGTCAACGACATCTTACCAGCAAACATACACTTGTTCACATCCGTCTCTTCACTCTTTGAGGCAGAAGTCTCCAAACTCATCCTTACTAATCATCCTACTTCTTGTCCGCTTCATCCTATTCCATCTCATCTCCTTCAAGCCATTTCTCCTGCAGTTGTACTTGAACTCACTCACATCATTAATACATCCTTCCACCTTGGTGTTTTTCCCTCAACATTTAGACAGGCTTGTATAACTCCACTACTTAAGAAACCCACCCTTAACCCAACTCTTTTAGAGAACTACAGATCGGTTTCCCTTCTTCCTTTCATTGCAAAAACACTTGAATGTGCTTGTTTCAACCAAGTTTCTGCCTTTCTAACAAAGAACAACCTCCTTGACAGCAACCAGTCTGGTTTCAGAAGTGGACATTCAACCAAGACTGCCTTGCACTCATTTGTTGAAGCCCTAAGACTGGCAAGAGCAGATTCTGAATCTTCAATACTTATTTAGTTTGATCTGTCCTCTGCTTTTGATAAGGTTAACTACCAGATCCTTCTGTCAACCCTATTGGCAAAGGGGATCTCAGGAACCGCACTCCAGTGGTTTGAGTCTTATATTTCAGATAGGTCCTTCAAGGAACCTTAGAGAGGTGAGGTATGGGGTGCCTCAGGGCTCAGTTCTTGGACCACTTCTGTTCTCAGTCTATATGGTATCACTGTTACGTTCAGGAACCCAGGGAAACACAGGTTAATATAGGCAGGGTAATATCAAGTGAATACACCTGAGTGCAATTAACAGCAGTGCAATTACTGTGATGAAGGGACAAGGCTTTGTGGGAATTGTAGTGCCTGCGGTGAGGTGCCTATGGGGAAGTGAGACCACTAGTGGAGACTCAGGGAAACAGAGACCAGACAGCGTGGCATTATCCCCTCCTCCACGGAGCAGCTACCAGATGCCACGGGAACCTGACCCGACTCTGGAAGGTCAACGGGAACCTGACCTGACTTTGAAAGGTCATTGTGACCCGACTCTGGAAGGTCAACGGGAACCTGACCCGACTCTGGAGGGTCAACGGGAATCTGACTCGACTCTGGAGGGTCAACGGTAATCTGATTTGACTCTGGAGGGTCAACTGTGGCTGTCATCTTGTAAAGAGGTGCTGGACAAGCAGCCATCTTGTGCCATGACACTGGACCAGCAGCCATCTTGTGCAGTGGTGCTGGGCTGGTGGCCATCTTGTGCTGTGGCACTGGGCTGGCGGCCACCTTGTGCTGTGGCGCTGGGCTGGCAGCCATCTTGTGCTGTGACACTGGGCTGGCGGCCACCTTGTGCTGTGGCGCTGGGCTTGCGGCCATCTTGCGCTGTGGCGCTGGGCTGGCGGCCATCTTGCGCCGTGACGCTGGACTGGTGACCACCTTGTGCCGTGGCACTGGGCCGGCGGCCAATTTGTGCTGTGACGCTGGGCCGGCGACCACCTTGTGCTGTGGCGCTGGGCCGGCGACCACCTTGTGCTGTGGCGCTGGGCCGGCGACCATACTGTGCAGTGGTGCTGGGCTGGCGGTCCTCCTGTTTGTAGATCCTGGTCTAGAATCGGCCATCCCACCGGGAGAGACAGGTGTGGTTGGGGAATCCCACTGAGATCGATGTTGTAGGGAGAACATGAATTCCCAGAAATCAAAAGCCTCCAACTGATCCATCTCCCTTCTTGGCACCGGGTCATCCAGACCGGTGTTGAAAATGTCCTTTAGGGCCGCATCATTATATCCCATACCATCCGCAACCATCAGGTCAAGAACACTTGAGCCATAGAACCCACCTCATTCCCTTCTTGGCGGAGGGTGGTAATCTTATAAATTTCACCCCCCGCCGGTCCACCATACTGGCTGGGGAATGGAAATGAAGTCCCACACCGCTGGATCTCGACATGATGCAGTCTTTCTGTTACGTTCGGGAACCCAGGGAAACACAGGAGACGAGAGATCCAAACGCAGTGTGGGTTTTAATGGGTAATCCAAATCAGAATCCAACAAGCAGGGGACAAAACCAGAAATCAATCCAAAACAAACAAACAAACAAACAATAGGGATAGGAACAGGAAATGGAACAGGTATAGGAGGTAGAACTCAGAAGGTGATGAAACCGGATGACGGAAAGAAAGCTCTCCATGAAAACAAACAGAAACAGAACGGTTAATATAGGCAGGGTAATGACTATCAAGTGAAGACACCTGAGTGCAATTAACAGGTGTGCAATTACTGTGATGAAGGGACAAGGCTTTGTGGGAATTGTAGTGCCTGCAGTGAGGTGCCTATGAGGAAATGAGACCACTAGTGGAGACTCAGGGAAACAGAGACCAGACAGAGTGACAATCACTAGGTTAGTTTCATTCAGAAACATGACTTTTCATACCACTGCTATGCATTCAACTCTACCACTCATTCCATCCTGATGATTCGACAATAGCTGCTTGCATCTCAGCTTGTCTAACAGACATTTCTTGCTGGATGAAGGACCACAACTCAACCTTGCCAAGACAGAACTGCTTGTGGTTCCATCAAACCCATCATTTCATCAAAATTTCACCATCCAGTTAGGCACATCAAACCTAACTCCTTCAAAAACAGCCAGAAACCTTAAAATTATGATTGATAATCAGCTGGCTTTCTCAGACCACATTGCTAAAACTGTCTGGTCCTGCAGATGTGCTTTATTCAACATCAAAAAATCAGGCCCTTTCTTTCGGCACAATTCCTTGTTCAAGTCAAGTCAAGTCAAGTAAAGTCACCTTTATTTATATATCACTTTAATCAAAATACATTGCGTCAAACAGCATTCTTTAGGAAAACAGTGTCAATAATGCAAAATGACAGTTAAAGGCAGTTCATAATTGAATTCAGTGATGTCATCTCTGTTCAGTTTAAATAGTGTCTGTGCATTAATTTGCAATCAAGTCAATGAAATTGTTGCAGGTGAAGTGACCCCAAGCCATAGGCGACAGTGGCAAGGAACCAAATCTCCATCGGTGACAGAATGGAGTAAAATCCTTGGGAGAAACCAGGCTTAGTTGGGGGGCCAGTTCTCCTCTGACCAGACGAAACCAGCAGTTCAATTATAGGCTGAAGCAAAGTCAGATTGTGCAGAAGAATCATCTGTTTTCTGTGGTCTTGTCGTCTGAGACAAGGTTTTTACATGGGATCTGTATCTGGGGCTCTAGTTGTCCTGGTCTCCACTGTCTTTCAGGGATGTAGAGGTAATATACAGCTGAGTATCATCAGCATAACAGTAAAACCTAACACCAATTTTTCTGATGATATCTCCCAAGGGTAACATATAAAGCATGAAGAGTAACAGCCCTAGTACCGAGCCTTGTCTTACTCCATACTGAACTTGTGATCGATATGATGCCTCTTCATTCACTGCTACGAATTGATAGTGGTCATATAAGTATGATTTAAACCATGCTAATGCACTTCTATTAATGCCAACAAAGTGTTCAAGTCTATGCAAAAGAATGTTGTGGTCAATAGTGTCAAACGCAGCACTAAGATCCAATAGAACTGATAGAGAGATACAACCACGATCAGATGATAATTGCATGTCATTTGTAACTCTAAGGAGAGCAGTCTTAGTACTATGATACGGTCCTGACTGGAAATCCTCACAGATAACATTTTTCTCTAAGAAGGAATATAATTGTGAGGATTCTACCTTTTCTAGTATTTTGAACAGAAAAGGGAGATTTGAGATCGGTCTATAATTAACTAGTTCTTTGGGGTCAAGTTGTGGTTTTTTGATGAGAGTCTTAATAACAACCAGTTTGAAGGTTTTGGGCACATATTCTAATGACAATGAGGAATTAATTATAGTCAGAAGAGGATATATGACTTCTGGAAGCACCTCTTTTAGGAGCTTAGATGGTATAGGGCAGGGGTCATCAACTATATTTGTCAAAGGGACAGAATTTTTCTCGGCAGACACTGTAAGGGCCAGATACTCGTAATATAAAATAAAAAAATTGAATTGTATCCTAATATGTTATTATTTGATATTCTAATTCTAATTCCAAATTTATGTTATTTTTTTACATATTACCTGTACTGCAGCAAGCCACCAGGGGGCTATAGCGATATTTAAGGCTTCATATTTGTGAGGCTGTCAAGCTGTCCATCACTGTCACATGCAGGTCGTAGTTTGTGGAGAACACTAGAAGAAAGGCCTTCTGAATATATTTGAATGAAAAATGGCACTGTCAAAGAGCCTTAAGCTAAAAGTTGATTCAGAGAACTGTAGTTTTAATGAAGAATGGACTGATAAGTACTTATTCATAGTTCCTACTGTTAGAAATGGTGTACCTGTGTGCCTCATTTGCACTTTTTTTAAATTAGATTTATAAATGAATAAATATGGAACAGACCCGAATATTCGTTCGGAAGGTTGGCGTCTCAGCTGTGTGTTGTGTCCATTTTTATTTCGGCTCCCATATTTAACAGGTTGGAGTTTGCACATTGAGACACGGGTCTCAGGCGCGTTCGAGCCACGCAGAAAACGGGTGCATGCTAGAAATAGAACCGACGCGTGTTCCAGCAACGGGAGTGTTCTCTGTCTAGAGAGCAGAACAGCGGAGTTTGTATGGACCGAAGTTCATGTCTGAGCTTGTGTTTTGTTGCTTTGATTGTGGAAAATAGAATAATAGAAACAAAATGTATTAGCATTTTTGCCCGTTATTATCAATCTAAATTAATCTCGTTTTTAATCTAACCTAATATCGTTTTTCTTTATTTAAATTTTGTTTTTCTTTATTTAAATTTCGTTTTTTCATTATTTCAATTGTTTTTTTGTTTTTTTTGCTTTTCTTTATTTAAATTTCGTTTTTCTTTATCTAAATCTACCCTTACTGTGCCAATTTGTTAGTCAGAAAAATATTAGACTACCTTAAAAGTATTGCTTAATTTAACAGACCTGTGTGTGTGCATTTTATATCACTATGCAGTGTCCGTTCTTGGAGCATAAGCCCTGCCCGCGTGAGGTGCACCGCTTCCCGCTCGCGCTGTTCTGACTGTAGTTTACTAAAAGTTTATTCATTCTGAATGTGTTGCGTCTCACGTGTCCATCGGTTGGGGTTGGGTCTATCTATATTGCACCAAATGCGACACTGCACTCCCTTGTGAAGTCGATTGGATTAACAGTTCTACCAGAAAGACTCGGGAGATAGAGGAATGTACGAAGCATACATTTATTGACAGCTCAGCGAGCACAATTATAGATTTCTTTGGCGGAAGGCCCCGTCCATGGTTCGTAATCCGAGGGTAGCGAATCTGCATTTCCTGCCTGAAGACGAAGGCAGGGGCGCAGCAGACCCCCCTGGAAGGTAAGGACAGGACCATCCTGGTGGTGGTGGGGAGGGTGGAGGTTGTTGTCGCGTTGGCATCTGCGAACTCAAACATGTGTAAGTACGATCTTTTATACAGGAGTATAAAGACGTGATTGGATAATGATGAAGGTAATTAATGACAAAGTGATTGAGTCTTCCTGGCAGAACTTAGGCTAAAGCTTCCATTTCTCGAAATAATAAAAATGCCAACGGACATACAGACACAGATTCCTGCCTTTATTAGAGATAAAAATATGTTCAGCCCCTCTCTCCTAAGCTTCAAATAGAAGATGTTCATTCCTACTACCAAAGCTTTGAAGCTCAAAAAAATGTTATTCGGACCAGCCCTAAACTTTTTCCTCTTACAAGGCTATTCCTGAATTCAGTATTATTCTGGGGGCCGGATGGACATCTCTGACGGGCCGGATTTGGCCCGCGGGCCGCCAGTTGACATTGCATGGTATAGGGTCTAACATACACGCTGCCGATTTAGATGATTTAATCAATTTATACAATTCTTCCTCTTCTATAGTAGAGAATAAATGGAATTGTTCCTCAGGGGTCTATAGTATCTGATGCGATACTGTAGCTGACGGCTGAATGGTTACAAATTTATCTCTAATAGTTTCAATTTTAGAAGTAAAGTAGTTCATAAAGTCATTGCTGCTGTGATGTTGGGAAATGCCAACACTTGTTGATGCTTTATTTTTAGTTAATTTAGCCACTGTATTGAATAAATACCTGGAGTTACGTTTATTTTCTTCTAAAAGAGAAAAGTAATTGGATCTATCAATTTCTTAATGCTTTTGTGTAGGATAGGTTACTTTCCCACCAAGCAATATGAAATACCTCTAGTTTTGTTTTTAACCTGTTAGCCAGCACCCCCCATTATGGGACTCACAGCTGAAAGTGCTCTACCAAACTTAATTGTAACAGTTTCCTACTTCAGTGTGTTACAAACATAATTATGGTGTCTTTGGAAAGAAGACCCTTTGGGCTTTACTTTTTATCAACCAGATTTGATAATGCTCAAAAATATTAAAAGTTATAGACACTGAAGTGCCTTACTTTTTTTTTTTTACCACACTTAAATATTTTTTTTATTTGATATGAAAATACATGAAATGATACCTGGAGCAACCTAGAAAAGCAATGGGTTGAAAGTCACATGTCTCATGAGTTTCTATTTCAAATCTGAATAAGATATCATGAAAAATGAGACTCAAAGACTGCAAATATTTTTATGAGACTATGTCTACACCCCCACCCCCCCAAACATAAAAAAAATATTTACCAACAGTAAGTTCTGCCTCCATCAGCTGACAGGTGCGTCAGCGCGTCACGAGGGAGTGCCAAAATTCAGATATACTATCTTTCGCCTATCTTTCATTCATTCTTTTTTCTGGTGGATTGTCTCATTCTGTTTGTGACACTGTATGCTGCAAAACCATGCCGTTTTTCTACTACCAAGACGCAGTTTCCGACCGTGAGTTATTCCATAACGGACTCAAACAATTCTGTCGCTGAAGAACTGAAACATAAACATAGGAATTATGATCCATATTACAATGTTATTGCTTTGTTTGACTAAACGTGCTTCATGAAATGTCATTCAGTGGACCCTTACCTTTCTAACTAAACCAGGATTTACTGCTGTGGATGTGTTTATGACTTGTTATTATGACAGATCTGGTATGTACAGCGTTTCCATTGCTCATGTTTTTATGTGTGTTGCTTACACAAATGTAGGAAATACAGTCCTTATAAGCTTTCCATTGAAAAACAGCGATCTGTCGTCAATGCTTGATGCTTAGATCTTTATAATGATACATAGTTTGTCAAGATTAAATTTGTCCCGTTTCACTTAATCTATTCGTAAACACTGACATGTGCGAGTTTAGGGGCTTTCAGAACGAGGGCATCTGGGTGCTGACTAACAGGTTAAGAGATTAATTTTTAATGAACCATAAACTACCAATAGCTGCTTGCATAAAATTCAAAGCATTCATGTTTGCCTACAAAACCTCCACTGGCTCTGCACCCCTTCACTTAAATTCATTACTTTAGACTTATATGCCTCTAGAAGCTTTGTTCCCTTTCAAGGAAACTTCAAACTGCGTCCTCTAGGAGGCGCTATGGGGAACACTTGGTCGTGATCCATGTCTGAAGCATACATTGAAAAAACACTAACGAGGAGGCAATCTGCGTGCATTGTGAGCATTTTTTCAATTAAAAAAGCTCTGTTCTCTTTTTCAGAGGAAAGAAAAGGCAGCCATCTGTTTCCCGCAGTTCAGGACCTGCCGCTGCTGAGGCACGTAGAATGAGCTCATGAGAATTTCAGGTGGATCTGTCTGAATGGTTTAGAGAGGGCCTTTCACGCTCGTAATAGTGGTGGACGAGAGAGAGCCTCGGGAGGATGATGTTTAACACTTTCTAAAACTGAGGTTAGTGCTCTGCTGGGTTTTTACCCAGGAAAAGCAGGAGATATTTGAGAATGGTGAAGAAGCTGAGGCTGAGCCTTCTTAATTCTCCTGCCCTGTGTATGTAGAGCTGTTGAAGGTTATGGATCAGGCACCGGCAAAATTGGACTTGCCATGAAAATGTGCCAACAAAATGACGCCGTGAGGCTGCCTTAATGAACATTATCTTTCTGACCATAGCCCTCCAGTTCGCAGGGGCCTTCCATTTCTCCCTGATCTCTATACAGAGATTGGAAAAAATGTAAGATGCCATATTCTTCTCACATCCGTCGGTTTCGGCATAAGAGTTGTGCGAAAATGGACATTAAAGGATACCCCTGGAGAAAGAACTTTCTTTCTGCGGGGGAGACGTCCTCTCTTAATCTCCCTCCTTGCCATTTAAGCCCCTTCAAGAAATACATCTCGCTTAAATGGCAAAGCATATGCAGCAGCAGGTCAGGCTGTGGCATTATTACACACAACGGTGGTGCTTCAAGCATATCAGACTGATCTGCTAAGAGACCTGGATAGAGGCGAGGGCCTTTTTCCAGATCAGGTAGCCGAGCTTCGCCACACCACAGATCTCTCTCCATGCTACCAAGCAGGCCCAGGTCTGAGCCCAGACAACATAGGGGTCCTGGCCTGACTCAATCTGAGGGTCAAAGACGGCCACAGAAGGCTAGCGTCGCGACTCACACTCCTCCCCCACCTGCGGGCAGGTGTAAGAGGAATCGTGGGTCACAAAGAGGTCAGCAGAACCTAAGGGATGTGATCCAGATGAGGATCCCTTTCTTGAGATGATTAGACCTTGGTTCCTTGGGCTCCATTCAGCCAGTGTGTATTTGTTTATACACTTCAAGCATTGCTTCCCTCAACCTGACGGTCTATTTTGGCAATTCTCGTGGTAGTTTAGCACGGCTCCCCTTTTCCAAGAAAGGGTCGCCAATGAGCGCATTACTCTAAAAATGCAAAAGCAAGCAGTAGCCCCTGTGTGACAGGCAAGACTTAGTATAAAATGCTAGGTTCTTAGCCATATCCCTTTAAAGGAATCGTTCCTGATTCCAATCCTTCAGCTCTACCCCGGGCCGAGGCCCCAACGATTAAGTTGGGTACATAGCTTAGGCCTTTGGCCGTAAGGGGTACTGTCACAGACAGCCATCTAAACGTCCCAGGGGCAACTCCCATGGTAATGGTAGAGTTGATACTTAGTGTTCGCCATGATTCTGGTCTGCATTCCACTCAGCATGGCAGCGTGGGTATACTGTTCCCCATAATGGCCCCTATAGGACACAGTTCGAAGCTCCCTTGAAAGGGAACATCTCAGGTTACAAATGTAACCGTGGTTCCCTGAGTGGGGAACGAGATACTGCATCCTCTAGCTCCCTGCCATGCTGCGGACACAAGCTTCAGACGAAGAAGTGAATGACATGTTCTCCCGGTGCCTGTTTATATAGTAGCACCAGTAGTGATGTCGAAGGCTGTCGCCGGCCAACAAGTTGGTGTTTTTTCAATTTATGCTTCAGACACGGGTCACGATGAGGTGTTCCCCATAGCGACCCCTAGAGGACGCAGTGTCTCATTCCCTACTCAGGGAACCTGAAACATTCTGCAAGTGAAAGTCACTTTACAACCCTCAACGGACACCTTGGCAATTGAATCACAATTGGCTAGTAAAGTTTTTAGTTTACTCATCAGACTGATATATACAGTGTAGGGATGTAAAATCAATTAATTCCATAATGGATTGTCATTTAAATTACCAATAAAATTAATTGATTAATCGTTAACCATAATGCTGCAAAATGCATCTATTGCAAGCACTGGTATGACAGGATGTGCAAAAGTCACACACACACATAAATGCTTTATCACTTGAATTAAAAGGCTTGGAGTCTGAATAAAATGCTAGCAGCAGGATTATAAAATGAATAGATGAGATTTAGACTTGCTGCGATAGACTGTGTTGACGGTGATAACCGGTTTTAAGCCGCAACACTGGTTACATCAATTTCCCACCGTGACACCATCGTTTTGATTTCTTAAAGTATTCATTTTTCTTAAATATCTATTTGAATTAAGTAAAAATAATAATTATAAAAAATTTCGTTTAAAAGAAAGACACCCAGCCGGCATTTCAACGTTGATTCAACATTGAAACAACATATGGTACCATGGTTGAATCAACGCTGAATAACCTTTCAATTTGCAAATCGGATCAACGTTGAAATCACAACGTTGATTCACCGTCGAAATCACGAAGTTGATTCACTGTTGAAATTGCAATGCTGTTTCACCATCTTACCTTCATCACAGGTGAATTATGGTCATTCTGCCGACCTTGGATTGACGCTGAATGAGATTTTGATTTTTAGAAGTTAAATCAACGTTGAGAACGTTGACCGTCTTACAATTGTGTATTTAAACATGGTGCCAGGTATGTTCAATTCGATCCGAGTTTGCCTTTAGATCAACACTGTACATTATAAAGGCTAAAAATCAACTGACAGCAATGGCTTTACAGTCAACTTCAATAAACTACCACATGCTCAAAATTGTAAAGCAGCAGTTTTATTTTGGAAACATATTGTGTAAAACATATGCTGCATAATAAAGTTTGGGATTATTTTCATATGCATGGATGTATTGTTAAAAAAATGTAGTAGAACAATCCAAAAACAATAATATTTAAAGGTTTTTGTAAAATATTTTGGCATATAAATGCATATTTTTTTGCAGCACTTGCAAGAGAAACCCTTGTACCTTTATGACTGAAAACAGTTGATCTTTTATTTTGGTGGAAAATCCCTTTAGGTTACGAATGTAACCTTAGTTCAGGGGTAGGCAAGTTCAGTCCTAGAGAACCACAGTCCTGCACAGTTCAGCTCCAACCCTGAAAAAAACCTCACCTGCCTGTATTTTAGTAATCCTAAATGGATTCATGAGCTTGTTCAGGTGTGTTTGATTAGGGTTGAAGCTGAACTCTGCAGGTCTACGGCTCTCTAGGACCGAACTTGCCTAGCCCTGCCCTAGTTCCTCGAAGGAACGAGACGCTGCGTCAAACGCTTTGGGGAAATGCCTTTGGCAGGGTCAACTCTGAGTATCATGTGCAATCTGTCCAATGGAAGGGCGTGACGTCACAGGCGGGGTGACGTAGCGACCAGGAAGCTATAAAGGCACGTGCCACGCAGATGACTTTAGCTTCGAGTAGAGAAGCAAGCGCTGGCAGGGGTGCCAGGAGTATGGCTATGCGACGCAGCGTCTTGTTCTTTCGAGGAACTAGGGTTACATTCATAACCTAGAGGCGTTCCTCTTCAGGAACTTGAGCTGCGTCGAACGCTTTGGGGAACGATGTGCCAACACTGCCAGCCTTCAAATCCCCTGCCCAGTGTGTATCCGAAGAGCACAGCTAAGGCAAGAGGACAGAAGATCCAGGAGCGGCTCGCATATCAAGATTGTAAAATCCAAGCGGTCTCTTTGGTGGCGCGGAGGGAGAGATCAGCAATCAGTCTAAGCTCTGCAATGTCATCGGACTTGATCCCCTCTCCCTCATCTACATCACTCAGCAGGTCAGCTTGATATACCTGGAGGACAGCCATAGTGTGAAGGCACGCCCCCGCCTGACCTGCTGCCACATAGTCCTTGCCCATTAACATAGATGCCGTTTTTAGTGGTTTAGTGGGCCAGGCCGGAGCCTTCAGAGACGATGCCAAACCGGGCGACAGATAGCTCGCAAGCGTCTGCTCAACCCGGGGCATCGCTCTGTATGCAGCGTATGCATGGATGTATTGTTAAAAACATGTAGTAGAACAATCCAAATACAATAATATTTAAAGGTTTTTGTAAAATATTTTGGCATATAAATGCATATTTTTTTTGCAGCACTTGCAAGAGAAACCCTTGTACCTTTATGACTGAAAACAGTTGATCTTTTATTTTGGTGGAAAATCTCTCTAGGTTACGAATGTAACCCTAGTTCAGAGTTCAGATTTGGGGCTGGAAGTCCTTGACTCTGCTTTTGAGCCTCGCGGTACCCTCGCTCATCGAGCCCCACGACATTGACATATTGAGAGTCTGGCCGAAGAGACGGGTGGAATTAGGGTGGTTCCACAATCTCGCTATCTCTTCATGGAGATCGGGAAAAGAAGGGAAGGCTCCGGGATGGAGGTAGTTGCCTCGGCCGCAGAAAGCGTTCATCTAATTTACTTTTCTGCGGCTCTGTAACTTATCAACTGCATGAGTAACCACCTCCAACAGCTCCTCATACTGGGGCTATAGGGTGGCGAATCCACTTTACTGTTCAGCAACAATGAGGTTGGAAACAAAGTGGACAAAACTTTCATCTGAATACATTAAATAAGTGTTTAATGAATAGTTTACAATATTAACTAATTATTCATAAGCAGTGTTTTCAGAGCCCCCAGTTACACTGTTTTAATCAGAACACTAGCAATATAGTGCAGTACAACAAGTAAAATCAAATTAAGTAAATTTTTATTAAACCAAGTACAATTACAAACCTATCACAAAAGGTCAATGAATCTCTACCAGAAGTGATGTAGCAATGTAGCAGATGAACAATTTCTTACCGATGTTTCAAGAATAAGCTGGATCCTTAATGACACTACTAGGGGAAAGAAGAAATAGTTTACTGAAAAGTCCTTAAAGCAGTATTTCATTTTATACCATTTCTTTAAACCAGTGGTTCTCAAACTTTTTATACCAAGTACCACTTCAGAAAAAGATTAAATATTAAATTCCACCATAATGACCAACATTACATTTCAGCAGCGTAGTAGTCCTAACTATTCAGCTAACATTACAGCTCTACAGTTAAAAAATGAGTTTTATTCTAATAAGAATATTAATTGTTGTTAGCCACTTTACCATGGTAAATACAGTTTGAACGTTAAAATTACACTGTGCTTATGTACAGGTAAATTAAATCTTAGTTTAAATTAAACTGTACTGTACATTAACTGTACTTAAATGTACAAAAAAAAAACTTACTCAAAGATTAAATTAAAATGTATGAATATTAATTAGATTAATTTAGTGATTCACCTGCGTAACAACTAGAGGGGGCCTGAGACTTTGAGAACCACGGCTTCAAACAATCCTTTTTTTCCCATTAATTCATTAAAATTGTACCGACATTTGCACTTATATGTTTCAGAAAACAATTTGAAACTATTATTAGAATAAAAACATATATAACACACCTAATGCATGGGATTCATATCAGGAAAATGTGGAAAAGTCTCTAAAAGACAGACATTAACATGACTTACAAGGAAGACATTTGGTGAGCATCTAACTTGAGCATCTGTGATAAAGCAATGCACACATGGGTAATTATTTATCTTCTGCAGTTTACTGTGACGATCGTGTGTTGGGGAAAAACACAAAGAGAGGGTAGATCCAATTGCAGGTAGTCTTTAATAAACAAAAAGGGTAAATACAAAATAAATGTCTTGAGAGACAAACCAAAACAAAACAAAAAGGGAACCGGATGAAACGGATAGGAAACTCGGAGGAACGAGAAGGTAAGGGGAAGTCTCGGGAGATGAGAGCATAAGACACATAGGGTAAGGACTCCATCCAGACAACAGAGAAAGACAGCTCTATATAGGGAGACTAATGACAAAGGATTGTCAGCACCTGTGCAATTTAATTGGAGTGCAATTACTGTGAAGACAGAACCAGACTAGAGGAATTAAAGTGCCTATGGTGGAGTGCCTAAGGAGAAGTGAGCTCACTAGGGAACACCCAGGAAAACAGAGACTGACAGCGTGACATTTACATGTCCTTTAAGCTACCCATTTGTAAACTCTGGTTATACTTCATTATTTTCAAAAGATAATAAAGATAGCGATTTTCTTACCTCATTTTGCCAGTATGTTTGCAGGACCTCGCAGAACACATCTGAACCTTCTTGTGTTCACCATTTTTGTTCTCCATTGACATGTCACGACTCAAATTCGCTCAAAAAAAAAAAAAAAAAAAAAAAAATTGAACAAGCAAATATTAAATAATTCGGTACCGACCGAGCAGTCAGTTATAACGAGCAGCAGCTCACAGTCAGCCGCCTATAATAATATCTTCACAGAACATAATAGTAGTAGTCAGCTATTCATGCAAAGAAGTCAGTGTGGTGTACTGTAGGTACAGCTGTCCAGGCCAACATCTGATGTGCTGATCTCTTCAACGGTCATCCCAGGAAATTTCAATAAAAACGAAATCCATCATACATTGCCAATATAACAGGGCTGTACAATCCTGTTCCTGGAGATCTAGATACCATCAGAATTCAGATCTGACCCTGATCCAACACACCCGTCTGTAACTGTTAACTGCTTTCACTGATGTGCTGTGAAGTAGATTTGCTGACAAGTTCCTCCCTGAAAGTACATCGATAACACAGTGAAAATGTATTTTCGTAGAGGATCGTTTAATAAAGTCACAATATTACTGTAACCGCATACAAACTTCACAATCTCGGAAAAGAGGCGGCGGGAACCGGCAGACAATCAAACAAAGCTTTAATAATAAAATAAAGACAAAGCATCACACCAGTCCCTCGCGCACAAACAAAACTAAAACAGAAAATAAAGCCCAGGCCTGGTCCTCTCTCGTCCTTCACTGTCGTCGCTCCTCTTTTATATCCTTCCGATATCCTCCGTGGGACTCGAGACAGGTGAGTGGAGCAGGTGTCGTTCATTTCCATTCCCGCAGCTCTCATTAGTTTTTTAATGATCTCAGTAATAACATTGTTAAAAATGAACATTGTATAAACATTGTTAACAAAATAAACATTGTTAAAAATTAGCATTGCTAACAGGCGAGTGCTTATGAGAAAGACATGCAACAGCTTTTTATGTTCATTTACAGTCATTTACATTTGTATCATAAATACATAGGAGTACAAGCAGAAAATGTAAATTTAAGAAAACTTAAATCAGCCTGCAAACTTACCTTTTAGGACAATGATTACAATATAAGGATTATTTAGCCGCTTTGCATGTTCATCAATAGTTTCCATCATCTGAAATCTTTGTGGGGTCTGGCATCTTCTGAAGTCTCCACACGCGAGGAAAACAAAAGGAGAAGGATTAGCATAGCTGTTCATATTTCACACAAAAGATGATTTATTTCATCACATTTAATAGAAGTTAAACATTATGAGATGTTTTCTTTGTAAATACATGTTAAAATGTAATTGAACGTTCACAGTAAGCTTGATTGACAGAAGATCTGACCTATCATAATGCAAATACTGCCATCTTGCTTGACAAACAAATTACCGTTTTTTCCGCACTATAAGGCGCATCTAAAAGCCTTACATTTTTCTCAAAAATCGGCCATGCACCTGATAATTCGATACCTTATGTGTACACTGAGGTTGACTGACTGTTGGACCATTTCCCGATGACACAGGGACATAATACGTACACTACGTATGCTGGCAGCTATCAACCATGATGAGAGGGAACCTGGCATGTTTGATGACGAAAGCTGTTCACAATAAGTTGCCAAGCTGTTCAATTCAGAGACAGAAAGCTAAATTTAAAAGCAAAAAAGCCAGGAAGTGAGGAAAAGAGGACATTATTTATTATTTTGATAATGAACAGATTGCAATGTAAGTTTGAATAGCTAGAATATACGTGCACCAGGCTCCAGAGCGATCGAAACAGCAGAGACATTTATATATATATATATATATATATATATATATATATATATATATATATATATATATATGAAAGATTTCATGAATTATTTATTAATTTGTTCCCTTATTTCGGTTAAATCAGGGGTTATTTAGGTAACAAAATTAATGAAACATGGACAATTGCCACAAATTAATAAGTCGTAGTAACGAATTAACAAAATCTGTCTTGTGTGCTACAGCCCTGCAGAGAGCAGTTATCTGATTAAATTACTCAGTTACTACATTTCTATTGCTTTCATGTTGAAGAATTTTTGTGATGTTTCTATTTTAATGTACTTTTAAAGTTTATATCACATTAAATGCTTAATTAGTACATGTGAATTCATGATGATGCATTTATATATGGTCACCATTCAGTGTTGTAGTCAAGTCACCAACTGTCGAGTCCGAGTCGAGTCTCGAGTCCCAGTGTTCCGAGTCCGAGTCATCAAAGAAGAGTCCGAGTCGAGTCACCATTACCAGAGTTCGAGTCCAATTCGACTCTCGAGTCCCCAGTGTTCGAGTCCGAGTCGAGTCTCGAGTGCCGTATTCGAGTCTGAGTCGAGTCTTGAGCTCCCAGTGCCTACATGTCTCCACTCTGGGAACTTCGAAGAACTGATAAAATTTATTAAATAGGTTCTACATTAAACAAAAATGACACCACTGTCACGATTGCAAAGGGAGTTTATTTACTGATTACACTTTTCAACACTTTTTGCAACTTTACGACACCATCAAAAGCATGTGTTTACTTCCATTGTTGTGAACTTGTGATTGAGAACTAGCATAGAAAATTTTTCAAATTGCATATTTAATCATGCTGCATCTAAGATATCCATGTCTTTCTTTGTTCAGTGGAAAATATTTTAAGTTTTTTGAGGAAACAGTATCAACCAAATGAGTTGGTAGGCATTGAAGTCCATTATATGAAGAAAACATCCTGAAATGTTTTCCTTAAAAAAACATCATTAATTTTCCACTGAAGAAAAAAAAAACATGGATATCCTGGATGGCATTGGGAGGAGTAAATGATTAGGACATTTTCATTTTTATGTGAACTAATCCTTTAACACTCTATTACAGATATACACTCAGCGAAAAAAAGAAACGTGCATTTTACAGGACACTGTATTTTAAATAGGGGTGTGCCGGTTTCAGAATTGGTGATGACGTTATGACGTGAGTCAAATGTGACGGTTTATAACATAACCGTCGGGGGGGGGGGGGGGGGGGTGTTGTTCTTGGAAATAGCGGGTTAACTCTGTGTCAGCGTGCACTCTGATCGGTAAAGAGGCAGAGATTTCAGACCTCCGTTTATTAAGGAGATCTGTCACAAAACTCATCATCCGCGCCAACGTTTTTTGAGCAAAAAAAAGCTGCACCCGCCCGCCATCCGATGCAATGCTTTGCATCGATAAGATTTGTACAAAACGAAATTCGTTTTTAAGGAAAGTTTTCTACAAAGCAAAATTGTATGAAGTGGTAAATATCATGTCTGACGATTTACAAAACTTCCATTAAGTGGAAAAAAAACATGTCTCCCAATATACTGCGCATCTTATGAGCCTATCTAAAAAATGAAAATAATTTTTGCTAAAAAATGTTTGTAAAAAAATATTTTAATGACACGGTTTTCAGGCCGGTCTCACAGTTATATACTAACAGTCACACCCCTAATTTTAAATATACTTAAAACTTAAAAATCAATACGATATGCCGAGAGAGAGAGAGAAGAGAGAGAGTGTGAGTGTGTGTGTGTGTGAGAGAGAGAGAGTTTGTGTGTGACTGACCAAGTGATTTACCGTGAGTGCGTTTGTATGTGTTCAAGTGAATGTGTGTGTGTGACGGCACGCGACTGGTCAGAAAGCAACCTGTAACGTTAGTCTGACATGTTTCTTGTCCACGACACCATAGGATTTTAGGAGTCAAAATTGCATCATCCATCTGACACAGTGACCATTGCAATAGACAAAAAAATTGTGTAATCTGACACAGTTACTATCGCTGCACACACAAAAAAAATCATGTAATCTGATCTGACACAGTGACACAGCATTAGTCAATAATAGTTTTTTTTAAATGCTAACGTTATCCAATTGAAAGCATTTTACTTACTTTTCTGGGTGCATCCGTGACAGGTGTCTGTTAAAGTTTGAAGTTGTCCCAGTCTTTTCCTCGATTTTGCGATTACACACACAACATTTAGCGCTGCTCTTTCCAGCATTAGATGCAAAATTCGTGTAGGCGAAGTTTTCTGCATTTTCCAAATGTGAACGTTTAGCCCGCGAATCATGCACAAGCGTAAAGTGAGTAATGTCAGTGAGTGCATGCAAAGAAAACTTGCGGTAGCAGTGTCTGTGAGGGAAAAAAAATAGATCCCGGCCGGTCTTGGGCACGAAACAGGAAAAGTATAACACCTTATATAATTTTTTAAATAACATATTTAGTCAAAAACAACGTGATGAATGCTCAAGTCCGATTTTATAAATCCTCGAGACCAAGTCCAAGTACGAGTCATCAGTCCGCGAGTGTCACGGTGCGGTAGGACGTGCAGAGGAAGAAACAGGGTCTGGGTCAAAATGCAGTGAAATTTTTTTATTAATTATAAACAGGAACAAAAAGGCCAACACAGCAAAAACCAAAACAGAAACAAAACACCGGGAACAGGAGTGGATGCAGCCGACATGAAACCAGCAACCACAGCATACACAAAGAACGAATACAGCCAGACTAGTGAGACGAGAATATATAGTCCATGACAATGAGCAACAGCTGAGTGTGTGATTGAGAGACAGGTGTGCAGAGTGAAGGTAAATGAGTCCGGGAGCAAGGGATAAACAGGTGTAGCAACTAAATGAGGTAATGAGGTGACAAGGTGGGCAGGGTCAGAAAAAAACAGGAGAAAAGCACATGGCACCAAACAAACACAACTCTCACAGAAGACAGTGATAGCACCCCTCCCTTAAGGAGTGGATTCCAGACACTCCAAAGTTAAAAATCACGGAGGGAGGCGGAACGAAGGTGGATCGGGGGAGGGATGGAGGGCCAAGCACGTGTAGTGGGAGAGGGCCTGGAGAAAGAGAATGGTTCGTCCTAAGGGATCCGAGAGCGGATGGTGCCACCTCGGGTGAATTGACAGCGAACGCCGCCACCCGAGAGGGTCGTGAGCAGACGCCGCCGCCACATCGGGGGAATTGTGAGCGGACACCATTACCGCCTCCACCTCGGGGAAACTGAGAGTGAACGCCGCCACCCGAGAGGGTCGTGAGCTGATGCCGCTGCCCCAGGAGCTCTCTGAGCGGATGCTGCTGCTTCGGGAGTCGTGAGCGGGCACAGGCACCTCGGGGGCATCGTGAGTGGACACCACCGCCTCAGGGCATAGTGAGTGGACACCGCCACCTCTGGAGCCTTCTGAATGGCCACCACCGCCTCTGGAGCCTTTTGAATGGCCACTGCCGCCTCAGGGGATTTGTGAGCGGACACCACCGCCTCATGGAATTCCTGAGTGGACACCGCCGCCTCTAGAGCTCTCTGAATGCACACCACTGCCTCGGGGGACTCGTGAGTGGCCACTGCTGCCGCCTCGCAGGGAACATCCTGGGTAGGCTTCCCCACCCTGACAGCTGAGCCGCTCACCTGCAGAGCCAGGTTGATATAGTCCTCTAGAGTCTCCTCGGGGTGGCAGAATGGCATAAGGGACCTGAAGGGCTCGGCTAGGCCTCCCCAGAAGCATACCATAAGGCAGGACCTCTCCGTAGCTGACAACTGAGCCTCCCCCACGAAGTCCCTGGCGTGATCCTCGATAGACCAATCTCCCTGGTGGACATCGAGAAACCACAGCGTGGTAGGACATGCAGAGGAAGAAACAGGGTCTGGGTCCAAATGCAGGGAAATTATTTATTAATTATGAACAGGAACAAAAAGGCCAACACGGCAAAAACCAAAACAGTGGATGCAGCCGACATGAAGACACGAAACCATCAACCACAGCATACACAAACAACGAATAATACAGCTAGACAGAGTGGTGTGTGAGACAAGAATAAATAGTCCATGACAATGAGCAACAGCTGAGTGTGTGATTGAGAGACAGGTGTGCAGAGTGAAGGGAAATGAGTCCAGGAGCAAGGGAGAAACACAGGTGTAGCAACTAAACAGTAATGAGGTGACAAGGTGGGTGGGGTCAGAAAAAGACAGGAGAAAAGCACATGGCACCAAACAAACACAACACTCTCAGAAGAGAGTGACAGAAAGACAGAAGACTGTGACAGCGGGTCCAAGTCGAGTCACGAGTCCAGAGAATGGAGTCTCGAGTCAGACTTGAGTCCAAAGAATAGTACTCCATCACTGTCACTATCACTCACAGCCGCTCGCACGTGTTCTGTTCATAAGCCGCACGCAGCCCAACATTACATCGGTTACACGACCATCGACCGCCTTAATCGATCAATCTCTTATCGTTTGCATTCCTAGTAATTTTCAAAACTATTTAGGGCAGATAGGGTGGACAGTACGTACATTGGGACACAGGGATATTTAAGAAATCAATATGGTGGCTAGTTCTGATGTCCCCAAGTTAGGAATGTTTTGTGAAAAACTAAATGCCATTCATGTTGATTGTCTTTATTCTCTCTCTGTGACTCACAGACACACTCCCCCATACAGTTATGCATAAAAATATCACATAAAGAAAGTTAAGTCAATATTACACGAAAAGTGCCAGATTTCACTTCAAAAAATCAGCACGGTTACAAATGTGATACTGACTTTATTGCATAAACAAGAAGTTATGTTTTAGACACCATAATGCCTGTAGTGCTGTATTTCGCCAACAAAAAATTATTCCAAACACAGTCACAGCACTGTTTGCGTCTCTGAGCAACATGAGGTTGTTTTGTTCCTGAATAAATCAACCGTTTAAATGAGTTGGTTCAGTCGCAATCCATATTAATGGTCAGTGCTTGCAACACACTCCAGTCACTATTACAAATATGTCTGTTTCCTGAAGGATGGTTATTATTTGGTTCTACCACTTCTCAGGGTACGGTTGTTGGTTTAATGATTCTAGTTTGCTTTGAGTTCCTTGTTAAACTCCTATCCTCTCTCAGCTAACATGGGGTTTCTTGGTCTGAGGCCACCTTTTTTATTGTAACCTTGATTGTGATTTTACATTTGGCTCAAACCAGCCTGTGGTCTGTGTAGCAGTTGGCACTAGGCATGACTCTAGTATGGAGCGTATTGAAAGCATCTTTTTATTGCTTATTATTATTCTGAGAAATATATTCTCTTGTAAGATAGTAATATGTGTATGTCAATGTCATTGCTAAACCAGGGCCCGTATGTATAAAACTTCAAAAATCAAAATTCCTTACTAAAAAGTAGTTATTGTCTATGAGTAGGAGACATTTATAAAAAAGCTAACAAAAAATACTTTCCAGTTGTTTTAAACAATTCTAATCAAACAATTTATGCAATTTTGCTGATATGGTGAATATTTTTAGCTATTTTAAATGGAAGTGTAAAATGCAGTGTAAAATTGTCTAACTCGGCACATCACTAACAAAGTATTTTAAAAAGGAAACATCTAAATCTTACTGTTTTCTTCAAGTTGTAGCTTTCAATTACAGCAATACTTTTCATATGTTGTAGAGAGGACTTCAGAAGTCATCAACACCTCTGTGCAGCTGCGGTTGTACAATAAGATATTATCATTGGAGCTATTCGAACTGTATAATGGTCCATTCGACCACTGAATCTAGCAGTGTTCACCGTAATATCGAAATGGGCATTATTTATCATTTTACTCGCTACAAAATATTGTCTCATAATATGAGATCTGCAGTTCAGTTTAAAGATGAATTATTACCAGCACTCCTTGCTGTCAAGCGCATCGACTACAAATATGTGTAAATTAATATCATTTTGGTTTTAATTCTGCGTAGTGACTTTACGTAATTTGAGTCCTTATCTCCATAAGAGAGTGGAATATTTAATTTAAATGTATATATCGACATGAAAACAGAGCTTAAAATCATTGTTTTTACTTAATTGTATCTCTAGGAAAAAAGTCTGTACATATGGGTCAAAGTTTGCATGCTGGTGCACAAATTTTCCCATCAAGTTTGTTTTTGTAAATCCCACCTTTTGCATAGGAAGGGGTTTACACCTCTTTCAGGGCTGTTTTGGTGCGTACGCAATGGTTATAAATAAGGCCCTTTGTCTCTGCTGACGTTCAGGGGTATAGAGGTCCTCTCTAGGTGCTGATCCACCATCTGGTCCGGGTGACTGCAGTGACCTTCTGATCTGGATACAGACTGGATCTGGTGGCTACGGTGACCTCTGAATAAGAGAGAAACAGACTATTATTAGCATAAATGCTATTCTTCTAATGATGTAGCAAGTACATCGGGTGGTATGGGAAGTGTTCCCGGTTCCGGTTTACCTAATTAATGCAGCCTAAAAATACTTAATGGATTTGAATATTAGAAATGTGTTAATGAGTTATGTGTAAGCCAGGTTAAAGAGATGGGTCTTTAATTTAGATTTAAACTGTAAGAGTGTGTCTGCCTCCCGAATAATGTTTGGGACATAATTCCAGAGTTTGGGCACTAAATATGAAAAGGATCTGCCGCCCGCAGTTAATTTAGATATTCTAGTTATTATCAAATTGGCAGACCTTTGAGAACACAGCGGATGTGGAGGACTATAATGTAACAAGAGCTCGCTCAAATACTGAAGTGCTAAACCATTCAGGGCTTTAAAAGTAATAAATATGATTTTTTAAATCAATACCATGTTTAATAGGTAGCCAGTGCAATGTTGACAGAACGGGCTAATATGGTTGTACTTCCTGGTTCTAGTAAAACTCTAGCTGCTGCATTTTGGACAACCAGGAGCTTGTTTATTAAGCATTCAGAACAACCATCCAATAAAGCATTAATCTAACAATAATCTAAACTTGAGGTCATAAATGCATGGATTAACATTTCTGCATTTGACATTGAGAACATAGGCCGTAGTTTAGATATATTTTTGAGATGGAAAAATGCAGTTTTACATTTCATTATTCGTAAAATGCATAACGTTTTTGGTGTTTGGATTTGTACTTCAATATAATGAGCTCTACGTTTAAGAATAGCCCTAGACTAGTTTCTCTCTCTCTCTCCCTCTCTCTCTCTCTAACAGCATTAGCTTGATGAAATCCGTCTTCCTTCAGTTAGAATGAATGTTTTCCTGCCTTGCTAAATGTTGGTCTCATGATCAATGAGTTGTATTCGCCTCAATCTGATTCAGTAAAGTCAAACAGCAGATGGTGAAGCTGCATCACTGAGCACGAGTCCCGTGCGCTGTGAGGCGGGAACAGAGGATTCTGCTTGGTCTTAAAGCCTTCCGCAAACATCCACGATCACAAATAACAAAGATTTTCGTAAAATAATAATTCATTATCAATTGATAATTTGTTATTATCATTGTGGTCTTGTGAAAATAATAATATGGACTGCGAGAATATAATGAATACAAAGAGTAGTGCTGCTGAGTGCAGGCATGTTTCAGCCCAGTAACACACCGTTCCTCAGAGCCTAAACACAGAATGAATTCAGTTCAGCTGGAGGGGGTTAGGTTTTTGGGGGTAGTTATGTATGACTTGTGTGGGTCGAGATAAAGGTGTGAATCTCTTGCTCGTTCATATGGACAGTGTCTTATGAGGCTTTCAAAGTTGAAACACACAGGAAATTTCAGCCAGCACCACATACCTTCCTTGGACCTAGCGTGTGGACATTACAATTATTTATACATAATTAATAATATAATTATTATTACAATTATTAGGACAAATATATAATACACAACAATACAGAC
This sequence comes from Carassius gibelio, assembly GCF_023724105.1. Taxonomy (NCBI): domain Eukaryota; kingdom Metazoa; phylum Chordata; class Actinopteri; order Cypriniformes; family Cyprinidae; genus Carassius; species Carassius gibelio. Next base: position 47,257,425 of record NC_068398.1, read on the forward strand.
TAAACAGCACTCATCTAAGCAGCAGCAACAGTAACAGTTTTTTACTTATATGAAGGATTTAGACTACTTCCTTAAGTAGTGAGCTCAAAAGACTGATTTGTATTTCTTTTGAAAAGATTATATCCTTTTTTCTTTAATATTCAGGAAACACAAACACATATTTTCAAAAAAGTTTAGTCGAGCAAGTTTTATAAAGAATACAAACAAATATTGTTATTTGATATATAACCAAACATAAACATGAGGCTATTGTATATTCTTTGAAAATATAATAAATGTATACAGATAATGTACTTCTGTTTTCTTAATCAGAGCAACAATGGCGTCATCTATTCATCACCACCAATGGAGCAGCACGGATGAAACTCTCAAAATGCTGTAAGAGAGTTCTTGTGCATTATACTCACTTCGTTCAGTGGACCAGATTCATTGGTTGTTTAAGTATAAATTATATAGTATACATTCTAGCATTTATATTGTAGTATAAATAATCAAAACAAACTAATGAAACTCAGTTTTATCAACATATAAGTACCATATATGCTTATATTTTTTATGAATGGTAATTATATTACAAATTGTACAATATAGAATGATAAATTCTTAATTGTGATATTTTCTTTAGATCTGATGTTATTCGTCTCGACGAGGAATTCATTGCACTCTATGAGAGACATTACCATGAACTCAAGGAGAACATAAAGGCACTGAGACGTCTCATGAGTACATTTGAAAAAGAATTCAGAGAGTATACTGAAGGTGCTAGAGATGGAGGAATAGTGGGAATAGCTGGAGGGGTCACCACCATTGCAGGATTAGCTTTAGCTCCATTTACTATGGGGACTTCTGCTGTTGTCATAGGCGTAGGGTCAGTAATGGCCTTAGGTGGTGGTGTTGGTAGTGGACTCCTAAACTTTTTAAAAATGTGCGATCAAAGGAAATTCATAGAAAACGTCAAAAATGAACTTGAAGAATTTCAGAACAAAATCAATCCTATGACTAAAATTCTGAATGACATCTGTGAAAATTATGATTTCAGTGGTTTAATTAAATGTGCTGCTGGTGCCAGTGGAATATTACGTATCTTACGGATAGATGACATTGGTGAAGTGGCTGTACAGGCGTCTAAAACTGTGCGTCTGACTACAGCCCTTACAGGAGTTTTGGCTGGAATTAGCCTTGTGCTTGACATTCTCTCGGTTATTGAAGATAACAAGACACTTGATGACTTGGACAGACTAGTAAGAAATCGCCAAATAAGTGAAAGTGGGATGGAGTCAAAAGCCGGGAAATTCATTGTTGAAATGAGGAAAGTCATTAATCACCAACAGGACACCTTGGATGCACTTAAGAAAACAAAAGACAAACTTGCAGGGAGACGGGATCTAATTAAAGAAAAAATTGCAAGAAGACGGGATCTAATTAGGGCCCAAGCACTGTGTAACAAGGACCCTGTTGAAACTACTGTATCTATTAGGGCCCGAGAGTCTATTAGGGAACAAGTGTCTATTAGGGACCAAGAGTCTATTATGGTCATAGCACCTCTTGGAATTGCTGTTTGTTTTCTTCTTCTTCTTCTTCTTCTTTTTTTTTCTTTTACTTTAAAATTATAAATATTTTTAAGGGCCTAAACATGCTTGAAAACTGATTAAACTTTACACACACCAGAAGTTGTGAAGGTTAGGATATAGATATACTCACTTTCAGACTGCAGCAAGTGTTTGAAATAACTTCTGTTTGAAATCCGATGTAGATTATGATCAACAAAGCAGAAATATGCAATGCAAAAGACTATGCATGCATTACCATGGTAAACATAGTAAATACGACCGGCTGAAAAAAAATCAGACAAGTGATGTATTTATTTATTTACATATCTTATCTGTCAATAAGCCTTCTTTCTTTGTACCTGATGTTCATATTTATCTCTGTGTATGTCATAAATAATTAACCTAGTTTTTGTTTTTCTGACTGAAAATATAACAATGTGTTGGGACTGGAGAAAATGCTAAAGTTACTCATGGTCATATTTTTGATAGGAAATGATAAGATGTGATCATTCTTTTTAAAATGTGATGTAGACCTAAACTGTCTGTGACTACAAATAAACAGAAACAGACACGACTGAATAAAAAGCTATGTGTGTCTTTATTTTGTGAAATAACGGTAAATACCACTTTCTGTGTGACTAATTATCAATCCTAACACAAACTAATTAATCAATGTAGCACATATTACTGAAAAACTGGTAAATGCTTTGGTTCTTTAAGAAAACAACAAAACATACAAACAAACAGCCGCTTGTTACAACTGTGTATTGCTGGCGTTGGAATCAAAACGCACGAGGGATATATAAATCAAAAGAGGAGTATAACTAACATGGGAGTAAAGGGTAATTCTAACACATATCTTCAGCTATCTGAACTTCAGGACATAACATCAGGATACATAACATCAATAGAAGTAACATTGTTAATCGTGGACAAAGAGGAACTAAACAGACAGGGTTTTAAACACAAGGGAGGTAATCAGGGGAATGTAAAACAGGTGGGGATTAATCAATTAACCAAACAAGAAATGGGACATGACCAAAATAGGGAAACACAAAAGGAACAGAAAGTTCATGATCTTAAGGAAGTTACGTACACTTAGTAGACATTCAAAAGGCCCTTTTTACCACCGAGGCGGCGGTATAAAGTGCATTTGCAGCCTTTGACCGCTGAGTGGCACTTTAACCACAAGTTATCAAACAAGCGCATCAAAGTGCAAGTTTTCACTAATAGACGTCAGTTTTGCCTCACTGATGTGTTAGATTTGATGGCTTCAGTTAGGGAAAATGAAAGAAAAACACTGTAGTTAAAATATTTAATATTTAATATCCACAGACGAAAGTTTGGTACTTATGAAGTTATGTGGATTTATTAGAACGAATTCAAGCAGGATAAATGTCAAGCCTGTCCCTGTGTCTGTGCTCATATTTTCTCTAATCTACATGGTATTAAACCATATTTTAGATTTGAAACATTTAAAAGGTGTGCAGTATTATTTATATTAAATTAATTATGCGTTATATTATTCAAAAGAAATTGTGGTTTACTTTGCATCGGAGCATTAAAAGTGGTAGCCTATTTTGTAATTCGTTACATGTCCTTTAACTTATTGGGGAAAAAACATTTGTCTGTAAACTGATTAAGAAATTGTTGCATATTTAAACATGAAGCACTGTATAATTTTGTTCCCATTATTTTTGCCTAATTAGCCTAAAACAAGAAACAAATAAAATTAATACACACGATTTACACACAATGTAAAAAAGAGCTTCATTAACTGACAACATAAGTGATTTTAAAGGGAGCCTTCTTTACTTGCTTTTAGTGCTGGGCGATAGCATGGCCTAAAAAAAAATCTGATTTATGATTTAAATCGATTTTAAAATCAATATTCAAATGACAAAGAAATTTTTCAAAACAAGTTTTAATATAGTTATAAACTTATAACTGAGACAAGATGATAAAAAAACTGTGATGAACGAGTCAGTCTATTGTTCGTTATCTGGCTCGGCGTTCATCTTCAGTTCTCTCTACACAGCAGTTCAGTCAGTGTACTGTTTGAGTGCATGCATTACTCAGGGATATTGGTTTGTTTGAACTCAGAGGGAGTGTCAGCGACAATAAAAAAGTTAACATCTTAAGTCATTTGTCGATTAATGCGTATTCGTTTAAAACGAAAACGATTCAGTTCGATTTGGTGAACTGAATGATTCGTTCACGAACCGGATATCCAGCTGCTTTGTTTTGAACTCTCTCTCACACAGACACGGAAGAGAAGAGAATGCTGAATAAAGTCATCGTTTTTATTATTTTTGGACCAAAATGTATTTTCGATGCTTCAAAAAACTAACTGACCTAACCGACCCTCTGTTGTCACATGGACTACTTTGATGATGTTTTTCTTACCTTTCTGGACATGGACAGTATACCGTACACACAGCTTCAATGGAGGGACTGAGAGCTCTCGGACTAAAATATCTTAAACTGTGTTCCAAAGATAAACGGAGGTTTTACGGGTTTGAAACAACATGAGGGTAAGTTATTAATTACATAAATTTGCTATCTGGGTGAACTAACCCTTTAATGCTGGAAAGACCTTTATTTTATTTTATTGTTATTTTTTATTATATATAATTTATTCTTATTATTTATTTTTTGTTAATACTAGCCCATCAGCTGTGCAAATTTTGTTTGTGAGGAAAATAACAGTACATTTTTGTCAGTTATTTTATCTAAACAGATCGATTAATTTCTTCAAGATTTCAAAATCAAATAGCTGTCACGGTTTTACGCTGCCTGAAGGAATACGGAGTCGAGGATAAACGGAATAAGGCTTTTAATATATCCAACACAGGGGATATCCAACATGGAGCACAGAGGTAGACACACGTAAGTAGCAAGTGAGGCACAAGTGAGAAGACCCGACAAAACAGAACTGAAGGGACACGGCTTATGAACAACAGATAATTGGGGAAACACAGGTGGATGGAATCATTAAATTAACAGGGACATGGAACACATGAGGAAGATAATGGACACACCTGGGAACTAATCAAACACGGAAAGACAGAAACTGGGTCACGGGCAAAAACACATTAAATGAGTCCAGGTGTGTGACAGTACGCCCCCCTCCCGGTAGGTGCGTCCTCGCACCGTAGAAACAACAGGGGGAGGCGTAGGTGGGAACTTGGGAGGAGGTTCCGGTGGAGGACGGACTTCCAGGAGGGGGCCAGCAGACAGGGACCACAGAAGGAGGAGCCAGGGAGGAGACGACGGAGGAAGGAGCCAGGGAGGAGACAGGAGCAGGAGGAGCCAGATGGTCCACCAGAGACCAGCCAGGACGGAGATCCAAGGTGGGGTCGACGGCGGGAGGAGCCATGGTGAAGGAAGGGTCGACGACACCAGGGGGCCGACAGGCGGAGACTGCACCGGTGGGCGAGGAGCCCAAGATGGAGCAGCACAGCCGCAGAGCCAGGGTGACGTCGAGGATCCGGAGGGCCTAGGTGGAGCTGAAGGCTCAGGCGACCAAGGCAGAGGCGGGGTCCTGGCAGACCGCTGTGGAGCCGGAGTGACCGAGGATGGAGGTGGAACTGGAGGGAAGGAGGAGCCTGACAGAGCCGGAGGGATGGAGTGACGAGGTGGAACCAGAGGAGTGGAGTCCCGAGGCGGCGGATGGTCGACGACTGACCAAGGTGGAGCCGGAGGGACGAGGGAGCCCGGTGGAGCAGGTGGGATGACAGGCCACGGTGGAGACGAGGGAGCTAAGAGCCAAGGCGGAGCCGCTGGGTCGAAGGACCGAGGAGGAGTCCAGGGCTCGGAGGCTGGAGGCGGAGACAGGGCCTTAACACGCCAAGGCGGAGCTGGAGACTGGCAGTCCAGCGGCGAACCACCGCGCCCCGATGGCGCGGACTGAGGGTGAGCTGCGGGACTGGCTGGCACCAGCAGGGATGACGAGGAACTGGCTGGTCTAGGAGGAGGAGAGAGGAGAAGGATGGGAGGAAGGACAGGAGGATCAGGACTGGACGGAACCAGCGAAAGAGGAGTAGAGGGACCAGCAGGTTTGGGAGGAGGCGGGAGAGGGAGGCTGGGAGGGAATACAGGAAACACAGAAGATTCAGAGCTGGGCGGAACCAGCGGAGACACAGAAAATTCAGAGCTGGGCGGAACCAGCGGAGACACAGAAGATTTAGAGCTGGGCGGAACCAGCGGAGACACAGAAGATTCAGAGCTGGGCGGAACCAGCGGAGACACAGAAGATTCAGAGCTGGGCGGAACCAGCGGAGACACAGAAGATTCAGAGCTGGGCGGAACCAGCGGAGAAACAGAAGATTCAGAGCTGGGCGGAACCAGCGGAGAAACAGAAAATTCAGGGCTGGGCGGAACCAGCGGAGAAACAGAAGATTCAGAGCTGGGCGGAACCAGCGGAGAAACAGAAGATTCAGAGCTGGGCGGAACCAGCGGAGAAACAGAAAATTCAGGGCTGGGCGGAACCAGCGGAGAAACAGAAAATTCAGGGCTGGGCGGAACCAGCGGAAATGGAGCAGAGGAAATGACTGGAGGAGGTAGGAGTGGGAGACTGAGAGGGTATACAGGGGAATCAGGGCTGGACGGAACCAGCGGGGAAACAGGAATATTAGGGATTACCTCCGTAGACCAGTCCATCAGATCCAGAACTTGCTCCATATGACTTTCAGAGACTGCATATAGCTCACCCTCAGTCGCAGGAGTGTGGGCAGGGCTTTCCTCCACGCCCTCGATCTCCACGAGGACTCCCACGATGCACAGTGTTGCCGGCTCACACACCTGGTCAGTCGCGCTCTCGAGATCCGGCTCCCTGTCAGTGGATGGCTCGGACTCTGCGGCTGCGGTGGGCTCTGGCTCCGTGCGGCGTGATGGTGGCTGGCTGGTCTCTGGGTCGGGAGTGGGGCTGGCGAGGTCCTCTATGGGGCAGACGGTGAGAGGTGACCCATTTCTCGCCAGAGTCCACTCCACGAATGCGGCGAAATCCTCTCGAGGACCATCTTCGGACGACAACGCTCTGCATTTGGAGTTCAGGCTGGTGTTGTAGAAGGTGCAGAGCGCGCCGTCCGGGTAGCTGGTGGCATTAGCTAATAGAATAAACTGTCTGGTATGGTCCTCGAGAGAACGTCCTTCCTGCTTCAGCAGAAGGATGAGGAATTCGGGACGATAGAGGGGATCCATAGAAACACTACAAAACAAAAAGACTGAGAAAAAACGAAAGCAAAACGGAGGGAAAGACGCAGTTTTCTACTTTCTCTTTTGAGGTCGGGTCTTCTGTCACGGTTTTACGCTGCCTGAAGGAATACGGAGTCGAGGATAAACGGAATAAGGCTTTTAATATATCCAACACAGGGGATATCCAACATGGAGCACAGAGGTAGACACACGTAAGTAGCAAGTGAGGCACAAGTGAGAAGACCCGACAAAACAGAACTGAAGGGACACGGCTTATGAACAACAGATAATTGGGGAAACACAGGTGGATGGAATCATTAAATTAACAGGGACATGGAACACATGAGGAAGATAATGGACACACCTGGGAACTAATCAAACACGGAAAGACAGAAACTGGGTCACGGGCAAAAACACATTAAATGAGTCCAGGTGTGTGACAATAGCCTACTGATAATGTAGTGGCACTGTAAGATTACATTTTTTTTTAATGCATTATTGCTAAAGCGATTGTGTGTAAATGTGCTTTATCTGTTTAAATCATGCTTTAACCCGAAAATAATCAGTAAAAGAAACAGACAAACTCATATAGCCTTTAACATCCCGCTCGACTATTGCAGTCATTATAACCTGATCAAGCTATAGCTAAATATGTTTAACATGAATTTTTGCTGAATATGCAGTTATATTACAGGCTGTTGGCATGAATTGTACTCGTGATGGAGGCTCCAGTCAGAATCACACCGCTCTGCTCATCCTTTGCTCGGTGGCGTGTCTCTGTCAGACTCGCGGGTGAGGGTTGAGCCACTCTGAACTACGGAAGCCTGAGTGGTGCGTCGGTGGATGTTAAAAAGAAAAGAGATTTTCATTCAAACAAACCGATGGAAATTACAAATTCAAGTTAATTGATAAAATCGATTTATCACTCAACCCTACTTGCTTTCAGATTATTTAATGAAAAAAAAATGCAGCTGCATTTAAATGAGGGTGTGTAAAATGTGCAAGATTTGCAATGCATGTGTGATGGTAGATGTGCAACTTTTATTCTTATTTATTTTATCTACATTACAAATCTTGTTTGGTTTCATTTTGGATAATTGCATGTAAAAAATAATTTTCATTGTAATGCAAAATGTGAATTAATATTCATATACAAGTATTTGTGCAAAAATTATTAATTCGCATTAATGACAGGGCGCATTTATATTCAACATTCAACAATCTGTGAATGTTGCATTTGTCTGTCGGAGAGAGCCAGCACTGTGAATTTCATCTTGCAGCAGACAAGAAAACATTTGTTTATTAATAATTAATTAAAATGTCTCATTTTTCACAATTATTAGGCTACTTCTGCATGTACTTTGTGGCAAGGCAGAGTCGAGGCAGGTGCTCATGGACCCTCCAGAGTCAGGTTTAGTCACCGTCGACCTTCCAGAGTCAGGGTTAGTCACCGTCAACCTTCCAGAGTCAAGGCTAGTCACCGTGGACCTTCCAGAGTCAAGTCAAGTCACCGATGACCCTCCAGAGTCAGGGCTAGTCACCGATGACCCTCCAGAGTCAGGGCTAGTCACCGATGACCCTCCAGAGTCAGGGCTAGTCACCGATGACCCTCCAGAGTCAGGGCTAGTCACCATTGACCCTCCAGAGTCAGGGCTAGTCACCGTTGACCCTCCAGAGTCAGGGCTAATTACCGTTGACCCTCCAGAGTCAGGACTAGTCACCTTTGACTTTCCTGAGTCAAGTCAAGTCACTGGTGATCTTCAAGGACAGAGTCAAGTCACGGGTGATCTTCAAGGACAGAGTCAAGTCACGGTGATCTTCAAGGACAGAGTCAAGTCACGGGTGATCTTCAAGGACAGAGCCAAGTCACCGGGGTTCTTCATGGGAGAATTCAAGTCACCAGTGATCTTCGTGAACAAATTTAAGTCACCATTGATCTTCATGAACAAAAGCAAGTCACCATTGATCTTCACGAACAAATGCAAGTCACCAATGATCTTCAAGAAAAATGCAAGTCACCAATGATCTCCATGAACAAATGCAAGTCACCAATGATCTAAATGAGCAGAGTCAGGCCATCAATGGTCTTCAGGAGCAGAGTCAAGTCAGCATTGATCTTCTGGAATCCAGTCTAAACTCCATGGGATTACCAAAGCCTCTCCATGTCTCTGCTGAACTACTGGAGCCTCTCCTCGCCTCGGCTGGATTACCGGAGTCTCTCCACACCTCTGTGGAACTTCCAGAGCTCGTCACGTCTCGGCTGATCTACCAGAGACTTTCCTCGCCTCTGCAGAACTTCTAGAGCCTCGTCATGTCTCAGTCGAACTCTCTGAGCGCCCGACTGATCCTGTTGTGGCCACGGAGGCTACCCTTTACTTGTTCATGTTTTTTGTTTCAGACTTGCCCAACCAGACTTGTCCTCCTGTTCATTCGACCACAGGGATGTGGTGGTCTTCTGCTCCGCCCTGGGGTGCGTCTGTTTCGGGCGCACAAATGTGGTGGTCTTCTGCTCTGCCCTGGGGGCCGTCTGTTTTGACCGCACGGATGTGGTGGTCTTCTGCTCCACCCTGGGGGGCGTCGGTTTCGGCCGCACAGATGTGGTGGTCTTCTGCTCCGCCTAATTTGACCATACATCTCCAAATTTGACTGTTTACCTTCAACACTAATAAAACACACTTTAACCAGCTAATCAAGCTCTTACTAGACACAATAGAAACTTCCAGATAGGTGTGTTAAGGCAGGTTAGAGCTAAACTCTGCAGGGCATTGGCCCTCCAGGATGTAGTTTGAAGACCCGTCCTACAGAGTTGTTACTTTGCACATGCTTTTTGATCATTACAAATAATAATGTAAAATAATTATTAGATATGCTATATTAGATATGATTAGGAGATATGCTGTCTCTCGCATCACTTATATCATCAGTAGTTAAGTATGTGGTCTTGAAGAGGATCCTTTTTTTCTCTCATTTGGACTTGGTCTGGACTTGGACTCTAAACTTTTGGACTTGGACTTGACTTGGACTCGAACCTCTTTGGACTCTGTCTTGACTCGGTCTCGACTAGTCCTGGACTTGGCCTTGACTTGGACTCGACAAAGCTGGACTTCACTACAGCTCTAATTAAGAGCCACCGTACAATTGAATGGCAAAATCCAGAATGGCCTTTGACACGTTTATCCACTTTGTCTCGAAGCACAATAAAGTAGTAGTAGTAGTAGTAGCCCTTTATTGTCACTAGTCACAAGTACCAGCGAAATTAGCCATCAACCTGTCCATACATACACAACATACACACAATGGGGTAGACAGAACAGGAAGACAGGGAATTGAGGAAGAAATAGAGCATAACATTGGGAAAGTGAGGAGAAAAAAAAACCAACACCCATACTATGCTCCTTTTGGGAGTGCAGTATGGGAATATGAAAAAACACCTCAGCAACAAAAGCACATACACCATAAACACACGACAATGCAACTGGGGACGGAAATTGGGGGAGTCGAGGTAATCCAGTGCAGGCAGCAGCCGTCCTACCCTGCAAAGACCGTTCGAAAGGGGGATATGTAGCGGATCTGACCCGAATCAGACAAATAAAAGAGTCGATCGGGACTGTGTTTGAAACATGAGCCAAATTCCTCAGGAAGGCAACCGGAGGTCATAAATCAGTTCTAGTGCCACAAGTCAGAAGCAAGATAACCAACCAATCAACTCTTTCACAGAACAGCTTTCAACATTAACACCATTAGAACAATTATTGACAATTTCAATTCGGAGAAGAGAGTGTCAGGTTTGGGGCAGGTAGTTGAGATGCAACGCCCGACATCACATATAAACCCATGAGAGTACTACACAAGATCCTTTGACTTCCCCCACCTACCAGAACCAGATTGAAATTCTTAAAGGGGGGGCCTTTTAACCTCCGGTCTCCACAGAAATCTTTGTCAGAAGAGTGGCACAGAAACTGTCTTTTCTACAAATATATGGACCAAAATGAACTCAAAAAGACTTCTAAATGAATATCAGTTCATCGCTTCACTCCTTATTCATTTATCTGTTACCCACACATTTAACTATCATGTTATAATCACTTATTGTGTATGTCTTTTAATAACTATTGGATCGCTTAAGGATACATATTCATGTTTAGTGTGTAAGTGTTTGAATCTGTTAGCTTGAAACAGTCATGACCATCAGCTATTTGTCAAATGTATCATATTCTTGTTATAGGAATCATGTCCAAAATTATACCCTGCAAGAGCGGGAAAATTCGGACCATGTGCTTGATAAGATAACATATGATTTATGATACCCCCGAGCCAAGACAATATCTGATTGGTCAAGACAACATTTGAGGTGTGGCCAACAGGCCAGTTTAAATACTCAGGACACCATAAAAATTCTGCTTTTAGTTTTAGCTTTGCTTTTGCTATCAGTCATGCCAACTTTTAGTATGCTTTTAGTTTGCTTGTAGCTTTTAGCTTGTAGCTTTGCTTCCTAGCTTTAGCTTTTAGCCATGCTTTCTAGTCATCATTTTAAGCGTTCTAAGAGCGCGGTTCCAGCGTGCTTCAGCCTGCACGTCTGCTGCTACTTAGCCACGATGAGAAGAAACACCACCTAGTCTGGTCAAACTTTACTTCTTTTCTTTTCCGTTTGAGAGTTTCGTGTTCTGATTTAAGTTTTGTAACGCTGGTCTCCGAGTCTGACCTCGACTGCCCATTCAACTTCAACCAGCTCACACAACTCTGCATCTTCAGCCAACGCCCAACCATGGGATTCCCAAGGCATCACTTCAGCGACTACTGAACTTCCAGCCAATCAGCGACATCGGGAAACCCCCTTTCGATGACAACAAAGGGAACACAGGCAATGTACCTCCAGACTGATTTGCACTGGTGTATCTAATATAATTTTAACCTCATTGAGGAACTTGATGGTTGTTCATGTCTATGCAATTTAACATATTGCTGTAAACTTGGGATTCCACATTTCCACTCTCTTAAACTCATCTTTCCCCAACTTTCGATCTTCCTGCAACTTGTGTGAATGTGTGAGTGTGTGTGTTTGTGTGTTAGATTAGTTTATATGTCTTAGATTTATCTAACCTTTTTCATATTGAAAAGAGAAGTATCTTGTGTTTTGTGCTTACAAGTTAATGCCTTAAACTGCCGATCTTGTTACTGTGTTAATTGATAGTGTTTTCACTATACTTTGGATATAAATATCCAACGCAGATTTGATGTTAAACGGCTCATTCAGTGAATTGCAGGGCATCTCAGTGATCAGCCGTGAAACTGTGATTCTGTTCAAATTCCCTTTAAAATCTTAAATGATTCCCTTTGAGCTAAATTGACCTGTTTCCCTTACAACAGGGAGCTTCATCATGGTCGTGGGAGAGTGCTACGGCCTAATCAAGACCTCGGTGTGGAGGTGCGTCCACACTGTCACCAACGCCCTTCTGCGCCATGCCGAGGATTACATGGCACACTTATCCCTATCACCAATCCATCAGTGATTGATCAGGCGTACATATCGCGAAAGGGTACGCGACCATAAAAGTGCAGGTTATAATGGACCATAAGGGTGTGATCTCCGATCTGGTGTCAAGGTCCAGCAAAACTTCAAGTTCCTCTAACGAGAAGCTTGGTGCCCTTTTTTTACGTTGCTTCCCAAGCATATTCTGTGTCTAACTCTCTCTCTCTCTCTGTTCATTGTAGATAGGTTGCTTTTTATTGAAAACATTAACCAATGGAAATCAACTGTAACTGTAACTGCAGCTGCTTGCCAATCAATTCTGATTGTAAAGTACCTTACCATTAATATAAAAGTGTATTAAATAATTTTTAGAAGTCGTTAAACCCATGTCAAGAAGCGGCACAAGTGGCACAATGGGATAAGGAGTGTGGCTGATTAGTGAGGGATATCCGGTTCGTCTAACCGTCACAACATATCGTGTGAACATATTACTGACCATTTGATCATTTAATTTATAGTCTATATTCTACTGATAACTTAAACTATGTTAAAATAAATGTTACTGTAATAATTTGAGGATTTTTTCATTTGCATAGAACGTGTTGTATTTCTTAAGGCTGTATTGAACCTTCGCCTGAAGTGTAAAATTGATTCCTGAGCAATCGATGCCAACTAATTCAGCACCTTCACTTATTTTGGACAGCGCTATTGTAACGTCAGATGTAAGAGGCAACGTGCTAAGAAGCTTCCTAAGGGACACTTCGGGGAACACACTTTGGAACATAAACAACTTTGGCAAGATATACCTTTCCAGGTCTTCTTAGCGCGTTCTTAGAGTCAGGGTTATCGGGGAATTATTGACTCTGGAGCCGCATTATACCTTATTTATTAGGTTATTGTCAAGAAATATAATATAATATAAATAAAATATAATATAACCTACTCAACCTTGCAACCCACCTATCAAGATAAAAGCCATCAACAATATGTCATTTGGAAATGGTATGTTTCAACAAACCAAGACCCCATCTCCTGAGTTCTAATCACTGGCACCTTTTGGTAAAACCCTCGTGGTCAACACCACTTCTATAGAAAGTCCCCTAGAGAAGCGCTCAGTAGAAATACCCCCATGTTATGTATAATTCCATGATGTATTCTGTCCACAAAAGGCATCCCAATTACCACCTCCCCGTCCCTGGGATTGTGCGATTTATCTGATTCCGGGTGAGCCAGTGCCCCATGCTAAAATTTATTCTCTTTCACTACGTGAACAGAAGGCCTCGGAGGAGTTTGTGGAAGAAGCCCAGAAGCAAGATTACATCTTCCCATCTACCTCCCCTGCCGCATCAAGCTTCTACTTCGTGGTGAAGGACGGAGGCTTGCGGCCATGCATTGAATACCGGGCACTGAACAAAATCACTATAAAGTTCCGTTATCCTCTTCCCCTTGTCCCAGTTGCTCTAGAACAACTCAGTGGAGCCACCATCTTCACCAATCTAGACCTCCGCAGTGCGTGTAACCTCATCCGAATCCGCAAGGGAGATGAGTGGAAGACAGCATTTGTGACCCCTACTGGCCACAATTAGCAGTTCTCTCACTGCCACCTCGACTCCATCCATGTGTCTTTTTTTTCCTGGAAACTCCGCCCAGCAGAGAAGAATTGACATCAGGAACTGCAAGCTTCTAGCGATCAAACTGGCATTAGAGGAGTGCCGTCACTGGTTAGAGGGAGCAGCTTTCCCATTTACCATACTAACTGACCACGAAAACTTGCAATATCTCAGAGAAGCGAAATGCCTAAATCCACGCCAGGCTAGATGGGCCTTATTCTTCACCAGGTTTGAATTCACTATTTCCTATAGACCTGTTCCCCGAAACATCAAATCCGACGCCTTGTCTCGTATCCATGCCTCTGAGGAGAGTGTAGAGGAACCCGGAAAAAGTCTCATCCAGTGGATATCGCCGCCAGGCACCACGCAAAACGCTCCCGCCACTCCGCCGGGCTGCCTCCCTGGACACCGATATGTACCACGGACACAACGCACTCCTCTCATCCACACCATGCACTTTCTTGGGCACTTGCCACCCCGGGGCTGACGCAACTCTCTCGCTGCTAAAAGATCGCTTATGGTGGCCCAACATGGCTAGATATGTTAGAAGGTTTGTGCAAGTTTGCCCATTTCCAAGAGCTCCTGTCACCTCCCTGCTCGTAAATGATACCCTCTACCCATTCCCAATCGTCCCTGTCACACCTAGGAATTGATTTCATCACAGGCCTACCTCCCTCAGACAGTAACACTTGTATACTCATCATAATCGATAGATTCTTCAAATTCTGAGAGTCACCCCACCTTTCACGTTTCACTACTTAAACCCTTTCACTCTATTGTTTCCACATAGTTTGACCAGACAGAGGAACCCCCTCTGCCATTACGTCTGGAGGAAGGATCCATCTACAAGGTCAAAGATAACCTTGAATCCTGGCGGTGTGGTGGCAGATTAGAGTACTTAGTCGACTGGGAAGGCTATGGCTATGATTCTTATCACTCCTCTGTATTATACCAGAGTTCACTGACCTTCTGTCTAAAAGGCCGCTTGTTACACTGGGACTGTGCTATTGATTTACTCCCCAATGTTATGCCTCCTAAAAATAGAATTTACCCTTTATCCCGAACTGAGACTCAAGACATGGGAGGAATATATTGAGGAGGCCTTGAGTTCAGGATTCATTTGGCCCTTTACATCACCAGCTGCAGCAGGATTCTTCTTTGTGGAGAACAAGGATGGAGGACTGAGGCTATGTATTTATTACAAAACCAACCTCTCCAATCTGGCATTGTTGGCGCCATGATGCTGATCATAAACTTTCTTTGTCAACTCAGGCTTTGGTCCTGAGTTTGTGGAGCTTGTGCACATGAATGTATGACATCACTGGTGAACAGCCAATCATGAGCCTTGCAACACAAAACAAGTTTGATTTACTTCTCACGAGAGACCCAGCGAGATTCAAAACTAAAGGTTAAAGGTTTTGCAAAAGCAACTGTAACTTTCCATGGATAACATAAAACACACTCTCTGTAGTTTGTTTCTCACACATTTAGAACTTAGGTGACCCACTCAGGTCATCCTCAGGCATTGTCCCCCCACTATATGGCCCAATGACCCTCTCAGGTCATCCTCAGACATCTGTCCCCCCCCCCCCCCCCCAGGTGTCATCCTTCTGAACCCACACGTCTCCGTGAACCACCTGTTTGCCATTACTCTTAGGCCCTAAACCCATTCCATAATGTTCACACAGCAATTCTAAGAAAACACATGTTACATCCAGCGATTGTCTGTATTTCTCCTGTTCTGTATTTCCGTGTCTTGTTGTTATCTTAGGTCAGTTCCTGTGCTTAATTGATGGGGTGTGACGGCGCGCGAGGCATGTCCCAGCTGATGGCATAAAGAGGGCTTGGTTGTGGCACGTTGAGGAGGGAGAGAGCGGCGTTGCTTTGTGTTTGAATTGCTGCTTTAATTAGATTTTTGGTTATGTAAACTTTTGAGCTAACAAATAAATCCTTAGATATTTGTTTGCCGAACTTTCTCCTGCCTCTTTTGTTACTATTTGAGAGCCGGTAGTAACATTCAAAAACAATTTTGCCAATAATCTATTGTAATCAGAGGTTGGTGGGACGCTCGCTCGCGTGTCTCCGGTATTAAATCTGACGTTTTGGGCGATTGCAAGTAATGTGAACAGAGGAAAAAGCTGTGCGGTTGGACAGTAAGCTAAATCTAAATGTTATATTGTGCCTTGTGCGTGTCTGGGACTAATATTAATGTTTGTTGTCTTGTTGGAGTCAGGACAATAGATTTTCTATTGTAATCAGAGGCTACACTGGAATGTTGGACATGGAGGGTAAGTTCAGCGATATGTATTTAACCAATTAACCATAACCTTTCTTTTTGTGCTTACGTGTTTTGGGTCGTGTGGTTTTTTGTTTTTGAACAGGTCTGTGGCTAGAGCATTAGTCTCGGGGGCACTACCGAGGAATTGGGGAAATCGCCAGATTACTGGTTGTTTAGTCACTCCTACGGGCTTGGTGTTTAATCCATCCCACCGCAGACCTGTTTGAAGATTTGCGTCTAGGTAAATAGTATGGAATATCTTTGTAAGCTTAAGAGAAATGGTTATATGGTTTTGAAAATGTCGCTGTCCTACCCGGTTCATGTTTAATTTATTCAGATCGTACAGACTGTAATAAGAAACGTTGATTTGAGTTAATAATAATAGCGGTCTGCATTGTTTGAAGGATGGCGTCACCGGTAAAAACCTTTGTAGAGGAACCCTCGAAGGTTTTGTTAAATGCATTGACAAAAGAACAATTAATAGAACTTGCTGATCATTATAAAATAGAGCTTACAAGTAAGCGATATAAAAAAGAGATCAAAAGTGTAGTGAATGAAGCCTTGTGCGCCAAGGGTTTACTGAAAGCTTCTGCTGATGCATCTGAAGATGATGATGAAATAGTTTCTCCGACTTCAGGTCATGCTGAAAAATTAACCTTTGCTGAACAAAAATAATTATTACTCTTACAATTAGAAAATCGTAAGTTAGAACATCAAATGCAAATGGACAGTTTGTGTCAAAACGAACAAAATGAATTTTCGAAACGAGCACTAGAGCAGCAAAAGCTTGAACTTGAAGCTGAACGTTTGGATCTAATAAGACAAGGGGAATGTCTGGTTTAGGGGATTCGAAGTTCGATATCTCCACTAGTTTATGACTTCTTCCCTCATTTAATGAGAAGGATGTCGACACTTTTTTTCTGTTATTTGAAAGGGTGGCAGACGCGCAGGGTTGGCCTGATATACAGTATTGTTCAAAATAATAGCAGTACAATGTGACTAACCAGAATAATCAAGGTTTTTAGTATATTTTTTATTGCTACGTGGCAAACAAGTTACCAGTAGGTTCAGTAGATTCTCAGAAAACAAATGAGACCCAGCATTCATGATATGCACGCTCTTAAGGCTGTGCAATTGGGCAATTAGTTGAATTAGTTGAAAGGTGTGTGTTCAAAAAAATAGCAGTGTAGCATTCAATCACTGAGGTCATCAATTTTGTGAAGAAACAGGTGTGAATCAGGTGGCCCCTATTTAAGGATGAAGCCAACACTTGTTGAACATGCATTTGAAAGCTGAGGAAAATGGGTCGTTCAAGACATTGTTCAGAAGAACAGCATACTTTGATTAAAAAGTTGATTAGAGAGGGGAAAACCTATAAAGAGGTGCAAAAAATGATAGGCTGTTCAGCTAAAATGATCTCCAATGTCTTAAAATGGAGAGCAAAACCAGAGAGACGTGGAAGAAAACGGAAGACAACCATCAAAATGGATAGAAGAATAACCAGAATGGCAAAGGCTCAGCCAATGATCACCTCCAGGATGATCAAAGACAGTCTGGAGTTACCTGTAAGTACTGTGACAGTTAGAAGACGTCTGTGTGAAGCTAATCTATTTTCAAGAATCCCCCGCAAAGTCCCTCTGTTAAAAAAAAGGCATGTGCAGAAGAGGTTACAATTTGCCAAAGAACACATCAACTGGCCTAAAGAGAAATGGAGGAACATTTTGTGGACTGATGAGAGTAAAATTGTTCTTTTTGGGTCCAAGGGCCACAGGCAGTTTGTGAGACGACCCCCAAACTCTGAATTCAAGCCACAGTACACAGTGAAGACAGTGAAGCATGGAGGTGCAAGCATCATGATATGGGCATGTTTCTCCTATTATGGTGTTGGGCCTATTTATCGCATACCAGGTATCATGGATCATTTTGCATATGTTAAAATATTTGAAGAGGTCATGTTGCCCTATGCTGAAGAGGACATGCCCTTGAAATGGTTGTTTCAACAAGACAATGACCCAAAACACACTAGTAAACGGGCAAAGTCTTGGTTCCAAACCAACAAAATTAATGTTATGGAGTGGCCAGCCCAATCTCCAGACCTTAATCCAATTGAGAACTTGTGGGGTGATATCAAAAATGCTGTTTCTGAAGCAAAACCAAGAAATGTGAATGAATTGTGGAATGTTGTTAAAGAATCATGGAGTGGAATAACAGCTGAGAGGTGCCACAAGTTGGTTGACTCCATGCCACACAGATGTCAAGCAGTTTTAAAAAACTGTGGTTATACAACTAAATATTAGTTTAGTGATTCACAGGATTGCTAAATCCCAGAAAAAAATAAATGTTTGTACAAAATAGTTTTGAGTTTGTACAGTCAAAGGTAGACACTGCTATTTTTTTGAACACACCCCTTTCAACTAATTGCCCAATTGCACAGCCTTAAGAACGTGCATATCATGAATGCTGGGTCTTGTTTGTTTTCTGACAATCTACTGAACCTACTGGTAACTTGTTTGCCACGTAGCAATAAAAAATATACTAAAAACCTTGATTATTCTGGTTAGTCATATTGTACTGCTATTATTTTGAACAATACTGTACATCGCGCTCTTATGTTGCAGTGTACTCTTACGGGGGAAAGCACAGAGAGCGTTCTCGGCTCTCAGTGTGGATGATGCGAAAGACTACGAAATCATAAAGGCGTCAGTGTTAAGATCATTTGAGTTAATTCCAGAAGCCTATCGGCAGCGATTCAGAGGAATGCGAAGACGTTTCGATCAAACCAATGTGGAGTTTGCGAGAGATTTGCGGTTACAATACCAACGCTGGTGCGTCGCCTCTAATGTTCAAACAGTTGATAACATGACAGACTTAATAGTCTTAGAGCAATTTAAGAACACATTGCCGGAGCGTGTAGCGATATATATTGCTGAAAAGCAGGCAACAAACGAGGCTGATGCTGCGGTGTTGGTGGATGAATACGAACTAACACACAAATCTCATTCTGGCGAACGCGTGTGTTCAGTAAGGGGACAAAGAGACGCGTTTTCTTTTCGTAATAAAACTACAAACGTTATTCCTCTACTAGTAAATCAGGATCGCTCAAGTGTAACTTGAGCAAACAGAGCAAATTTGCTGTTATTGCCAAGAGAAAGGTCATTGGAAAGGGAGCTGTCCAGTGCTGAAGGCAAAAGCTAAAGCTCGTTTTTCGTTTGTGAAACCTGCTGCTTTGGCTGTGTCGCCTGGTAATTCAGAGGTTGTGCTTAGTAAACTGAAGCCTAATTATCTTCCATTTATTTCAGATGGATTTGTTTCACTGCTTGGAAACGAGGAGAAGTTTCCTGTAAAAATCTTGAGGGATACAGGAGCATCAGAGTCCTTTATTTTGGAGTCTGTTGCCATTTTCTTCTTCTTCAAGGTCCGGGAGGTCACTTTTGGTGAGAGGTATTGATGTTAGTACTTTAGAAGTCCCTTTACATAAGGTTGTGCTCTACTCTGAGTTGGTAGAGGGGGAAGTTGAGTTGGGAGTCCGCCCGGCCCTACCTGTTGATGGGGTGTCTGTTATATTAGGGCATAATTTAGCTGGCGGCCGTGTTTGACAGACTAGTCCCATTCCTGTGGTGACTCATTCTCCTCAGCTGGGGAATGTTTCTGATGACTGTTTTAAAGAATTTCCTCAGGTGTTTGCTGCTTGTGCGGTGACTCGTGCTGCTAGTCATGCTGACGTGGAGGACCTGGAGGTTAAGGCTGCTGCAGGAAAGGTTAGCTTTGCTTTAACAGATTTTCCCTTGTCTTTCTCAAGAAGAGCTAGTCAAGGAACAGCATACAGATCAATCTCTGTCTTCGTTGTTTGAGCGAGCTGTTCCTGTTGACTGTTTTGAGAGTGTGGATCATGGTTATGGTGTTCTAGATGGCTTGCTAGTGAGGAAAAGGACACCTGCAACAAACATTTCACTGGGGGAACCATGGTTTCAGGTTGTTGTGCCTATCACCATTAGACAACTGGTGTTAAAGACTGCTCATGACATGTTGGGGCATTTGGGAGTAAGAAAGACGTATGATCGCATTATGCGTCATTTCTATTGGCCAAAATTAAAGAAAGATGTTGCTGCCTACATTAAAACCTGCCACATTTGACTGGAAAGCCCAATCAGGTTATAAAGCCTGCACCTCTGCATCCAATACCTGTTGTAGCTGGTCCTTTTGAACATTTACAGTGGGACTGTGTAGGGCCATTAGTTGGTGCTAAATCTGGGTCTAGGTATTTGCTGACCGTAAAGTGTCAGGTAACCCGTTATCCTGCTGCCTACCCACTATGCTCTATTACTACCAGGGCCATTGTAAGGGCTCTTACGCAGTTTTTTTTTCAATATTTGGAATACCAAAAGTGGTCCAGACTGACCAAGGCTCAAATTTTATGTCTCATGTTTTTGCTCAGGTCTTACGCCTACTTCATATTAGACACAACCATCCTCAGAGTCAAGGTGTTCTTGAACGTTTTCACAAGACACTAAAGTCCCTTCTCCGTGCATATGGTATGGAGCTGGGACGTGACTGGGAGGAAGGTTTGCCATGGCTGTTGCTTGCCTCTAGGGAAGTCGTTCAAGAGAGTACAGGGTTCAGCCCTAATGATATAGTGTTTGGCCATTTTGTACGTGGACCTTTGGCTGTCCTAAAAGATGGTGTGGACCTCAAAGAACCACCAAAAGCCTTGTGTGATTATGTCAATGGTTTTAGGAGACGTCTTTATGAGGCGGGGAGGTTGGCCCGTGAGAAGTTAAAAAACACTCAGTCTAAAATGAAGGAGCAGTATGATAAGCCAACAGAGCGTCGTGTTTTGGCAGTCGGTGATAATGTGTTGGCTCTTTTGCCGGTTGTGTCATCTCCTTTCCAGGCAAAGTTTTCTGGACCGTATATGGTTGTCAGGAAGGTTTCAGATGTTAATTATGTAATTGCAACTCTGGACAGAAGGAAAAATACTCAGTTGTGTCACCTTAACCTGCTTAAGCCATATCACGAACGTTCAGATGCATTTAAGAGTAAAACTGCTGCACAGCCTGTGGCTTTAAGTGATGTCAGTTTGTCTCCTGTTTTTTCTCTTGTTCCTCCGGTGGCAGCGCATGAGCAGGAGGAGATCAGAACTCCTGATGATGGGGTTTTGCGTGCACGTTTGCACAATTCTGAGACATTGAAGCAACTTCCACAGTTGCTGCAGCATTTGTCTGGGAACAAGTGTACTGAGATAATTAATTTAATTAATGATTTTCCAACTCTCTTCTCAGATACTCCGACTCAGACGCATCTCTTGGAACATGATATAGATGTTGGTGAGGCTTCTCCAATTAGGCAGTGGTTTTATCGTGCTTCCCAAGAGAAGAGGAAGTACATTGACACAGAGGTAGAGTACCTTCTCGACAGTGGGCTGGCGGAACCTTCTGCATCGGCCTGGGCATCACCATGCCTTCTAGTTAACAAGCCAGATGGTACCTTTAGGTTTTGCACGGACTATCGGAAACTTAATGCAGTCACAAAGCCAGATAGTTTTCCCTTACCTCGCATAGAGGATTGTGTAGACCAAGTTGGTGCCGCAACATTTGTTAGTAAATAGGATCTCCTTAAGGGCTACTGGCAGGTGCCCTTGACTCACCGTGCAAGAGAGGTGTCTACTTTTATTACTTCACAAGGGTTGTTTTCATATAAGGTAATGAGTTTTGGGTTACGAAACGCTCCTGCCACCTTCCAGCGACTGATGAACACCGTGGTCGCTGGTCTAGAGGGTTGTGCAGCATACTTGGACGATGTGGTGGTCTTTAGTAACACTTGGGGTGAGCACTTGGACTCTATTAGAGCTCTGTTCCAGCGCCTTGTCCAGGCTCACTTAACTATCAACCTTGCAAAGTGTGAGTTTGCGAGGGCGACGGTAATCTACCTGGGAAAGGTGGTAGGCCAAGGACAAGTGTGTCCTATTCGTGCTAAAACTTTGGCCATAGATCAGTATTCGTCACCTACAAATAAAAAGGAGTTGATGAGGTTCTTAGGTATGGCAGGGTTTTATCGTTGTTTCTGCCCAAATTTCTCTACGGTTGTTGCTCCACTAACTGACCTACTTAAGTCCGGTGTTAAGTATAGCTGGACACCTGTTTGCCAGTCTTCCTTTGAGGAGCCTCCTAGTCAGGTAGGAGCTGGAGCTGTTTTGCTCCAAGAAGATGAACATGGTGTTGATCGTCCGGTTTCTTTTTTTTCTCGAAAGTTTCTTTCTTATCAGGCAAATTATTCTGTCATTGAGAAAGAAGCTTTGGCGTTGATCTGGGCGCTTCAACATTTTGATGTATATGTAGCTGGTGACTTTTCTCTGGTGGTATACTGTGACCATAATCCGTTAACTTTCTTGCACTCCCTTCAAAATCCAAATCAGCGCCTAATGAGATGGGCTCTTTTTCTGCAACCATACCACTTGGATATTAGGCACATTAAAGGCGCAGATAATGTGATTGCAGATGCCTTATCTCGTGCTCCCGCTGGTTAATATTTTGCTGTTTGTTACCCTGTGTTTTTTGTCTGTCTCTGTCTGACTTGTAATAGCACTTATAGATCATTGCTCTTTTTGTTGTTTTTGATTGCTTCCACTGTCTTCATTTGTAAGTCGCTTTGGATAAAAGCGTCTGCTAAATGAATAAATGTAAATGTAATGTTCCATGTGCGGTTCAATTTCAACCAATAAGATTCCATGTACTATGTTGCGTTTTCATTGGTCAGTCTTTGAAGCCTTTTTCTGATTGGTTGTTGCCATTTTGACAGCGTTTATGCCAAGAGCAAAGAGAAAGAAATTGAAGAGAAGAGTACAGAGAAACCGGAGCGAGCCCATAGAAAATTCTTACAAGAGCAACGTGTATCTGAGAGCGTGCGCTGAGTTCCAGCGCGTGAACAGAGAGATTCGCTCTCCGCACATTATATTCCGTGCGCGAGCAGAGAGATTCGTGCTCTGCACATTATAGACGGTTTCATCAGGTGCACGCGCCTGGACCTAAGTTAACTTCCGGTCTGTGTTGTGTATATTGGTCTGTCTAGTGGTGCCATCTACAAACGCAGTTTAAGTCAAGGTGATGATTAGACTGAAGTTGGGCTCAGGTGGTTGTGCTGCGGGATGTGTTCCCATACATTTATTTATTTTTGGAGACTCGCCACAATTTTAAAACTGATCGATTTTCAAAAAGGCTACGTTGAATAAACATGAGTAACGTTACGTACTGCACGTTTAATAATAATAATTCTTTACATTTATATGTTTAAATATCAAAACGAGGCACATGTGTTTTTATATCGCTGTATTTCTGAAAGAAAGACTTTCATGTTGTATGCCTGATAAAGCAGAGTGTGAGCGTACCAGCTCTGCTTTGTTTACAGCTGTTAACGTTACTGGGGAAACCTCTATTTCTCGCGCTTTATGTCTATGATTTAAAACATCCCCTGCTGGCAAAGAATGAATTAGCATTTTCATTAAGTCCGCCCAATCCACGCAGCAAACATATTTTGTTTGTTATCAAAAAATATCTACTCTAGAAGAACTTGGCTGTTGTTATTAATTCTATTTGGAAGTCTACCGGAAGTTAAGGTAGGTCCACAAAAGCGCTCATGAGCAGTAACGTTTGTTTATGTTGTTGCCGTTGAAACCGTCTATATTGCGCGCGCGAGCAGAGAGATTCGCGATCCGCACAATATAATCCGTGCGCGAGCAGTGAAATTCGCACTCGCGCACATTATATTCCGCGCGCGAGCAGAGAGATTCACGCTCGCGCATCATATTAATGTACTTTCGCGCTACAATTATCCGCTCTCGACATTTGACAGGGAAATAACGCCATAATAAACACTGTTAATGCATTTCTGACAGGCAAGTCAGACCCTCAGTCACCTCACAGATACAAACACAATTCATAATCAAAAATTCACACTCAAGAATACAACCATAATTCAAAATAAACAAACTTAAAGCATATCATCACATTTATACTCTTCATCTCTGATTTTCGCATAATTGATCACTCTCTTAAATTTGTGAAAAAAGCTAGAAAATGTGCTAAGGCTTTTTATATGGGGATAGAACCTATTTCAAGCAAGCAAACAGTATAGATTCAGATAGGCCTGAACATTACTTATTTCAAAGAAAAAAAATATCATAAATCTCATACATTTAACACATTTCACTGTAGCTTCCACTACTGTTTGTCCCTTCATCAATAGTTTTCTCCCTACGCAAATCCATGATAATGTCTTCATTGCACACATTCATTTGAACCATTTGATATGAAACGCTAGACTTCACCAGTCTCTGTACTGAGCTGGATATCAACTAAAAAATACATGGTTGGCATAATAGCAGCAAAAACCATTTAGCAGCATTATGTGTATGGTCAGGCTCTTTTACAGCCATTCTCATATGGGTGATGATATTGGTAACATTGTCACTGTAGTCTGGAATATGAAAACAACATGATGTACCCAACTATGATGCTCATATTTATCTTTTCACTTGTGCGCAGACTACTTTGATGCTGTTTTTCAGTCTTAACCTTGCTCTTCCCGCTGATAAGGACACTTGATGTTTAGGCTGGATTCTGGCCTTGTTGACGTGTGTGTCTCCAGATCTCCAGCAACCTTCCCCTGAGCAGCTTTCACCTACACACAAACATTAGACAACAGAAAAGACATTTCCTTGCAATAACTCAACATGTCATGCTCACTCACCTCTGTGGATGGCAGCTGTTGTTTACAATACCCACAAATGGTGGTTTGCCAAAGAGAATTTCAAAAGGGCTCAGGTTTAGTCTGGATCGCTTTCTCATTCTCATGAACATGAGAATGATTGGGAGCACCTTAACCAATGTGAGTTCAGTTCTCGCACAACACTCAGCCAATTTGAT
Organism: Carassius gibelio; assembly: GCF_023724105.1. Classification (NCBI taxonomy): domain Eukaryota; kingdom Metazoa; phylum Chordata; class Actinopteri; order Cypriniformes; family Cyprinidae; genus Carassius; species Carassius gibelio. The sequence continues at coordinate 47,282,447 of NC_068398.1, forward strand.
TTTTATTGCCCCTACACAAAATGTGTTTCATTGCCCGAACTGCTTTTTCGTGGAATTTCCCCATCTCGGGACTATTTCAGTCAGCAGAGCCTTTACTACTGCTGCTGCATCCTGTTTGGACATTGGGCAGACCTCTACCCATTTGGACCACATGTCCACAAATACCAAACCATTTTCCTTCCTTCCCTTCACATGGGAACAGTTCAATGAAATCCCTCGGGGCTGTCTGGGATACCTGAGACATTTTTATGCCTCTCACCACATTATGTGTATTACAAATGACACATCTTTTACAAAAATGTCTGCTTAAATTGTAAACCACAATTCTTGTAAACCACAACTCTTTAATTTGCATAATCATTCTCCCTTTCGATGCTTGGTCTTTCCCAGCATAGTGAGGAAAGAAGTGTTTAGGTAAACAAGGCTTGCCATCTCTGCTCATCCATACTCCATTGTAACAGAAATGAGTCGAACCAGACAAATTAAAGAGTCTATCAAAGCTGTATGCATTGAAACACGAGAGCTGAATTCCTCAGGAAGTCGTAAATCACTTCGAGTGCCACAAGAACCAAACAAGATGACCAACTTGTTCACACAACAGCTTTGAACATTAACACCACTAGAGCAATTATTTACAATTTCAATTCGAAGAAGAGATTGTCAAATTTGTTGTTCGTAATTGAAATGCAACGCTGGACATCACATGGAAACCCATGAGTTATACACTTACATTGACTTCCCCCCACCTAGCAGAACCAGACTGAAATTCCTAAGGTGGGGGAAGGGCTTTAAACCTCTATCTTCACAGAAAAGTCCTTTGCCAGAGAATGCCAAAGAAACTGCTTTTGTACATGTATATGGACCAGAATGAACTCAAAAAGACTCATAAATGAATCAGTCCATCGCATCACTCCATATTCATTTATGTGTAACCCACACATTTGACTATCATGTTATAATCACTTATTGTGTATGTTTTTTTAAATAACTATGGTATAGCTGAAGGGTACATAGTCGTGTTTGATATGTGTGTGATTGTATTTTCTTGCTTGATATTATCCTGACAATCATTTATTTGTAAAATATATCATAATCGTGTTATAGGAATCATGTCGAAAATTAGACCCTGCCAGAGCAGGAACATTCGGACCACATGCTTGGTAAGATAAACAAATGATTTACGATACCCCCGAGCCAAGACAATATCTGATTGGTCAAGACAATATTTGAGGCGTGGCCAACAGGCCTCTTTAAATACTTTGGACACCATGAAATCTTGCTTTTTAGTTCCAGCCTTGTTTGTGCTATCAGTCATGCCTTGCTTTTTGTCTGCCTGTAGTCCCTAGCTATGCTGCTGCTATTAGTCATTTTAGCCTGCTCTTAGCTTTTAGCTTGTAGCTTTGCTACCTAGCTTTAGCTTTAAGCTTCTAGCCATGCTGTTTAACCATCACTGTTCTGTGAGCGTGGTTCCAGCGTGCTTCAGCCTGCACACGCCTGCTGCTACTTAGCCACGATGAGAAGGAACACAACCTAGTCTCGTCAAACTTTATTTCTTTTCTTTTCCGTTTGAGAGTTTCGTGTTCTGAGTTAAGTTTTGTAACGTCGACCTCGTCTGCGCGTTTCAACTCCAACCAGCCACACAACTCTGCACCTTCAGCCAACGCCCAACAACCACGGGCCTCCTAAGACGTCACTTCAGCGACTGAACTTCCAGCCAATCAACGACCTCGGGATAGCCCTTTCACCGAGGCTCCTTCTTACACAGGAGACGCAAGTAACATTACCTCCAGACTGTGACCTTTGCTGGTGTATCTAATATAATTTTAACCTCACTGAGGAACTCAATGCGAGGGCTAAGAACGTGATTGATGGTTGTTCATGTCTATGCAATTTAACGTATTGCTGTGAACTTGGGATTCCATATTTCCATTCTCTTAAACTCATCTTTCCCTAACTTTCCATCTTCCTGCAACTTGTGTGAATGTGTGTGTGCGTGCGTTTATGTGTTAGATTAGTTTATATGTCTTAGATTTATCTAATAAAGCCTTATTCATATTGAAAAGAGAAGTATCTTGTGTTTTGTGCTTACAAGTTAATGTCTTAAACTGCCGATCTTGTTACTGTGCTAATTGATAGTGTTTCACTATAGTTTGGATATTAGTATCCAGCGCAGATTTGATGTTAAACGGCTCGTTCACTGACCAGCCGTGAAACAGTGATTCTGTTCAAATTCCCTTTAAAATCTTAAATGATTCCCTTTGAGCTAAATTGACCTGTTTCCCTTACACCATTAACCACTTCACAGCCACACTGCTTCCATTTCTCTCTCTCCTGTCCTGTCGCAAATGTCTGCATGTCCTGTAAAGAGGAAGAAATGTCAGGGTTATTTTCAGATAACAAAGTACACTCTGATGATTTTGTCTGCTGAGATGTCACAGCCTTCGACGCTGCGTCTGCTCTGACGTTTCCTGTAGATACAGAATCTTTGTTATTAGTATGGGCTGCGCATTTACAAATGGCTATCTTTTCTGGCAGCAAAATAGCGTCTAGCAAATCTGCCACAAGCGGTGCATTTAATATTGGTCGCCCGTCTGACATAAAAATTGTTCTGTGTTTCCACAGCGCACCAAAATCATGAGTAACCCCAAATGCATAGCGTGAATTTGTGTAAATCGTTACACATTTGTCTGTCATTAGTTTGCATGCTTCTGTTAATGCCACAAGCTCAGCTGCTTGTGCTGAATAATTTGATGGCAATGAGCCAGAGGCCACAATGTCAAATTCAGTTGTTACCGCACAACCAACTTTATTCAGGCCTGTTTGTGGATCTTTAAAAGCTGAGCCACCCACAAAGAGGACATTTTCAAGTGGCACGTCAGACAGGTCTGGACGTGGCGTACACACTTGTTCAAGTGCTGTTAAACAACAATGATGCTCTTCCCCACCCTTTTCTGTTGGAAGGAGAGTAGCAGCATTCAAGGTTGTGCATCGCTTAACAGTGATATTAGGCATATCAATAGGGTGACCACCTGCTAATAAGCCCAAGTGGGGACAAGGGGTATGTTTCTGAGGGACAATGTGGGACACTGCCTTGCGCGGTGGTGCCCCCACCCCATGGGCAGACTCACTAATAGTGGTTTACCCATTTCTAGCATATACCACCTTACATGGTATATTAATAATGCCCTATTCCCCTAAACATGTGTAATTGCTGATGTATGCCTATGACAGAATCGACAAATGCACTTCCACTTACGATTTACTTTAGCTATTTAATTGCATTTATTTTTCATTACAATTTATTCACTTTAAATAAATTATAATATAAAATTATTGGATTAAAATGAATTGTAGTTTATCAATACCACAGGAACAGTCTAAACTCACAACTCCAGAGGTTCATGAGGAGTAAGGATGGTGAACATGCATGTTAGTAAAGGCAGGCGCATGAAAAAAAAAAAGTTTGAAACAGGACCTTCTCTTTTTTTATTGATGATGGTGGTGCCTCAGAGTTTCTTTCTCCATTTTTCGAATTGGAAAGCGTGCATCTAAAAGTTCCTTCCCAGGGTGTCTGGTATGCACGTGCGTGCACTGTCATGACAACAAAGAAAAAGTTGACAACAACCTAGTCAGCAGTTCAACTGAGGGGTGGATGTGGCAACAGTAGCGTTCAAGTAATGTTCGTTTGGCTGCCTGGGGCTCGAGGATATAGAGCAGTGGTCACCAACCTTTTCGAGCCTAAGATCACATCCAAAGTCCAAATGTAAACCAAGATCTACCACTTGCAAAAATATATTTAAAAAGCCACAATGTAAGTTCTACTCTGACATTCTTGTTTCCTGTTAGTCACTAGCAAATGATTTAACTATACAAATAGTATATAACTATACAAACTATCAGCTATAATTCAACATTTTCAACAGTAATATAACATTAAGTATTTCCACAGGCTTATTACTTGTATATAAACACAATAATCAGTCAATTACAGGCCTAAGCCAATAATGTACTGTTTCACTTTCCCTTTTAAAACATATTTCAAACACTTAAAAATGGAAATACTCAGGTTATTCCAACTAGCATACAAGATATTATGGCAACAGTCATCCTTCACAGACCTACATTAATTTTTAGCTACATAAATTGAATAATGTAATCAAATGTTAAACAGCATCGCATATTTGACTGTATAAATTAAAGATTGTTCTTTATTAAAGTTACAAAAGCTTTTTAATCAGGAGCAGTGAGTGATTTCTTTGTTGTTGCTATTCAATTAATATAAAGACTGTCACTTTAAGAGAATGCACTGATGCAGTGGCCTACGTTCAGCTGGCTATGTCTGCTGTAGGATACTTACCAAAACAGGCATTTTGACATGATTTTTGTGTGAATTTTTTCCATTTAAACACAATACTTCAGAGAGAGCTTATATTTGCGCGCGTGCCGAGGCGCAGGTTTGCGCGCTTCGGATGAGCACATGCACAAATCTTCTCAACTGCGCACGCGAACTCGCTTACTCTGTCTCTTAAATGTCTCTTAAATGTTTAAACTGACAAAGCTTAAATGAGTTTAGTTTAAACACAGATATCAGCACCCAGGTGATGACGGAATAAATGACTGCTCATATACAGCATTCGCGTTGAACAAGAGTGAATGATTTGTCCAGGTTTTTTTCTCTCTCATGTTTTTGTAATGTCTGGGAAGCCAGAATGCGCATGCATCAACAGAAACATTTATTAGCTGAACCCTGTTTTTTTTTTTTACGTGCCATTTATAGCAAGCCATATTACAGATGATATTACAGATGCTTTGTCAGACTTAAGTTGAAGCGCGTGCCGATCCGTGTGTGGTGAACCGAACGTTTTTTTTTTTTTCAGCGAACCGTGCCACCTCAATAATCAATCAATTACAGGCCTAAAACAATCATGCCCGAGCAGACGGATATTAGTACATTTCATCACACCGGCACCCGCGTCTAAATCAGTTGTATGGTCTGGTTTTCAGTCTAAAACAGTTGCGTCAAGTATAAATGTCTCGTCTGTTTCGGGAGGTGCGCGCGCAGTCAGCGGAGGCTCGCACCGGAGGCTTGCACCTTTATTTCTCAGATTTTATAAAATTCTTTTTTATAAAATCTTAAAATGCTTCCAAGATTGACTTGTCGACCACGATCGACGGGTTGGTGACTCCAGATATAGATGAGCGACCAACTTTTTTTGAGCAAGCATTGATTATGCGTGACAGTCTCAATTTGTGGGACACATGAATTGGGCTTCAAACGCTGTGCGCGCACGCGCTACGCGGGACGGGTGATCACCCTACATTTCAAGAAGAATAGTATGATATCTTAACCATCGTGCTGTCGATAAGTGTGATGTTTTCTGTTCCTGCAAAATCATGGACACCATCAATGTCAGATCAGAGTAACCTACGAATTCTCTAGAAGCCATCACGGCCTTCTCAACAGCTGCCACGGCCCTCAGACAGTGTGCCAGGCCTTCTGTAACTGGGTCTAATTTGCTGGAAAAATATGCCACAGGTCTCAATTTGTCTCCATGATATTGCAACAATACAGAAGTCATAAATCCATTTTTCTCATCTTCCATTTGAATAAAGGGTTTAGTTGGTGTTGGCGCAACAGACAGCTGAACTTTCATGTTCAGAAATGCCTCTTCCACTTTCTCTGTCCACTCAATCCTGTCACATAAATTCAACCCCTTCCCTCTCAGGGCTCTCAGGAGCAGCTCAAAAATTGCATAATTTGGAATAAATGTTCTACAATAGGAACAAATCCCCAAAAATTAAAGCATTTGTTTCTCTGTGAGTGGTTTTGGGACTTCTCTCATAGCTTTAACCCTTTTTTCAGACAGTGATTTGCTATTTGGTGTTATTACATGCCCCAAGAATGTAATCTGTTGTTTTACGAACTGCAGTTTTGTCAGGCTGACTTTATGGCCCTCCTGGGCCAGATGCTTCAGGAGAGTCACAGTGTCAGTTACACATGTAAGCTAATCACGATCACCAGATCTACCACTGAGAAGAATGTTGCATCTTGTGGTATTTGTGAAAAAATTGTGTATGGATTTGGCACTGATGGAGCCCTTTGTCTGACAGCAGCATTCACAGCCTGTAAATCTTGTACAAATCGCCACTCTGTGGGCTGACCCTCGTCTTTTATCTTTTTCACAGGAAAAATTGGAGTGCGAACTGGAGAATCATTGCATGGCACCATTATCCCCTCTCTTAATAGTGACTCAAACACTGGTTTTATACCAATAATTGCCTCTGGTTTTAGAGGATATTGACGTTGACATGGTCTGTAATCAGATTTTGGGGTGACCACAACTGGTTTACATCCTTTAATTAAACCCACATCGTATTTGTGTTTTGCCCACAACTCTGATGGCACTTCTGCTAATGCTGAATGTATATCTGAGGCACAAATAATTGTCATGCAATGATTTTCCCTTTCTCCTTTGTCAATGGGTACCACAGCTCTTTCTACCCCAATTTCATGCTTGCACTCTGACGTAAACGCTCCCAGACTCTCACTGTGTTTCACCCTCTCTCATATCTCCCTCTTGTCTGTGGCATAAACACAGCTCTTCACAAACTGTTCTAATCTGGGCCCTGTCTGTCTTCTGGCCTCAGAGAGCGATAAGTGAGGCACAGAAGTCTTTCTGTCAGACAAACTGAAACTGCACACACATTTTCTGTCCAAAACACTTTCTCAAAATGTAAAGTTTCTCCTTTTTCTCTTTTTCATACTGGTCATCTCGTTGTACTACAAAATGTGATGTGCAATGCATTTTGTCAGGCAACATAATGATCCCTCTGTCAAATGTTTTTGTTAGATTTTTTTTTTTTTTTTAGTCAGCTCAGACATCCTTTCAGCCCAATCAGAATTTAAGATGTGACATTCATATGCCCATTTTGGTTCTGCTTGCAGACAGCAAGGTGACTAATTTAATTTAATAAATTTATCACCTGTTTCGTCAGGGCTCGGCAAGTGAGCCATCGCTTCCTTCATGTCCGTTATAGTCCATGGTCTAAAGACCATAACAGGCCCGTCAGGACCTAAAACTTTAATCATTGGAGCTGTAATACTCACATTTTCTTCTTTAGCTGTTTGTCTTGTTTGTCTATTCTTTGTCGGGGGTGCTCAGCGCACTATTTCCACTTAAATTTCTTCGTTGGGGGTTTCAGGAATAATTTCTGGTTCTTCCTCTGGTTCTTGTCTCCGTTCTGGATCTGACCACGGTGCTGTTGGTCTTCTCTGCGGAGAGCAGTCGAGGTCAGGGTCCATTTTCACGGCTTTCAGCTCGATCACGGGAAAGTGTGTATAGGGTGGAGGTACGTGTTTAGAAACACAAAGATCGGAGCGGTTAGTAGGTCTATGTGAGGTATTTACACTTTCCTCACATTCTTCAACCTTCTTTTCCTCCTTTCCACTTGCTAATTCTTTCTGCATCGTTCTCCTTTCTCTCCTATCTGCTTCCGCTATGCAACAATTCACAGTTCGTTCAAATTTCTCACACATGTGTCTCACACAACAACCTTTCTGTCCCTCGCTTCCCTCTTCTACTGATTCCTTCACTGCTTTTAATCTTTTAACACTAAACGTACCCTCTTTTGGAAAACCATGTGTAGTGGGACGTATTGAGGCTCCGTTAATGTGGCCCTGTAATTAAACTAATGTGTTTGGGGTAGTGCAGGTCCAATTACGAACAGGGTGAACAGTATAAAAAGAATGTGTAGTCACTACTTGCATGTGCTTGCCGGTTGAGTGTTGCGTCATTGCCCGTGGGACCGCCCCTTGTTCCTGTAGCACTTCCGCTTTGAGCTTCGGGTTAGTTCACGACTGTTGGCGGCTCTGGCTCTCACGTTACATGCCTCTTTTGCAGTCCGGTGTCTCATATGCTTGGAGGTAACCTCATGTGTGTGCATTGGCTGCTTAGTGAGTACCCAAGTATGCGATTTGTCATAATGACTGTGTGATTTATAGCTGCGGGGATAGCTCGCGGTGTGAGCGTTGAGCGGTGGCTGTTTCCACCTCGCATTCCCCTTTTGCATTCCCGTGCGGCGGGGGATGTTGTGTCCCGTGTCCAGTGTATGCGTGGCATGGATGGGCTACGGATTTATGAATTAAAGGTATGTGAAACGTCCACTTTTTGTACAGTGCTCATTCTTTTAAATATATTGCAAGTATATTTATGCTTGTATTTTTAGGAGGAATAGATGTTCTGCGATGCCTGGTGGGCAATGCTGATTTGACACTGCTGCTCCATACATTAAGTTTATCTTGATAACAAACCTTCTTCCCAACACACGTGTGTGTATTGTGACGCCGCTCGTTCTCCAGTGCCACCGTGATCGTTGGGTGGCTTCCACACTGTATTTCTAAATAGTTTAGTATTTGTTTTATTTTTGGCATTTGTTTTCTTATTTTTTTAGTATATTCATTTATCATTGGTTGTGCTACTGATTATTTTGATTTATTTGAGTGTTTTGTAGTGTTGTATTGGTTTTGATTTGTGATTTACTTCAAGAGTGCTGGTAGAAGGTCAGTGAGGGTAATACCCAGTGTTGACACTAAAACCTTGACCTTCCTATATTTATTATTTTGTAGTATTGTTTCTTGGTTTACTAATTTAAATGTTTATTATGTGTGCATGGTTGGAGTGAGTGTCATTGTATATTGAAACCAGTAGTTATCTTTCACTCTCGCTATAGGAGCCAAGGCTTCCTGGCAGGCACTAGTAGACCCTTACGTGGTGGTGGAGGGCTCGTCAGAGTGCTGTGTGTTTAATTTCTTGACTTTATGGCAGTGAGTGTGCTGATACTTGTACACGGGGTGCTGAGAGTGATATAGAAGCCTTGTGTTTACTGAGTTCGTGCATCTGCCGTCAAGCCTCGTTCTCCTTTTATCCCGTGGTCTCTTTTTGTATTGTGAATGTGGATGACCCAGCCCTGAGATTTTTTTAATGATTGTGTATTTAAATAAAGCTTTCGTATTATTTGTATCCACGTCTCTAGCCCTTTTTGACAATCCCGTTCCTGTGTGTCTTGTGTAAAATCTTAGATCCATAATATTTCCCTGGTCAACAGGGTGCCGTAGTCATATTTAAGCTAGAGGTAGTGTGCATATAGCTGCTCCCCGTGACGAAAAAGAGCGCCCCGCTACACATGGTATTTAATTAATTTCCCCATATCTTGAATGCATTTTTGGCCATACACTTTTTTTCATTTGCCTAAAACACCGGTGTATCATATTCAACGAGCTTGCTCTGAGACTTTCCCATATCTGCTGGTTTCCTTCTCTGTGGAGATTCCCTTCGGTGCGCCTATAATCTGTTAGACGTCTCTTACAGAGCCAATACTCGCACAGTCTCACTTCCCCTCTTAGAAATGTTAACCGCTTGCGTGTAATCTCAATTTATAGCTTCGAAATTTCTGGATCATTTCGATCATAATTTCTAACTCAATTTCCGATCACGCCCAGTTGCAGCAGTTTCAATTCCCCCTTTAGAAATGTATTAAATGTGCCGCAGTATTCTCACAATCAAATTCCCCTGGAATCACCCTGATTGTGCTTCCCACAGAGAAGGACCCACCGCTATGGTTCGTCCCTTTTCTAATTTTAATTCCAATCCTTATTTCTAAAACCCCCAAAACTGAATATCATGAACTGTCTCTTACCCGAGAGTTCTGTTGCCACCCAGGTTCTTTTCTGATTCCAGTGGTGTCCCCTCCGGGCCTCGGCGGTCGGTCCCTTCTCCCTCAAATCTAATCGGGGTTAGGGCTGAACTTCTATTGTTCCAGGATTGGCCATTCACAGTCCGCTCACAGGTCCAGAACACACATCCAAGGAATCCCACGTTCTGACACCAAATTGTTGTGGCAAAATTTAAATCAACTCTCATCAGCATAGGAGACAGACTCATTCTCAGGTATAATTAAAAAGAAAGCTTTTATACTTTGCAAAGAAGGTCAGACAGTCATACAGCAACACTGAGTTCCTGCAGAGTGCAACCGACCCAGGAAGAGGGCAGTCCTCCACCTTATATACCTCTGCTGCGTCAAGGTTACAAAGTTTTAGCAGCTGTAAATTTCCACACATAACAAGGAACACTCTCTATGGGCGGTTTCTCACACATTTAGGACTTAGGTGACCCCCTCAGTTCATCCCCAGGCATTGTCCCCCCACTATATGGCCCAATGACTCTCTCAGGTCATTCTCAGACATCTGTTTCCCCCCCATGTGTCGCCCTTCTGAACCCACACAGCAATTCTAAGAAAGCACATGCATATATAGGCATACAGAAGCAATGTTAAATGAATTTTTCCACCACAATATCAACAATTTTTTAAACACCCCTAGTTTATTTATATAAAAGTTAGGCTATATTTGTTTATCAAGTTAGGTTCAGTAGATTCTCAGAAAACAAATGAGACCCAGCATTCATGATATGCACGCTCTTAAGGCTGTGCAATTGGGCAATTAGTTGAATTAGTTGAAAGGGGTGTGTTCAAAAAAATTGCAGTGTGGCATTCAATCACTGAGGTCATCAATTTTGTGAAGAAACAGGTGTGAATCAGGTGGCCCCTATTTAAGGATGAAGCCAACACTTGTTGAACATGCATTTGAAAGCTGAGGAAAATGGGTCGTTCAAGACATTGTTCAGAAGAACAGCGTACTTTGGTTAAAAAGTTGATTAGAGAGGGGAAAACCTATAAAGAGGTGCAAAAAATGATAGGCTGTTCAGCTAAAATGATCTCCAATGCCTTAAAATGGAGAGCAAAACCAGAGAGACGTGGAAGAAAACGGAAGACAACCATCAAAATGGATAGAAGAATAACCAGAATGGCAAAGGCTCAGCCAATGATCACCTCCAGGATGATCAAAGACAGTCTGGAGTTACCTGTAAGTACTGTGACAGTTAGAAGACGTCTGTGTGAAGCTAATCTATTTTCAAGAATCCCCCGCAAAGTCCCTCTGTTAAAAAAAAGGCATGTGCAGAAGAGGTTACAATTTGCCAAAGAACACATCAACTGGCCTAAAGAGAAATGGAGGAACATTTTGTGGACTGATGAGAGTAAAATTGTTCTTTTTGGGTCCAAGGGACACAGGCAGTTTGTGAGACGACCCCCAAACTCTGAATTCAAGCCACAGTACACAGTGAAGACAGTGAAGCATGGAGGTGCAAGCATCATGATATGGGCATGTTTCTCCTACTATGGTGTTGGGCCTATTTATCGCATACCAGGGATCATGGATCAGTTTGCATATGTTAAAATACTTGAAGAGGTCATGTTGCCCTATGCTGAAGAGGACATGCCCTTGAAATGGTTGTTTCAACAAGACAATGACCCAAAACACACTAGTAAACGGGCAAAGTCTTGGTTCCAAACCAACAAAATTAATGTTATGGAGTGGCCAGCCCAATCTCCAGACCTTAATCCAATTGAGAACTTGTGGGGTGATATCAAAAATGCTGTTTCTGAAGCAAAACCAAGAAATGTGAATGAATTGTGGAATGTTGTTAAAGAATCATGGAGTGGAATAACAGCTGAGAGGTGCCACAAGTTGGTTGACTCCATGCCACACAGATGTCAAGCAGTTTTAAAAAACTGTGGTCATACAACTAAATATTAGTTTAGTGATTCACAGGATTGCTAAATCCCAGAAAAAAAAATGTTTGTACAAAATAGTTTTGAGTTTGTACAGTCAAAGGTAGACACTGCTATTTTTTTGAACACACCCCTTTCAACTAATTGCCCAATTGCACAGCCTTAAGAGCGTGCATATCATGAATGCTGGGTCTCATTTGTTTTCTGAGAATCTACTGAACCTACTGGTAACTTGTTTGCCACGTAGCAATAAAAAATATACTAAAAACCTTGATTATTCTGGTTAGTCACATTGTACTGCTATTATTTTGAACAAGACTGTATATAAAGTATATTCCCGGTCCCGCCCACTGACATTTTTTTCCTGTCCCATCCCAATCCCGTGATTAATAGTGATTTTGTTCCCAATCAAGCGGGATTCATCCGAACGGTAGTGAACCCGGAAGTGAGAGTATATATATATATATATATATATATATATAGAGAGAGAGAGAGAGAGAGAGAGAGAGAGAGAAAGGGAGAGAGTTAGGCCTTATATTTAATCACTGCTTAATAACTATAGCATGCATAAGATCCTCTGTGTAAAGGTCTTCTTTTAATTTTTGATGTGTAGACTGTACCCTAAGACTATCCTATGTTTTGAAATTAACTGACTGTAAAAAAAAAAAAGTTTTTTAAAGATGTTATAATGTTATATCATAATTTTATTGTTGTTTTACTTCCTCCTTTTATCTCATTTTACAATTACATTCAGTTCGCAATCCGTCCCTTTGCGCCACCTGGCGGTAGTTTCGTGAACTATTTTAACACGCGACTGACTTGGAGTTAACGCCACGGCGGTATTACCCATTTAGGTTGTTTACCTACTGTAACTCATTAATGTTACACTGTCAGAATTGCAAAATAAATCTATTGTATCTCTTGCTGTGGCTACGTTGTATAGACCACCAGGGACGTATACAGAATATATACCTAAATAATTTGGAGATTTCCTCTGACCTTCTGGTTACAGTTGATAAAGCACTTATCATCTGAGATTTTAATATTCTTGTTGATAATACAAATGATCCATTAGGACTTGCGTTCACTGACCTAATAAACTCTTTTGGAGTCAAGCAAAATGTCATCGGGCCCAATCATCATGTTAATACACTAGATTGAATTATATCATACTGATATTGATATCGTGCCTCAAAGTTACGATGTTACTGATCATTTCCTTTGTATTGTGCATGCTGCGTTTTACTGATAATAACTATATGGCTCAGCGTTAGCGTCTGGGCAGAACTATTGTTCCAGCCACCAAAGACAGTTTCGCAAATAACCTGCCTAATTTATCTCATCTACATATGAACTAGACGAAATGACTGGCAACATGGGCACTATTTTCTCTAATACATTATAAGCCATTGCCCCCATCAAATTGAAAAAGGTTAGAGAAAAACGTGCTGTGAATTGAATTGAATTGAAATTTATTTGACAAGTTTATAAAATTTTACAAAATACAAGTATTCCATACACTTTAGAAAAAACTGTCGAGGATAAAAACACAATAAAGCCCTTGGCTTGTTTCCATTGCGGCCCTTAATGTTAAATATAAAGGTTATGTGTACGTGCAGAATAGACAGAACAAAGAGTATCTCCTAATCATAATTTATCACATCAATAAAAATCTACTTTTTAACAATATTGTAGAGATAATTCACCAAAAATACAAATCACAACTGACAATAAACATCCCACTAAATGACACAATTTACAATAAAATCTCCACAAAACACACTAACTACCCTCACCAAACAGCCATCTTTTTACCATTCTTTTAAAACTCCAAAAATCTTTTACTCCCTTTATTGAAACTTTATTGGTAATTTATTCCATGCTATAGCACTAGTATATAAAAATAATTTTTCCCTACCAAACTCTTAAATTTACATGGACAAATATTAAAATCCCTACCCCTAGTTTTATATGAATGCTGCTGACTCACTATATAAAAATAATTTTCTAAATACCTTGGAACCACATTATTGACAATCCTATGTGTCAGACCCATTTTTAAAAATATCACCCTTTTTTACACAGTCAATATCCCCAATACCCCCCAAACTTTCACTATGTAAATGCGCCCTAGAATGTACTTTTAAAATGATCCGAATTAATTTATTTTGAGCCTTTTGCAATTTATTCTTCAAAACTTGGGAACAACCATTATACCAGGGAGGAAGCATAATCAAAATGAGGTTGAATCAAGGCACCTGCTAATAATTTTAAAGAGTGAATGTCTAATAGACCGGCTTGCCTCGCTAAAAACGTAATTTTACCACATATTTTTATAAATGCCTTTTTAGCCATCAAATCACCCGATAATTTATTATCTATTAAACAGCCCAAATAGTTTACTACAGATTTGACCTCTATGGCCTTACCATTTATCTTAAGTTTTTTATACTGTTAATGTCAGGATCCTGCCCTGACAGTCTTGTCTGTCCTATCTTTGTTTAATGTGTTCATTTTATGCCTGAGCACATGGTTGTGTCTTTGTTTATGTTGGCCATGTGCTCCCCTTGTCCTGCCTCCTCGTTTCTAATCACCAATCAACTTTTTCCAGTAAGTCACAAAATAACTCTGGACAATAATATTTCATCGATCTCACCGATATTGTATTATGACCATAATATTTTGTCTTCTGCACTTTTCTATATATATATATATATATATATATATATATATATATATATATATATATATTAAACAATGATCACTTATACAACAATCCATAACACCACTACAGCCTATTTTCTTTGTGTCAGATACTAATATTACATCAATAACAGACTGAGTGCCATGGTATAACAGTAATACTCACTCTCTCAAGAAAGAAAGTCGTAGTCTTGAATGCAAATGGAGAAAAACTAACTTGGAAGTTTTTAGAATTGCATTTAAAAACAGTATGTCCAGCTATAGACAGGCTCTAAAAACTGCTAGGGTAGAGCATATACACAAACTCATTGAAAATAATCAAAACAATCCAAGATTTTATTTATCACAGCGGCTAGATTAACAAATAACCAGATGCCACCTGATTAAAATATTCCATTAACGTTTAATAGTAATGACTTTATGAATTTCTTCACTGATAAAATAGATAACATCAGAAATACAATAACCAAAAGTAGATTCTACAGCATCGAATACTTCGGTTTCATCCATCGCACCCAAAGATAAACAACATTACAACATTATCAAATAAATAAACTTATCACTAATAAACTTATCACTATATCTAAATAAACTTATCACTATATCTAAACTTATCACTATATCTAAATAAACTTATCACTATATCTAAACCAACAAAATGTTTATTAGATCTTGTACGCACTAAATTAATGAGAGTTGTTACCTGTAGCCGGAGAACCACTCCTCAATATTATTAACTCATCGTTATCTTTAGGTCACGTCCCAAAACCATTCAAGCAGACGGTTATTAAGCCCCTTATTAAGAAACCACAACTAGATTCTAGTGAACTGGCAAATTATAGGCCTATTTCAAATCTTCCATTTATGTCAAAAATTTTTGAAAATGTTGAGTCTGCTCAATTGAGCTCCTTCCTGCAAAAAAATGATCTATATGAAGAATTTCAGTCAGGTTTCAGGCCTCACCATAGCACAGAAACTGCACTTGTTAAAATTACAAATGACCTGCTTCTTGCATTAGATCAAGGCTGCATTTCATTGCTAGTTTTACTTGATCTTAGTGCTGCATTCAACAGCATAGATTATGACATACTCCTAGATCGATTACAAAATTATACAGGTATTCAAGTGCGGAATATACGATGGTTTAGATCCTTCCTGATGATCGCTACCACTTTGTTTATGTGAATTGGGAATCATCAGTGTTGGGTATAGTTACTTTGGAAAGTAGTTAGTTAAGTTACAACGTTACCATCAATTAAAAGTAATCAGTTATGATACAGCGTTACCTATTCATAAAAGTAACGCGTTAGAGTACTCATGCGTTACCAAAAATTAAAAGCCGTTTGCAGCGGCTCACACATGACAGACACAGCCCCCGGCCCCTTTAAATGCACCTAGAAGTCGTGACTCCCGACAATGAATAACGTCATTCATCCGACTAAATTAACACTGCAGGATAACAATAACAGGAAAGACAGTCAGCAATCGGCTATTCCACATGGCGTTTTATTTATTTATTATCACAGAACATATTATTAATCAAAATTCGCACCTAACGTTACCCAGCCCGGGTAGCCTAGGCTACTGTATATTATGAACACCACAAGATAACTCCTGATTTTTCTTTAACTTTAAATAATGCAGTTATCAAAGTACAAGTATGCTTACTTGTAAACACAACCTTAAACAGGCTTGCAGATTTAAATCCATTTAGAAATGATGAACAACCAGCCAGCCAACGATCTAACAGAAATTAACAGCTGCCTGTCAAACAAAAATGATAACAAACCGAATTAAAACCTTCACTGCCACACAGGCAAATGACAAATCGCTTAATAGCCGAACTAATTATTATTAAAGTGTCACTCACAGTCACGAGCCTAAATTCACTGTAACACAGTCCTCTTATATTTACTCTTCAAAGTAGTGATTAAAACATAGCAGAAGCAGATTTTCGAAACGTTTGTCCGACAGTCGATTTATTTTTCGTTGACAAATTGAAAATAATGTGCGTACTTCCATAAACCAAACGCTGTCCTCTCTGCTATCTTGCCGGGAGTTCGAAAAAAAAAACCCTACACACAGGGTCAGGCGCAGGGCACAGACGCATCACAGCCATTGACTTTACGATCACAGAGCTTCGGCTCCGCTGATACATCCGCAGATGGCACAGTAAACCTAGGCATACTGTCTGACAAAAAGCAGGCTGCAGTCGGGATTTTCCTTTCCTTAAAATAACGGATTACTTTTTAAAAAAAAATAACGAAGTTACTGATTACTTACGCACGAAACTAACGCGTTAAGTTACACATTTCAGGAAAAAAGTAATTAGAGTACTCTAACACGTTACTTTGTAACGCGTTACCCACAACACTGGGAATCATCTTATTTTATCAATAGTAAAATATGGAGTGCCACAAGGATCTGTCCTAGGTCATCTTCTATTTTTAATATACATGTTGCCCCTTGGTAATATTATTAGAAAATACGGAATTAGTTTCCACTGTTATGCTGATGATACTCAACTGTATATCTCTATGAGACCAGATGAAACTTCTAAATTATCTAAGCTAAGAGAGTGTGTTAAAAATGTAAAAGATGTAAAAATACTTGACTTGACTTGAAAATCCTCAAATATCTCCTGCTTTTTCATGGATAAAAACCCAGCAGAGCACTAACCTCGGTATCAGAAAGTGTTAAAGATATAACATCATCCTCCCGAGGCTCTCTCTCATCCACCGCTAACGAGCATAAAAGGGAAAGTCCCTCTCGAAACTCCTCAGCCAGATCCACCTGTGTTACCCATGAGCTCATTCTCCTCCGTGCCTCAGCAGCGGTGTGGAAGCACATGGCTGCCCCTCTTTCCTCAAAAAGAGAGACGAATGAGAGCAGAGCTTTTTCATTGAAAAAACACTCACAATGCACGCAGATTGCCTCTTCAAAGATATCGCGTACGTGCTCTTCACCCAAACGCATATCGTGTGTCATCAGGTTTCAACGCTGACATGGATGCACACATTGTCTTAACGCTCTGCTAATAGTCGCCATGATAGACATAGAAACATCGCTCTTACCAGTTCTTTCAGATGCATGCTTCAAACAGAACAGTCAGTGAAGATGAAGAAGAGAATGACGCATTCTCCCGGCGCCTATTTATCCATAGTGGCACTGGTAGTGATGTCAAGGGCCTCTCTTTGGTGTTTTTTCAATGTATGCTTCAGACACGGGTCACCACGAGGTGTTCCCCATAGCAACCCCTACGGGACGCAGTTCGAAGTTCCATTGAAAGGGAACCAACTTTTCCTTTTTTTTTTTTTTTTACCACACTCCCCTTGATTTATGCATATTTATTACTAAAACAGACACCAACAATCTAATGAGACCATTAAAGTAATCTATAATCTATATTCTTATCTTTTTGTATTATATCGGTTTTCTTTTATTTATTATATTATTTAAAAGCCCTTGCTACATGTGTTTAAGCTGACTGAGACTTGTTATGGCACTTATCATTGCTCTTTTTGTTGATTTTGATTGCTTCCACTGTCCTCATTTATAAGTCGCTTTGGATAAAAGCGTCTGCTAAATGAATAAATGTAAATGTAATAAAAGCAGTTCAATTTATTTTAAAAGTAAAATTATCCTGTGTTACTGGCAAAGGCTGCGTATGCCAAGAGAAAAAAAAAGAAATAAAAAGAATGCTTTTTTTTCAACCGAAAGAGAGTGACATACTGAGTAAGTGGCCAACAGGTTTTGCCTGACATATGCTTGTTGAGTTTGTTCCACTAAAAACGGCATGGTTATTTGTTGTTAATATTATTGAATATATAAAGTTAGTAACCTGTACTTTTTTTCTACTAAAACTGGTTTCAGAAAGGTAATAGTAACCCTACAGAAGAAACGCAAGAACAGAAACGTTAAAATACTAAGTCTGCTCGATGCAACTGATTGAATTTTTTTTTTCTGTTCTTGTAAAGCATTTCCATTTTAAGTTAGTTTACATATTTTTCACATTTGGCTCCCAAACTCTGGAATAGTCTTCCTGATAATGTTCGGGGTTCAGACACACTCTCTCTGTTTAAATCTAGATTAAAAACACATCTCTTTCGCCCAGCATTCGAATAATATATCTCTCAAATTTGTGACTGCAGTTGCATCTGATCAAATGTAGATTATTATTCTTTAGCTTGGGTTAAACTGATTCATTTTACTTTGTTGGAATAGCAGCTAGTTAATAATGGAATAAAACATTTCATTACTGTTATCTCATAAAATCATGGTTGTGCTTTTATGAGTTTTCCCTCCCAAAAAATAGGTTGATAATTTCATCTTGATAATCGCTGCTATGAATAGGCATCATGGACTTGCATTGTATCATGGGTAAGGTACAGAGTAGATGTGTGAAAAAAGTGACACGAGAAATGAATAAGAAAAACATAAATACAACACCTTTCAGACTTGCTATAATAGTCTATTTTTGTTACATCATGAAATATATCAGGAGACTGGTTTTGAGTGAAAAAACAAAAATGGCTCACTATATGGCAGATACTGCATTTTTATTCATGCATTTTTAACAGTTTGTGAATGATTTATAATGCATTTGTAAATGAGTTATTACCGCACTGGTAATAAATGAGTTATTACCAGTGCGACTTATATATGTTTTTTTCCTCATCATGACGTATTTTTGGACTGATGCGACTTATACTCAGGTGCGACTTATAGTCTGAAAAATACGGTACTTATTTGTAGATTAGTTACTTTATAATGGGAACCTTAATGTAAATGATGTATGTTATGTTAATGTGAACACGAAACAAACTGTCCAAAAAGTATTAATATTTCCTTGTTTGCCTGCATCCTCTGGATTACAGCTAATAATGTTGTAAATTATGTTCAGTTTCTTAAACTAGACCTTTAAGTTGTGACTTCTACGCCAATTGACCATGGATTTGTCGAAAATAAGGAATTTCATTAGGCCTACCTGTTCACAACACAAGTATGTTTGGGAGAAATAATAAAATATAAAACCTGTCAGACAACAACACAAAAATACAGTGAGGTTAAAGGAAGGACATGGGATTTGGAAAAGGCTAGCAATACCAGCTGTTTCAAACACACCGAGAAAACAAACATGATGAAGCTGTTGTGGTTGAAGAACAAGAGCAACAAGAGGACACAAACAACAGACAAACATTTCAACAAAACACACGGGACAACAGCACAATTAAAGTGACAAACATGCAAACACAAAACCCAAAAAAAGCATTTGAATCAGAATAAGAGAGGGGGAAAGGTTCAAAGGTCAGTTTGAAACATTACACTGTCTTCACAAACTACTGAATACTTTCGCTTTCACAAAAGGTCTAAAGATAAACTTCAGTGAGAACCAAATAAGAATCTAAATGTTGAGTTTGCGGAGTAATAAATGAGCTGTAAACATAAAGCATTTTTAAATATTACCAGAATTGTAAATGTTCTCAAGCACAGAATCCATTCAAGCCTAAATCTACAATCTTTGCATAACCTTCCACTGACATTCAGAATCTGAGTGAAGATCTGTTCTGTTGGGTTTCTGTTGATTATAATTCTTAAGCTATTTAGCCTTGAGATTGATGTTGAAAAAATAAATAATAATTTGGTTCTCCATGGAATTAGAAGAATTAAACTATGTGAGGTTTTATAGATTCTGTCACATGCAGTGCACATTCAGACACATCTCTTTCAGTGTTTTGTGCCATGAATTACATCTATTTCTCAGGAATAAACTACACAATCTTTGATGGAAGTGTAGAAACATTTAGCTGCCTGTGTATGTGACATGAAGGGCCCTATCTTGCACCCAGCGCAATTGACTTTGTACACCGATGCATGTGTCATTCCTATTTTGCACCGGCGCAAAGTGCGCTTTTCCCTCCACAGAAGCACGTCGCTAAACTAGTGAATGAACTTGCGCTCCCCTGGGCGGTTCAGCGCAAAAAAGGAGGCGTGTTCCGGCGCAAACAATCCCAGGTGCTATTTTGCTGTTCCATTAAACAATTGCGCCACTGACCAGAAAAAACCTAGTCTAAAGTCAGTGACGCGTTGCGCGTTGTTCATTATGCTATTTTAAGGGCGCATGCTTGACCATAATGTATAGCGTGCACAACGCGCATACACTTTGCTCATGTAATCTACACAGATGCAACAGTTATTTTTGCAAATCATAAATTGTTACACTAAAAAATATTAACACATGAGATGACGGAAATCATTGTGGTGTGCCACGAAGATGTGAAAAAAATAGGCATAAATCTAGCTTACAAATTATTCAGGCTAATTATTCTCCCATCCCCATACAACACAACTTCTCTGTCTTTCACTGCTCTTACAACAACATCAGTCTCCTCGGCTGTGAACCGCTCCTGGTGTGCGCCTGGTAAATACGCCATAATAATAGCAATCCATAATGGAACTTGCGCACCTGCTTTTAAAGGGAATGTTGGTTGACGCTCTGATTGGTTTATTTCACGTTACGCCCAAACCACACCTATGAATAATGAAGCTACTTCAGACCAACCCATTTTAGATTTGCGCCGGGCGCAAGAGCCATTTATCCCGCCGGGAAAATAGCAACAGCGCCGAGACCCGCCCACAAAGTTACTTGCGCTTCGCGCTTTGACACTTGCGTTTCAGATCGTTAAAATAGGGCCCGAAGACTTTGAACTTAATTTATTGCTTTTATGCTACCCATCCTCAGATTTATGATCCAGATAAAGATGGTTGTTTCCGACAGTTGTACTTTAGCACAACAAATTACACTCAGAAGATCATTTTCCCAGCACAACACTACTAGACACTACACGTACCTGGAAAATATTCCTCAAAGAAGAGGAACAATTTTAATATCTTCTGCTTGAATTCTACAGAGATCACATAGATGTAGAGCTGATGGGTGCCAATTGGACCAAAACGTGAGTAGTTTTGATCATCCTCTTGTTTGATGAAGGAAAGTAATTCAAAACATCACTGTAAAGGCAAATATATAACAGCACAAGTATGTCTGATTGTTTCATTGACCATTCGTTACAAAGTATCAGTGACGGTATCAGTTTTTCTGTAAAACTTTTCACATAAAGTTTAGGCTACTTCCTTAAGTAGTGTGCACTGTTACTCAAAAGACTGGTTTCTAATTCTTTTGAAAATATTATCTTATATTCTTTATATTTCAATCAGAGTACATAAAGTAATAATGGAGTAAAATGTAATAACTTTTAAGATATTTTTTATGTAAATATGGAATTTATGACAGCACAACTAAACAGTCTTAGTTTGTGTACATCTCACGGTTATTCCCAGAGACAGCCCTCAGTCATGGTTCATTATCCTCCAACTGTCAGTGAGTCAGTGAGCGCAGTAACACATGACGTCAAATCTAGCGGGATTCCACAAATAAACTACACAGAATCCCACTATTCACCTACACAATTATTAAATTCAGGTAAACTTTAGCATACAACCTCTTTGGATGAATGATACTAAGTTTAATACCTTGGAAAATGGCATTTAATACTTTTTTAATAATTATTAATATTATGCACAGTATAATCAGATGACAGACTTTGAAACTGAGTATGTTTTCTGTAAAGATTACTGGCTTGTACTAATAGTGGAATCTTAATTTGAAAAAGGCTAACAATGCTGTGGCTGAGCTTGAGCTATTGAAGCTCCACCCTCTTCTCCAGGAGCAACAGCTCATTTGCATTTAAAGCAACATATTTAACAACAGTATGTTTTGGCTCATACCCTAAAACTGGAAATTTTAACAAGCTATAAAAAATTATCTGTGGTGTATTTTGAGCTGAAATTTAACATATATGCGCTGGGGAAACCAGAGACTTATTTTAAATATTGTAAAAAGGAGCATAATAGGTGACCTTTAATACTTTTTAAGACCCTGCGGACACCCTGTCAATGGTGGAAAACACACAAACACATATTTTTGAAAAATAATACATTTGAATGAGAATATCAATATTGTTATTTGATCAAGAACCTCAGAATTATGTTTTGTTTTATATATATATATATATATATATATATATATATGTGTGTGTGTGTGTGTGTGTGTGTGTGTGTGTGTGGGTGTGTGTGTGAGAAAGTATAATAAATTTAAACAATGTATTCACTTTTTTTTTTTTATCACAGCAACAATGTCATCAACCGACGGAGCAGCATGGATGAACCTCTCGATACACTGTAAGAGAGTTCTTATGCATTATATTCACTTCATTCAGTGGATCAGATTCATTGGTTGTTTAAACAAAAACTGGACTTTTTTTTTTGCAGCATACAGAATCAAAGTAAACTAGAAGCTCAGTTTAATCAATATATAATAATTACACAATATGCTAATAATTACCATACATAAAAAAATACATTCTACAATGTAGAATAATAAATTCTTAATTTTTATATTCTCTTTAGATCTGATGTTATTCCCCTTGAGGAGGAATTCATCGCACTCTATGAGAGACATTACCCTGAACTCCAGGAGAACATACAGGGACTGAGTCAACTCCTGAAAACATTTGAAAAAGACTTCAGAGAGTATACTGAAGGTGCTAGAAATGGAGGAATAGTGGGAATACTAGGAGGGGTCACCATCATTGCAGGATTAGCTTTTTTTCCATTTACTATGGGGACTTCTTTTGCAGCCGTAGGGTCAGCTGTGGCCTTAGGTGGTGGAGTTGGTAGTGGAGTCTCAAACTTCATGAAAACGCCTGATCAGAAGAAATTAAAAGAAAATGCCAAAAACAGACTTGAATTATTTCAGAAAAAAATCACCCCTATGCAGGGGCGGACTGGCCATTGGCAGCACCGGGACATTTCCCGGTTGCCTGACGGTCATTCTGGCCTGCCGGCTGCCGCTGTGCAGTCGATCAGGCTGACGTGCAATAGTCTGGTACGCAACTGTGAATTAATTGACGGTCTTATGAATGTACGAATCAGGCAATCTCGGAGTGAAAAGGACACCACCACATGAAAATCCTCAAATATCTCCTGCTTTTTCATGGATAAAAACCCAGCAGAGCACTAACCTCGGTATCAGAAAGTGTTAAAGATATAACATCATCCTCCCGAGGCTCTCTCTCATCCACCGCTAACGAGCATAAAAGGGAAAGTCCCTCTCGAAACTCCTCAGCCAGATCCACCTGTGTTACCCATGAGCTCATTCTCCTCCGTGCCTCAGCAGCGGTGTGGAAGCACATGGCTGCCCCTCTTTCCTCAAAAAGAGAGACGAATGAGAGCAGAGCTTTTTCATTGAAAAAACACTCACAATGCACGCAGATTGCCTCTTCAAAGATATCGCGTACGTGCTCTTCACCCAAACGCATATCGTGTGTCATCAGGTTTCAACGCTGACATGGATGCACACATTGTCTTAACGCTCTGCTAATAGTCGCCATGATAGACATAGAAACATCGCTCTTACCAGTTCTTTCAGATGCATGCTTCAAACAGAACAGTCAGTGAAGATGAAGAAGAGAATGACGCATTCTCCCGGCGCCTATTTATCCATAGTGGCACTGGTAGTGATGTCAAGGGCCTCTCTTTGGTGTTTTTTCAATGTATGCTTCAGACACGGGTCACCACGAGGTGTTCCCCATAGCAACCCCTACGGGACGCAGTTCGAAGTTCCCTTGAAAGGGAACCAACTTTTCCTTTTTTTTTTTTTTTTACCACACTCCCCTTGATTTATGCATATTTATTACTAAAACAGACACCAACAATCTAATGAGACCATTAAAGTAATCTATAATCTATATTCTTATCTTTTTGTATTATATCGGTTTTCTTTTATTTATTATATTATTTAAAAGCCCTTGCTACATGTGTTTAAGCTGACTGAGACTTGTTATGGCACTTATCATTGCTCTTTTTGTTGATTTTGATTGCTTCCACTGTCCTCATTTATAAGTCGCTTTGGATAAAAGCGTCTGCTAAATGAATAAATGTAAATGTAATAAAAGCCGTTCAATTTATTTTAAAAGTAAAATTATCCTGTGTTACTGGCAAAGGCTGCGTATGCCAAGAGAAAAAAAAAGAAATAAAAAGAATGCTTTTTTTTTCAACCGAAAGAGAGTGACATACTGAGTAAGTGGCCAACAGGTTTTGCCTGACATATGCTTGTTGAGTTTGTTCCACTAAAAACGGCATGGTTATTTGTTGTTAATATTATTGAATATATAAAGTTAGTAACCTGTACTTTTTTTCTACTAAAACTGGTTTCAGAAAGGTAATAGTAACCCTACAGAAGAAACGCAAGAACAGAAACGTTAAAATACTAAGTCTGCTCGATGCAACTGATTGAATTTTTTTTTTCTGTTCTTGTAAAGCATTTCCATTTTAAGTTAGTTTACATATTTTTCACATTTGGCTCCCAAACTCTGGAATAGTCTTCCTGATAATGTTCGGGGTTCAGACACACTCTCTCTGTTTAAATCTAGATTAAAAACACATCTCTTTCGCCCAGCATTCGAATAATATATCTCTCAAATTTGTGACTGCAGTTGCATCTGATCAAATGTAGATTATTATTCTTTAGCTTGGGTTAAACTGATTCATTTTACTTTGTTGGAATAGCAGCTAGTTAATAATGGAATAAAACATTTCATTACTGTTATCTCATAAAATCATGGTTGTGCTTTTATGAGTTTTCCCTCCCAAAAAATAGGTTGATAATTTCATCTTGATAATCGCTGCTATGAATAGGCATCATGGACTTGCATTGTATCATGGGTAAGGTACAGAGTAGATGTGTGAAAAAAGTGACACGAGAAATGAATAAGAAAAACATAAATACAACACCTTTCAGACTTGCTATAATAGTCTATTTTTGTTACATCATGAAATATATCAGGAGACTGGTTTTGAGTGAAAAAACAAAAATGGCTCACTATATGGCAGATACTGCATTTTTATTCATGCATTTTTAACAGTTTGTGAATGATTTATAATGCATTTGTAAATGAGTTATTACCGCACTGGTAATAAATGAGTTATTACCAGTGCGACTTATATATGTTTTTTTCCTCATCATGACGTATTTTTGGACTGATGCGACTTATACTCAGGTGCGACTTATAGTCTGAAAAATACGGTACTTATTTGTAGATTAGTTACTTTATAATGGGAACCTTAATGTAAATGATGTATGTTATGTTAATGTGAACACGAAACAAACTGTCCAAAAAGTATTAATATTTCCTTGTTTGCCTGCATCCTCTGGATTACAGCTAATAATGTTGTAAATTATGTTCAGTTTCTTAAACTAGACCTTTAAGTTGTGACTTCTACGCCAATTGACCATGGATTTGTCGAAAATAAGGAATTTCATTAGGCCTACCTGTTCACAACACAAGTATGTTTGGGAGAAATAATAAAATATAAAACCTGTCAGACAACAACACAAAAATACAGTGAGGTTAAAGGAAGGACATGGGATTTGGAAAAGGCTAGCAATACCAGCTGTTTCAAACACACCGAGAAAACAAACATGATGAAGCTGTTGTGGTTGAAGAACAAGAGCAACAAGAGGACACAAACAACAGACAAACATTTCAACAAAACACACGGGACAACAGCACAATTAAAGTGACAAACATGCAAACACAAAACCCAAAAAAAGCATTTGAATCAGAATAAGAGAGGGGGAAAGGTTCAAAGGTCAGTTTGAAACATTACACTGTCTTCACAAACTACTGAATACTTTCGCTTTCACAAAAGGTCTAAAGATAAACTTCAGTGAGAACCAAATAAGAATCTAAATGTTGAGTTTGCGGAGTAATAAATGAGCTGTAAACATAAAGCATTTTTAAATATTACCAGAATTGTAAATGTTCTCAAGCACAGAATCCATTCAAGCCTAAATCTACAATCTTTGCATAACCTTCCACTGACATTCAGAATCTGAGTGAAGATCTGTTCTGTTGGGTTTCTGTTGATTATAATTCTTAAGCTATTTAGCCTTGAGATTGATGTTGAAAAAATAAATAATAATTTGGTTCTCCATGGAATTAGAAGAATTAAACTATGTGAGGTTTTATAGATTCTGTCACATGCAGTGCACATTCAGACACATCTCTTTCAGTGTTTTGTGCCATGAATTACATCTATTTCTCAGGAATAAACTACACAATCTTTGATGGAAGTGTAGAAACATTTAGCTGCCTGTGTATGTGACATGAAGGGCCCTATCTTGCACCCAGCGCAATTGACTTTGTACACCGATGCATGTGTCATTCCTATTTTGCACCGGCGCAAAGTGCGCTTTTCCCTCCACAGAAGCACGTCGCTAAACTAGTGAATGAACTTGCGCTCCCCTGGGCGGTTCAGCGCAAAAAAGGAGGCGTGTTCCGGCGCAAACAATCCCAGGTGCTATTTTGCTGTTCCATTAAACAATTGCGCCACTGACCAGAAAAAACCTAGTCTAAAGTCAGTGACGCGTTGCGCGTTGTTCATTATGCTATTTTAAGGGCGCATGCTTGACCATAATGTATAGCGTGCACAACGCGCATACACTTTGCTCATGTAATCTACACAGATGCAACAGTTATTTTTGCAAATCATAAATTGTTACACTAAAAAATATTAACACATGAGATGACGGAAATCATTGTGGTGTGCCACGAAGATGTGAAAAAAATAGGCATAAATCTAGCTTACAAATTATTCAGGCTAATTATTCTCCCATCCCCATACAACACAACTTCTCTGTCTTTCACTGCTCTTACAACAACATCAGTCTCCTCGGCTGTGAACCGCTCCTGGTGTGCGCCTGGTAAATACGCCATAATAATAGCAATCCATAATGGAACTTGCGCACCTGCTTTTAAAGGGAATGTTGGTTGACGCTCTGATTGGTTTATTTCACGTTACGCCCAAACCACACCTATGAATAATGAAGCTACTTCAGACCAACCCATTTTAGATTTGCGCCGGGCGCAAGAGCCATTTATCCCGCCGGGAAAATAGCAACAGCGCCGAGACCCGCCCACAAAGTTACTTGCGCTTCGCGCTTTGACACTTGCGTTTCAGATCGTTAAAATAGGGCCCGAAGACTTTGAACTTAATTTATTGCTTTTATGCTACCCATCCTCAGATTTATGATCCAGATAAAGATGGTTGTTTCCGACAGTTGTACTTTAGCACAACAAATTACACTCAGAAGATCATTTTCCCAGCACAACACTACTAGACACTACACGTACCTGGAAAATATTCCTCAAAGAAGAGGAACAATTTTAATATCTTCTGCTTGAATTCTACAGAGATCACATAGATGTAGAGCTGATGGGTGCCAATTGGACCAAAACGTGAGTAGTTTTGATCATCCTCTTGTTTGATGAAGGAAAGTAATTCAAAACATCACTGTAAAGGCAAATATATAACAGCACAAGTATGTCTGATTGTTTCATTGACCATTCGTTACAAAGTATCAGTGACGGTATCAGTTTTTCTGTAAAACTTTTCACATAAAGTTTAGGCTACTTCCTTAAGTAGTGTGCACTGTTACTCAAAAGACTGGTTTCTAATTCTTTTGAAAATATTATCTTATATTCTTTATATTTCAATCAGAGTACATAAAGTAATAATGGAGTAAAATGTAATAACTTTTAAGATATTTTTTATGTAAATATGGAATTTATGACAGCACAACTAAACAGTCTTAGTTTGTGTACATCTCACGGTTATTCCCAGAGACAGCCCTCAGTCATGGTTCATTATCCTCCAACTGTCAGTGAGTCAGTGAGCGCAGTAACACATGACGTCAAATCTAGCGGGATTCCACAAATAAACTACACAGAATCCCACTATTCACCTACACAATTATTAAATTCAGGTAAACTTTAGCATACAACCTCTTTGGATGAATGATACTAAGTTTAATACCTTGGAAAATGGCATTTAATACTTTTTTAATAATTATTAATATTATGCACAGTATAATCAGATGACAGACTTTGAAACTGAGTATGTTTTCTGTAAAGATTACTGGCTTGTACTAATAGTGGAATCTTAATTTGAAAAAGGCTAACAATGCTGTGGCTGAGCTTGAGCTATTGAAGCTCCACCCTCTTCTCCAGGAGCAACAGCTCATTTGCATTTAAAGCAACATATTTAACAACAGTATGTTTTGGCTCATACCCTAAAACTGGAAATTTTAACAAGCTATAAAAAATTATCTGTGGTGTATTTTGAGCTGAAATTTAACATATATGCGCTGGGGAAACCAGAGACTTATTTTAAATATTGTAAAAAGGAGCATAATAGGTGACCTTTAATACTTTTTAAGACCCTGCGGACACCCTGTCAATGGTGGAAAACACACAAACACATATTTTTGAAAAATAATACATTTGAATGAGAATATCAATATTGTTATTTGATCAAGAACCTCAGAATTATGTTTTGTTTTATATATATATATATATATATATATATATATATGTGTGTGTGTGTGTGTGTGTGTGTGTGTGTGTGTGGGTGTGTGTGTGAGAAAGTATAATAAATTTAAACAATGTATTCACTTTTTTTTTTTTATCACAGCAACAATGTCATCAACCGACGGAGCAGCATGGATGAACCTCTCGATACACTGTAAGAGAGTTCTTATGCATTATATTCACTTCATTCAGTGGATCAGATTCATTGGTTGTTTAAACAAAAACTGGACTTTTTTTTTTTTGCAGCATACAGAATCAAAGTAAACTAGAAGCTCAGTTTAATCAATATATAATAATTACACAATATGCTAATAATTACCATACATAAAAAAATACATTCTACAATGTAGAATAATAAATTCTTAATTTTTATATTCTCTTTAGATCTGATGTTATTCCCCTTGAGGAGGAATTCATCGCACTCTATGAGAGACATTACCCTGAACTCCAGGAGAACATACAGGGACTGAGTCAACTCCTGAAAACATTTGAAAAAGACTTCAGAGAGTATACTGAAGGTGCTAGAAATGGAGGAATAGTGGGAATACTAGGAGGGGTCACCATCATTGCAGGATTAGCTTTTTTTCCATTTACTATGGGGACTTCTTTTGCAGCCGTAGGGTCAGCTGTGGCCTTAGGTGGTGGAGTTGGTAGTGGAGTCTCAAACTTCATGAAAACGCGTGATCAGAAGAAATTAAAAGAAAATGCCAAAAACAGACTTGAATTATTTCAGAAAAAAATCACCCCTATGCAGGGGCGGACTGGCCATTGGCAGCACCGGGACATTTCCCGGTTGCCTGACGGTCATTCTGGCCTGCCGGCTGCCGCTGTGCAGTCGATCAGGCTGACGTGCAATAGTCTGGTACGCAACTGTGAATTAATTGACGGTCTTATGAATGTACGAATCAGGCAATCTCGGAGTGAAAAGGACACCACCACATGAAAATCCTCAAATATCTCCTGCTTTTTCATGGATAAAAACCCAGCAGAGCACTAACCTCGGTATCAGAAAGTGTTAAAGATATAACATCATCCTCCCGAGGCTCTCTCTCATCCACCGCTAACGAGCATAAAAGGGAAAGTCCCTCTCGAAACTCCTCAGCCAGATCCACCTGTGTTACCCATGAGCTCATTCTCCTCCGTGCCTCAGCAGCGGTGTGGAAGCACATGGCTGCCCCTCTTTCCTCAAAAAGAGAGACGAATGAGAGCAGAGCTTTTTCATTGAAAAAACACTCACAATGCACGCAGATTGCCTCTTCAAAGATATCGCGTACGTGCTCTTCACCCAAACGCATATCGTGTGTCATCAGGTTTCAACGCTGACATGGATGCACACATTGTCTTAACGCTCTGCTAATAGTCGCCATGATAGACATAGAAACATCGCTCTTACCAGTTCTTTCAGATGCATGCTTCAAACAGAACAGTCAGTGAAGATGAAGAAGAGAATGACGCATTCTCCCGGCGCCTATTTATCCATAGTGGCACTGGTAGTGATGTCAAGGGCCTCTCTTTGGTGTTTTTTCAATGTATGCTTCAGACACGGGTCACCACGAGGTGTTCCCCATAGCAACCCCTACGGGACGCAGTTCGAAGTTCCCTTGAAAGGGAACCAACTTTTCCTTTTTTTTTTTTTTTTACCACACTCCCCTTGATTTATGCATATTTATTACTAAAACAGACACCAACAATCTAATGAGACCATTAAAGTAATCTATAATCTATATTCTTATCTTTTTGTATTATATCGGTTTTCTTTTATTTATTATATTATTTAAAAGCCCTTGCTACATGTGTTTAAGCTGACTGAGACTTGTTATGGCACTTATCATTGCTCTTTTTGTTGATTTTGATTGCTTCCACTGTCCTCATTTATAAGTCGCTTTGGATAAAAGCGTCTGCTAAATGAATAAATGTAAATGTAATAAAAGCCGTTCAATTTATTTTAAAAGTAAAATTATCCTGTGTTACTGGCAAAGGCTGCGTATGCCAAGAGAAAAAAAAAGAAATAAAAAGAATGCTTTTTTTTTCAACCGAAAGAGAGTGACATACTGAGTAAGTGGCCAACAGGTTTTGCCTGACATATGCTTGTTGAGTTTGTTCCACTAAAAACGGCATGGTTATTTGTTGTTAATATTATTGAATATATAAAGTTAGTAACCTGTACTTTTTTTCTACTAAAACTGGTTTCAGAAAGGTAATAGTAACCCTACAGAAGAAACGCAAGAACAGAAACGTTAAAATACTAAGTCTGCTCGATGCAACTGATTGAATTTTTTTTTTCTGTTCTTGTAAAGCATTTCCATTTTAAGTTAGTTTACATATTTTTCACATTTGGCTCCCAAACTCTGGAATAGTCTTCCTGATAATGTTCGGGGTTCAGACACACTCTCTCTGTTTAAATCTAGATTAAAAACACATCTCTTTCGCCCAGCATTCGAATAATATATCTCTCAAATTTGTGACTGCAGTTGCATCTGATCAAATGTAGATTATTATTCTTTAGCTTGGGTTAAACTGATTCATTTTACTTTGTTGGAATAGCAGCTAGTTAATAATGGAATAAAACATTTCATTACTGTTATCTCATAAAATCATGGTTGTGCTTTTATGAGTTTTCCCTCCCAAAAAATAGGTTGATAATTTCATCTTGATAATCGCTGCTATGAATAGGCATCATGGACTTGCATTGTATCATGGGTAAGGTACAGAGTAGATGTGTGAAAAAAGTGACACGAGAAATGAATAAGAAAAACATAAATACAACACCTTTCAGACTTGCTATAATAGTCTATTTTTGTTACATCATGAAATATATCAGGAGACTGGTTTTGAGTGAAAAAACAAAAATGGCTCACTATATGGCAGATACTGCATTTTTATTCATGCATTTTTAACAGTTTGTGAATGATTTATAATGCATTTGTAAATGAGTTATTACCGCACTGGTAATAAATGAGTTATTACCAGTGCGACTTATATATGTTTTTTTCCTCATCATGACGTATTTTTGGACTGATGCGACTTATACTCAGGTGCGACTTATAGTCTGAAAAATACGGTACTTATTTGTAGATTAGTTACTTTATAATGGGAACCTTAATGTAAATGATGTATGTTATGTTAATGTGAACACGAAACAAACTGTCCAAAAAGTATTAATATTTCCTTGTTTGCCTGCATCCTCTGGATTACAGCTAATAATGTTGTAAATTATGTTCAGTTTCTTAAACTAGACCTTTAAGTTGTGACTTCTACGCCAATTGACCATGGATTTGTCGAAAATAAGGAATTTCATTAGGCCTACCTGTTCACAACACAAGTATGTTTGGGAGAAATAATAAAATATAAAACCTGTCAGACAACAACACAAAAATACAGTGAGGTTAAAGGAAGGACATGGGATTTGGAAAAGGCTAGCAATACCAGCTGTTTCAAACACACCGAGAAAACAAACATGATGAAGCTGTTGTGGTTGAAGAACAAGAGCAACAAGAGGACACAAACAACAGACAAACATTTCAACAAAACACACGGGACAACAGCACAATTAAAGTGACAAACATGCAAACACAAAACCCAAAAAAAGCATTTGAATCAGAATAAGAGAGGGGGAAAGGTTCAAAGGTCAGTTTGAAACATTACACTGTCTTCACAAACTACTGAATACTTTCGCTTTCACAAAAGGTCTAAAGATAAACTTCAGTGAGAACCAAATAAGAATCTAAATGTTGAGTTTGCGGAGTAATAAATGAGCTGTAAACATAAAGCATTTTTAAATATTACCAGAATTGTAAATGTTCTCAAGCACAGAATCCATTCAAGCCTAAATCTACAATCTTTGCATAACCTTCCACTGACATTCAGAATCTGAGTGAAGATCTGTTCTGTTGGGTTTCTGTTGATTATAATTCTTAAGCTATTTAGCCTTGAGATTGATGTTGAAAAAATAAATAATAATTTGGTTCTCCATGGAATTAGAAGAATTAAACTATGTGAGGTTTTATAGATTCTGTCACATGCAGTGCACATTCAGACACATCTCTTTCAGTGTTTTGTGCCATGAATTACATCTATTTCTCAGGAATAAACTACACAATCTTTGATGGAAGTGTAGAAACATTTAGCTGCCTGTGTATGTGACATGAAGGGCCCTATCTTGCACCCAGCGCAATTGACTTTGTACACCGATGCATGTGTCATTCCTATTTTGCACCGGCGCAAAGTGCGCTTTTCCCTCCACAGAAGCACGTCGCTAAACTAGTGAATGAACTTGCGCTCCCCTGGGCGGTTCAGCGCAAAAAAGGAGGCGTGTTCCGGCGCAAACAATCCCAGGTGCTATTTTGCTGTTCCATTAAACAATTGCGCCACTGACCAGAAAAAACCTAGTCTAAAGTCAGTGACGCGTTGCGCGTTGTTCATTATGCTATTTTAAGGGCGCATGCTTGACCATAATGTATAGCGTGCACAACGCGCATACACTTTGCTCATGTAATCTACACAGATGCAACAGTTATTTTTGCAAATCATAAATTGTTACACTAAAAAATATTAACACATGAGATGACGGAAATCATTGTGGTGTGCCACGAAGATGTGAAAAAAATAGGCATAAATCTAGCTTACAAATTATTCAGGCTAATTATTCTCCCATCCCCATACAACACAACTTCTCTGTCTTTCACTGCTCTTACAACAACATCAGTCTCCTCGGCTGTGAACCGCTCCTGGTGTGCGCCTGGTAAATACGCCATAATAATAGCAATCCATAATGGAACTTGCGCACCTGCTTTTAAAGGGAATGTTGGATGACGCTCTGATTGGTTTATTTCACGTTACGCCCAAACCACACCTATGAATAATGAAGCTACTTCAGACCAACCCATTTTAGATTTGCGCCGGGCGCAAGAGCCATTTATCCCGCCGGGAAAATAGCAACAGCGCCGAGACCCGCCCACAAAGTTACTTGCGCTTCGCGCTTTGACACTTGCGTTTCAGATCGTTAAAATAGGGCCCGAAGACTTTGAACTTAATTTATTGCTTTTATGCTACCCATCCTCAGATTTATGATCCAGATAAAGATGGTTGTTTCCGACAGTTGTACTTTAGCACAACAAATTACACTCAGAAGATCATTTTCCCAGCACAACACTACTAGACACTACACGTACCTGGAAAATATTCCTCAAAGAAGAGGAACAATTTTAATATCTTCTGCTTGAATTCTACAGAGATCACATAGATGTAGAGCTGATGGGTGCCAATTGGACCAAAACGTGAGTAGTTTTGATCATCCTCTTGTTTGATGAAGGAAAGTAATTCAAAACATCACTGTAAAGGCAAATATATAACAGCACAAGTATGTCTGATTGTTTCATTGACCATTCGTTACAAAGTATCAGTGACGGTATCAGTTTTTCTGTAAAACTTTTCACATAAAGTTTAGGCTACTTCCTTAAGTAGTGTGCACTGTTACTCAAAAGACTGGTTTCTAATTCTTTTGAAAATATTATCTTATATTCTTTATATTTCAATCAGAGTACATAAAGTAATAATGGAGTAAAATGTAATAACTTTTAAGATATTTTTTATGTAAATATGGAATTTATGACAGCACAACTAAACAGTCTTAGTTTGTGTACATCTCACGGTTATTCCCAGAGACAGCCCTCAGTCATGGTTCATTATCCTCCAACTGTCAGTGAGTCAGTGAGCGCAGTAACACATGACGTCAAATCTAGCGGGATTCCACAAATAAACTACACAGAATCCCACTATTCACCTACACAATTATTAAATTCAGGTAAACTTTAGCATACAACCTCTTTGGATGAATGATACTAAGTTTAATACCTTGGAAAATGGCATTTAATACTTTTTTAATAATTATTAATATTATGCACAGTATAATCAGATGACAGACTTTGAAACTGAGTATGTTTTCTGTAAAGATTACTGGCTTGTACTAATAGTGGAATCTTAATTTGAAAAAGGCTAACAATGCTGTGGCTGAGCTTGAGCTATTGAAGCTCCACCCTCTTCTCCAGGAGCAACAGCTCATTTGCATTTAAAGCAACATATTTAACAACAGTATGTTTTGGCTCATACCCTAAAACTGGCAATTTTAACAAGCTATAAAAAATTATCTGTGGTGTATTTTGAGCTGAAATTTAACATATATGCGCTGGGGAAACCAGAGACTTATTTTAAATATTGTAAAAAGGAGCATAATAGGTGACCTTTAATACTTTTTAAGACCCTGCGGACACCCTGTCAATGGTGGAAAACACACAAACACATATTTTTGAAAAATAATACATTTGAATGAGAATATCAATATTGTTATTTGATCAAGAACCTCAGAATTATGTTTTGTTTTATATATATATATATATATATATATATATATGTGTGTGTGTGTGTGTGTGTGTGTGTGTGTGTGTGGGTGTGTGTGTGAGAAAGTATAATAAATTTAAACAATGTATTCACTTTTTTTTTTTTATCACAGCAACAATGTCATCAACCGACGGAGCAGCATGGATGAACCTCTCGATACACTGTAAGAGAGTTCTTATGCATTATATTCACTTCATTCAGTGGATCAGATTCATTGGTTGTTTAAACAAAAACTGGACTTTTTTTTTTTTGCAGCATACAGAATCAAAGTAAACTAGAAGCTCAGTTTAATCAATATATAATAATTACACAATATGCTAATAATTACCATACATAAAAAAATACATTCTACAATGTAGAATAATAAATTCTTAATTTTTATATTCTCTTTAGATCTGATGTTATTCCCCTTGAGGAGGAATTCATCGCACTCTATGAGAGACATTACCCTGAACTCCAGGAGAACATACAGGGACTGAGTCAACTCCTGAAAACATTTGAAAAAGACTTCAGAGAGTATACTGAAGGTGCTAGAAATGGAGGAATAGTGGGAATACTAGGAGGGGTCACCATCATTGCAGGATTAGCTTTTTTTCCATTTACTATGGGGACTTCTTTTGCAGCCGTAGGGTCAGCTGTGGCCTTAGGTGGTGGAGTTGGTAGTGGAGTCTCAAACTTCATGAAAACGCCTGATCAGAAGAAATTAAAAGAAAATGCCAAAAACAGACTTGAATTATTTCAGAAAAAAATCACCCCTATGCAGGGGCGGACTGGCCATTGGCAGCACCGGGACATTTCCCGGTTGCCTGACGGTCATTCTGGCCTGCCGGCTGCCGCTGTGCAGTCGATCAGGCTGACGTGCAATAGTCTGGTACGCAACTGTGAATTAATTGACGGTCTTATGAATGTACGAATCAGGCAATCTCGGAGTGAAAAGGACACCACCACATGAAAATCCTCAAATATCTCCTGCTTTTTCATGGATAAAAACCCAGCAGAGCACTAACCTCGGTATCAGAAAGTGTTAAAGATATAACATCATCCTCCCGAGGCTCTCTCTCATCCACCGCTAACGAGCATAAAAGGGAAAGTCCCTCTCGAAACTCCTCAGCCAGATCCACCTGTGTTACCCATGAGCTCATTCTCCTCCGTGCCTCAGCAGCGGTGTGGAAGCACATGGCTGCCCCTCTTTCCTCAAAAAGAGAGACGAATGAGAGCAGAGCTTTTTCATTGAAAAAACACTCACAATGCACGCAGATTGCCTCTTCAAAGATATCGCGTACGTGCTCTTCACCCAAACGCATATCGTGTGTCATCAGGTTTCAACGCTGACATGGATGCACACATTGTCTTAACGCTCTGCTAATAGTCGCCATGATAGACATAGAAACATCGCTCTTACCAGTTCTTTCAGATGCATGCTTCAAACAGAACAGTCAGTGAAGATGAAGAAGAGAATGACGCATTCTCCCGGCGCCTATTTATCCATAGTGGCACTGGTAGTGATGTCAAGGGCCTCTCTTTGGTGTTTTTTCAATGTATGCTTCAGACACGGGTCACCACGAGGTGTTCCCCATAGCAACCCCTACGGGACGCAGTTCGAAGTTCCCTTGAAAGGGAACCAACTTTTCCTTTTTTTTTTTTTTTTACCACACTCCCCTTGATTTATGCATATTTATTACTAAAACAGACACCAACAATCTAATGAGACCATTAAAGTAATCTATAATCTATATTCTTATCTTTTTGTATTATATCGGTTTTCTTTTATTTATTATATTATTTAAAAGCCCTTGCTACATGTGTTTAAGCTGACTGAGACTTGTTATAGCACTTATCATTGCTCTTTTTGTTGATTTTGATTGCTTCCACTGTCCTCATTTATAAGTCGCTTTGGATAAAAGCGTCTGCTAAATGAATAAATGTAAATGTAATAAAAGCAGTTCAATTTATTTTAAAAGTAAAATTATCCTGTGTTACTGGCAAAGGCTGCGTATGCCAAGAGAAAAAAAAAGAAATAAAAAGAATGCTTTTTTTTCAACCGAAAGAGAGTGACATACTGAGTAAGTGGCCAACAGGTTTTGCCTGACATATGCTTGTTGAGTTTGTTCCACTAAAAACGGCATGGTTATTTGTTGTTAATATTATTGAATATATAAAGTTAGTAACCTGTATTTTTTTTCTACTAAAACTGGTTTCAGAAAGGTAATAGTAACCCTACAGAAGAAACGCAAGAACAGAAACGTTAAAATACTAAGTCTGCTCGATGCAACTGATTGAATTTTTTTTTTCTGTTCTTGTAAAGCATTTCCATTTTAAGTTCGTTTTCATATTTTTCACATTTGGCTCCCAAACTCTGGAATAGTCTTCCTGATAATGTTCGGGGTTCAGACACACTCTCTCTGTTTAAATCTAGATTAAAAACACATCTCTTTCGCCCAGCATTCGAATAATATATCTCTCAAATTTGTGACTGCAGTTGCATCTGATCAAATGTAGATTATTATTCTTTAGCTTGGGTTAAACTGATTAATTTTACTTTGTTGGAATAGCAGCTAGTTAATAATGGAATAAAACATTTCATTACTGTTATCTCATAAAATCATGGTTGTGCTTTTATGAGTTTTCCCTCCCAAAAAATAGGTTGATAATTTCATCTTGATAATCGCTGCTATGAATAGGCATCATGGACTTGCATTGTATCATGGGTAAGGTACAGAGTAGATGTGTGAAAAAAGTGACACGAGAAATGAATATGAAAAACATAAATACAACACCTTTCAGACTTGCTATAATAGTCTATTTTGTTACATCATGAAATATATCAGGAGACTGGTTTTGAGTGAAAAAACAAAAATGGCTCACTATATGGCAGATACTGCATTTTTATTCATGCATTTTTAACAGTTTGTGAATGATTTATAATGCATTTGTAAATGAGTTATTACCGCACTGGTAATAAATGAGTTATTACCAGTGCGACTTATATATGTTTTTTTCCTCATCATGACGTATTTTTGGACTGATGCGACTTATACTCAGGTGCGACTTATAGTCTGAAAAATACGGTACTTATTTGTAGATTAGTTACTTTATAATGGGAACCTTAATGTAAATGATGTATGTTATGTTAATGTGAACACGAAACAAACTGTCCAAAAAGTATTAATATTTCCTTGTTTGCCTGCATCCTCTGGATTACAGCTAATAATGTTGTAAATTATGTTCAGTTTCTTAAACTAGACCTTTAAGTTGTGACTTCTACGCCAATTGACCATGGATTTGTCGAAAATAAGGAATTTCATTAGGCCTACCTGTTCACAACACAAGTATGTTTGGGAGAAATAATAAAATATAAAACCTGTCAGACAACAACACAAAAATACAGTGAGGTTAAAGGAAGGACATGGGATTTGGAAAAGGCTAGCAATACCAGCTGTTTCAAACACACCGAGAAAACAAACATGATGAAGCTGTTGTGGTTGAAGAACAAGAGCAACAAGAGGACACAAACAACAGACAAACATTTCAACAAAACACACGGGACAACAGCACAATTAAAGTGACAAACATGCAAACACAAAACCCAAAAAAAGCATTTGAATCAGAATAAGAGAGGGGGAAAGGTTCAAAGGTCAGTTTGAAACATTACACTGTCTTCACAAACTACTGAATACTTTCGCTTTCACAAAAGGTCTAAAGATAAACTTCAGTGAGAACCAAATAAGAATCTAAATGTTGAGTTTGCGGAGTAATAAATGAGCTGTAAACATAAAGCATTTTTAAATATTACCAGAATTGTAAATGTTCTCAAGCACAGAATCCATTCAAGCCTAAATCTACAATCTTTGCATAACCTTCCACTGACATTCAGAATCTGAGTGAAGATCTGTTCTGTTGGGTTTCTGTTGATTATAATTCTTAAGCTATTTAGCCTTGAGATTGATGTTGAAAAAATAAATAATAATTTGGTTCTCCATGGAATTAGAAGAATTAAACTATGTGAGGTTTTATAGATTCTGTCAC
This sequence comes from Carassius gibelio, assembly GCF_023724105.1. Taxonomy (NCBI): domain Eukaryota; kingdom Metazoa; phylum Chordata; class Actinopteri; order Cypriniformes; family Cyprinidae; genus Carassius; species Carassius gibelio. The sequence continues at coordinate 47,321,692 of NC_068398.1, forward strand.
ATGCAGTGCACATTCAGACACATCTCTTTCAGTGTTTTGTGCCATGAATTACATCTATTTCTCAGGAATAAACTACACAATCTTTGATGGAAGTGTAGAAACATTTAGCTGCCTGTGTATGTGACATGAAGGGCCCTATCTTGCACCCAGCGCAATTGACTTTGTACACCGATGCATGTGTCATTCCTATTTTGCACCGGCGCAAAGTGCGCTTTTCCCTCCACAGAAGCACGTCGCTAAACTAGTGAATGAACTTGCGCTCCCCTGGGCGGTTCAGCGCAAAAAAGGAGGCGTGTTCCGGCGCAAACAATCCCAGGTGCTATTTTGCTGTTCCATTAAACAATTGCGCCACTGACCAGAAAAAACCTAGTCTAAAGTCAGTGACGCGTTGCGCGTTGTTCATTATGCTATTTTAAGGGCGCATGCTTGACCATAATGTATAGCGTGCACAACGCGCATACACTTTGCTCATGTAATCTACACAGATGCAACAGTTATTTTTGCAAATCATAAATTGTTACACTAAAAAATATTAACACATGAGATGACGGAAATCATTGTGGTGTGCCACGAAGATGTGAAAAAAATAGGCATAAATCTAGCTTACAAATTATTCAGGCTAATTATTCTCCCATCCCCATACAACACAACTTCTCTGTCTTTCACTGCTCTTACAACAACATCAGTCTCCTCGGCTGTGAACCGCTCCTGGTGTGCGCCTGGTAAATACGCCATAATAATAGCAATCCATAATGGAACTTGCGCACCTGCTTTTAAAGGGAATGTTGGTTGACGCTCTGATTGGTTTATTTCACGTTACGCCCAAACCACACCTATGAATAATGAAGCTACTTCAGACCAACCCATTTTAGATTTGCGCCGGGCGCAAGAGCCATTTATCCCGCCGGGAAAATAGCAACAGCGCCGAGACCCGCCCACAAAGTTACTTGCGCTTCGCGCTTTGACACTTGCGTTTCAGATCGTTAAAATAGGGCCCGAAGACTTTGAACTTAATTTATTGCTTTTATGCTACCCATCCTCAGATTTATGATCCAGATAAAGATGGTTGTTTCCGACAGTTGTACTTTAGCACAACAAATTACACTCAGAAGATCATTTTCCCAGCACAACACTACTAGACACTACACGTACCTGGAAAATATTCCTCAAAGAAGAGGAACAATTTTAATATCTTCTGCTTGAATTCTACAGAGATCACATAGATGTAGAGCTGATGGGTGCCAATTGGACCAAAACGTGAGTAGTTTTGACCATCCTCTTGTTTGATGAAGGAAAGTAATTCAAAACATCACTGTAAAGGCAAATATATAACAGCACAAGTATGTCTGATTGTTTCATTGACCATTCGTTACAAAGTATCAGTGACGGTATCAGTTTTTCTGTAAAACTTTTCACATAAAGTTTAGGCTACTTCCTTAAGTAGTGTGCACTGTTACTCAAAAGACTGGTTTCTAATTCTTTTGAAAATATTATCTTATATTCTTTATATTTCAATCAGAGTACATAAAGTAATAATGGAGTAAAATGTAATAACTTTTAAGATATTTTTTATGTAAATATGGAATTTATGACAGCACAACTAAACAGTCTTAGTTTGTGTACATCTCACGGTTATTCTCACGGATTTTGATTGCTTCCACTGTCCTCATTTATAAGTCGCTTTGGATAAAAGCGTCTGCTAAATGAATAAATGTAAATGTAATAAAAGCCGTTCAATTTATTTTAAAAGTAAAATTATCCTGTGTTACTGGCAAAGGCTGCGTATGCCAAGAGAAAAAAAAAGAAATAAAAAGAATGCTTTTTTTTCAACCGAAAGAGAGTGACATACTGAGTAAGTGGCCAACAGGTTTTGCCTGACATATGCTTGTTGAGTTTGTTCCACTAAAAACGGCATGGTTATTTGTTGTTAATATTATTGAATATATAAAGTTAGTAACCTGTACTTTTTTTCTACTAAAACTGGTTTCAGAAAGGTAATAGTAACCCTACAGAAGAAACGCAAGAACAGAAACGTTAAAATACTAAGTCTGCTCGATGCAACTGATTGAATTTTTTTTTTCTGTTCTTGTAAAGCATTTCCATTTTAAGTTAGTTTTCATATTTTTCACATTTGGCTCCCAAACTCTGGAATAGTCTTCCTGATAATGTTCGGGGTTCAGACACACTCTCTCTGTTTAAATCTAGATTAAAAACACATCTCTTTCGCCCAGCATTCGAATAATATATCTCTCAAATTTGTGACTGCAGTTGCATCTGATCAAATGTAGATTATTATTCTTTAGCTTGGGTTAAACTGATTCATTTTACTTTGTTGGAATAGCAGCTAGTTAATAATGGAATAAAACATTTCATTACTGTTATCTCATAAAATCATGGTTGTGCTTTTATGAGTTTTCCCTCCCAAAAAATAGGTTGATAATTTCATCTTGATAATCGCTGCTATGAATAGGCATCATGGACTTGCATTGTATCATGGGTAAGGTACAGAGTAGATGTGTGAAAAAAGTGACACGAGAAATGAATAAGAAAAACATAAATACAACACCTTTCAGACTTGCTATAATAGTCTATTTTTGTTACATCATGAAATATATCAGGAGACTGGTTTTGAGTGAAAAAACAAAAATGGCTCACTATATGGCAGATACTGCATTTTTATTCATGCATTTTTAACAGTTTGTGAATGATTTATAATGAATTTGTAAATGAGTTATTACCGCACTGGTAATAAATGAGTTATTACCAGTGCGACTTATATATGTTTTTTTCCTCATCATGACGTATTTTTGGACTGATGCGACTTATACTCAGGTGCGACTTATAGTCTGAAAAATACGGTACTTATTTGTAGATTAGTTACTTTATAATGGGAACCTTAATGTAAATGATGTATGTTATGTTAATGTGAACACGAAACAAACTGTCCAAAAAGTATTAATATTTCCTTGTTTGCCTGCATCCTCTGGATTACAGCTAATAATGTTGTAAATTATGTTCAGTTTCTTAAACTAGACCTTTAAGTTGTGACTTCTACGCCAATTGACCATGGATTTGTCGAAAATAAGGAATTTCATTAGGCCTACCTGTTCACAACACAAGTATGTTTGGGAGAAATAATAAAATATAAAACCTGTCAGACAACAACACAAAAATACAGTGAGGTTAAAGGAAGGACATGGGATTTGGAAAAGGCTAGCAATACCAGCTGTTTCAAACACACCGAGAAAACAAACATGATGAAGCTGTTGTGGTTGAAGAACAAGAGCAACAAGAGGACACAAACAACAGACAAACATTTCAACAAAACACACGGGACAACAGCACAATTAAAGTGACAAACATGCAAACACAAAACCCAAAAAAAGCATTTGAATCAGAATAAGAGAGGGGGAAAGGTTCAAAGGTCAGTTTGAAACATTACACTGTCTTCACAAACTACTGAATACTTTCGCTTTCACAAAAGGTCTAAAGATAAACTTCAGTGAGAACCAAATAAGAATCTAAATGTTGAGTTTGCGGAGTAATAAATGAGCTGTAAACATAAAGCATTTTTAAATATTACCAGAATTGTAAATGTTCTCAAGCACACAATCCATTCAAGCCTAAATCTACAATCTTTGCATAACCTTCCACTGACATTCAGAATCTGAGTGAAGATCTGTTCTGTTGGGTTTCTGTTGATTATAATTCTTAAGCTATTTAGCCTTGAGATTGATGTTGAAAAAATAAATAATAATTTGGTTCTCCATGGAATTAGAAGAATTAAACTATGTGAGGTTTTATAGATTCTGTCACATGCAGTGCACATTCAGACACATCTCTTTCAGTGTTTTGTGCCATGAATTACATCTATTTCTCAGGAATAAACTACACAATCTTTGATGGAAGTGTAGAAACATTTAGCTGCCTGTGTATGTGACATGAAGGGCCCTATCTTGCACCCAGCGCAATTGACTTTGTACACCGATGCATGTGTCATTCCTATTTTGCACCGGCGCAAAGTGCGCTTTTCCCTCCACAGAAGCACGTCGCTAAACTAGTGAATGAACTTGCGCTCCCCTGGGCGGTTCAGCGCAAAAAAGGAGGCGTGTTCCGGCGCAAACAATCCCAGGTGCTATTTTGCTGTTCCATTAAACAATTGCGCCACTGACCAGAAAAAACCTAGTCTAAAGTCAGTGACGCGTTGCGCGTTGTTCATTATGCTATTTTAAGGGCGCATGCTTGACCATAATGTATAGCGTGCACAACGCGCATACACTTTGCTCATGTAATCTACACAGATGCAACAGTTATTTTTGCAAATCATAAATTGTTACACTAAAAAATATTAACACATGAGATGACGGAAATCATTGTGGTGTGCCACGAAGATGTGAAAAAAATAGGCATAAATCTAGCTTACAAATTATTCAGGCTAATTATTCTCCCATCCCCATAAAACACAACTTCTCTGTCTTTCACTGCTCTTACAACAACATCAGTCTCCTCGGCTGTGAACCGCTCCTGGTGTGCGCCTGGTAAATACGCCATAATAATAGCAATCCATAATGGAACTTGCGCACCTGCTTTTAAAGGGAATGTTGGATGACGCTCTGATTGGTTTATTTCACGTTACGCCCAAACCACACCTATGAATAATGAAGCTACTTCAGACCAACCCATTTTAGATTTGCGCCGGGCGCAAGAGCCATTTATCCCGCCGGGAAAATAGCAACAGCGCCGAGACCCGCCCACAAAGTTACTTGCGCTTCGCGCTTTGACACTTGCGTTTCAGATCGTTAAAATAGGGCCCGAAGACTTTGAACTTAATTTATTGCTTTTATGCTACCCATCCTCAGATTTATGATCCAGATAAAGATGGTTGTTTCCGACAGTTGTACTTTAGCACAACAAATTACACTCAGAAGATCATTTTCCCAGCACAACACTACTAGACACTACACGTACCTGGAAAATATTCCTCAAAGAAGAGGAACAATTTTAATATCTTCTGCTTGAATTCTACAGAGATCACATAGATGTAGAGCTGATGGGTGCCAATTGGACCAAAACGTGAGTAGTTTTGATCATCCTCTTGTTTGATGAAGGAAAGTAATTCAAAACATCACTGTAAAGGCAAATATATAACAGCACAAGTATGTCTGATTGTTTCATTGACCATTCGTTACAAAGTATCAGTGACGGTATCAGTTTTTCTGTAAAACTTTTCACATAAAGTTTAGGCTACTTCCTTAAGTAGTGTGCACTGTTACTCAAAAGACTGGTTTCTAATTCTTTTGAAAATATTATCTTATATTCTTTATATTTCAATCAGAGTACATAAAGTAATAATGGAGTAAAATGTAATAACTTTTAAGATATTTTTTATGTAAATATGGAATTTATGACAGCACAACTAAACAGTCTTAGTTTGTGTACATCTCACGGTTATTCCCAGAGACAGCCCTCAGTCATGGTTCATTATCCTCCAACTGTCAGTGAGTCAGTGAGCGCAGTAACACATGACGTCAAATCTAGCGGGATTCCACAAATAAACTACACAGAATCCCACTATTCACCTACACAATTATTAAATTCAGGTAAACTTTAGCATACAACCTCTTTGGATGAATGATACTAAGTTTAATACCTTGGAAAATGGCATTTAATACTTTTTTAATAATTATTAATATTATGCACAGTATAATCAGATGACAGACTTTGAAACTGAGTATGTTTTCTGTAAAGATTACTGGCTTGTACTAATAGTGGAATCTTAATTTGAAAAAGGCTAACAATGCTGTGGCTGAGCTTGAGCTATTGAAGCTCCACCCTCTTCTCCAGGAGCAACAGCTCATTTGCATTTAAAGCAACATATTTAACAACAGTATGTTTTGGCTCATACCCTAAAACTGGAAATTTTAACAAGCTATAAAAAATTATCTGTGGTGTATTTTGAGCTGAAATTTAACATATATGCGCTGGGGAAACCAGAGACTTATTTTAAATATTGTAAAAAGGAGCATAATAGGTGACCTTTAATACTTTTTAAGACCCTGCGGACACCCTGTCAATGGTGGAAAACACACAAACACATATTTTTGAAAAATAATACATTTGAATGAGAATATAAATATTGTTATTTGATCAAGAACCTCAGAATTATGTTTTGTTTTATATATATATATATATGTGTGTGTGTGTGTGTGTGTGTGTGTGTGTGTGTGGTGGGTGTGTGTGTGAGAAAGTATAATAAATTTAAACAATGTATTCACTTTTTTTTTTTTATCACAGCAACAATGTCATCAACCGACGGAGCAGCATGGATGAACCTCTCGATACACTGTAAGAGAGTTCTTATGCATTATATTCACTTCATTCAGTGGATCAGATTCATTGGTTGTTTAAACAAAAACTGGACTTTTTTTTTTTTGCAGCATACAGAATCAAAGTAAACTAGAAGCTCAGTTTAATCAATATATAATAATTACACAATATGCTAATAATTACCATACATAAAAAAATACATTCTACAATGTAGAATAATAAATTCTTAATTTTTATATTCTCTTTAGATCTGATGTTATTCCCCTTGAGGAGGAATTCATCGCACTCTATGAGAGACATTACCCTGAACTCCAGGAGAACATACAGGGACTGAGTCAACTCCTGAAAACATTTGAAAAAGACTTCAGAGAGTATACTGAAGGTGCTAGAAATGGAGGAATAGTGGGAATACTAGGAGGGGTCACCATCATTGCAGGATTAGCTTTTTTTCCATTTACTATGGGGACTTCTTTTGCAGCCGTAGGGTCAGCTGTGGCCTTAGGTGGTGGAGTTGGTAGTGGAGTCTCAAACTTCATGAAAACGCGTGATCAGAAGAAATTAAAAGAAAATGCCAAAAACAGACTTGAATTATTTCAGAAAAAAATCACCCCTATGCAGGGGCGGACTGGCCATTGGCAGCACCGGGACATTTCCCGGTTGCCTGACGGTCATTCTGGCCTGCCGGCTGCCGCTGTGCAGTCGATCAGGCTGACGTGCAATAGTCTGGTACGCAACTGTGAATTAATTGACGGTCTTATGAATGTACGAATCAGGCAATCTCGGAGTGAAAAGGACACCACCACATGAAAATCCTCAAATATCTCCTGCTTTTTCATGGATAAAAACCCAGCAGAGCACTAACCTCGGTATCAGAAAGTGTTAAAGATATAACATCATCCTCCCGAGGCTCTCTCTCATCCACCGCTAACGAGCATAAAAGGGAAAGTCCCTCTCGAAACTCCTCAGCCAGATCCACCTGTGTTACCCATGAGCTCATTCTCCTCCGTGCCTCAGCAGCGGTGTGGAAGCACATGGCTGCCCCTCTTTCCTCAAAAAGAGAGACGAATGAGAGCAGAGCTTTTTCATTGAAAAAACACTCACAATGCACGCAGATTGCCTCTTCAAAGATATCGCGTACGTGCTCTTCACCCAAACGCATATCGTGTGTCATCAGGTTTCAACGCTGACATGGATGCACACATTGTCTTAACGCTCTGCTAATAGTCGCCATGATAGACATAGAAACATCGCTCTTACCAGTTCTTTCAGATGCATGCTTCAAACAGAACAGTCAGTGAAGATGAAGAAGAGAATGACGCATTCTCCCGGCGCCTATTTATCCATAGTGGCACTGGTAGTGATGTCAAGGGCCTCTCTTTGGTGTTTTTTCAATGTATGCTTCAGACACGGGTCACCACGAGGTGTTCCCCATAGCAACCCCTACGGGACGCAGTTCGAAGTTCCATTGAAAGGGAACCAACTTTTCCTTTTTTTTTTTTTTTACCACACTCCCCTTGATTTATGCATATTTATTACTAAAACAGACACCAACAATCTAATGAGACCATTAAAGTAATCTATAATCTATATTCTTATCTTTTTGTATTATATCGGTTTTCTTTTATTTATTATATTATTTAAAAGCCCTTGCTACATGTGTTTAAGCTGACTGAGACTTGTTATAGCACTTATCATTGCTCTTTTTGTTGATTTTGATTGCTTCCACTGTCCTCATTTATAAGTCGCTTTGGATAAAAGCGTCTGCTAAATGAATAAATGTAAATGTAATAAAAGCAGTTCAATTTATTTTAAAAGTAAAATTATCCTGTGTTACTGGCAAAGGCTGCGTATGCCAAGAGAAAAAAAAAGAAATAAAAAGAATGCTTTTTTTTCAACCGAAAGAGAGTGACATACTGAGTAAGTGGCCAACAGGTTTTGCCTGACATATGCTTGTTGAGTTTGTTCCACTAAAAACGGCATGGTTATTTGTTGTTAATATTATTGAATATATAAAGTTAGTAACCTGTACTTTTTTTCTACTAAAACTGGTTTCAGAAAGGTAATAGTAACCCTACAGAAGAAACGCAAGAACAGAAACGTTAAAATACTAAGTCTGCTCGATGCAACTGATTGAATTTTTTTTTTCTGTTCTTGTAAAGCATTTCCATTTTAAGTTGGTTTTCATATTTTTCACATTTGGCTCCCAAACTCTGGAATAGTCTTCCTGATAATGTTCGGGGTTCAGACACACTCTCTCTGTTTAAATCTAGATTAAAAACACATCTCTTTCGCCCAGCATTCGAATAATATATCTCTCAAATTTGTGACTGCAGTTGCATCTGATCAAATGTAGATTATTATTCTTTAGCTTGGGTTAAACTGATTCATTTTACTTTGTTGGAATAGCAGCTAGTTAATAATGGAATAAAACATTTCATTACTGTTATCTCATAAAATCATGGTTGTGCTTTTATGAGTTTTCCCTCCCAAAAAATAGGTTGATAATTTCATCTTGATAATCGCTGCTATGAATAGGCATCATGGACTTGCATTGTATCATGGGTAAGGTACAGAGTAGATGTGTGAAAAAAGTGACACGAGAAATGAATAAGAAAAACATAAATACAACACCTTTCAGACTTGCTATAATAGTCTATTTTTGTTACATCATGAAATATATCAGGAGACTGGTTTTGAGTGAAAAAACAAAAATGGCTCACTATATGGCAGATACTGCATTTTTATTCATGCATTTTTAACAGTTTGTGAATGATTTATAATGCATTTGTAAATGAGTTATTACCGCACTGGTAATAAATGAGTTATTACCAGTGCGACTTATATATGTTTTTTTCCTCATCATGACGTATTTTTGGACTGATGCGACTTATACTCAGGTGCGACTTATAGTCTGAAAAATACGGTACTTATTTGTAGATTAGTTACTTTATAATGGGAACCTTAATGTAAATGATGTATGTTATGTTAATGTGAACACGAAACAAACTGTCCAAAAAGTATTAATATTTCCTTGTTTGCCTGCATCCTCTGGATTACAGCTAATAATGTTGTAAATTATGTTCAGTTTCTTAAACTAGACCTTTAAGTTGTGACTTCTACGCCAATTGACCATGGATTTGTCGAAAATAAGGAATTTCATTAGGCCTACCTGTTCACAACACAAGTATGTTTGGGAGAAATAATAAAATATAAAACCTGTCAGACAACAACACAAAAATACAGTGAGGTTAAAGGAAGGACATGGGATTTGGAAAAGGCTAGCAATACCAGCTGTTTCAAACACACCGAGAAAACAAACATGATGAAGCTGTTGTGGTTGAAGAACAAGAGCAACAAGAGGACACAAACAACAGACAAACATTTCAACAAAACACACGGGACAACAGCACAATTAAAGTGACAAACATGCAAACACAAAACCCAAAAAAAGCATTTGAATCAGAATAAGAGAGGGGGAAAGGTTCAAAGGTCAGTTTGAAACATTACACTGTCTTCACAAACTACTGAATACTTTCGCTTTCACAAAAGGTCTAAAGATAAACTTCAGTGAGAACCAAATAAGAATCTAAATGTTGAGTTTGCGGAGTAATAAATGAGCTGTAAACATAAAGCATTTTTAAATATTACCAGAATTGTAAATGTTCTCAAGCACACAATCCATTCAAGCCTAAATCTACAATCTTTGCATAACCTTCCACTGACATTCAGAATCTGAGTGAAGATCTGTTCTGTTGGGTTTCTGTTGATTATAATTCTTAAGCTATTTAGCCTTGAGATTGATGTTGAAAAAATAAATAATAATTTGGTTCTCCATGGAATTAGAAGAATTAAACTATGTGAGGTTTTATAGATTCTGTCACATGCAGTGCACATTCAGACACATCTCTTTCAGTGTTTTGTGCCATGAATTACATCTATTTCTCAGGAATAAACTACACAATCTTTGATGGAAGTGTAGAAACATTTAGCTGCCTGTGTATGTGACATGAAGGGCCCTATCTTGCACCCAGCGCAATTGACTTTGTACACCGATGCATGTGTCATTCCTATTTTGCACCGGCGCAAAGTGCGCTTTTCCCTCCACAGAAGCACGTCGCTAAACTAGTGAATGAACTTGCGCTCCCCTGGGCGGTTCAGCGCAAAAAAGGAGGCGTGTTCCGGCGCAAACAATCCCAGGTGCTATTTTGCTGTTCCATTAAACAATTGCGCCACTGACCAGAAAAAACCTAGTCTAAAGTCAGTGACGCGTTGCGCGTTGTTCATTATGCTATTTTAAGGGCGCATGCTTGACCATAATGTATAGCGTGCACAACGCGCATACACTTTGCTCATGTAATCTACACAGATGCAACAGTTATTTTTGCAAATCATAAATTGTTACACTAAAAAATATTAACACATGAGATGACGGAAATCATTGTGGTGTGCCACGAAGATGTGAAAAAAATAGGCATAAATCTAGCTTACAAATTATTCAGGCTAATTATTCTC